>NW_026441984.1:0-1200000 GCF_026898425.1 Galleria mellonella | reverse complement strand
GATTTTGTTTGTAATAGAGATATTCAAAAAATACTTAGTCAATTTTGAAAAATTGTTTCATTTATAGAAAGCTACATTTATCAGCGAATAACGTAAGCTGTATTTTATTTTTAAAAATCCATATAAAACCGGGGCGAATCGCTTCGAAGAGAATACACAAAGTCTTGAGAGCTAATTTGCAAGCTTTCGTTTTTTACGTATTATTTAGGCTTTTAAACATAACGAAGCGGAAGATAGCAATTTAGGTTATAATTCAGCAACGAGCAGCGTTCACGAGAACGTTACGGCGAGACGCGTAAAATTTCCATTTCATTATAACCGCAAGAAGTTTCTTTTGAGGCCGCTCAATAACGCTGTTCTGAGTTGAATCGGTCCTTGCAAAGTTATACAGAGTTTGGAGCCCACTTTAGCTCTTATGTACCGCAATATGGAGGTTTTGCGATACACTTTGTTGGGAACTCAACCTAAATTTATCGTGAGGACCGTGATATTATAAAGTACGTACAACGCGAGCGAAACTTAACTGCAGCGATAACGCTACAAAAATTAACTGTTATTATATAGTTAATTTAAACGTTAATTTTATGCAACACTTTTATAATAAGTGAATTTGTTTGTAAATATTTTTTTTTTTTATTTATTTAACACTTTATTGCACCAACATAACATGTTTTGTTAAAACAATTTTCAATACGTATAGTGTAGTACAAAAGGCGGTCTTATTGCTAAGCAATCTCTTCCAGACAACCTTTGGGTAGAAAGGATTAAAGCATAAGTAGGTAGGTGGCGCGTTAAAAAAGATAGATTTGTAAAAAATAATATCTGTGACAGCGTAGTCATATACATACATATACATACATAAATAAACACATACAACCAAACATATACATATATCTACATACACATACACTTATAAATATATATACATACATATACATATATACGCATAAATACATACAAATATACCATATTAATACACATATATATAACACACATAAAACTGGAAATACGTAGGACTAAGTGATTATAAGGATAGGTAGTGGGCTTTAACTAAGTTTTTAAAAATGGGCAACGATTGAGCGCACCGTATAGGGGTAGGGAGTGAGTTCCACAAACGAACTGCTTGCACGGAAAAGGATTTGGAGTAGAAAGAGGAAGAATGGGTAGGAATTATGAGTTGGAGGTTGTCAGTACTACGTAAAGAATAAGAATTAGAATTGCTCTCTCCAAGAAACATAAAACGTTCTTTTAAATAATGAGGTGTAACTGGATTAAAGAGAATTGAGTAAAGAAGGGAAAGGATGTGCCAGTTACGACGAAGACGGATAGAGAGCCACTTGAGCCGTGTACGATATTGGGATAAATGGTCATATTTGCGAAGTCCAAATATGAACCGTATACATAAATTTTGAAGACGCTCAAGTTTATTTAACTGCTCTTCAGTGACATTTGAATAACAGGAATCGGCGTAGTCAAGGATGGAGAGGAGCAATGTATGAGCAAGCGCAATTTTGGTATCCATCTACAGAACCTTACGCAACCTGTAAAGGGATCCAGTTGCCGCAAACATCTTCCTGCTAATCTCAGCAATCTGAGGTGACCAGGATAAAGTACTATCAAAACACATGCCGAGATTTTTGACGCGGTCGCTGTAGTTTAACTTCATTCCATTAAAAACTACAGAAGGAAGGTCATTCAAAGCCCTTCTGGAAATGTAACTAGGGCTACCTATGATTATAACCTGGGTCTTGGTCGGATTTACAGCAAGACCATAGGATTTGCTCCAGGCAGATATACGTCTTCGTTTATTGTATTTACTGCAACAGAAATATTAATAAGAGGAGCCCGGCAGTAAATTTGAAGGTCGTCTGCATAAAGAATATGAATTTATTAGTTTTGTATATTTCAATATAATAACTATAATATAATAACTTACGTATAATTTGGTCGACAATGCTCGACTAATTTCGGGAGCATTCGGTACCCTTAATCTTGAGCGGCTATGATGCGACCGCAAGTCTAACTGCGCGCCTCGGCCTCCAGTCAAGATCCATCAACACCCATGGTGAATATTGATGATGTCGAGTTGAAAGGCGACACTGTAAACACTATATGTATACGACGGTTTATCAACACTGTTAGTGACAACAACACGGCAGGCGAAGAGGAAGTCTACGAAGCCCAGCCGTTCATACCCGAAGATTTCCGAACGCCATCTTTCTTACCTACTTATTAGTGCCCCGCCAGTATATATCGATAGCGAATTACTAATTGAATTTCATCGGTAAAAAAAATCTAGTTCTCAGATCACGGTTACTCATGAGGGACACCATGGTTCTGTAGTGTTTATGGTGCTATTTATGTCTGTTGGCGACGGTTATCACTTCCAGTCGTGCAGCGTTCCGATATCAATGTTGCCATCGCAAAAAAGACTCTAATCACTTTTACCCAGTTAACAGAAGCGACAGCGCCCCCTGTCTCTCACAAGTTGCGTGCCGGTACAACATGAGACGTAAACGACGCTACACAACCTTGACTTTATTTATAGCGTGTAAAGTTTCACTGCGGATTTGCGGATTTATTTCTCTGTTGATTTATAAGCTCGCATTCTCGTTTTCATTCGAGACAAAGGTACAATTCGTATGTACGTGTTTTTGTTTTCGAATTAATTACTTCTTGTAATTTGTTGAGACATTTATATACATACTATAAGCTTATTTTTTTATGGGTGATAATGAAATAGTAACCCCACCCGCGCTATCGGTATACACCGGCGGGGCACCAGTGAAGGATGATAGGTGAGGATGAAGCAGGTCAGTTAGCCCATCGTGACGAATTCAACAAGAATTGTTCACGATAGTTTTTAGGGGGAACCACGTGGAGGTCGATCTGATAAGGCATATTGTTAGCAATGGGGCTGTCAAACTCCATTGCTAACAATCCCTTTCCCCCCAGCCTATATATGTCCTGTCCATGTGGTCCCGGCATAGAATAGGCCACCCCTTCCTTTCCCGTGGGTGTCCTAAGTGGCGACTAAGGGAGGACGAGAGATAAGTATCAGCGTCCTTCTTAAAACATCTCCAAAGTCTAACTTCGGTTGCCAATCCGCCTGCTAAGTATGGCAACTACTGGTAAAACACCCCTTATGGGGCAGGAGACTGTACAAAAGTTGATTGCTTGGCTTCCTCTGTCCCATTCGTGTTTCAACCGTAGAGCAGTTGTGTTTGCATGGCTGTATTTCGGTTTGAAGGGTGGGATATGGCGTGAATTTACTGGATACAGAGGAATAGGCTAGCAGACTTGTTTTCATTCTCACCTATCATCTTTCACTGATGCTTCTCCGGCGTATACCAATAGCGTAGGTAGTTTTTTTTTAATAGGTGAAAATGGCATGATAACCCCGCCTGCGCTATCGGTATAGTACTGGCGGGGCACCAGTGAGAGATGATAGATAAGGATAAAAAAGCAGGTCAGTTAGCTTATAGTGAAGAATTCAACAATAAATTATTCACGATAGTTTCCAGGGGGAACCGCGTGAAGGTCGACCTAATGGGGTATATTGACAGCAATACAGATACACTCCCCATTACTAGCATTCCTTTCCCCCCATCGCAGGTGAGGTTACCATTCCATTATCATCCCACAAAAAAAATGTACCCGTGTACCAAATTTTATTCAAATTTGTTCAGTATCTTTTGCGTAAAAGAGTAATATACATCTATCCATTCATCCAACCAATCTATCCACCCACCCATCCTTATAAACTTTCGCATTTATATATAATATTAATAGGAAATAATAATATTTTTCAAGGATAACAATATAAACTGGCTATGTAACCTATATTTGAAGTCACAAACACAAAAACAGGGTCACTTGTAACACGAGGTGATGTAAGCACGGCGCCTGCCGTCCGTACAGAATGACGTGGCACACCTAAATAATTCGACGCGACGAATTAGGATTCCAGCGATGACACAGTGGCGTCGATTGCGTGTATACAGGCGATTAATATAAAATTAATTTAATTAATACATACATACAGTAAAATAAAATATATATATTATGTTATTTATATAAAATAAAAATATTTTTTACTCAAATAAACTTAATTAATTTAATCGTTGCATTTCTTAATGGCATTTTTATACACTGCCCTACATACACTACAAAATTTTGATGGATGTAGAAGGATATAGGTCACTTTTTATTTCGTCTAATGAACAAATCTTGGTCACGTGGACGAAGAAGCTGGTTAAAGTTTGGGTATCAAATAACAAGTTATAGGTAGATCAACTTTTATACAAACCTTCTGTTTAATTTCTCAAGATTTCTTTTTCTTTAAACCCATTAATATTCATATTGAAGAACCCTTTTTTAAAACAACTTTCTTTCCTCTTTACTTAATACATATTACGCAGACTTTAACTTTTAAATAAAGATATATTTAATTGTTTCATTTGCTCTTCTAGTGCAATTAATTGTATGTTACAGTAATGTTTATGTATGTATTTATTTTATGCATATATTTAAGATATTATGTGTATGTGTATATAAATATATCAAGTATTACTTTATTTGTCCTTTATTCAATAATGCACCGCCTACTTATTTCTGTATTTTTTTTTTATACAACTTAGAATGGCAAACAAGCTGACGGCCCACCTGATGGAAAGTGGTAACCGTCGCCTATAGACATGAGCAGTACCATGGACATAACAGAGTATACTGTTTCGCCCATGATAACCCCCATGCGTTGCCGTTCCTGAGGACTCAGGTGTTATTCCTCTGTACCCAGTAAATTCACGCCATATCCCACCATTCAATCCGAAACATAGCCATGCAAACACAACTGCTTCACGGTTGAAACACACACACACACAAACTTTGTACAAAGTCTCCCTCTGTTTGCCCAACGGTTGACTGGTAGAGAACACCGTCCGGTGTTAAGTCCGCCATATGTTTCACTGTGCGTTAAAGTTTAAATAAATAAATAAATATTTGTAGATGTAGTACAATCATCACATAGTTCAAATACTTTTTACTAACCAAACATAAATATAACCATGAGTTATTTATGAAATCGTAACACTATTTTTTTTTTTTGATGGGTGAAAATGGTATGGTAACCCCGCCTGCGCTAACGGGATACGCTGTCGGACACCAGTGAAGGGTGATAGATGAGAATGAGAACAGGCCAGTTAGCCCATCATGATGAATTCATCGGGAATTAACCATGATAGTTTCCAGGGGGAACCGCGAGGAGGTCGACCTGGTTGGGTATATTGCTAGCAATGGGATTCTCAGTCTCCATTACTAACAATCCCTTTCCCCCTAACACTATTATTAGAGTATTACATTTTATTTTGGATTTAGTGATGAAATTCAGAAATGATGTAACACATAAAAATTGCCACGTAGGTCCCGGCATGGAATAGGCCTCCTCCTTTCCTGTAGGTGACACAAGAGGTGACTAAGGAAGCTTGTGGTGGAGGGATGGACAACAGAGTCCTCCTTAAAACATCACCAAAACCAAACTGCTGAACATAGGTCTTCCCCAGGAGGAGAGTTTTGCCAGTAGTTGCCACAGCAGGTGGATTGGCAACCGCAGTTAGGCTCTTAGAGATGTTTTAAGAGGGACGCTGCTACCCATCCCTCGCCTTTCCTTAGTTTCTTAAAGGAAGGGGTGGACTGACATTCAGCATATAGGAGGAAAGGAAGGGGTATATATAAATATGAAAGTGAGGTTGTTTA
Source organism: Galleria mellonella (assembly GCF_026898425.1). NCBI lineage: Eukaryota > Metazoa > Arthropoda > Insecta > Lepidoptera > Pyralidae > Galleria > Galleria mellonella. The sequence continues at coordinate 1,194,246 of NW_026441984.1, read as the reverse complement.
TTTCCTCTTAACGCTTTAACAGATCAAACAATGGTCACGAAATTTAGCATACTTGTAATATTTTGTATGGTGGGGAAAGGGATTGTTAGCAATGGACAGAATCCCATTGCTACAATACAACCTACACATAACTATGAATTCATATGATGGACACTTTATATACAAACTCACGCAGGTGAAACTGCGAGGCACAGCTAGTATATATAAATATGAAAGTGAGGTTGTTTATTTCCTCTTAACGATTTAACAGATCAAACAACGGTCACGAAATTTAGCATACATGTAATATTTTGTATGGAAAGCTACTTTTTATAGCAAACTATCAACATATCCTAGTCACGCGAATAAAGCCGCAGGTAAACATTAGTATTTTATTTAGAAAAAAAAAGTGAAAAAGATAAATTAAAATACTATATTCTTGAGGTAGTTTTAAGTTCTTTGTTATTTATTGCGGTTGTCTTGTTACTTCAACTTGACATGATTTATGGACGCTACTGTTTAGAAGATTCGCTGAGCAATTATAATTTGCATAAAGTAAGTAATTTGTGTTTTAACACAATTCCTAAATGCTCACTTTCATTACTTAGTAGTTTTCGGAATCCATTTGTAACTAATACAGAATTTGGTAGCAAGTATTAAGCCGAGACACTCGAGCTTAAGACGACTTCCGCTTCATTAGGTTCTCGTCAACGAATTATAGAAAAAGAAAACAAAGAAAAAAACCGAAAGAAGTTTTTCCGAATCAACTAAACAAAGTAACTAACTATTGGATAAAGCTAATAATGGCCGAAGTAAATAAAATGAACACTTGACAAAATACAATAGAAATATTTGGAGTTAAATAACAGAAAAATATTTTACTGAATTAGGTGTTATCTTACTGAAGTCCATATCACTGGCTATTTGATTAAAATTATTTTGTTTAATTCCGCTACCATTAGTACGTACTAATGGTAGCGGTATTAAACAAAATAATTCTATGTATGTGTTTAAACCTTCAATGAGAATATCTAGCAGTTTTTTTATATCCATATATACTTTTTTTTAATATAACAATATTTATCTTCCGTTTTACTTTCACTTGTATCACTGCTGTGATCTGAAATTATAACACGTAATTTAAAACCTCTCTTTTTAGTATTATATGGCTGCCAACACTCCAAGATTGACCATCACTATTACTACTAGAAGTTCTATAACCTTCCACATTAGCTAGCAATCTCAAAATGACAAAATTACAAAATGGTAGTCGGAGATTGATGGCTAATATGGAAGGTTGTGGAACTTCTCGTAGTAACAGAGATGGTCAATCTCCGAGTGTTGGCAGTCACACACATACTAATGGTAGCGGAATTAAACAAAATAATTCTAATGAAATAACCAGCAACCGAAAAATATAGTGGCATTGAAATATGAAGTTCCTACAATAGTATGGGATTTTTAAAGCCTTTAATAAGCAAGTAATAGTGATATTAATAAACCGATTAATGCAGATATTAGTTTTAAAAGCATGTACCATTTTTAAACTACGTTAAAATTTATCTATGTTGTAAAAAAGGTTGTAAAGTATATTAAAATGTAATTATATATTTATTACTATCTAGCCAATCGCTCAATTTTATTGTAATAATATGTGATAGCTCAAAAATGAAGCTAGTGATATGAATGATATTTTTTGAGTTGCAAGATTTTCCCTGAACATAAAATTTTTAGCGATGCACTTTCGCCAGTGAGAGTTCAATAAAATGTAATATGAAAATAATTGTTGAATAAAAATAAAATAAATTTTTGGAGGATCGATGGCAGTCTGCAAAGTTCAAAACTGCTACGTAGTTGCAAGCCTGTTGGAAATATGACGAGGGCTCATAAACTAAATTCCAATCTCGTGCAACTTACGAGGGTTACATAGTTGGTTAGAATATTCGTGTAAGCTTTCCTGACTTCGATGAGAAAACTTTGCATTTCATGTGAACGTTTATGTAAACGGAAATATTATTATGTTATTTTGTTTACAAATTTCGAATATTTTTTCTGTCTCTATATTTTTTAGTAATAAATTCGCTGTTTACCTTTATATAATTAATTAATTTAACCTTTATATAATTATTTATTTTTATATATAATTAAGCATGCCAAACAAGACAGTCTAAGAATTGTGATAACCATTGCCTATAGGCCTAAACACTACCCTGGGTGAGGGGGAGGGGGCGAAAAAGATTGTAAGTAATGGGATTTGACAGCCCTAGTGTAATATACCATACCTAGCAATATATCTTACCAGGTCGACCTCCACGTTGTTCCTCCTAGAAACCATTGTGGCTATATCTTGTTGAATTCGTCACGATGGGCTAACTAACCTGCTTAATTCTCACCTATCATCACTCACTTGTGCCCTGCCAGTGTATACCGTTAGCGCAGGAGGGGCTACTATTCCATTATCATCCATTAAAAAAAAACAGTACAATGGGCATTATCAAATATATTATGATGTCCATGGTATCTCTTGTTCGTTGTCATTTCTGAAAACTAAAATGTTACGTCTTCGTATTTTGCAATTTCACTACCATATTTCTCTTTTTAAACCAAAATATATCCGTACAAATACAGTTGCTTGATGGAACAATCATGAAAGGGATAGAGGTATTCAAGCAGACGACTTTTGTACAAAATTTCCTTCTTGTAAACTCCTCTGGTACGTTATAAATCATAAAACCATAATCTGTAACAACCAAGCATATAAATCTTCGAAAGATATTCTTAGATTCTTTGGAACCCGAATATAAGTAGCGTTCTAAGGCTCTTACAAACCTAATCACATATTTATAAAAAATCACAATAACTTATAAGAAATATACCTCAACAATATGCTATGTTGTATTCCGGAGGATATTTCCTCGGGCCTAAGTGCTTATATTAGCTGAGCAATTCGAAAGTATAAACTAAATATTATTCAAGTCGCCCATCCGTGAATGCTTTGCACTGTAATATTTATGGACGCATTTCATCTTCAACATTTGTTTGTATATTTACTTTCAAAGTATTAAAATTTATTTTTAGCGTTGTCAAAATATGATATGTTTAACATTTGACAGTTAAACATTGATATGATAATGAGGATTTTTAGAAAATGTTGCTTATTTGTTTTTTGCTCCTGCGAAAAATATGATTAGGTAATTTTGAAATTTACTTAGATCTATATTAGTACATACATACATACATATCTGTCACGCCTGTCTCCCATTAGGGTAGGCGGAAACAATGGAACGCCAAATGCTTCGATTCAAACAAGCCTCTTTCACTTCTTCCACATTCATCAGTCTTTTCATACACGCTCGCCGGTTACGGGTACTTTTAATTTGGCCCTTCTTCAGCACGTCGCCTATTTGGTCAACATACGTCCGTCTAGGGCAGCCCCTACCGACATCTCCATTCATTCTTGCTCGATACATCTCTTTCGTGATTCTTCTCTCATCCATCCTCTCCAAATGACCAAACCAACGCAACATTCCTTTTTCGATTTTTGTCACTACATCGTCTATATTAGTACTATGGTTAAAAGATAGATAGATAGATAAACACTTTATTTGAGCTATTTATGGGACACGTAAATTAACAAATGAGTTTATACAATCAGATTATTTACACTTTTTTAAATATAAAACAAAAGATAAAATATGAAAATATGTATTCGTCAAATGTGTCGCAGTGACCCAAATAGGCTACAGCTCAGTGATAGTTTTGCTTAAAAGCAAAGCACTGATTTTCAGCTACAGCCTGAAGTTAGGCTACACGGACGCGTACAACAAACCCAGAGTGTAATCTGTGTAATCAATTTAACAGCCAAAGATAAAATTATATTATATAGATACATACTTACATAGATGATGCATAAATAATATATTTCATTAATTAATTAAACATACAGTATAAATAATTCACCACAATAACATAACCTTCAAGAAAAGAGCATATTCCTTTTTAAAAGGCCGGCAGCACACTTGCAATGCTGCTGGTGTTGTGGGTGATCATGGGTGGCGGTAGTCACTTACCATCAGGGGAGATGCATGCTCGTTTGCCCCCTATGTTGTAAAAAAAAAACAATAATTATTATGTTGAAAGCAGTCGCTACCAGGCGACTAACCCAAGTTTTGTAATAAACCGATGAACTATTAGATAACTATGAGTGTAATATAACTACTTCATAGTAAATAAACTTTTGCTCTGCAAAGAAAAATGACGATAAAAATAAAATAATGAAAAAATAAATGCTTTATCAAGGAGGCTTGATGCTAAGCGGGTGGTTAGTCGAAAAACCAATATAAATAAAATCATATTATACCGACCTCTAATAATTGGAATAGGTGCCCTTAGAAAGGTGGAAGAAGATGATAAATGAAAAAGAAAACAATCAATCTCCTACAATTATAATGGTTAATCTTCGCTTTGTGCCAAAATATTAGACAGACTGACAAGTTTTGAGTCGTGCCGCCTACTGAAGATCGTCGACCGTAACTTTGCTACGTCTCGGCGCTTCGCCGTGTCATAGTTTGTCACATATTGTCACTTAAAGCTAGAAACATTTCTGAACAAACTTTATAGTTGGCAAATACGAACAGATGTTGGCACTTCAGAAGAAAATAAAACGAAATGTGAATGAATAGAATTTGAAGTAGAAATAAGAAAATATATCTGAAACACAGTGAATTACGTTTAATACAAATAAAAAATTTTTTTTTATACAACTTAGAATGACAAACAAGCTGTCGGCCGACCTGATGGAAAGTGGTAACTGTCGCCTATAGACATGAGCAGTACCATGGACATAACAGAGTATACTGTTTTGCCCATGATACCCCCCATGCGTTGCCATTCCTGAGGACTCAGATGTTATTCCTCTGTACCCTGTAAATTCACGCCATATCCCACCCTTCAAGCCATGCAAACACAACTGCTTCACGGTAGAAACACGAACGGGACAGAGGTACCCGAACAATCGACTTTTGTACAAAGTCTCCTAAAGTTTGGGATCTATTAAAGAAATCTATATGTTATAGATTAAAATCACAGGGTATGGAGGCATAACATATGGTGCTTTCGGGCAATGACGACCCATAAGGTACTATGCGTATCATATGTGGCATCCAAGATGCGGTTCCAGTCGTTAGGTGTCCATTACCACTTTTATCAAGTGCAAAGCCAGCATTTTTGCCACTGTAAGTCTTATACCATATCCTCTGCTCATTCTATTGGGGTGGAGGGGCGAGGAGGGGGTTGTTAGTGTTGTTACGCTTTGCAGGTAGGTTGGAACCGTAGACAGGCTTTGGTAATGTTTTAAGAGGGGCGCTGCTGCCCATCCCTCGACCATTGAGTTTGATTTGTCGCCTCTTACGACACCCCCATAAAGTCTTACAAATAAGATTACTTTTATAGTTATCTATTGCTATTCAATTTTAATATCTCTTTGTTTGAAAGCAAATTTGAAATTTGGAAAATAATGATATCCTAATCATATCAGCTTTTAACAGTCTACTGCTAAACATAAGTCTCCCTGTAGAGAGGGTTTGCCAGCAGTTGCCACGCTTGGCAGGCTGATTGGCAACCGCAGTTAAGCTTTGGACTTGTTTTAAGAGGGACGTTGCTGCCTATCCTTTGATCTCCTTTAGTCGCATCTTACGACACCCACAGGAAAGGAAGGGGTGGCCTATTCCATACCTGGACCATACGAGAAAATGATATTATATAACAATAATATTATATTTAAAACTTTTACATGGCATGCGAAGCAAAACATAGCTGCTTCCAAAGAGTGGTTGTGTGTGGAAGAAAGTGCTTTACTTTCTTCCACGCACAACCACTATTTGGAATCAACTTCCAGCAGCAGTATATCCGAACCGATACGACATCGTAACCTTCAAGAAAAGAGCATATTCAAAGAAAAAAAATCTAAAAAAATGCCTATATAATTCATCTTCCTAAGTTTTTGCAAAATAAATTTTCAAAATTCGATTTTTCAATATAAAAGCATTCCATTCTCTTTGATAACATAAAATGCTGCTTGCTTCTATTTTCGAATATTTCCCTTGATCTTTTACGTTATCTCATATTCTTTAACCACATTTCGTCGAGCATCCATCATCGGTTTGGGATATTTTAATGTACACAAATAAATGTAACATATTTATTTGAATAGGACGCTTTCAAATGTACTACGACGAAATCGGGATTAAACATGATAATGCCGATAGGTATCTAAATATGTGGAAAAGGAAATTGAATATGAAGCTCACTAAATAAGTATACAGAGAGACTTTGTACAAAAGTCGATTGCTTGTGTACCTCTGTCCCATTCGTGTTTCAACCGTGAAGCAGTTGTGTTTGCATGACTGTGTTTCGGTTTGAAGGGTGGATATGGCGTGAATTTACTGGGTACAGAGGAATAACACCTGAGTTCTTAGGAATGGCAACGCATGGGGGGTATCATGGGCGAAACAGTATACTCTGTTATGTCCATGGTATTGCTCATATCTATAGGCGACGGTTACCACTTTCCATCAGGTGGACCGTCAGCTTGTTTGCCATTCTAAGTTGTATAAAAAAAATATAGATTTTGTACGGTCTGAAAAGTAAAAAAAACATAAATTTTTATTCTTAACCGATTTAAAAAAGAATAAGCTCTCTTTTTTATTATAACATCATTTAGTCAGCTTTTAACTGCCCATTGCGGAATACAAGCCTCCCCCTAGGGGGTTTTGCCAGTAGATGCCACGCTTGGCAGGCGGATTGGCAACTACAGTTAGGCTTTGAAATTGTTTTAAGAGGGACGCTGCTGCTCATATTTCGCCTTCTTTTAGCCGCTTCTTACGACACAATATAATATCTTATGTGATAAGATATTTTATGTACTGATTCGAGCGGGCGGAATGACAGAATACAGCTAGTGTTTGAGGGAGGGAAAAGGATTGTTAGTAATGGGGTCTAATAAACCCATTGCTAGCAGAGCAGGTGGACGTCCACGCGGTTTCCCCTGGAAAACATCGTAGTTAATTTTAGTGGAATTCGTCACGATGGGCTAACTGATCTGCTTTCATCGTCACTTGTCATCTCTCACTGGTGCCCTGCCAGTGTATACCGATAGCGCAGATGGGCTTACCATTCCATTATCACCCATTAATAAAAGCTAGTGTTTGAATACAAAAGGTTTGTCAATGTTACTATACAAAATTTACAATAAACAAGTTTTTTTTAAGGGTGATAATGGAATGGTAACCCCGCCTGCGCTATCAGTATATGCTGGCAGGGCATCAGTGAAGGATGATAGGCGACGATGAAAGCAGGTCCGTTAGCCTATCGTGACGAATTCCACTAAAATTAACCACGATAGTTTCCATGGGGAACCGCGCGGAGGTCGATCTGATAAGGTGTATTGTTAGTAATGGGCAAATTAATTATTACTAACAATTCCTTTCCCCCCAATAAACAACAGTAATACAATACATCTAACGTAGAGTCCGTGGGCGCACGAATAACTAAGTAAATATTTATCCGTTTCGAGCTCGTTGTTTCAACTGTTTAGACGCTAGTTGTGCCTACACGGTATTTGATGGGCAGCTCTGAGTTTCACAAACGAAACGTCACTGTGAGAACGTTTGGGAGATGCATTCGATAAGTCAAACGTACTTTGACGTAGATTTTATAGCATTGTACAAACATGTGTACGTCATACACCATGTTAGTCGTTAATTGTCCATTTTTGTACCTTAGACTATATACATAGAGTGTCTCCATACAAATGCTTCGAGAAAAACGTGTCAACTTTTTCATACAATTTTGCGTGATAAATAGTTATGAGTGATTCCTTTATAACTTCTATATTTATTTTGTCTTATAAATTATGCATCTTTTTAATGCATACATACTCATTTTATTTAATAAATAATACGTTAAGATACATTGTATGCGTAAATATATAGAATACTGATAAAAAACAGATAATTTGTCAATTAACTGACAAAAAGTGACCCGTTTTTGAGGTTCGACGCTCTATCTATGTAATCTAAGTCTTGTATATAGGCCTCACCCATAAGGAGAGTTTTGTTAGTAGTTGCCATGTTTGGTAGGCGGATTTTCAACCCCAGTTAGACTTTGATGATGTCTTAAGAGAGATCCTTCCCATCCCTCGACCATTAGGTTCCCTTAGTCGCGTCTTACGATACCAACGGAAAACGAAGGGGTGGCCCATTCTATGCCGGGACCATACGGTCATATAGATTCAATAATATAATTAAATGTTTGTCTCATAAGGCTGTTATATTATTGTTCTTAAATTACACACATTCGAATATTCCAGAAGGATAATGAGAAGCAGTATTATCAGAATGAATTAATTCGATCTAAAAATTGAAGCTTTAAACTCTTAGTAGGTTAATTTTTTTAATGGATGATAATGGAATGGTAATCCCGCCTGCGCTAACGGTATACGCTGACGAGGCACCAGTGAGGGATGATAGATGGATATAGAAAAAGCAGGTCAGTTAGTCCATCGTGATGAATACACTTGGAATTCAGCACGATGATTCCCAGGGGGAAACCACGTGGAATTTAAACAAACCGGGTTGAAAGGGACTGCTAGTAATGGGTCTAACAGCCTCACTGCTAGCGAGTATACCCTATCAGATCGACCTTCAGGCGGTTTATCCTGGAAACTGACTGGATGGGCTGACTGGCCTGCTTTCATCCTCACCTATTATCTATCACCGCATAACGCAGGAATGGTTACCATTTCATTTAATACTATAATACCAGAGGGAGACTTTGTACAAAAGTCGATTGCTTGGGTACCTCTGTCCCATTCGTGTTTCTACCGTGAAGCAGTTATGTTTGCATGGTTGTTTCGGTTTGAAGGGTGGGATATGGCAGTGAATTTACAAGGTATAGAAGAATAACACCTGAGTCCTCAGGAATGGCAACGCATGGGAGGTATCATAGGCAAAACAGTACGCTCTGTTATGTCCATAGTACTGCTCACGTCTATAGGCGACGGTTACCACTTTCCATCAGGTGGGCCGTCAGCTTGTTTGCTATTATAAGTTGTATAAAAAAAAAATTAAACAAGCCATACACTTGGATTAATAAAATGCTAGTGAAAAATTTTATGCATGCTTCTATAAATTATGGTCGAGATATCCAATCCCGTCTTCGTAAAGAATCCTCAATAAATCTCTCGCTATGAGATCTTTTAAGGGAGGTATGTATTTTATGATGTATATTGATTTATGATAGATATTTATATACGCAAGTGAAATAAGGTTTTTCCTCGAAATGGTATTAGAAAGTATAACTTGAATTTACGATTATTGCACCGCTTATCAATAATATATTATTTATCTATCCGTACATATTAGTTCTTATATATAATAGGTAAGTATATAAGACATATAACACTATTATGTTATTATAATATTATATATAATTTATTGCACAAACAAAGCTTTAGAAATGTTTTAAGAGAGACGTTACTGCCATTCCCTGGCCCTCCCTTAGTCGGCTCTTACGACACCCACGGGATAGGAAGTGGTGGCTTATTCTATGCCGGGACCACACTCTTCTTTAGCTATATACTATTTAATAGTTTTAGTGTTCATATAACATATTCCGTATGGAAAACTCTACATTCTGTTAGGCGATACATAAATCATAGTTACCTACCTAAGGGAACACTATTCTCCCCGCCACAGTGTAGATACCTACTAAATGGATCAATTACCCAAAGAAAGGGACCAACGAACCTATGAAATATAACCGTGAATAGAAATACCGAATATTCGTGAATAATAGTCGGGTGACATCCAGACAAATGGACGGCAAGACGAATGGCCACTCGGTAACGATGGTCTAGATCTAGGTAAAGCATGTCTGCCAACTAAATATATTAGGATTTAGGAGGGTTGGACCCATGTACGAGATATACATTAGACTTTTATGTGCACTGTAATTTACTTCATTCAATTATCTACTTCAATATGTGTTTTACTAATACATATTTGAGTGAAGTTTATAAATTTATACGAAAGATTAATGTAAATAAAAATTCTATCAAATGTCAACAATTTAAAAAAAATATATTTATTTTTTAAATAATTTATTTAGACTGGCTATCAATACACAGTCAAAACTATTAAGTTTGGATAGTTTAAATTTGGAACATAGATTTAATTTATAACGTTGCTTACGTTATAAAATAAGACGTGAAATAAGGATTTCTGAACATTTTAACTTAAAAAGGAAATACGATACTTTGCGTTCAAAACTGCGGTTCGTGTGATAGTTTAAATAGCAATATAACATTAAAATTGTGTCCTACAAAAAAAAAAGAGTTCAATTATGACAAAATCACTTATTTTGATTTAATAATTAAACTATTCAACTGATTTTGATATCTAGAATCAATCTGTAAGTATATCTGTTTATTAAACGTAACACAATATACTGGAGGGAAAGGAGCTGTTAGCAATGGAGTTTGACAGCCCCATTGCTAGCAATGCTATCAGGTCGACCTCCACGCGGTTCCCCCTGGAAACCATAGTGATTAATTCTTGTTCAGTTGATCACTATAGGCTAATTGACCTGCCTTCATCCTCACCTATCACCCTTCACTGGTACCCCGCCAGCGTATACCGATAGCGCAGGCGGGGTTAACTTTCCATTATCACCCATTTAAAAAAAAACACAATATACACTTTTACTTCCATGTTTATAGGCAATGGCTATCATTTTCTATCAGGTAGGCTGTCAGCTTGTTTGCTATTCTAAGTGTTTTAAAAAAATAATTTATTATTTTCATAAATCATGGGCGAAACAGTATACTCTGTTATGTCCATGGTACTGCTCATGTCTATAGGCGACGGTTACCACTTCCCATCAGGTGGGCCGTCAGCTTGTTTGCCATTCTAAGTTGTATAAAAAAAAAAGATTTTCAATGTACGCTATTGCATTAATAGCGTGCATTGAAAATCTTCTCTTAAATTGTTTAAAAAAGAAAAAAAAAAACAAAAAACCAAAAAGAATGTACTTACTTTTGTGTAGAAAATAAGAGAGTTATACTCGTATTTTCTTATATAAAATTTTAACAAAATATCATATTTCTCTACCAACAATAGAATACCGTGTAAATATTTACCTTAATATTGTTTACTTCATTATCTTGGTTGCCTTCATTGGTATGTTTTTATTAATAAATAGATACAGCTTAGAAGCTGTATCTAGTTATTTATATGACAAACAAAACATAGTTATAATTATGTTTGTTAATAATTATATTATTCGGTACTAGAACTATTAAATGGCGTTGTTTAAACTAAGTTAACTAAGGAATAACATCTGAGTCCTCAGGAATGGCAACGCGTGGGGGGGTATCATGGGCGAAACAGTATACTCTTATATGTCCATGGCACTGCTCATGTCTATAGGTGACGCTTGCCACTTTCCATCAGGTGGACAGTCAGCTTGTTTGCCATTATAAGTTGTATAAAAAAACTTTATATTTTATTTACTGTCCGGTCCGGCTGCGCACGGGTAAATAGAATTTTCGAAAATTATGTTTTTCAGTGATAAAGGGCGAGCACAAAAGATCATGGAAAGGTCACAATGTCACAGGTCATTCTGCCTGAAAAAGTCTGTCTTTCAATAATAATAAAGTGATAATGTAGCTTTCTATAGGTGAAAGAATTTTTTAAATTGATTTATTAGTTTTTGTGTTTATTCAAATTAATACTATAATAATGTTCTTCAAAATTTTTGGAGCAAAAAAATACTAAAATAATTTACAGTTGATAAAGATATATTTGATTTTACAGAAAAAATAAAACGATGTTTCTAATTTAGCACAGTTTTTGAGAAACTATCTTAAAAATCTCCAAAAACAAACTTAGTTTTGAGGTCCAGCTTTTAACTATAATTATGATTGGAAATAAGTAATTACGAATTTTAGTATCAATAATAATAAATATTACGTGTCTCATGTCAACCTTTAACTGTCCACTGTACTGAACATAAGTCTTCCCTTAGGGGGTTTTGCCCATAGTTGCCACGCTTGGCAGGCGGATAGACAACCGTAGTTAGGCTTTAGATATGTTTTGAGAGGGAGTGTGTTGCCAATCACTAGATCTCCTTTAGTCGCTTCTTACGACACTCACGGGATAGGAAGGAATGATGTTATTAGGTGCCTATTTCATGTGAGAAATGCAAAAATTGTCGTTTTATCTCATTATATAAGTCGCTTCCTGTCTGCCTGCCTCTATGTAAGCTTAGATCTTTAAAATTACGCGACGTAATTTAATGCGATTTGTTTTTAAACAGATAGGACTCGAGAGGAAGGTTTATATGTATAATATATGCATAATACAGTAGAGAAACACTGATAATTTTAGAGGTTTCTAATGTGATCTGATGTAATGTGCACCCGTGCGAAGCAGGGACAGGTCGCTAGTATATAACATGTCGATAGAATCTTCAGTGTGTGAGTTCAACTTGCATCTGACTAATATTTTATTTTTATTTTTAATCCACATTTATTTTATTTTATTTTATTTTCAGTGCTGTAACACTCCTTTAAAAATATGCCAACTATTTTGATACGAACCTGTAGTTTAGGAGAATTTCTTGCCATTTCCTCCAGGAAACAGGTGTTCTATGTATTAACATATAAGTACATTAGAAACTTCTAATAACAAAGTTCCCAGTACGCATAAACTACACACCAGTTGGTTACTTCGCTTTAACAACTAGCGCGTTCCATTATTAATTTTCCATGTACCTTAATATGATTATAAACTATATCTGAGTAATAATCTAACTTCCGTTCATATTGTTGAGTAGTTAAACTGTTTACCTGACGTTTAATAATAATTAAAATCGGTGCTTTCTTTGTGAAATAAAATCAACTTGTTCAATGGAATATCAAGTAATATGATATACCCAATAGATATATCGAAATACTTTCTTCAAATTTAAAATTCTAGAACGAATTTGTCCTAAAATTTATTTTCAAAAGAACCAGATTGTCGGACTGTCGCCGAGTAAAATGACCGAAGTATCCAAGAATCCTCCGATAGCAGACTTTCGAGAGCTTATCTTTTATGCGGAGTTGCGCCAGGATAGACATGATCGTACGCTTTGCTGTCTTTGCTTTCCGCTCCTTTGCTCTTATTGTCCATGACTCGACTCGATACGAAAATATGTAAAAAATCAGAGTACGGACCAGAGCAATTATCAAGTGCGCAAATTTTTCACAATTCTTTGTACAACAGAGATCAATTTCTCATCTAAGGCTAGACCTAAATAATGGTATTTCTAAATTTATTTCTCGGTTGGGTTGGTAAATATTTCGGATGCCATCATAAATCCTTAAACGGCTCGTTTTACTAAGAAAAAATGAGTTGGGCAATCCATCATGTAGCCGACGGCGGCAATCCATCACCGGCAACGCGGGATATATGGTGTAATTATATCTATTTTTGTAGCAACTGCAAAAGTGCCTAAAATCTATTTATCCGGGGGGTATAGTAGTTGTCACACTAGACAGGTGGTTTGCCAACCGCAGTTAGGCTTTAGACATGTTTTAAGAGGGACGCTGCTGCCCAATCCTTACCCACCCTTAGCGCCTCTTATGACACCCACGGGGAAGAAAGGAGTGGTCTATTCTATTCTGGGACCAGACGGCCACTATATAACTAAATTAAATTAAAATAATTATTCTAACTATACTATTGACTTATTTTTATTACCGTTCTAAAACAAGTAACCAAATTAAAAACTATTGTTGTTAATTAATCTCATTCCAAGATGGCTACAAGATTGACCATGTAATGTTATTTTAATTATATAAGTTGTCTAATCAGTATTGAGTAAAATTTTGTAACTATGTAAACAACAGAAATATTCCTCAGGTTGACCACTAGATGAAGCTATTATTTTAGTATATAAATGTGTGTGCTGCAACGCGATATTAAGATTTCCTCACATGTGTATATAAGGTCAGGAATATATTAAATAAAAAGACAGTAGAACCCGTCAAAGGTTGTTTCTTACTACTATTCAAGGTAGTATTTACTTGTTGAAACCTAAATTAAAAAATATCTACTCGTGTAATTTGAATAAGAGGTTTTTCGTATGTAAAATAATTTTACATACTTTTACATAAGGAATAACACTCGTCAAGCTGGATCGTTTACAACGTGCAACGTTTTACAAAATTCAACATGCATTTTTTAAAACATTTTTTAACCACTATTTCTGTTGAAAATTCTAAACCTCGTTTGAGATCCAGGTATCCAGGTCAGGCAAACACTAGGACTTTCTTCTGACGTCCCACTTACAAATGACAAGTAGCGTTGGTCGAGAAAAGGCAGTGTTTCGAAAAATCTACATACATTTTTACAGCGGTTTCAAAATAGAGTAGATTGATAATTTATTTTTAATATATAATTAAGATTGTTTTATAAAAAAAAGACGACATTAATTTAGTTATTTTGATGAAATATCCAAACAATTTAAAACGATTTAGTTAAAATTTTTATTAGACCAATCTGTAACAATATCCCCTCACAAAAAAAATCCAAATGGATTTACCGTTTACAAAGTTATGAGATAATAAACATAAAAAAAATAAACATTAAAAAAAACGAATTGAAAACTTTCTTCTTTTTTAAGGTGGTTGAAAATCATCGTTGACAATTAACATCAACAGAATGCTTCACTCATGGTACATTTCATGAGTTACCATTTCTGAGAACTATGGTATTATGCTTCCGTTCCCTGTAATGGCACTACCATAATACCTCACTCTTCAAAACACAACCATGCAAGCACGGCTGTATTTTAACATAGAAACGTCAGTGGGACAGAAGTACCCATGCAGGCTTAAGCATAAAGTATATAATAGCAGTTTTATTATGACACACGTACGAAAGGAAAAATTATGTTGCTTTTTTATGTATTTTCCTTTTTTTGGATACTTTTTCTTTTATTTACATATTTTTCTATATATTTTTTTGTGTATATTTCATATATAACTTAGAATGGCTAACAAGCTGACGGCCCACCTGATGGAAAGTGGTAACCGTCGCCTATAGACATGAGCAGTACCATGGACATAACAGAGTATACTGTTTCGCCCTTGATACCCCCCATGCGTTGCCATTCCTGAGGACTCAGGTGTTATTCCTCTGTACCCAATAAATTCACGCCATATCCCACCCTTCAAACCGAAACACAGCCATGCAAACACAACTGCTTCACGGTTGAAACACGAATGGGACAGAGGTACCCAAGCAATCGACTTATGTACAAAGTCTCCCTCTGGTAAAATGTACAATTATTTCAAATTAGTTCTAAAAAAAATCCAGCACTTTCGAAAATTGCGAATTGTGTGATTAAGGCGCGCCCCAGACTTGCGATCGATAGTAGACGCTCGCGTCACCGGCGCCGGGCACGCTGATTCATGTTAGGGCTCTTACACAAACGCACGATGCGACGTCGCGTCGTGTCACGACGCGGCATTGTTTGACGACGCAACGTCGCATCGTGCCATGACGCGGCATTGTTTCACGATACGACGACGCGTCGTGTCACGACGCGACATTGTTTCACGACGCGACGTCGTATTGTAAAAACCTACATTGAGCAACATGCCTGACGCACGACACGATGTCGTATCTGCAAACCTGCGCCGCATTCATTTGCTTTTCTATACGAAGTACGTAAAAAAAATTAAAGAAACGAATCAACGACATCATGCCATGCGTGGTGGTAAGTTGTAATGTCTTGTCGTGAAATTACGACGTTTCGATGTCGTGCCGTGTCGTAAATCTACGATGAGCAAAGTAAATAGTTCATTATAGATTTCCGTGATACGACATCGTGACACGACGCGACGTCGTATCGTGTTTATGTATAAGAACCCTTACTAAGTTTTATTTGTAGCATAGTTTTTTAAACAACTCTTAACAGAACTTCAAAACGAAGGAGATTTGCAATTCGTTTGTATTTTCTATTTTTTTTTTTTTGTTGAAACCTCGTAAAAAAAGATATACCTACATTTTAGTTTTGGAAATGTTATCAAAATCGATTAGGTAGTTTAGTTTGTAAATCAAAATAACTGTTTTTGCCACAACAAAATGTCGGTTATTTTGTAGAATACATTCTTAAATTATTTTGTATTTTTGTATTGCAATCTATAGTGTTTGTAGTCACATTAGTTCCACATTCAAAAATGGAACTCATTGTACATGACGTATTGAGTTCCATTTTTGAGTAATAACGATAATCGACACACATTCCCGCGTTCTATATTTAAATATTTTAAATGTAATATTTTATCGCAAGTGAAAATATTGTTTTTTTTTTCAAAGCAAAAGACACATGTAATATTTTTTACTAATATTGTAAATATGAACATGAGTTTGTTTTACTTTTTAGCCCTTTCACGGCTTAATTAATAAAATAAGAAATTTGGTATATGGGTACTATATGCGATAAATATGGGCACAGCCTTCTACTTATCCTGATCAGTGAACACATCTCGGTTACGGGGACGAATTGTAAGAATAATAATAATCACCAGAGGGAGACTTTGTACAAAAGTCGTTTGCTTGAATACCTCCGTCCCATTCGTGTTTCTACCGTGAAGCAGCATATGTTTGTATGGCTGTGTTTCGGTTTGAAAGGTGGGATATGGCGTGAATTTACCGGATATAGATGAATAACACCCGAGACCTTAGGAATGGCAACGCATGGGGGGTATCATGGGCGAAACAGTATATTCTTTTACATCCATGGTACTGCTCATGTCGTTAGGCGACGGTTACCACTTTTCATCAGGTGGGCTGTCAGTTTGTTTGCTATTCTGAATTGTATAAAAATAAAATTAGATCCTGTTTTTTACTATCATCAATAAAAAAAAAGTGTAATAAAATATTTGTACTATTTAAAAATATTAACGTCATATTCATTCAAAAGTGCCAGCAACTTTCCATTTGACGTGTCAAAGTGAGAAATAAAACGCTTTCTCATTAAAGTTTCAAGCGATCACCAGCGACGCCGTGTTCGAGCGAGCGGTGAGCGCTCGAAATTAAACCGCTTTGACCGACCAAATCCGGATGAGCTGGCAACATTGAGGACGAACTTGCAAATAGCTATATTTACTGGCTATCACTTCACTAAACAAGTATAATTTCGACTTTAATTTATATTAGCAGTATTTATAAATAATATCCCGTGTTCCAAGGATGTGACCTATTCGTGTACTAAATTTTTTTTAAATAAATTTTGTAGTTTTTACGTTAGAGTAACAAATATCCATCTATACATCCGTCCTCACTAACTTTTAGTATACTACAAGGATTTATACTGTAATGTACATTTGGATATAATTAAGACTTTATATAACCATCAAATGGTCGGCCGAAACAAAATTGGGGTCACCCAATCTATGGTCAACCACTCTTTTATTTCGGTAGCAGTCTTAGGCGGTCTATCTTACTTCCTGTCTTACACTCTACCCCATATATATATATATATATATATATATATATATATATATATATATATATATATATATATATATATATATATATATATATATATATATATATATATATATATATATATATATATATATATGTGTCCAATAGAGCAGATATTTTGCCACTCTTATCAAATAGCAAAAGTAGAACGCCTGAAAAATTGCACCTCCAATTAAAAAAAATACAGTATAATATTTTCCTAAATAAACAGAAATGTTCCTTATTCAAATGTCTGAATTATATATATATTTTTTTATAATTCCGCTATTCAATTCAAAAATCACATTCAGTAGAGAAAAATGAAGAGAAAAAATTCATTCGATAATTTCCCAAGAGACTGTGACTTGGACAAACTGAACAGTATTCATCGGCAACTGGAAACTGTCTCAATAAAGAAGTTTGTACGGCGGCAGCGCTGAATAAAAGAACCACTAGGATGTATATTTTATTTTCTTTACGTCGAACTGTTGTGTGGCCACACAAAGCGATTGTACGGAAGCGAGCGCGCGAGCGAGTAACAAAAGAGTCACTAGCTCTTTGAAATTCATCGGCCCATCAAACGCAAGCACTTGACTGCGCTCTTTGTTATGTTATGATATTCAACGGCTTTTGAATTCTACCTTCAATAAGCTTTGACTGGAACAATGCAACAATACCTATTTATTAACTTTGCCAATGTTAATAGGATTAGCTTGGAGAATTTGAATAATATTAATCGTATTTAAAACATAGAACAAACATAGGGTTCATGGCATTTGTAATGTTATTTATTGTACTGAAATAATAATATAATAGCAGTTGTGTTTGCATGGCTGTGTTTCGGTTTGAAGGGTGGGATATGGCGTGAATTTACTGGGTACAGAGGAATAACATCTGAGTCCTCAGGAACGGCAACGCATGGGGGGTATCATGGGCGAAACAGTATACTCTGTTATGTCCATGGTACTGCTCATGTCTATAGGCGACGGTTACCACTTTCCATCAGATGGGCCGTCAGCTCGTTTGCCATTCTAAGTTGTATAAAAAAAAGATAACAAAAATAACAAATGACATATTGACCTAACACAAATACATTACAGACATGTCAATCAATTATTAAACAGTTTCTAGAACTGGCATGTCAATTAAATGACATGTTAAGAGACAAGTTATGGAAGTAGATGGAGCAAGTGATACATATGTACGATACTAAGAACAGGACCATATATACTTAACTATTAGCCGTAATGACCTGTCCTGCTACCTTCATTTACTAATCTTATAAAGTATATTTTAGCTCGTCACTTCATTCAATGGGATAGAATATAAAAAGAAAATTTCCTTACCCGAAACCCGATATAAATAAGAGTCAATAAATTTAGCCAACTTTCGCTTTAATTTTATATTACAAAACAGATTATAATAATTATGCCAATAAAATTTTAATTAAAATGAGATTCCTGTATCTTAATTTAGTCTTAAACCTATGTAACTTTAAGACTTACGCATTGCAAGATTTATTGTATTTTAAGATACGGGAATTAATGCCATCATTTAGACAAAATATAATTATTTAACTAGGATCATCTTGATATTTCGACCAGATTACACCGGCCTTGGCCACGAGTTAATTAATGTTGCAAAATCACGCCTCCGCCTCCGAGGCTGATATTTTCTTCTACACATTCATTGTCATTTACTTAATCTACGTCATTAATTGTGATTCCTTGAATTTCCGTCTCTTAAATGCCTTAAGTCCGCATTCATCATCATCATCATCATATTAAGCCTTCAGCAGCAAATTCTTTAATATCTTCTTCAAGCTTCTCTATTTTAATCTTTTTTGGTCAATCGAATTCTAATTGTGTTCTGCTATTTTGACCAAGTCATACTTTCACCTCTTCTGTAGCCTTCTTATGGGTTTTTAGTAATACCATGTTCCCCGTTTTAGTATATTTTCCACATTGGGCACTTTACTGTGCCTTCTGGACTATAAATTTGAATTAACATTTGAAATTATTTGTTTATACCTGCCGAGGTTTCTTCAAGAGGCTACAGCATGGGGCTCTTCAAAAGGGAGGTAAAAAGGTTTCTTCTGGGTCGGCAACGCGCGCGTAATACCCCTGGTATTGCAGGCGTTTATAGGCTACGGTAATTTAAATGAGCCGTATGTTTGCTTGCCACCGCTGTGATATAAAAAAATTTAAACAAACAAATTAATAAAACAAACAAGCAAACATAAAACGCTCGAACACTGGCCCTCGCGTAAAAAAAGCTCGTAACTGAAACCGTTGTTATCGCATTAACCGGAAAGTTTTGCGCGAGCGTGAGTTTTCTACGAGTGCTGCGTGGAAATTATTCCCGTTTCGAAGGACTCTCTCTCATTAAGTCACGTAATGGAAATTTTGTGAATGCCACCAAGCACACGTAATACCCTACGTATATGTGGAATCCATAGTACGTGGCGTTGAGCTTCTGAGAATCATTATACATAAAATATATAATATTACACGTGATGTATTGTTATGAAGCACGAATATTTTAAGCGTTCTCAGCTGTTCTTGATCTAATTAAGGGTTGCTATTTTCTATGACGTCTTGTTCTATAAATAATGTTTAATATTCTTTATTAATTCTCAACAGTATTTATTGGGAAAGAGATTGTTAGTAAAAAAGTCCACTACAAGTCCTATTGCTAGTAATATACCCTGTCAGATCCACCTCCACGTGGTCTCCTTGGAAACTGTGGTGCTGAATTCGAAGTGTATTCATCACGATGGGCTAACTGACCTGCCTTTTCATTCTCATCTATCAATTCTATTCCACCTTCATTCGTTAGCGCAGGCGGGGCTACCATTTCATTATCGACCAATAAAAACAGTGTTTCTAATTGATTCATCATTGTGATGATTATTTTTAACTTTTAATTGTTCACTGCTGGACAATGATCTTCTTTATACACTACTATCTTTTATTTGAGATTTTGTACAAGAGTCGTTCGCTTGGCACCTCTATCCTATTCGTGTTTCTACCGTGAAGCAGTTGTGTTTGCATGGCTGTGTTTCGGTTTGAAGGGCGAAAGGATATGGCGTGAATTTACTGGGTACAGAGGAATAACACCTGAGTCTTCAGGAATGGCAGCGCATGGGGGGTATCTTGGACGAAACAGTCTGTACTACTACTATGTTATGTCCATGGTACTGCTCATGTCTGTAGATGACAGTTACCACTTTCCATCAGTTGGACCGTTAGCTTGTTTGCCATTCTGAGTTGCATAAAAAAACTGAAACTATAATACATATCAATTATAATACATAAAATATTAATATATTCCAGGTTTATATTCTGATTTTTATATCCTGTTGGATCCTCCATCAATATTCCCTCGCTATCTTTACTACGTGACTAGAATTAAAGTTAAATATGTAAATAAGAAATCTCTGAACCAGTTTATCCGATTTTCAGTAAGATTAAACTATTTAGTTATTTATAGTGTTTCATTATAGTAAATGTTGGTTTTGAGTAATAGTAAGCAATACTGATTTGTAGGGGAAGAGGTGTTTTTTTTTTGATGAGTGAAAATGGTATGGTAACCCCGCCTGCGCTAATGGGATACGCTGGCGGAGCACCAGTGAAGGGTGATAAATGAGAATGAAAACAGGCCAGTTGGCCCATCATGATAAATTCATCAGGAATTAACCATGATAGTTTCCAGGGAGAACCGCGAGGAGGTCGACCTGGTTGGGTATATTGCTAGCAATGGGATTCTCAGTCTCCATTACTAACAAACCCTTTCCCCCCGGGGAAGAGGTGTTAGTAATAGGATCAAATAGCTACATTACTAGCAATATCTATCAGGTCGACCTCCAAGCAGTTTTTTTTTGGAAATCATCGTGGTAAATTCTGGTTGAATTCGTCAAGATGGTCTAAACGATCTGTTTTCATCTTCACCTGTCATCCTTCACCGGTGTCCCCGATTGGTTTCATAGAAATTTTATCAAAACCGGTTCAATAGTTAAGTTTTTAAACCAAAATAACCGGTTTTTCCACAATTGAAGTCGATTTTGTTTATGGGACATAATATTTATTATATGTTTGTTCCGATATTATGCAAAACTATTGTATTGAATTGAATTGTATTGAACATAGACCTTCCCCATATAGAGGGGGTTTGCTAATAGTTGTCGCGCTTGGCAGGCGGGTTGGCAATCGCAGTTAGGCTTTTGATGATGTTTTAAGAAGGACTCTGCTGTTTATCCCTCGATTTAGTTCGCTTAGTTGCCTCTTACGTTACACGCGGGAAAGAAAGGGGTGGCCTATTCTATGCCGGGACTACACAAAGTATTATTTGTTGGAGAAAGCTAAATAAAATAATATACAACAGGTAAAAGACATCGGTCTTCAAGTTTTATTAGTAGACTAGCGCACTTCAATAGACTGTCAATAATAAAAAAGAATTAATATGTTTACCATTGAGGTTATCTCTTCTAACATTATTACTCATACATTTTTAATACTAATACGAAAGAGGTTTGTTTGAATCGAAGCATTTGGCGTTCCATTGTTTCTGCCTACCCTAATGGGAGACAGGAGTGACAGATATGTATGTATGTATGTATTTTTAATACTTTGAATTTTGCAAGGGCGTGCCATGTTATTGTAAACGAGCTATACTTATGGGGGCAAGGGATTATTAGTAATGCGGACTACCAGTCCCATTGCTAGCAATACGCCCAACCAGGTAAACCTCCATGTGGTCCCCCCTGGAAACCATCGTGCTGAATTCCAGGTGAATTACTACTAACTGGCCTGACTTTTTATTCTCACTTACCATCCTTCACTGGTGCCCCGCCAGTGTCTTCTGTTAGCGCAGACGGGGTTACCGTTCCATTATCGTCCGTTAAAAAAAATATATACCTACAACTACATAATCGTAATGTCACGCATGGGCACCACAGAATATCAGCGCTGTAGCAAATAAATTGCTGCAGCACATGCTGAGTGGTGACCACGTTGGCAATAACAAATGTAAAGTTTTTTTTTATTCATAATTTATGTAACTTTTTGTTGTTGTCAATAAATGTTTTCTTTCTTTCTTTCTCTACTTATATAATGTGTATGAAGTATAACGCTCATACGCGAGATATTTCATTAAAATTACCCATAATCACCTTAATGGTATATTGTGCCATAAAATGCGAGTTAATTTAGGCAGAAATGAGATTTTGACGCGATAATAAACCAATTATGCGGCTATGAAAGTTCGACTCTCGTCGCACTCTACACTCGAGGGAGTAATGTTTCAGGAGTTCCGAAATTGACGACTCGTGAATTAGTTAGTAAGAATATTTTTTTTTTATACCACTGAGTTACAGATGTCTATAGTGCTACAGTAACTCCGTTTACCATCAAACGGGCCGTATGCTTGTTTCCCACTATAGTAGTATAAAAAAATATTTGTTTCATCATTTCAGCCATTATCCGTCCACTGCTGGACATAGGCCTCCCCCATAGACTGCCATAAAGAACGGTCCTGAGCCACCTGCATCCACTGACTCCCTGCAGTCCATTTCAGCTCGTCACTCCATCTAGTGGGGGGTCGTCCTACACTGCGTTTATCCGTACGTTGTCGCCACTCAAGAACCTTTATTATTTGTTTATTATTATTCAATTTTGAATAAAATCTTAATCATAAAAATGTTATGGTACAAAATTTATCGCTAAACTAGCAACAATAAAATTTCTGATACCTGTAAGTACAAAATATATTATTTTACATTTCAACGTTGCGTGATGTAACTTGATTTCCACATTTTTCAATATTAATATCCCGCTGGCAACACAGCCGCTTGTCAATTTACTTTTTCCAAATTAAAACCGTCGGGAGCGCCGCTTTGCATAATTCAATGCGAATTCGAAATATTACCTCGGTGTTACTAGCAGTAAAAAAAAAATTATTCTATCGTAAAAAATTCAAGCTCTGCATTACTGCTTTCGTGGGAGTTTCTGTGTTAAGAGGTACTATACTATTAACATAAATGGCCGACATATAAGTATATAGGTACGATGTATTTGCAAATACATGCAATGTATAATCGTCATCATCATCTGTTCCGGATCACCGCCCCAATAACTTGCAAAAAAACCTCTGGTGCCCGGAAGGTTGGCCTATACTTTAGTCAACGCATTTCCATAGTTATACAGCGTGGAAATGCAGCAAGTCTCCTAGGACAGAGGTACTCAATGGTTAAAGAAAACGAATAATAATAATAATTATATGAATATATATAATAATAGGTACCTAATGGTTTGTTTTATTTTTTGCGAAAAGATAATTTCGATGTGCTTACAGTTGAAATTTTTTAATTGCCCTCCTACCACGAAACATTGTCTGTAATTATGACGCCGAACGAAACACGAACTTTACGACAAAGGAATGCTGTTAAAATGGAATGATTATAGTAATTTGTATATTACCTAGAAGAGTTTATAACGTTGTACAAAACTTTTGTACAAAGTCTCCCTCTGGTTTTACATTTAAAAAATATAATAAATCGGGTCTGCAGATGGAGTGTAGATAGATAGATAGATACTCTTTATTGTTTCCTCCAAAAGATTACAATAGTAAACTTATTATAAATATAAACAATTACAAGAAATAATCACAATGAAAAAACAATGGGCGACCTTATCGCTAAGAGCGCTCTCTTGCAGGCAACCTTTGGATGGAGAGGAGTAATTATAAACAGAAGATTCTCAGTTCATTTATATTTTCTTTTTTATGTTTGTTACCTCAAAATTTGTAATTTTTTTTTTATTTGAAAGTATACACTTACACATTAATGCCATAGAATTTTTTTTTAATACTTATATCGATATAACTGATTTTACATACTACAATTAGTAGTCGGTTTTTTTTGTAGAATATTAATTATTTTAAATTTCACATTTTAGTAAATAACATCTACATTATTAGTATTGATTAAAACAGATGACACACTTGTATGCACTTTGCTTTTTTTATTTATTTATTTTTTATTTCTAACAGTAATCCGGCTAAATATAGATTCGGATTTCCTGCATGTAGCTATAAAAGTTTGAAGGGATAGCGTAATAAATAACATCTCCGTAAGGGTTATGTGTTGAAGGGTGTATCTCTCAGTACATATATTTCGGTAATAGTTTAGTAGTGAAGTGAAATTGTAAAAATATAAATTGTAATTTTTGCGTCATCTATATTTTATTAGTATCTGTGGTGCACATTAAATAAATATTTATTTAGTTATTATTTATTACACAATAAAACTTTGTACAAGTGGCGAGCTTAATGCCATATGACATTCTCTACCAGTTAACCATTAGGTAAAAACAGAAAGCGTATGAAGGGCAGATGTGGTGTAAAATATGTGACATAATTATAGCAACATACTGAAATTATGATATATAATAATACATAAGAAATATAAATATAACACATAAATACTACTTATAATATACATAGTATATATATATATATATATATATATATATATATATATATATATATATATATATATATATATATATATATAGTTATTGAGTAACCTGTAACTAGAGCTGGTTTTGTTGACTCAACAAATAACTAAAAAGTCTTCTATGTAATATATACTCTATAACGGTATACTCTGTTATGTCCATGGTACTGCTCATGTCTATAGGTGACGGTTACCACTTTCCATCTGGTCGCCTGTCAACTTGATTGCCATTCTAAGTTGTATAAAAAAATCCATCGGACGAGCCGTAAGCTTGTTTGTTGAATATAAAACATCATGCAAAGTCGTAGGCGTAGCTAGTGGTTGAAGAAAAATAATTAAACTAATGCATAGACATCAATCAACTTCGACAAGCTTTGAGTACGGTCTATCCTTAGATACATAAGTGATTATACAAGTACATATATAAAGTGCTTATGTAAGATTGATTTGGAACGGGGCTTTTAAATAATTTCAACAGTTGACGCCCCGAGGCTCATGCTTTGAATGGAAATGGGAAATATCTTCATTCTGAAAAGACATTTTAACTACAATTTTATTTTAGGTGTTTTTTAATGGATAAAATTGGAATTGTTATCTGGAAGTAATTGTTTATATATATATATATATACAAGAAATTTACAACAGCGAGTTCATTGGACCCCGCACTAGGCGAACCTGTATCGCGGGAATCTATAAGAGATTACTAAGACACGGTGATTTACAAATATAAATTAAATTAAATTAGTGAGTCAATTTAATTATGTAATGAGCCAGAAAACAACAAGTTATATATATATATATATATATATATATATATATATATATATATATATATATATATATATATATATATATATATATATATATTCAATAAGTGTAGTGTATTTCAAAATATCAATAATAAATACATATGTATTTATGTACAACGGAAAGTATCGTGTGATCCTATCATAAAATTGCCCACCCATTCCTTTCCCGTGGGTGCGTAAGAGGCGACTAAGGGAGCGTTGCTCTTAAAACATCTTTAAAATTTAACTGCGGTTGCCAATCCGCCTGCCAAGCGTGCCAACTACTGGCAAAACCCCCCACAGGGGAAGCTTATGTTCAGCAGTGGACAGTTAAGGGATCATCATCATGATATATAGATTTCACTATGATAGTAAATTGAAATTTTAATTATAGAATAATTGATTTAGAGCCTCATAATCAATCCCACTGTTTGACTTATAATATACAATACATTTATTCAACATATTTTAAATATAAAATTGTATCATTTCTAATTCCAACGTGCCTATCTCTGTTCTATTTCTATTCAGAAAAACCAATACCGACCAATAATGCTCTCTCGCAAATTACAAATGGCGGCGAATCGTTCGAAAATTAAATAATTCATTAGGTCCCGTAGCAGAAAAGAGGTCGCAGTTTAAACAGGGAGTTTTAACGACCTGTGACCGGTTTGGAAAAATAAAGAGTTCCGAGTTTTTTATATAAAGACTAAATGTGGAAAGCTGGAATTTTAATGAGAAAAATAAAAGGAAAAATATATTCAAAATAGCTCTGTACTTTTTGAAACGTTTATAATAGTAGTCAAGGTATTACATTTTTAGATAGATATATAGATATATAATTTATTTGCATTACTTACAGCACACAAATATAAACAGATATTGGTACATACATAAAAAAAAAGAAGTAAAAGAATACATATAAAAAAAAAGAAGAAAATACTTTAAAAATTAACATAATTTTTCGTAAGCGTATCAGAGTAATACAAAATGGTCACAACTCAGTTTATTGTTTTGCCCTCAAAAGAGCAAAACACAGACATTGCTTTTGCAATGTATTGGCAATCAATCTACAAATGAAACAACCATAAGCGCGTTTTCTCTAAACGAAAATCTATTCTTACTTTTACTCGTTCTTTGTTCACTTGGTATATAATAACTGTACCTTAATATGTACATATGTATTGTAGTTCTAAACAATTCTCCATTCTACTAAATGACCAAGAACAACAAGTCATTATTCACACGCCGAATACTAACCCAAAACAAACATTTGCACATTACGAAGTAATATAGATAGGTGCTTACCAACCCTATAACCCTTTCCCTCGAATAAAGTTCTATCAACTTTTACGTGCGTACATTTATATATACATGTATTTATAGCCCAGAAAATAAAACTTATGCGTCGCAGTTTAGGGTCGCAATGTAATAGGTACATACAACACTACTGTATCGAATACTAACGATAATAATAAAGAATATATGTATGGGATATTGTTTGAAGATTATAATAACAGAAAGATTTGCCTGTAATCCCAGCATAAACATATTTACGTATATCTTTAAAAGTTCTAGTACGTTTCGCTTCGTATCATGCAGAATTTACTTAAAAAAAATCATTTCAAGTCTTCAATCATCACAAAATTAATACGGAAATAACATGAACCTCTTTAAAGAATTATCAAAATTGGTACAAAATTTATGATGCAATCGTGTTACATTGTGACAAATTTTGATTTTGTTCCACAAAAAAGAAATACTGATTTGAATCGTGGCAAAACGAGTAATTATGATACAAAAATTAAAGTAATAAACTGATTTCAATTGTCTATGGAACTAACCGGAAAGTGTATTATTTGAGATAAATAAGGAATTTCTAAATAGATTCATAAATAATAGAGTTCTAAGGTAAAAATCATAAAAAAACCTTCTTCTTTTTTTAAAAAGTTGAAAATCAAAGATTTCGGAATAGAATAGATGGTATGCATAATTCACATAATGTAAGAAATAAAGAAGTAATAATTTAACAGTTAAAGTTGCATAGATTAATTTTCCAATTTCATCAATATATGGCAGTGCCGACTCTTAGATTACACAGTGATTGTTTTATGCAAAGATTTCAGAACAGAATACTATAGATGGAATGCATAATTCACATAGTATGTTGCTCGTTGTATTTAAGACATTGCCAATGCGTTAGAGAGGGATAGACATAGAAAAACGCATCTGCCTTTTGACTAATCCGTAGTAGTTAAATTCATCAAGATATGTCACTTGGTTTTATTGCTTGCATACTTTCTACATAAACTGTGTCAAATATATAATCTAGTAATGTAAAATTTGTTATTGACAAATAATTGACATATCAATATGAACAAAAATTTTACATACACATTTTCTATACACTAGCCTGCTATGAATTAAGAAAAATAGCAACTGATGGTGTATCTTCGTTCATATTCGTCTTCTTATTACTAATTATATTTGCAGAAGAAGAAAGGAGGTAACCATATGATTTACAGTTTTTATTTTATCATTCCTTCTATGTATTTCCTTGTTCTTAGTTGAAAACACAGAGGAATAATTTAGAATATGAAAAAGCTTTTTAAATTCATTTGAGAATGGACATTACCGTATCCTTGTATCAGAGACGGATAAAGATAGGGGTTATAAACTGTAGCTAGTTAATCTAACTTTGCGCAATACGTTACCTAACGTTCAGATTAATATTCATTTCACTATCTCAAACTGTTCCTTTAACTAGAAAAGGTTAAAGCTAAGGAACCAGTGCATAATGGAGCAGATACTTGAAAGTGATAAAACTCCTTTGGCTTTAGGATATAAAGATTTACAATGACAGATAGTTCCATGTCTACACATAAACGAAATAGTTATATCTACCTGATGTCTAGTATATACTGTACAAGCTTTGATTAGTTTAGAACTGGATGGTGTTCCGAGACATAACCATTTATTATATTAAGCGACTTCAAAACAAATAAGATTCTCAATTCGGCAGTGTATATGTTATCCGATATTAGTAATTAATTTTGACTAATGTTGATACTCTTATATTGGTCTAATTAACGTATAATTCCGGCATAGAATGGGCCACTTTATCTTTTCCTGTGAGCGTCGTTAGAGGCGTTTAAGGAAACTTAATGTTCAAGAGATAGGCAACAACGTCTCTTTTAAAAATATCACTAAATCCTAACTACGATTACTAACACGCCTACCAAGCATGGATACTACTGGTAAAATCCTCCTTATGGAGATGTTGCAGCAGTGGACAATTAACATCTGATTTAATAATAATATTGGTCTTATATATAGTTTTGATATGTCTGGACTTCTTTAATGCTTTCCACCATATACGATTTTTTACTTTTCACATTCTTTCTCTTCCTGTCTTCTTTATAATATCATCGATTTATTAAAAGAATGGTGCCCCTGGCTGCAATACATGTTTTAAACAAATATATTTATATACACCCATAGAGTTTAATTTACTTATCCACTGGTCCGACTTCATTATCTAGACGTCCAAGTATAACGTAAACTGGTATGATTTCACGCTCTGTATAGTATTGTCAAAGCTAATCCGCAATCAGCCAACCCTTCGTCAGCAGACCTATCCAGTTTGAAATTAATTACATTTATCTCGATATTAAATACGGATATAACATTTTCATCGTAAGCTGTTTTGAATTTATTCTGTTGTATCAGAATTTATGACTCAAATAGTACATTCAATAGATTCATCTATGCCCTATTAATTTAATAAAGGTGAAAGTTTGTAAGGATGGATAGATGGATAAATGAATGTTTATTATTCTTTAATGCAAAAACTACATTTGGATTTGAATGAAATTTAAGGCATGAGTAGGATATATCCTAATTTAGCATATAAAATACTTTATTACTATGAAAAATGAAAAGATGACTTTGTACAAAAGCCGATTGCAGGGGTCCGTCCTACTGTTGTTTCTGCCTCCTAGTTTTGCTTGCAATGCATATATGGTTATATTTTGGTTCGAAATGTTAGCATTTCTATGTGAAATTACAAAGTACTGAGACATTGTTTTTGATAAACCAGTTACAGTGTTATATAAAGGCCTCATAGTGTATCCTGTAAAGGCAGTGGCAGACTATCCAATGAACATAGGTCTCTCCTATAAAGGGGGATTTTGCCAGTAATTGCCACGGTTGGTAGGCGGGCTGGCAATCGCAGTTACGATTTAATAAAATTAGTGATGTTTTAAGTGAACGCTACTGTCCATCCTTTAAGCATTAAACTTCCTTAGTCGCCTCTTACGACGCCCACAGGAAAGGAAGGAATGGCTCATTCTATGCCAGAACTACACGGCAAATTTCATATCCATAATCAATGGTTAATGTTCATCCTCATCCTCGTGCCCTCCATGAGGGCTCTTAGATTTTTTTGCTATTCCAAGTTGAATAATTATTGTATTTACCAACAATGACGAGCGAAACAATGATGAAATGTGGCCTAAAATTCATAAAGGGAAAAATAACATACAGTTTAATTTGTGACTTGTATTCATAAAAATCCACTGAGAATAAATAAAGGCCTATAGTAATTCTGCCTATATGTGAATGATTAATTTCTGAATTTCGAGACAATAACAAATTCATGTGTTACATATACGAACAGTAATTGGATCGCTCTGCTTGGATTATACCGATAGTTACTTTGTCACCGTGTCTGCCGTTACTGTTGGTGCGCATGAGTAAATGAAGCTTATCGATTCGACAGCCATCGCCACGAAATTAATTAATTGGAATAGAAAGGGTTGTCAACAGTTGTTTTATTTTTTTATGTCTATTATCTCATAACTCTGTTAGTTCTAAACCTATTTGGAAATTTCTCTTTTTATCTGAAAGGACATACTTGCAGATTGGTCCCACAGAAAATTTATTAAGATGGGTTTAGTTTTTAAATGGATGATAGTTTAGTTTTTAAATCAAAGTAATTGTTTTTTTTTTTTACTTGATTATGTAATACTAGCTTCTGTCTGCGACTCTGTATGCTTGGAATTTGAATATAGACTTTAAAATAAATAAAAGTATCTTGATCAATAAACGAGGCCGGAAGAAGTCGCGGGTAAAAGCTAGTATATACGTACATTGTAACTTTTACGCTTAACTGATAATAACACCTCTAGAGAATCGGTTTATACATAACCCACGGAGTTTGCCTCCGTCGAAAGGATTATGTTGTCACCTACATAATATATTAGACTTTGACACCTGGATTTGCGACTTGAAACGGGTTGACAGCTGACAAACATCGCAACGGTAAAACAAAAGTATTCCAGCCCTTCAATTTCCAAAGTTCAACAAAGATTGGTGATTTAATCTAAAAAGTTGCGGATTGAGCAAGGCGTGTTGTAACTTGTTTCCAATTATATATAACTTTCACAATCAGAATTCAGAACTCGATTAGCAAATTTGTTGATAAACAGAATAAAAATAAAGAAAAGAAGCGGACATTTCGTACGGCGCTATCTTATTTCAAATTAGGTTGAATTTGAATGTAATTAGGGTAGATCTTCGATAACTATTTGATGTATTTTTATAAATACGAAAAGTATATTTTGAAAATATCATAATTATTAGATAATCACCATACAACCAATGCATTACGAATTATTTAAGTTTCTGATTAGAATACATTGGTTTTTGAGAAACTAAACAAAGAACATCCTGAGCATAAATCTATTCCACCATAACCGAGTCAATTAAAATAAATACTTTCTTAAATATATTAAGTATCATCACATAATAATTTATTTTATAAGTAGAAGAAGTTAATGGTATAGCAAAATAAAAGAAAAATAAATTAAAACAATATCTTTTTAATAATGAAAAACCTCTATAATATAAGACTTAATTTTTTAGATAAATAATGAAGTAACTACATGTAAAGTATTAGGTAACTACTAATATATTTAATGTACAAAACATATATCCAAAGTTCAGAAATTTAATAAAATTCAATAATGTAATTATTCATGTAGTTACTTTGAAAGTTATGTTAACTAATAATATTATCATATTTGCAACATTTTGTCAAAATAACCAAAATTACATGGGATCATACTTCTATAAATAACTGTAGCCTATCAAAGTTTTCGCTTTCCTCTAGCTCATGTGTAAGGCTGGTAACTTCATAGTCTCCATCTTTAGTTAATTTCATTAGCTGTTGTATTTCTAATAAAGTTTTCGCATTTGTTTCTGGCATAATCTTATTTATTAATATCAGAATTAAAATCATCATCAAGATTGATAGTAACATCATACCATGAACTCCTATCGAATTGGTTACAAATGGAGCTGATTTTATAATAGTATTACCAAATGCCCACAAATATGCGCATGTAAGAGAACTACCCACTCCTTTGTAAGACATAGGAAATATCTCACCTAATAAAGAAAAAGGCAAGGCTGTTGTTCCCAAAGACATAAACATCACAAACCCAGTGACTAAAGACAAAACAATCCACAGATAGTCTTTTGAAAATATCTCAAATGATTGCAAGAATAAAAGAATGGAGGTAAATCCTAAAAATATTATAGAAAAAGAACTTGTAAATAGGAATAAAGTTTTTCTTTTCACTATCTGAATTAATACACAAGCTGTTAAAGAGCAAACTAATGTTAATACATCTAAAATTATGGTTCCAATATATTTACCATTTGTTAGATTAAAAACATCAGTAAGTTTATAATTGGACATTATGTTTTCACCTCCGAACCCAATAAAACTGAATAACAATATCATTATAGAAAGTGGTTTTAGAAAGTCAGCTTTTAATAAAGATTTGAGATAATTTGTAACCTTTTCTCGTAAGTTTATTACTTTCATGGGTTTTAAAGCGTTTAGTTGCAGTTTTCTTTTTTGAGTTATAAGTAGAATTTCCAATTCCTCCATCGATTCTTCAGCAGTCCCTCTTAATGTTTGAAAGACTTCCGTACCTTTTAAAATGTGGCCTTGACTAATCAACCAGTACGGACTTTCTGGCCAAAAATATGTAGTAATTAAACTTATCAATGCCGTTATAACTCCCAAAGAAGAAACCAGTGTCCAATGCAAAAATATGCCAAAAATATGACTCAATAATACTCCAAGTGATATCATTCCAGTTTCCAACATCAAGAATATACCTCGATATTTGGGATCGCAGAATTCTGAAATGATAATGCTACTTATTGTAACAGCCCCTCCCAAAGATATATTATTCAATATATTGACGCAGAGTACGCTTATAAAATTTTTAGCATTGAAACTTATCAGCCAACTGATCAAGAGCGGTATTGTTGTTACGATGCTAGCTAGCCGCCTTCCTTTTTTCTGCATTACTATAGGTATTATTACAATTGATGGTAAAAACGCTATCTCTCCAGCGGTCTCTGAAAAATGAATTTATCTTATTACATAGGAACAATGATTGTCATGTCTTATTGTATTCCAAGTGTATTCGGAATAGAATATTATCACCAAACAAGATTTTAGTATAATAGTTGTTTATGCAGTCATAAATTTCGTGTCATTCAATGGTCTAAGTATTTTGTGCTAATTTAATATATTTTCTAGTAATTATTTCAAATTGTAAAATATAATTACCAATATATCCAAGTAACTTGCTGTTTGAACGGAAGCTGTTGATGTTATCAGCACCATTTTGTTCTAAAAAAATGGATAGATATCCGAGTCCTAAGCCGCAACTGACAATTGTGCTCAATACGCCAGTTACGACAAAAATCTGAAAATTGAGAGTTTGATATTTTTGATTTATAAATCTCATTCAATTAATATTATTTAAATAAATAAATAATGTCTAAAATGAAATAATTTAACTGATGATTTATTTAAATTCGAGTTCAATTTAAATAAAATTGTTTAAATTAGTAGGTTAATTTGATCATTTACGATGCTCAAGTTAATTCTTCAATTGTAAAATATTAATAGATAACACAACGGTTATCATTCCTCATCGAATGATCCATCTGCTTGTTTGTCAAGTTATTTATAATAAATACAAAAAAAAAAAAATCATTACCTTACTACCAGATATCTTTATTAGCTTAATTAACCTTGATCAGTACTATTAAATTTTACAGTTACTTACCTGACACTGTAAAGGAGACTTCAAAATTTCCATTGCGTATTTGTTACTTATTCACAAAAAAAAAAATATACACTAGATATTTAATCACATTTTAAATATTGTAAAATTAAGCAGCTATGTTACGCCACTGGAAACCATTTTCGTGTACTAATGCAGGTATATAATCATATATATGTTATATGGTATACAGCTGAATAAATATACGTCAATTTTATAAGAGACAGCACGTACCTATGTAGTGTTTTTATAATCATTAACCTAACAAGTGAATTTTGTTTCACGAAACAAAAACACTGTTTTTAATTGTGGCAAAATATTATTTTATTTAGTTAATTAAAATCTAAACTATTAAACAGATTTTAATAAAATTGCTATAAGGTCATTTGAAAGTATATCGTTTCAGATAAAAAAGAATTACCCAAATCAGTTTATAAATAACGGCCTTCTGAGGTAACAGTCTATATATACTTGAAGCGGGTATATTTGTTAAATTAAATAAGAACATGTTTGCAGAAGCAAAAGAGCAAATCCAAAGAAACGCAAGATACCCTAAAAAACTAGTGACCAATACAATTCCTAAAACAAGCCGTTTATTAAGAAATTCCTATATGATGTGTTTAAAAATCTTTATCATAGGTATATTGCTATGGATATAAAGGAACTGCCATTAAATACATTTAAAATTGTATTACGTAAATGGTTACTTAGCAAAATCTTTTACTCTGTTGACGAATTTTTCAAAAAAGAAAAGATAAATATCTAATATAGTTGTCGATGCATAAAATAGTCAGTTCCTCTCAAAATGAGACATTTGCATGCTATTCTGTAATGGCTAAATAGGCACGAGACTTTATATAATTTAAGACCACCGATACCTGCCCTATTTAATGCAAATAA
Source organism: Galleria mellonella (assembly GCF_026898425.1). NCBI lineage: Eukaryota > Metazoa > Arthropoda > Insecta > Lepidoptera > Pyralidae > Galleria > Galleria mellonella. Next base: position 1,159,334 of record NW_026441984.1, on the reverse strand, counting down.
ATTTATTATTATTATTACCAACTTTAAAAAACCGAATTCAAAATGTTCTTTTTTTGAATACCCGAAATTTGTCCCTAATCGAAGTATGTATCTAAGAAAAATTATAAGTAGCAAGCACGTAGCAAATTTGTTATTCTCAAATGTCATTTAATTCATCGTTACAAGTTTACTTATGAGACAGTATTAAACATTCATTACTGTTGTATATTAAGGATTTATGAATGTGGAGGAAGCGAAAGAGGCTTGTTTACATCGAAGCATTTGGCATTCCATTGTTTCTGCCTTCCCTAATTGGAGACAGGCGTGACAGATATGTACATATGTACATACTGTTGTACAATAATTTAAGCCTTAATATTATAAACGTGAAAGTGAATTGGTTTTTACTTTTTACCATCTTAAATGCTTTAACCTATCACTCTGTAATTTGGTATACACGTAATATATTTAATGAAGAATCGCCGTGTGTATCCCGGCATAGAATGAGTCGTCTCTTTTATACCCATGGGATGGGTAACGGCGTCCAGCTTCTATTGTAAACTGAATTGTTAGCAGGCTTTTAAAACATCACCATATATATATATATATATATATATATATATATATATATATATATATATATATAATTTATTATAATATATATATATATATATATATATATATATATATATATATATATACTGCGGTTACCAACTTATCTGCCAAGCGTAGTAACTAAGGCCAAGGCAACTAAGGCAAATACCACAAATAAAAGGAGGCCTATGTTAATCAATAGTGAGTGAACGGCTGATATGATGACGATGATGATTTATATTATAATTACTTGGTTTGTATATTGTTTTATTTTTACAATACTTAGAATGGCAAACAAGCTTACGGCCCGCCTGATACTCGTATTTCTTTGTATTACATTTAACGATATTAATTCTATTATTAATTAAAATAATCCGCCGTTAACAAACAGTAACAATACAGATGCTTAATCTCATTTTGTACATATAAATTACAGCTTCTATTGTAAACTGAACTGTTTTCACTGAAACAGGCTTTCATAAATTGCCAGTAATGTTACGCTCTTAAGGTGTTCCATTGTAACGTTTCTGCATTGTTGAATGTTTGTTTCTAAAATTTGGGATGTGCAAGCAGGGTAAAGATGGGATTACGGATCAAGTCTTTTCCTTAAGGTGCATAACAGAGAAAACCTTAGCTCAACATCAGAAGGTTTTCTGCGCCTTCATTGACCTTGAAAAGGCTTATGATAGAGTGGAGAGGAATGAACTGTGGTCAACACTGGCAATGTATGGGGTGAGCATACGGGATTCAAATGCCTGTGTCAGAATTGGAGTCTATACAGACTGGTTTGGCAAATATTTTGAAAGGATCTAATTGTGGATTCAGGATGAATGAGTCTCTGTTTATCTTTTATACGCCGACGACCAAGTACTTTTTGCATTCGGAGTATGAATTACAACAAATACTATAATTATATGCAAGAAAAGGTTAAAATACGAGTAAATGCGAAGAAGTATGAAAGTTTAACGGCATGCCAGATTATGATAGGAGATGAAAAAGTAGAGCAAGTGAGTGAGTTTCTATATTTAGGTTCTTTGTTTACGAGGGATGGGAAGTGTGACAGAGATATTGAGAGGAGAGTAAAAGCAAACAGTGTTAACGGTACAATATTTCTCAAAGAAATTTTATATCTTTAAATATATATATATATATATATATATATATATATATATATATATATATATATATATATATAAAAGTTTTTTTGATTACTTATCTCTAATTATATATCTTGATTAACTATCTCTTCTATACTTAATATGTAAATAAATTATAATATTACATTTAAATTCACAATACTGAGAAATTGAATTAGGTAATTCCTGGTCGAGACAATAAATATACTATTTTAAAATGTCCAAGTAATTCGATGATGTTCGCTTGCATGAATGATGAACTAGGTGTTATTTATTTATTAATTCATTAGTACACATATATATGTACATGGCGGACTTAATGCTAAAAACACTCTCTCCTAGTCAACCATAGGGAAGTGTCAAAATACTCTAATGTGATACTAATAATTATTGATATACATACATACTAAAATTACATATATAAACGAATAAATATATATAAATAACAAATATACTTACACATATATAATATGTACTATATTATACACGAAATTGAGAATAATATAAAATATTTACTGCTCGGATAAAATAAAAAAGTGAGTATGGACATTTTTGTATGTTATCTTGCGGAAGTACATATCACTGGTTATTTGATTACAATTATTTTGTTTAATTCCACTACCGTTATCGAATGGTAGCGGAATTAAACAAAATAATTCTAATATCTTATCTTTACAATATATGCCATTTATTTATACAAAAATTGTCTACATTTTTTTTTTACACAACTTAGAATGGCAAACAAGCTGACGGCCCACCTGATGGAAAGTGGTAATCGTCGCCTATAGTCATGAGCTGTCCCATGGACATAACAGAGTATACTGTTTTGCCCATGATACCCCCCATGCGTTGCATTCCTGAGGACTCAGGTGTTATTCCTCTGTACCTAGTAAATTCACGCTAAACATGGGAACACGTCTCTACCACTTGTTTCTGCTAAGCTGTCATTTCTTATTATATGTAAATTAGAATGGCAAAAAACTAAAGGCCTACTTGATGGAAAGTGGTAATCGGCACCTACAGTCATGGACATAACAGTGTATACTGTTTCACCCATGACACCCCCCATGCATTGCCATTTCTGAGGACTCATGTGTTATTCCTCTGTGCCCTGTAAGTTTACTGCTATATCCCACCCTTCAAACCGAAACACAGCCATGCAAGTACAACTGCTTCACGGTAGAAACACGAATGGGACAGAGGTAATCAAGCAAACGAGTTTTGTAATAAGTTTTCCTCTGGTAAAATCAGTTTTATTTAGGAAACAAATTGTTATCTGTTACGATTTCCCTAGATTCTAAATAAATTCTCATTATATATCAATACAATACTGTTTTCCAACATACTTCAATAAGAACAACATTTTTAAGTCGGCTGTATTTTTTTATATGTTTGTAACGTCATAACTCCGTCAGTGGTAAACCGATTTGGAAAATTCTTTTTTTTTATCTAAAAGAATATACTTACACACTGGTCCTATAGAAATTTTATCAAAATCGGTACCGTAGTTTTGTTTTTCTCAATCGCGAAAGAGGGCCTCGTCGACGATTCACTATCGTCATAAAAAACACGAACACTCTGTCAAGAGTGTACGACTGAAGAGAGGCGGCGGTAGTCACTTACCATCAGGTGAGCCGCATGCTCGTTTGCCCCCTGTGTTGTAAAAAAAAGAGTTTAGTTCTTAAATAATAAAAAAACTGGTTTTAAAACAATTAAAGTCGTTCCCAGTTAAAACAAATACTAGTTACAACACTTCACTATTCAAGTAAGTTAAACAGGAAAATCAACCACGACTTCCTATTAGCTTCCAACTGAAATAGTCTCCGCAAATATTTACCAAAGCGGTACTGTTCCCGTCATAGTTTTGTTTATTACTTCCTCACTAGCCCTAGGGAATACGGATTGGATTCTCTCCGAACAATATCCATCCGTTGTCGTATATTTATAATATTAGGAGAGATTTAAAAGAGTAACTCTTGAATCTTTTGCGGGTACTTCTCGACAGATAATAATTTTCCGAACTCTGTATTCATAAAAAAATGACGACTTAAAAATGCTTGTAAACAAATTATTTAAGTTATTAGATATATTTTATGCAACTTAAAATGACAGATAAGCTGACGGTCCACCTGATAGAAAGTGGTAATTGTCGCCTATAGAAATGAGCAGTACCATGGACATAACAGAGTATACTGTTTCGCCCATGATACCCCCCCCCCCCCATGCGTTGTCATTCCTGAGGACTCAGGTGTTATTCCTCTGTACCCTGTAAATTCACTGCCATATCACACACACACACACATGCCCTTCGAACCGAAACACTTTTTCTTTGTTTCGTTACGTTTCGTTTCGTTTCGTTCGCTTCTTGAACTTTATTCCATTTTGAAGGCGATGGCAACAATGATGATTATTTTGTACTTATCAACAATTCAAACAAAGATTAATTGATGTTATTTGTTCCAGGGCTGCTATCATGGGACTCTGGAGAGCACCAGGTCGACTTGGAGAAGGAATTGGCCACCCTCACGGCGCAGGCACCCGAGGGGGAAGAGGCCAGATATGGTGAGTCACATTTTATTAATAATTTCCAACAACAATCTTCCAACAACCTTGTTGTTATGTACTTTTATATTCGAAAATTGAAATATATATATAATAATTATACTGGAACTTATCCAAACGTCTACTGAGCCCAAATATATATATATATATATATATATATATATATATATATACAAGAATTGGTCACGATGGTTTCCAGGGGGAACCAAGTGGAGGTCCCTAATAACGCATATTGCTAGCAATGGGGCTGTCAAACTTCATTGCTAACAATCCTTTTACCCCGTACATACCTAGTAACACATTACGTCTACACATATCGAATTAAGTATAAATAGTACCTTAATATTTTTCAGATCACTAGATCCAAAAAGAGTGTATTAAAAATATGGCAAGTCACTTTAACGATGCATTATTTCTTTTCTTAACGATTTAACACAGTGTTGTGGACAATTTATACGGTACTTATTCTTCAAAATCGCCTCTTTACCTCGTTACGACCTCTTTCTTTGCCTCGTTATGACCTCTTGAGATTTTCGATTCTCTTGTGATATTTGTCAACCACATTTGTCTTGAGAGTGGTGATCGAAGTTGTTTGTTGTATAAGCATTATTGTATGTTTATATTTGAAATAAATATTAGATTATAAAGGAAATAATAAGGTACAGGCAGACTAAACCTTGAAATTATTCAACGGGCTTTAGAGAGAGAGAGATAACCGCAAAAGAATCAAAGTAACCGACATAACCCAAAGGATAAGCAAGCTGAAGTGGCAATGACCTGGTTACGAAGCTTGAAGAATCGACAACTAAAGGGGAAGAAAGGTTCTTGAGTGGCGAATACAAGGCAAATGCAATGTAGGATGACCTCTCACTAGAAAAAATGATGACATGAAATGCATTGCAGGGAGTCAGTGAATACAGGTGGTTTAGGACCGTTCCTGACAGTCTATAGGGGAGGCTTATGTCCAGCAGTGGACGAATAATGACTGATGTAATGATGATGATAGGCAGAAATGGCAACGTATGGGGGGTATCATGGGCGAAACAGTATACTCTTTTATGTCCATGGTACTGCTCATGTCTATAGGCGACGGTTACCACTTTCCATCAGGTGGGCCGTCAGCTTGTTGTATATAAAAAAAAGCTTGAAGGGATTACTTCCAATCAACCTTGAGGACCCGAAAAAAGAAAATGTATATGGGCTTTTTTTAATGGGTGATAATGAAATGGTAATCCCGCCTGCGCTATCGGTGTACACTGGCGGGGCACCAGTGAGGGATTATAGATGACGATGAAAGCAGGTCCAAGAGCCCATCGTGACGAATTCCACTAGAATTAACCACTATAATTTCCAGGGAAAACAGCGTGGAATTTGACCTGATAGGGGATTGTTTATAATGAGGAAATCAGGCACAATACTAATAATCCCTTTCCCCCGTATCTATGGGGTTAGTACCTATGTAAATATTTATTCACGTTAAATATAATTTCTTAATATTGTTATGTAAAACAAATACATTTTGCTCAAAAAAAACAAGGCAAATACACACCGATCAACGACAACATATAAAATACAACCGATTTAAGAACACCCACTTTTTTGAAGTCGGTTAAATAATAAGGAAATCAATTGTCACAAAATCCAATTAAACATAACACGGATTTTAACCCCGTCGAATTCAAAATTACGTGTCAAAGTCGGTTCAGGGGGTGACTTTGACGCTATTGAATTGGGGTCAAATTGAATACCCATCGAGTACACGTCCAATAGACCTTATCTTGCCTTATATTTGACGTACGTATATTCGACGTGATTTTGAATTGAACCTAATTCCATTGTGTCAGAAGTCACTCTACAGAATTGAAGAAAAGATCGAGTAACAAAATATGCAGACGATTTAAAGATTTTCTGCCTTTGGAAATGAGGAATTTGACTACCTTGACGGTGTAGTGGTTTAACACGCCTAATTATCCAACAGTAACGGGTTCGATCCTCGCTCAATACAAATATTTTTGTTCATAAGTAACGCAGTGTAGGATAACGCTCCACTAGATGGGGTGACGACCTGACAATCATTGTAGGGAGTTAGTAGATGCAGGTGGAATGATAACGATGATATATAAAATTGTAGATATAAATATGTACTATGTCAGTTAAAATAAAAGTTAATTAAGCTATTATACCCATAATAAAAATTTTGCTTAATTTGAATCTATGAAGATATGACGTAATAGGTATATAAATAAATATATACCTATTACTCTATAAAATTAATATGGTCCTCTCTATTTAAATTAAATTAGAAATCGAATCAGAACTAGGAATTCTAAGTTGATCTTATCAATTTATTTTACTTACTTTTCTATACTATATTACTTATTTTACTTAATCTTGTAAAATAGACATAGCAAAAAATTCAAACGAATTGAAAATTAACCTACTTTTTAAGAAGTCTCTAAAAACGAAAACCGTTTTACAAAGTGTTAAATATAAAGTTTCTGTTTCCATTAGTGATCAACATTGTGGGATTACTCTGCGCTCGCTCGACCAGAAATTGCGATAAGCCCGCCAAACGCCACCGAGCTTCGTCGTTTTATTGCCCATTCTCAAAGCAGTGAACGATTATGTATTGTTTTAACAGAAATTACACTTTATGCCGTTCGTAAAAAAGTCCTTTTTAAACGAAAGTTTATATACACTTGGCTCTCTATTCGGAATTTTATGGTTGATTCCCAATTTTTATGTATGGTATCAGAGTTTTGTTTTTGTTTTGAAAATAGAATTTCAATATTCATATTATATGCTGAGTTAGGTCCTTTGCACAAACACTGCTTTCATTTTCTTTTATACAACTTAGAATGGCAAACAAGCTGACGGCCCACCTGATGGAAAGTAGTAACTGTCGCCTATAGACATGAGCAGTACCATGGACATAATAGAGTATACTGTTTCGCCCATGACACCCCTCATGCGTTGCCATTCCTGAGGACTCAGGTGTTATCCTCTATACCCTGTAAATTCACACCATATCCCACCCTTCAAACCGAAACACAGCCATGCAAACACAACTGCTTTACGGTTGAAACACGAATTGGACAGAGGTACACAAGCAAACAACTTTTGTACAAAGTCTCCCTCTGGTGTTTTTTTAATATATTTTTCTTCTTTTATTCTAATTTCAAAATAGAATAATAATGTTTTTATATAATTATGTAATCTTAATTTCTACGTTATTTTGTCATATATAACATATATAATTTATATTATTTTCATAAAAAGAGATATTATTTAAGTGAAAAGTTTGCTTTTTAAATAAATAAATAAAAAAAAAGCCATGGTACAGTAGTTTTTAACTGCAACTTCTTCAGCGTGATCAGGACACATATAGTGTGTATACTAAACGAAACTATTGGTTGGATCACTAAGATGCTAAAAAAATGCAAGGTAACAAATAAATTTACAATCACATTTGTTATATTAGTGAGAAAGTTAAAATTAACTGTAAGCAATAAATATTATAGAATCTTTACGTCACTTCGTAACTCCGTCAGTTGTAAACCGATTCGTTAAATTATTTTATTATCTGAAAGGAAATACTTTACACATTGGATTTCATTAGGAATTTTATCAAAATCGATTCATTACTTCGGTCTTTTAAATAATATAACTGCTTTTGCACATAACTGTAGTCGATTTATTTTTGGGACATCGATATTAAATTATTTATACCATAATTATACCGTTTTGTAGTTGGTTTTTTACGTAATAATATAGTTTTATTTTTGTCATAATAAAGGTAATTTTAACTTTTATACCCTTACTTTGCGTGATTTATGGTACGTATGGTTCTTAAACCAAATAAATTATTTATTTAACACTTTATATTGAATGAATTAATAAAAGATTTTCAATATGTAATCTCAACCAGGCAAACTTTATCATACTTTACTTAAACCATTGCGTTAAAATAACCTATGACTTACTCCATCCCATATAGAACATGTACATTAAATTTCATAACCATTGGCTAAGCTATTAAAACGCTAAGAAGAAGCGAACAAATTCACTTTAATATTTATTATATTAGCAAAAATTTCCTTAGACAATAAATTAATAATCGACACAGACAAGGACCCATCTACTATAACGTCTAAACGCCTAATAGGTACCAAATTCTGTCCAATTCCCAAATTGTGTCTCGAACAATTCCCTCAGCCGAAAAGGGGTTACATTCATCCCCAAATATTTTATTAGGAATGAGATTACCGGCTGGCAGCTGGAAATAATTGGGAACCCTACATACATATGGATGAAACCTGTCGACGGACCTCGATTATCAGAACATATATTCTTTGTTCATTCCGTTTCGGTTTCACAGAAACAGTTATGTTTGCATTTTTAAAACAGAATTATTTATTTATTTATTTATTTAACTCTTTATTGCACCATAAATAAAAATATACAATGACAAGTGAATAATTCAAATGAAATACAGTAACATAAATACAGATTGAAATATACACATAAAGGTACAAAAGGCGGTCTTATCGCTAGGGCAATCTCTTACAGACAACCTTTAGTTAAGGGAGAACAGATAGAAAAGGGCAGGTGGCGCAAGAGTGGATCAACAATTTTCGTGCACAGAATACAAAAACATGTAATGCACAAAAATATCAAATACACATATACATATAATTTATTAAACTACTTACTATAACAATATATATACATACATACATACACATACACATACATATATATATATACATACATATACACATATAACATTCATACAAAATACATAAACATACACATATAAATACATACATAGCACAAGGAAATATGACAAATCTAGTCCAAAAATTACAAAGAAGTGGAAAAGAGTAACTACAGTGAAAGAAAATGTGATTTGACTTGTCCTTTAAACGAAGCCAAGGATTGCGCACTCTGTATAGACGGTGGCAGCGAGTTCCATAGGCGCACTGCCTGAACGGAAAAGGATTTGGTGTAGTACACGGAGGTATGTGCTGGGGTTTTTAAACGGAGACTATTTGAGGTACGCGAAGCGTGACTCTGAACTTCACCGAGAAATATAAATCGCTCTTTAAGATAGTGAGGTGTAAGAGGATTGAATAGAATGGAATAAAGAAGAGATAATATATGCCAATCTCGGCGTCGACGTATTGGGAGCCACTTGAGCTGAGTGCGAAAATTAGAGATGTGGTCGTATTTACGAAGTCCAAATATAAATCTAATACACAGGTTTTGGAGACGCTCAAGTTTATTAAGTTGGTCTTCGGTGAGATCAATGTAGCAGGTATCAGCATAGTCAAGGACAGGAAGGACAAGGGAGTGAGCAAGCGCAACTCTAGTGGCCATAGGTAAAAAATTACGTAATCTTCTGAGTGAGCCCACAATCGCAAAGACCCTCCTACTAATCTCTGTTATTTGGGTGCTCCAGGATAGCGTTCTGTCAAGATATATTCCGAGATCCTTTACAAAATCTTTATAGTCCACAGATATCCCGTCGAACATTATGTTAGGCAGATTTTCCCAGCAAATTCTTGAAATATAGTTGGGGCTCCCGATAATAATAGCCTGCGTTTTATTAGGGTTTACAGTTAATCCAAATGATTTACACCAGCTCGAAATGTGTGCCAGATCTTTGTTTATTGAATATATCGCAGAGTCTAACTCATGAAATGGAGCGTGTGAGTAAATTTGAAGATCATCTGCATAAAGGTGGTAGGAAGAGCGAAGTTGAATAGTGATGGTGTTAATAAATAACGAAAAAAGTAAAGGAGATAAGACGCCACCCTGAGGTACACCAGCTAGCGTGCGACACCATGATGAAGAGCTATCTTCAGTACGAATGCGTTGCTGGCGCCCATTCAGGTAACTTTGAAACCACTCGATTACGGCTGGAGATATGTTGAGAGAACGCAATCTTCCTAATAATATATCAAAATCGACAGTATTAAAAGCATTACTTAGGTCTAACAATGTTAAAACCGTAAGCTGTGAGTTTTCCATACCATGACGGATATCGTCGGTGATTTTGACAAGAGCAGTAGTCGTACTATGACCGGCACGGAAACCTGATTGGAGGGGATTAAAAAGATCATTCTTGGATAGGAATTCATTTAGTTGTTGATGGACAAGTCGCTCGAGAGCTTTAGAAAGAAATGGAAGAATGGAAATTGGACGGAAGTCTGAAAAAGATGTTGGATTGGGTTTTTTAGGGAGAGGAAGTATATGTGCGTTTTTCCAGACTGAAGGGAAAACTCCCGAGGACAAGGAATTATTGAAAACCAATGTAATAATGGGAAGGACAATGTCAAGAATGGGAAGGATCATAGTACGACTTATGTCATCTGACCCCACAGCATTAGAAGTAATAGCTAGCAGGCTCTTCTCAACATCACAGTCCGCAACTGGAGTAAAGAAAAAAGGCGAATAGTCAGGGATTGGAATAGAAAAAAGGTAATTAATCGTGTTTGTTTTAGTGGTGTTATCAATAACAGCGGAAGAGCAGAAATGCCTATTAAGGCTGTTAATATCAATATTTTGGGAGCCATAACTTTGGTTCTTACCAATCCCCACCGACTTCAGAAATTTCCAAACTTTGGTTGGGTTGCCATTTTCGACAGATTTATGAAAGTGGCGTCGTTGAGCTTCTCTACACACGTTATTACAGTGATTTCTAACACGTATATACTGTTCACGATATTTTGTGGGATCAGATTTAAATTTAGACTTGGCTCTGTTCTTTTTCGCCTGAATGGTTTTAATTTCATCTGTCAACCAAGGTGCAGGTAGATGTCTAACACGCACTGGACGGACAGGCGCATGACGGTCGTAAACCTCAGTGATGAGATTATTCAATATTACGATCATCAACAGTATTGGCACTATGAACTAATGCCCAGTCCAGATCCAGTACTTCCCTTCGCAGAAGATCAATATCTATGGCTCCGAAGTTACGCTGCATAAGGATTTTGTGTTTATGTTTTGGGGGACGGGTTTTGAAAGAAAGAAAAATGAGATCGTGACAAGAGAATGCATCAGCAGTACATTGGCCATGCTTTGCGACGAGAAGAGGAGAGGAAACTATGATAAGATCAAGTAAAGAAGGTAAGCAATTAGGGAAAAAATGGGTAGCTTGAAGCGGTAAAATATCGAGATTGCAGGCGTCAACTACTTTCATGAGGCAATTTGATCGATAGTCATTTTTAAGGAGACAAGTATTGAAGTCTCCCATAATAATTGTGTGTTCATAAGAAGGAATTATGTTTTCTAGAAGATTTTCTAAAGGAAAAAAATAATTAATAGTGGAAGACGGACTATAAAGAACTCCTAGTAAAACTTTGGAGTGAGAGAGGGAGACTTCAATAAAAAGATATTCGGCTTCCTTTGAAGGATCAAGACTATTTGAAGAGCAAACTATATTATAGGGAATATGGGAACGAAGATAAATAGCAACACCACCACCACCCTTGCCAGTACGATCGTTGCGAATTAAATTAAACCCTGGTAAAGAGTATGAAGAGGAAGGGAGACATGGCTTCAACCATGTCTCGGAGACAAGAATAGCGTGGATATTTTTTACATTGAAAGACGTTAACATGTCAGGATAATGTGCTGGTATGCTCTGCGCGTTAATATGTAAGACATTGAAATTGTTAGGAACGTCCAAGAATTTAGTTTGTAAGATTTCATCTAAAGATGTAGAAACACTGTGATAACTATCATCTGTAGCTGAGAAGATTGTATGGTAACTTTCGTCAAGTTCATCATTCATATTTGTGTGCAACAAAAATAATAATATAAATTATAATAAAAAAAAAAATAATAATAAATCAACAAAAGAAAATAAAAACTAAAAAAAAAACAGAAAAAAAAAATGCAAATGCTACAAGGTTGCTATATCTACCCATCAGTGGAAAGTTATGTAGATACAATATAAAAGTTGAATTAAAATTACGCACATTATTTAGAGTAAAAAATAATTAGTGAAAATGAATGTAACACAATAAATATCTCAGTCACCCTATTTCATGTACATTATAATCATAGATATAAAACAGAATTATATTTGTAAAAAAGAAAAAATATTGAAATTCAAATCATCAGGACTCAGCAGTTACTCTTTTAAATAAAAAGTAAAAATGTATTTATTATCATAGTATGTTTGTATAAGCACAAAGTGTAACATTGATTCTTCCACTAGGCCGAGCCTGTCCTGTTTTTCCTGTTGTTTCCTAAACAAGAAAAGAGTATATTTCTTTTTAAAAGGCCGGCAGCACATCTGCAAAGCCTCTGGTGTTGTGGGTGATCATGGGCGGCGGTAGTCACTTACCATCAGGTGAGCCGCATGCTCGATTGCCCCCTGTGTTGTAAAAAAAAACTATACATGTGTATATAAATGAATAACATTATTGTTATAATGTAACAATACAAAAAATAACATAACAATACCTATTGAATAACATTATTTTCTAATGAAATCTTTTTTAACAAATTATTTTAAATAATTTTATAATAATCTTGAGGTTTTGAGAAAAGTCAGCGGATCTTTGACGAATCCATATTCGAAATTGCGAGAACGGAAGTGGAAGAAGTGGATACGGGCCTCGTTCCTGAGCCTCTTCTAGCCAATTCGTCTGCGGAATCGTTACCATAAAATCCCCTGTGCCCTCTTATCCATTGGAGGATAACTCAGTTATTGGAAGATATCCTATCCAGTGAATGGTGGCATTCAATTATCAATTTGTTGTTTGTCTTGTTGATTCGTAATGCTTTTAGTACTGCTGCGCTGTCAGATAAGAATCTAATGCTAAAACAATTTATTCCTAGCTCCTTATCGATTGGAAATTAACAACATTTTTCTACGCAAACAAAAAACTACGACTTTAGTCGATAACTTATTCATGATATTCATAACCAATATTGCACAATGACAAATAAATTTACGCCAGTCACTTTACTGCTATTCCCGAATGTATAAAAATATTGAATACTAGAATATTTATTAGATAAAAAAAAAAGTTAGCAACTGGATCGCGACAAGCGAAGATAGATCAGGCTGAAATATAGACATTTCCCCAGAGCGGACGGGTAATTTATAGTTTGCTGGTAACGATATTAAGTATTCATTCAACACCGAACCTACTCTGGGAATACGTAATTGGACAATACAAAATATTATATACATTTTCTTGAGAATTTATTCAACGTAATAAAACACAACAGATGTTGTAATAGCATTTTTAGGCTTCCGTACGTCCAAAGGAAAAACGGAAACCTTATGTGATCACTTCGTTGTCCGTCCGTCCGTCTGTCAAGACATTTTTATTAAGGAACTCGTGGAGGTACCAAGTTGAAATTAATATCATATACCCAGGTCTGCAATCTCTTAAAACAGTGAAAAAATTAAGCTTCTAAATCGACGCAATCAAAAGATACGGCCGTTTATGTTCCACTTATATCGTATATTTTGACTTTTGCAATGGGAATCAAAAAGAATTAGGTCCCGTTGTCCTATAATCATGAAATTTGGCAAGAAGCAATATCATGTAGCAGAAATAGAGGAAAAAATCCGAAGGAAACGAATTGGCGTGTAGCGACGGCGGTGGCTGTAGCTGGACTGGGGTTTGACTCGGCCATAGGTATTATATTATCTGTGACTCGGCATTCGTTGGCTAGTAGCGACATCTCGTGGCGTAATGTGGTGTTACAGTAATGTATTTTTAAAAATCTTCATTCCCAAGTCAGAGCACGTTAGCAGTGTCTGTCAGTTTTCAAACACAATTTTCATTTGTATACGACTGCCCTAAAAAATGCGTAATGTGTTCAGGATTCTTTTATGTACGTGTGTTTCAATATTCCGCCAAATCTTCTAAATATTTGAACAGATTTGTATGTATGGTGTATTATTAGTATTGCCTCGTGCTATCCATGCCTGTAAGAAACAATTACTACTTTTCTTTAAACAGACCAATAGTTGGTTTGCCATTTTAAATATGTTAAAAAATGTATAAAAAAAATATACTACATTTGCATAAAAAGAAGAAAAAATTTATTGTGTCAAAATTAATAGACGCTGTTCCTGCTAATAATTACTTACTTACTTCTTGGATTTACTTTGCAGAAAGCAGAATTTAAATCTGTGAAGCAAAAAGTTTGTAATAGTTTCAAAATTAATATGGGGTTGACAAAAATAAATCCTATTATTTGAAAAAGGAATAAAGTCGTTTTAAAATAAAATTTTTATGTAAATTGCCAGTTATATATATAAAATTTATTGATATATTTCCATTTATGGAAAACATACAGCTTTAGCAATATCTGTAATAGTTACACAATTAAATATTTCATCAGATAATAAAGTTTATACAGATACTGAGTACAAGGAAAAGGAAATAAAAATAAAGGAAATACACATACCAAATAAAAAAAATCAAGTTATAATAAAATTAAGCAATCTTTTTAACATATTAATTACAAGTACCAGGATTAAAACAAATTAAAACATTTATTATTATACTAGCGGCCCGTCTCGGCTTCGCACTGGTGGACATCTTTACATTTTAAAAAGTGGCCATTGAGGCTGCACTCGCGACGGAAGCTTAAAAATGGAGTAATTTCTCCCGTTTTCCCAACATTTTCCTTCACGGCTCTGCTCCTATTGATCGTAGCGTGATGAAAAGTATACTATAACCTGCCCAGGAGTATGAAGAATAATTGTACCAAGTTTCGTTAAAATCCGTCGAGTAGTTTTTGTTTCTATAACGAACATACAGACAGACAGACAAATTTTACTGATTGCATTTTTGGCATCAGTATCGATCACTAATCACCCACTGATAGTTATTTTGGAAATATATTTCATGTACAGAAATGACCTCTCTACAGATTTATTATAAGTATAAATTAAATCAATCATTGACTGTCCACTGATGGACATAGGCCTTCTTCTATTAGGTTGTTTTGCCAGTAGTTGCCACGCTTAGCAGGCAGATTGGCAACCGCAATTTGGCGATGTTCTAAGAGCGACGCTGCTATCCACCTCTCGACTATCAAGTTCCTTTAGTGACGTTTTACGACTCCCACGAGAAAGGGTAAAGTAAGTCAATGTGGCAATAAAAAACTAAACGTATATCTTTTTACTTCATTTGTTTTTCCGTTAGAATAGCAGATAATAAAATCAATCTAATGCAATTCACTTCAACAATCACATAAGACCTGATATTATTACATTCAAGAAATTACATTACGGAATTGGGAACAGAGTAAAATGCTTCCTTATTCCCCGGTGTACGAACAATTGATGTACATTTTTATGTACATGCACAAGCAGATTTGTTTGACAAGCTATTAGGCTATATTTTACTCTGAAATGATGTTCAACAAGTTCTTAAATTATTTTTAAAACAAGGTTATAAGTTTAGATATAGACATTTTACCAGAGGGAGACTGTGTACAAAAGTCGTTTGCTTGGGTACCTCTGTCCTATTCGTGTTTCTACCGTAAAGCAGTTGTGTTTGCATGGCTATGTTTCGGTATGAAGGGTGGGATATGGCGTGAATTTACTGGGTACAGAGGAATAACACCTGAGTCCTCAGGAATGGCAACGCATGGGGGGTATTATGGGCGAAACAGTATACTCTGTTATGTCCATTGTACTGCTCATGTCTATAGGCGACGATTACCACTTTCCATCAGGTGGGCCGTCAGCTTGTTTGCCATTCTAAGTTGTATAAAAAAAAACTTTTCTTATTATTACATTCACATATTCGTGTCATTCCGTTGCCATTTTCCTCGTTCCCGTGGGATGCGAAGCCTTCAGAATTCCTTTGTTTCCTTATTGTTGTATCTAACAATTTGTGCTGTATTATATCAAAAGTTTAACTCGTATCACGTTATTCCCTAAACACTGTGATGCTTTGATGATTTCAATGGAATTGTAAAAGTTTAGTAAATTTATATTTCGCTTTTTAAATAACTAGAGAACGACTTTCCGGGAAAGATGCAGAAAGCGGTGCTCTTAGATTCTGCCCGCATTGTACGCCGGTTTCTCTCCCTGGGGCCTGAACCCCGGGGAGATAATAATAATAATAATTAAATTTATTGCCATTCTTCACAAATTATAATGTACATATATTTAATTAATCAATATATTGTGCAGTAATCGTATGCGCCTGGCAATAGGTACAAACTCAGCTTTTGCTGGACTGATGTTCGTTCAGCGCTGATTTTCAGTTTGCACCTACACGGGGCACCGTTTCATTATCAAATATTTATATAGATTGATGTAGATGTTACATAAAAAGTAAAAAAAAAAAAAACAAAAACTAAAATAAACAAGTATAAAAACAATGAGTAAAAGAAAAAAAAACAGATCAAGAATCCAGTATACCAACAAATTAATGACAAGAAAAATCCTTAAAAAGTGATGTTATATATAATTAAGTAATGCTATATTTTAAAAGTATAAATAAATAAATAGCTATAAAAATAAAAAAATAAATTCTATTTTTTTTCCCAAATCATCATCTTCCCACCCTTATCCCTTGGCCTATATTTTTACGACCAGCCACCTACCTGACGTCAACCCTCTTTGGGAATTTATTTCCCCAGTATTATATAATAATAAAAAGCATCAATTGAATATTTTCATTTATTTATATATCTAAGCCGCATTAATTTTTTATAAAACAACTTAATTTTGTTTTTCAAAATGTTTTGATTATTAATTATCTAACTTAATCGTTGTAAAATAATTGACATATGAATTTTGACTAAAATTTGACACACAAATAAGTTTAAATTAATAAATATAGTCATATTTATCCTACTTAGTAGCTATTTTTTTTATGGGTGAAAATGGTATGGTAACCTCGCCTGCGCTAATGGGATACGCTGGCGGAGCACCAGTGAAGGGTGATCGATGAGAATGAAAACAGGCCAGTTAGCCCATCATGATGAATTCATCAGGAATTAACCATGATAGTTTCCAGAGAGAACCGCGAGTAGGTCGACCTGGTTGGATATATTGCTAACAATGGGATTCTCAGTCTCCATTACTAACAATCCCTTTCCCCCCACTTAATAGCTTTTTATTGATAATTCGCTCTAATATTAGGTTTATTTTTCATATATAATGTTTTTTTTGTGATGTTGCCCTCATAGCGTCGGGAAAATTAATATTTGATACCCCCAAGCTCTTTTCACAACGATATGCTTACATCATTAATCATTTTATATAAAAACAACGTGTTAAGGTTTTGTTGTGGTTTCATTAATATAAATGCTCGTTTATGTGGTTATTACATGTAGTTATGGTAGTTTGCCACTTTTATGGATGAGTTTTTAATTAAATTTGTCAATTTTTATAAATGTTTATTTTAATTAAATTTAATCGGTTTGCCACTTTGACGATTAAATTTGAGAACCTGTGTGCATAGTTTAAAGAGTAATGTGGATGACAAAGGAGAGCAGAAATGGAAATTGTTAATATATGTATAATACGAGAAGGAATTTTAGAAGATTAGAGCCGTAAAGAGGAGCCCAAAGTGATTATTAGAGATCAATATATATGGCCTGTACTCCACCAACGCTTATAATTGTTCGTTTAATATAAAATTTATACCTCATTTAAAAAAACTAATTAGGTATTTCGATTATAAAAAGCACATTTATAATTTATTCTCAATTGTTAAATATACTATAAAGTACATACATATAATATATTGGCATATTGCTCCGAAAAACAAATACCCACCCATTCGAACACACATACACACGCACACTCGCACGCACGCCCGAACACACGTACGCGCACATACACTTAGGCAACACTCAGCCTTACACACACACACACACACAACACATACATACACACATCTGCATGAACGCACGCATGCACGTACACACACGCGCACGCTTTCACACACTTAAAAACAGGTCGTTATTCATAAATAAAATTTCCCCATCAATTACTTAATTTCGTAAGTGTAAAGTTATCTAACGTACAAAAGACCCACAATTCAGTAACAAACGTATCGGTCCGGGCCGCGGCTTGGCTGGCCTTGCCCGACGGAATTGGATTAAGTCGGAATCCAAGTGAATAGGCAGCAAAACGTCGGCATTGTTCGATAACAAGTAACGACGGGTATAGTTCAGGACTAGGGGAGAGCATTGTTAGTAATGGGACTAGCGGCCCCATTGTTAGCAATATATATATGTATATATAGATATCAGATCGACCTCCATACGATTCTTGCTGAACAATGTCATGGTTCATCCCTAGTGAATTTATCAAGATTGGTTTAGCTGATCTGACTTCATCCTCACCTATCATCCTTCAAAAACAAATAAAAATTATTTGAGAAGGGGCTTTCTCAAATAGTAGGTCCGTTTGCTAGCAGTATACTCGAGGAATAACTACATGGGACAGATATAAGAAACACTAGGTGTCATATCGTTTAGGGAGGTCAAGGATATGGCCTGGGATAGAGCTGGCTGGAAGAAGATGCATAAATTAGTTGCACCGACAAGAGGAAACTCTTAAATGAAAAAAAAATTGTTATATACCATAATTCTTTATTACAACAAAAACATAAAAGAGTAAAATACAATAGCATAAAGTACAGATTAAAATATATGACATAAAGAACACAAAAAGCGGTTTTATGGCTAGGGCAATTTATATTTTTTCTTTATAGCACAAGGCGTCTTCTACCAGCTAACCGTGATACCAGCTAAGCTAATATAAGCTGGGGGGAAAGGGATTGTTAGTGATGGAGACTAAGAATCCCAATCCTAGCAATATTTCTAACCAGGTCGATCTCCACGCGATTCCCTTCCCCCTGGAAACTATCATGGTTAATTCCTGATGAATTCATCGTGATGGGCTAACTGGGCTGTTTTCATTGTCATTGATCACCCTTCACTGGTGGGGACCAACGTATACCGTTAGCGCAGGCGGGGCTACCATTCCATTTTCACTTATGAAAAAGATATCAGCTACTGATTCATACGGGCGAAACCGTGGGAGCAAGTTTTACAAATATAAAGCCCGTTGTATGTAAATATTAAACAAAAAAAGTTTTTTTTATGCAATTTAAAATAGCAAACAAGCTGACGGCGCACCTGATGGAAAGTGGTAACCGTCACCTATAGACATGAGCAGTACCATGGACATAACAGTGTATACTGTTTCGCCCATGATACCCTCCATGCGTTGCAATTCCTGAGGACTCAGATGTTATTCCTATGTACCCTATAAATTCACGCCATATCCCACCCTTCAAACCGAAACACAGCCATGCAAACACAACTGCTTCGCGGCAGAAACACGAATGGGACAGAGGTACCCAAGCAATCGACTTTTGTACAAAGTCTCAAAGTCATGGGACACAGAGGCGACATATATACATATATGTACTTATGTATGTTTTAATGAAATACATAATGCCCGCGACGAAAGTTAAAATGAATTACCTACCCTAACATTTCACACTAGCCAAGGTTCCTGTGATAAATAGCCGAGAGAACAATGAATTTTCCCGCCCTACTTTCGGGTGCGGAACCCCAAAAATACGGACGAAAAGTCATTACTGCTATATCACTGGCAGGTCAAGGTCAATCCTTGTTAACTATCTCTTTCTCGCATTCCACCCGTCTCCTTTGTGTGCCTTCCATTTTGTAGCTTACAAATGTTATGTCTCGATTTCACTTTCTTTCTTGTATTAATATTTATTTTTATAACAAAGGATAGAACAGACACGTTATTTGAATAGCTCTATGCCGTATTAGGATCGCTTTTGTTTTTTTTTTTTTATGGACAATGGACTGGCAACTCTGGAATGTTGGATCTGACGAAGATTACATATAAAGATCCGTCAGTATTCTACCACTATGACGATTTATATCTATACTTATAACAAATCTGTAGAGAGGTCAATTCTGTACATGAAATATATTTACAAAATAACTATCAAGGGGTGATTATTGAGCGATACTGATGCTAAAAATGCATATATATATATATATATATATATATATATATATATATATATATATATATATATATATATATATATATATATATATATATTTATACAGAATTGACCTCTCTACAGATTTGTTATATATATATATATATATATATATAACAAATCTGTAGAGAGGTCAATTCTGTACATGAAATATATTTACAAAATAACTATCAGAGGTATATACATATACATATACATACATACACATATAAATATATAATGGAACATAGAGACGGTTGTTGTTCATACATTTATGATTTGATTATTTATTTACATGCATACTTACTATATACATATACATACTTAACAGACAAGATATACCCATATAGATACATACAATAACAATATAATAACATAATATTGAGGGTATTTAGTAATCACATTCTCGTAAATTAACTACATCCACTTGTTGAGTACAAAATGTTTTCAAATTTATAATCTCAGAAAACAAACTATTTAAAAAAAAAACTAACGACAATTGTCAGAAAACAAAATTTTCTCGACAATGTAATGATATTCACCAATAACAAAACTTCTCTTAAAGTCCACGAATAACAAAGCTAATAAGCAAATATGTATATCTCTTGTTACAGGCGAGCGTCTCATCCAGTACGCTTCAGAGAACCTGGTGACAGAGATCCTGATACACCCCCAGATGAATACACTGATGCAATGCATGAGGAACCTCCTCAGCTCGTTCACCAGGCACCGACACCTGGTACACGCTGGTTATACATTCGCCGGGAATGGCTCCTGGATAATGCAGGTACGTTAAGGCATGTAAAATGAAGAGGGAAATTTGACATCTGCATGGAATTATATTGTAATATTTTTTCCTACATAAGTCCTTTATTCCTCTCATTTACTGATTTCCTTTACGCATTTCCAACGTTCCCTTCCTTTTTTCCTCAATCTTTTCCTCCAAACCGTAGGTGGCGGAAACCACCAACAAATGCATTCCCAAAGAGGATTGACGTTAGGCAGGCGGCCGGTCGTAAAACTAGAAGCCAAATCCTTTAGTGATATGGATAAAACCATATTACGCCGACCCCAAATAATAATTGGGGTAAGGGTAGGAAGATGATAATGGAATTATATTGTAAATAAGTTTCACGTGGTTTTGAGTTACCAATTTGAGAAATTGTACATACAGCCACCTTTTGTCATCGCACCACTTGCCATCGACAGAGAATTCATTCTCAAATGCTAGAACCTAAATGGTCGTGAACAGCATGGTTTCAGATGAGTTTCCTTCCACGAACGTTCAGGCTGTAAGATCTCTATCGAGGTTTTCCTTCGAGACTACAGCATGGAGTTCTTTAAAAAAGGTGTAGTAAGATTTCTTCAGGGTCGACTTACTCTTAACACCCCTAGTAGTTGCAGGCATCCATAGGCTACAGTGATCGTTTACCATTAGATTATAGGCTTGTTTGTTACTTTCTTAGTATAAAAAACTGGCATAATCATATTTAACAAAAAAATAAGTTTTTACAATAATATTCTTTAAAAACACTGAAACTTGTATCAAATAGATATTTGTACAAAAATCTGGATGTGTGTCACAGACGGGTTTCTAATTTCAAATGTTTGTATGGTTTTATTTTGATCTAAACGGTGAAATATGCCTGTAAAATTATAGTTACGATAATACACTGTGATTTTTACATATTATCCCAAATATATATTCCAAACATGCGTGCGTTTTTCAAGGCATTTTTCCACGCATAACCACTCTTTGGAACTTCCAGCAGCAGTATTTCTGAACCGATACGACAACATAACCTTTAGTGTTGTGATCATGGGTGATCAAGGTTATCATGGGCGGCGGTAGTCACTTACCATCAGATGAGCCGTATGCTCGTTTGCCCCGTGTTGTAAAAAAAAAACATTGGCGTATTTATAATTATTTAGGTAGCCTGGCCTCTAAAGGTGTGCGTATATGTACTCTCACACATGTATTAATGAAATTTTACTCAAATTCTAGTGGTCATCAGATGATTTTGGGGTGGGCACGACTCTTCTCTTAATACACCTATGATTCCTAAATACCTAAAGCTGATGATTAGCACTTAGAACTTTGATACGATACTATCCATTAGCTATGACGGGCAAAATATGACGATATGGCATGCAAAAGCAATTAAAATGATTACTTATTAACCATTCAATTTCACTCATTTATCTGTCAATCCATCAGAATTAAAATAAATTAAATTTGTGTTAAATGTTCGAGCTGTATTATTATTTGGCAGATTAATTATATTTGTAATGACTGATATTGTTAGAGGTCTGTTGTTACGTAACGGTGATATGTAAATACTGGTCGAAATAAAATTAAAAGAAACAAAATATATTTTGCATTTTTGTATCTGTACGTTTTTCTGTAATTGTATAATTTTTTTGTATTTTGTACCAGAGGCAGACTTTGTACAAAAGTCGTTTGCTTCACCTCTGTTCCATTCGTATTTCTACCGTGAAGCAGTTGTGTTTGCGTGGCTGTGTTTCGGTTTCGAATGGTGGGATATGGCAGTGAATTTACAGGGTATAGAGAAATAACACCTGAGTCCTCAGGGATGGCGCATGGGGAGGGGGGTATCATGGGCGAAACAGTGTACTCTGTTATATCCATGGTACTTTAATGGGTTTTCTACCACTGAAGCTATGAATTCTACCCCTTTCTTTCCTTTGGACATTGTAAGAGGCGACTAATGGAAATTTATGGTCGAGGGATGGGCATTAGTGTCCCTCTTAAAATATCACCAAAAGCCTAACTGCGATTGCCAATCTACATACCAAGTATGGCAACCACCTCACCTTCTTACAAAGATATCTATGTTCAGCAATGGACAGTTAAAGGCTGATGTGATGATGATGAAGCTACGAAATAGTGAATTAAAATGTAGAATGTTATGTTACTCCATAACGCTTTAATGGCTGTACAAATTTGCATGAAAATTAGTTCCCAGATGGAGCATATCCTTAATGAATACATAAAGTACTTTATAATTTAATTTACGCGAACAAACCTGCAAAATACAGCTACAAATGATATAAATTTTCATCACAGTCTAAAGTGATTTTAAGATAATTTGAAGTGATATTCACGTCTCGAAAGGTCGCATATTATTCTACATTTTTTTATACCACAAAAATGGCAAGCATATAACCAATTTGGGGGTCTACCATGAAATGAAATTCCGAATTTTCGGACTCAATTTCGTGTTTTTATTTATACCGAAATCGGCCCAGTAAATAGAACTTAACATTTCGTTTATCATAAATCCTACCATAAAACTCCAAAGGAATGACATTTTAACATTTTTAATATCTTTAAACTGTATTTATTATGTCATTTTAACATTATATTTGTATTTATTTTATTTGCCCGAAATTTCGGAAAACATTTCATGGTAGGCCCTCTGGTGGTAAGCGATCACTGTAGCCTATGAACGCCTTCAACTAGGAATACATATTGTGGTCTAAAAACCTCATCAGGTAGCTCATTCCAGTGCCTAAGCATTCGCGGGAGAAAATCTCTTCATAATTTCATCAAAATTGAACTTATATTATAACAATAAAAAGTAAATCAAGGAATCTTTCTATCGTTAATATTAATGGCACTTTTTCCTCATGGATTGGCCGCTTTTTTTTTTATTATAGAAAGACCAAATCTTCCATCACAGTTAATACAATCGTAAGTGTAATTTCTTTTCATTACAACAAAGTGAAACTAATTTTATGTACGTACATAGGAAAATACAACAACATGACACATAAAATATTTACAACTCACCCCACAATGAGATCACGTTCGTTGTGTGATAGTAACAACATTGAATTCAAAGTAATGAGACACCACGAGAGCTCGAATGAGATCCGGCATTCATTACGCATTCAGTTGAGAATAACTTGATTTGGCGTTCAACTTTGCTGATTATCTTTTTAACCGACATCAAAAGAAGGATTGGATAATTAGGAAGTAACCGGAGGGGGATTCTGTGTACAAAAGTCATTTGCATGGGTATCTCTGACCCACTCATGTTTTTGCCATAGAGCAGTTATGCTTGCATGGCTATTTCGATTTGTAGGATACAAAACAGATATAGAAACATACCATTTTTGTTTTCGGAAATGGTAACGCATAAATGGTACTATGGGATCAAAATGCCTTCTCCAATGTGTATGGTGTGATTATTACCTTATTAGACACAGGCAAAACGTTTTATTTTTTTTAACCAACTTCAAAAAGAGGATTATAGAAGATATATATATATATATAGTATTATAATAAAAACAAAATGTTCATAAGGATAGAAGATTCTTTTTAGTTCTATTCTTCTTTTTAAATAAAGAAAAAAAAAACACTTATGAGTTTTTCCACCAAAGTTTACATTGTTTATTAGCAATATTAAAAATAAATATCTCTAGATACAGTACAATAATACATTTAAAAATATTCACAGGCCTCGCCACAAAGAAACGACATTTGTTGCGAAACAGAAACATCGTCGAATTCGACATAATTGGGAGTAAGAAATTACAGGGCTTCTCAAATGCGATTCCTGTGTTCATTTCATATTCAATTTAATGATAATTGATTTGATTCAAATTGATATTACTGGGGGCCTACCTATGAAATGAAATTCCGAATTTTCGGGCTCAATTTCGTGTTTTTGTTCGTACCGAAATCGACCCAGTAAATGGAGCTTAACGTTTCATTCATCATAAATCCTATCCTAATAGTCCAGAGGAACGATATTTTAATATTTTTAATAAGTTTAAACGGCATGTATTATGTAATTTTAATATCAAATTTCTATTTCGTTCGTCCCCGAAATTTCGGAAAATATTTCATGGTAGGCGCTCTGATTATATTTTCTACAAATTCCGTATTCAATTGGCAGAGATGGATTTCTTATCTGTTCCTTCGATTTTTTTTAGTACCGGTACTGTGGATTTTTTTACTGTATCAATCAGTCTTTATTATTTGCAGCCATCATATCAATTTTTAACTGTCCACTGTTCAACATAAGCTTCCCCTTGGAGGGTTTTGCCAGTAGTTGGCACGCTTGGCAGACGGATCGGAACCGCAGTTAGGCTTTAGTGATGTTTTAAGAAGGAGTATGCTCTTCTCTTAGTCTCTTACGGCACCCACAGGAAAGGAGAGATGGCCTATTCTATTCCGAGACCTACACGACGGTTATATAATATGTAAGTTTCAGTTACAGTTTGCAAAAGGTCAACTTTATTTTTAAATTTATTCTAACGCAAATGTAATCCAGCTATTTATTATGTAATCCATTTCAGTTGAAGCACTGAGATCCTCGGGTCAGGCCGAAGCCTCCAGTAATGCCTAGAGATAATTAAGAGACACCCTCTATTGTACGAATAGGTCCTTTGTTTCGACGAGATTAAAAAAAAAAAACAACAACAAAAGTGAGGATCATCCTATTTAAATCCCTCGTTGATATCATCTGTTTTTCACACTTTTGCTCGCAATTTTTATATAATCGCACAGAGTAATAACAAGGCTTCTGGGGATAAAAGTTTGCTTTTTTCTTACAATAATTTAATTCAAGCGACATTTTTATTTCGTTTCATTGTTTCGCTAACTGAAAAAAAGAATTTATGATTGTGTGGTCTAAACGGTTTTGTGAATAAATTGGATGTTTTTAGATTAATCTGCAGCGCAAATGGCTGCATAGCGACAGTTTTCCATTAATTTCCTTTTATGCAACTTAGATTGACAAACAAGCTGACGGCCTCCCTAATGGAAAGTAATAACCGTCGCCTATAGACATGAGCAGTACCATGGACATAACAGAGTATACTGTCTCGCCCATAATAATCATCATGCGTTGCCATTTCTGATACCCTGTAAATTCACTGCCATATTCCACCCTTAAAATCGAAAAACAGCCATGCAAACACAACTGCTTCACGGTTAAAACACGAATAGGACAGAGGTATTCAATCAAGCGACTTGTACAAAGTCTCCCTCTGGTAAATATAGCAATTGTAAAATATTAAAATTGCGAATATTTGTAACGATGAATGGATGTTTGCTACTTTTTCACACAAAAACTACTAAACGGATTTAAATAAAATTTACTATGTAGGTAGTTTATACTTAACTTAGTACATGTTTGTAATATATGCTGGTTCTTGTTTTGTATATGTTATTTATTAATTATATATTAGTTGTAAAATAAAATTACCGTCTGTTGACTTGAAGTATTATCTGTATTTTTTTTTGTTCTTTTTCAATTGTTTATAAATATTCTTTTTTATAAAAAAACTACAATTGTCGATATATAAAAAGGTTAATTTTGAACAGATAATTTACATACTAATTCACATGGCTGAAGTGCTCGGGATACAACTAGTAAAATAAATTTAGTAACCATAAGTATAAAAAAACGTATTATAATATATTATATTACAATATATTATAACATACATTCTTTATTTATGCCACAAAAATAAACAATAAAACACTTGCAAAAATTACATCCCTTTGTCACGTTCACTATTTATGTTAACACAACGCGTAAAAACTACGCAGTTTTTACGTGCACAAATTCTTATGTACGTAAGGTTTTATGTGCGTAAATTCTTATGTGCGTAAAGTTTTACGTGCGTAAATTCTTATGTGCGTAAGGTTTTACGTGCGTAAAATCTTAATAACGATTAAGGTTAGTTTAAAACATGATTGTAATTATTGGTCATTCTTAATAATATGCCAAACTAGAATTTATTAATTAGAAACCAATCCGTATCTTATTATTATTTACTTATTTATCAATAAAAGTACCTGTAACCGGCGAGCGTGTATGAAAAGATTGATGAATGTGGAAGAAGCGAAAGAGGTTTGTTTGAATCGAAGCATTTGGCGTTCCATTGTTTCTGCCTACCCTAATGGGAGACAGGCGTGACAGATATGTATGTATTATTTATCAATTTCCAACACGGAAAGGCATCATACCATAATGTCAAGAGTGAGGAGGAATTAAGAAGTGCCATTAATAACACATAAGTATTTTATGTCTATGATATTTTTCGTTTCTGTAAACATCATCGGGTGTTTTTTTATTTTATCTTGAAAACAGGTGATTGCTTTCATCATTCCTTAGCTAGCTAGCTAGCTAGCTTAGGTTTTGTTACTAGCTATAGCTAGTAACAAAACCCCCCTTATGGAGGAGGACTATGTTCAGCAGTGGACAGTTAACGGCCGATATCGTGATGGTGATTAATACCGATGGTGTAAACAGGATTTCAGTTCCATTGAAAACATGCACGTGTATATATATATATATATATATATATATATATATATATATATATATATATATATATATATATATATATATATATATATATATATATAGTATATAAGTGTATATAATGAGTAGGGATATATATTTTATATTACATGAATCTCTCCATATTAAGAAATAATAGAATTTCATCGTGCCTCCGATCAAACTGTTTATAATTACTCCTTTCCATCCAAAGGTTGGCTGGAAGAGATCGCTCTAAGATATAAGGTCGCCCATTGTTTTCTCATTGTGATTATTTCTTGTAATTGTTTATATTTATAATAAGTTTACTATTGTAATCTTTTGGAGGAAACAATAAGGAGTATTTATCTATCTATCTATCTAAAGCCTTTTTGTCAGACATCAACATTTAGATTATAGATCGTAAATGTTATTTACACTATCGTAATTCGTGACCCTGTGTGCCTCTCGACGTGACCCGTTTATATCACGCTCGCAGTAAATTCCAGAAGGCAAAGGAAGAGGCGTGGAAGGTCATAAATTGCTTGCTAAATTGTGACAGTGGCGGTATGGAGTTGGTAACACCGCAAATTAAAACATTTTAGTTTTATTTTTAGAACATTCTAAATTTAAAAAGATTTATTTGCGTATGCAAATGATGTCTCATTTTAACTTAAAGCCCTGTTTTAAAATCCGTGTGGTCGCGATATAGAATAGGCCAACCCTTCCTTTCCCATGGGTGTAGTAAGAGCCGACTAAGGGACCTTATGGTGGAGAGATGGGCTGCGGCGTCCCTCTTAAAACTTAAAACATTTCTAAAAGCCTAACTGCGGTTGCCAACCCGCCTGCTAAGCGTGGCAACTACTAGCAAAACTCCCCTTATAGGGAAGGTTTATGTTCAGCAGTGGACAGTTAACGGCTAAAATAATAATAACAAAACTATTGGACATTAACAGACTATCTTACACTTGGATAAATTATCTGTTTGTTTACATTTTCATTGAGTTCTATTGAAAGAATCTTAATTGGTTTCAGGACGGGACCTTCTCCCTGGCTGATTTCACGGATGCATACCAAGAAAATGAGGTACAGCGCGTCATTCGCGCCTATGAGAATTCCATATCGATTGACATACACTGCTCGACCAGTGGCGGCGGGGAGTGGGCTAAACTCCCAGACATGCCCTTCGTCAAATACTGCAAGATTAGGGTCAACCCCACGGACATACTCGACTCTGGCTCACAAGCCATCAAGGACTTTATTGGTGAGTACTTAAGTTTTAATTATAAAATTATATACAGGGTGTCCGATAATGAATGGATAATCTTGAAACGTCTTATAGTTCAACATATGGCCGTCCTAAAAAAAAATACGAAACAAAATATATCATAAGTAGTACCTTTGTTATCTTTGTTTTAAAGAAAAGTCAATTTTTTTCTACCTTATTTTACTGTCCTGATCACTATGACCAGAAATGAATGAATTCTATTGGTTTTTTTTTGTTGTTTTATTATTATACACTAACTGTGTCGATAGATAGAAAGTGAACAGTATCTGACTAGCTATTGCAGTTTTTTTTTTAATACGCAAACTAATTTATTTTTGTAAAATATGCAAAAAAAAATTTTTAAGCAAAGTTCAAACCTCTTGGCTATAAAAAAAATTATGAATACATGGGTGACCAATAATTTTAAAATAATGTCTGTTTCAAGTAGATTTTACAATGGTACAATTCATAACTGTATCTATCATAAATAGTGACTTATTGCCATTAATGTGGAAAAGGAGAAAATTTGACTAAATAACAAAATTTGTAATATGGGAACATTTTTTAAATTAAATTGTATCTCATCATTGGGGAATAATAAAAAACAACATTTAATATTCAAATTAAGTTATTTTACATAAATTTACAATAAATGCTCAAATTGTTTTCCTCCCACTCTTATGCATGCCCTGCATCTTCGGATAAATGCTACCAGACCACCAGAGGGAGACTTTGTACAAAAGTCGATTGCTTGGGTACCTCTGTCCCATTCGTGTTTCAACCGTGAAGCAGTTGTGTTTGCATGGCTGTGTTTCGGCTTGAAGGGTGGGATATGGCGTGAATTTACTGGGTACAGAGGAATAACACCTGAGTCCTCAGGAATGGCAACGCATGGAGGTATTATGGGCGTAACAGTATACTCTGTTCTGTCCATGGTACTGCTCATGTCTATAGGCGACGGTTACCACTTTCCATCAGGTGGGCCGTCAGCTAGTTTGCCATTCTAAGTTGTATAAAAAAAAATGCTCTTCTGAGCAGTCTTGTGTACTATCGCTCGTTTACTTTCGATGCGGCTGCTCTGACACGACTGCGTAATTCGTCCAAAGACTGTATAGGCTTACGGTACACTTCCTCTTTGAGGCAGCCCCAGTAAAAAAAAAATCCAATGGATTTAAATCCAGTGAACGTGGAGGCCACAGAATTGGCCCTAGGCGCCCGAGCCATCTGTTTGGATTCCTTCTATTTAAATATACACGAACCGGTACAGCATAATGCGCAGGATAACCGTCATTCTGCAGCCAATACGATTCCTTCAGCTCCTCGGAAACCTCTTCTAATAAATTGGGGAGATCATTCTGAAGAAACTCCAAATAGCTTTGCCCTGTTAAATTCCCCGGTAATTCAAATGGGCCAATTATCATACCATTTAATATTCCGGTCCAATGATTTATTTTAAATTGGTATTATTGTCATGTTGTAACAGTATAGGTCTTAAGCTATTTATTAAAGGTAAACAATCAACATGAAGCCTGGAAGGGCACTCACATTAACAAATATTACATGAAATACATAGCTACATTTTTAATATAAAAATGTAGCTTCATGCATGTAGATACATGCATAGTGGATTAATACAAAATAAATAAAACATTATTATATTCAAACAAAACAAACAGGTACAAATACTCCTTGTATACTGTGCGCAATAAAGAGTTTATTATTATTATTATTATTACAAATACAATTAAATTAAATTAAATTAAATTGAAATTTTCAAATATACACATTTATTTATTTATTTATTTATTCTTGTTACGCCGTTCAAGAAATAATACAAAATTATACGCGTCTTTTTCGAAGACTAAACAAATCATGTGTAAATAATTTAAATTGATAATAATGATAATAATATAGATTGAATATAAGCATAAATGATTCAGTCAGTCGAATTTAGGTCACAAATATGGCGCGTAGCCGCACAAAATAGGATGATCAATACGCGTGACCTGCTGCCTACTTGTAGACCTACAAAATAAACATTTAATTTTATGGAAGTTTGATGGGGCGTTGTATGGGCGTTGGTACTTTAGTGTGACAACGGTTCATTAAATCGTCAGTTAAAAAAAAGTAAAACATGAACAATTTTCAATGTTTTTGAATGATTTTTCGAAGAAGTGTATTTTGCTTCGAATGTTAGTTATATAGTTTGGTCGTGACAATGTTTCAATTTTTTTTTTCATTTTTTTTTGTACGAATATGAATACATACATTAGATGAAAATATTTTAATATTAATTGTGACTTACTATTCTTATTTTAAAATAAAAAAAAAATATCACCGAACAAATGGAATTTTCTTAGATAAAGTACATTTGAAGTTTTAAAATTTAGAACACCGTTTTTAAATTTAGAATTCCGTGTGAGAAACAAAGGGTAAATTTTGCTGCAAACAGGATTTTATTTTGAAATAAGTGCTAGGAAAAACGGCAGCTTTGATAACAACTGTGCCGATTTTAAAAACAAATGTAAATAAAACTCAAAATTGGCGACACAGTCGCACAACATAGTCACAAAAAAAAATCAAACTAATTGAGAACTTCTTTTGAAAGTCACTTAATACGCTGACAATTTTCTAAATAACAAAAATAGATATCATTGTTAAAAGTTTCGTATGTTAACATTATATTACATTTTAATGTAAGAACTAAGGATCCTGGATGATCACGATTAAGGGTCCTGGATAGGCCTAAAACTATCTCGCCTAAAATACACGTAAATTAATCCATGTGTTTTTATAATAAAACAAAATTAAAATATAGACAGATTTCTAAATAATATGAGTAAATTCCTAAATAACATAAATAAATTCCTAAATAAC
Source organism: Galleria mellonella (assembly GCF_026898425.1). NCBI lineage: Eukaryota > Metazoa > Arthropoda > Insecta > Lepidoptera > Pyralidae > Galleria > Galleria mellonella. Next base: position 1,127,578 of record NW_026441984.1, on the reverse strand, counting down.
ATAAATAAATTCCTAAATAACATAAATAAATTCCTAAATAACATGGATAGATTCCTAAATAACTTTCACAACTGGATTGCTAGGCTGCTATTTGCAAGGGAGGTTTTATTGAATCTCGCATTTGATAGGAATCCGATACCGGCTATCATTGGATTTTCACACTATCGAGCAACGAAATAATCTTATTTAGGAATCTGTATCTATAAATAAAACTGAGCTATACACGTATATTTAGAATATAACAGAAATATAAATTTAAATTGTTATAAAAAAATCAAATCAGTTAATGACTGTATTTATAAGAGACTGAGCATATAAGTTATATTGTAAAAAAACTGTGGATTTTTGTATTCAAGTAAAAAGAAATAAAATTAAATAAATATATAACTATGAGCATTAAGAAGAAGAAAAATAAATAACAGAGAACCAGCAGCGACTTGGTAACAGATATTTAAAAAGGATTTAAGGAAAAAGTTGCAAATTGAACACCCATTATGACGTCTGATTTTTAGTCCTAAAAAAGTCTAAGAGAGTTAATAAGTCTAAAAAACGTGACACACTGCATGAGAGAAGAAGAAGAATAGTAAGAAAAATGGGAGTAGAATAATATTTTATAGCACAAAGATGGCAAATAAGCATATAGTCTTATGATAAACGGTCACTGTAGTCTATGGATGCCTGCAACACCAGAAATGTCACGTGAAGCCGACTTGAATATTATCTTTATTTTAACCTTTTAACTGCTCCCATTCGTGTTTCTACCGTGAAGCAGTTGTGTTTGCATGGCTGTGTTTCGGTTTGAAGGGTGGGATATTGTAGTGAATTTACAGGGTACAGAGGAATAACACCTGAGTCCTCAGGAATGGCAACGCATGAGGGGTATCATGGGCGGAACAGTATACTCTGTTATGTCCATGGTACTGCTCATGTCTGTAGGCGACGGTTACCACTTTCCATCAGATGAGCTGATTACCGTCAGCTTCTAAGTTGCATAAAATAAAGTATTATTTAAATTTTTTCATACTCATACCGTCCCTATCGAATATTACTGACAGTGAACATATGTTTGTATATTTTTCCTCCCTTTATACACATTACATGAATACAATAATGAAATAGTAGCAAAATATAGAGCAAAATTTTATACAATATTTTTAAGTTACTTGTCATAGTCAGAGATATTTAAAAATAAAGTAAATACAATACTAAATTACTGATTTGAATCAAGCGCTTAGGGCACGCAAGTAATATAAAGTCAAACAGTCCAAATTTAAAAAAAAAACTAAATATAAATAATACAAAAACAGAAAAACTTTACTACTACTAAAAAATTTATTCTTAATATGTACTTATTTTATCCACCATTCTAAAAATATTAATTGGACTATTTCCAATATTTAAAAAAAATTTTCAATTAGACGTTCTCGAATGGTTGCATTATTAAATCAGCCGTTAACTGTCCACTGCTGAACATAGCCTCTCCCATAAGGGAGGCTCTTGGCAGCAATTGCCACGCTTGGCAGGTAGGTTGGCAACCGCAGTTTGGCTTTTAGAGATCTTTTAAGAGGTACACTGTTCTGCCCTCCCTCTACTATTAAATTTATTATATATATATAATAAATTTGTCACCTCTAAAAATTATTTTATATACCGATTTGAAATAATAATGTATCCTATCACTATCCAATTATCCACATGTGCAGAAAATATACCAATGTATGCAAGGAGCTTGATATTTTCCAACAATCCTTGCAATGTTACATTAAGACTGCCAATTTGTTACTTTAAATTTATAGCCATTATTCTTTGAATGTATATAATATCGAATGTTATGCAGATCAGTTATTGGAGAGCAAATTTGATGCTGTTTTATGTAATATTTATTTAATTAATGTATTAATTTGTAATCTGTTGCCTTACTATAAATAAATAGGAAAGGAAGGTGTGGGTGGTGGTATTCTACGCTGGGACCACACGAAAAGTTCTCGAGTTGTACGTGTTTAAAATAAATAGAATTTAATTTTAATTTATCCATAGAGATATATCTACAAGTATATTGTATTTTCCACACGGATGGAGCCTTATGAACAAGCAGTCACTTGCAGTTAATAGAAGCGCAGAGCAAGTTATATTGCCAACTATTCTCCACAGACTACTAATGAAGCCTCTTGTGTCACGAACAACGGTGACACCACATTCAGTGCTCTTTCAGGACATTATTTTTTCAATCGAATAAAGTACATTATATAGAATTGAAATATAAAATCTAATCTATAAAATTCTCGTGTCACGGTGTTTGTTACCAAACTCCTCCGAAACAGATTTACCGATTTTTATGAAATTTCGTGTGCATATTGGGTAGGTTTGAGAATCGGCCAACATCTATTTTTCATACCCCTCAATAATAAGTGTGACCCACCCCTAAATATTTTTTTTTTAATTGTTCGACAATATTTTTTTATTTTTATTTTACTATGACTTAGCATTAAAAATACATACAACTTAAAATTTTCACGCTTTTACAATCAACTCCTGCTTTTAATCGCGATTTTTATATTCCGCAATAGGGTTGCAAGATGGAGATCGAAAATAATAATTGTAGTACGATAAATTGTCATGTATAGTTCTCGAAATAATGTATATGGTAAAACAACGTTTGCCGAGTCAGCTAGTAATATATTTTATCTTCATGTTCTTGTATAATATAATATGTCTTATATATGTGTGTAGGTATATTCGTTGTTTATATATATTTATTTGTGGATCTATGTGAATTTTTGTATGAATGTATATCAATTAATACTAGTACCACATTCGAGTATTCTTACAAACAATTGAAATACTTCCTTAAGATTAACTAGGTCAGAATAAATAAACAAAAATATAGACAATTTTGGGGATTACATAATAATAATAATTTTTATTTCGGACTTTTTTGGTCTATTAAATATTTATTAGTAACAGTATTCTTAAAATCAATGTTAGTAAATTTACATACACAGTACACACACACACACACACACACACACACACACACACACACACACACACACACATACACACACACACACACACACACACACACACACACACACATAATACATTAAATAATATACAGTTAATCACTGCTGCTCAATTCCAATAATGCATGTATCTAGGAAATTATGAACAAGTATCATTTTTGTGGTATTAAGTAATATCTTAGTCAAACGTCCATTTACATAATTATCACTTAAGTTGTTGTTTAATTTTATAAAAAAAAAGATACAAATAACCTGTTAAACTTAAAATTTCAAACTAAAATAAATTATTTTCCATATTCAATTTGGATAAAATTTACATACATGGCCAATAACAGACAGTGGGGCGAGAAACATATTTAATATACAATTTTCGATTTTATTAAATATATTCAAAGTATTAAATCCACAATGCGAACTTTAGTTTCGATCAGGATTTTCGATAATATTTTATTATTGTGAAATAGATGTCTTAAGAAAATCATACGACAATAAATAAATAAGACATCATAACCTTCAAGAAAAGAGCATATTCCTTTTTAAAAGGCCGACAGCACACCTGCAATGCATCTGGTATTGCGAGTGATCATGGGCGGCGATAGTCACTTGTAGCGGTGAGCTGCATGCTCGTTTGGCCCCTGTTTTGTAAAAAAATATATGTGCATGTGTAATTAGTGTAAATGCAAGATGCAAGCCCTGTATATCAATTCAAATTAATGTCTGTATTTACATTGTTGATGTATCCTTTGAAATAAATAAAAAATTGATTCGGATTTCTTGTAACATAGCCACCCTACTTGAACGGTCGTTTGTACAAATGTCACCGCAAGTTTATACAAGAGCAAATCATTATATTGTCAACTATGTATTGTGCCGCCCTCGCGCCGTGCCAGCTCCAAACTTGTGCTTCGTTCTGTATACGTGTTCCCTTCAGCCACTTGAAGTAGGATCTCATTGTATGGGTCATAGAATTAATATTATCCATATCTATACTAGGTTACCCTAACCTACGTACGATCCCTGCATAGAATAGGTCATCCCTTCCTTTTCCGCGGGTGTCGTAAGAGGTGACTAAGGAAATTAAATGGGCGTGAAATGAGCAGCAGCGTCCCTCTTAAAACATCTTAAAAGTCTATCTGCGGTTGCCAATCCATTTGCCAAGCGTGGCAACTACTGGCAAAACCTCCCTTATGGGGGAGGCCTATGTTTAACAGTGGACAGTTAACGGGCGATGTTAACGGTTTACCGAATCGGTCTAGGCATCTACAACAAATGGAGGAACGTACATAAAAAAATTAAAAATTTGAGCGCATTTAGATGTTCCTCTTTTTTTGTAAATAGGTTTAAAATAAAAAATATGACTGTGGATTCATACAAAACATTTATAACATATCATGTTTAATTATTACTTTTTTTTCTTTTTATCTGAACATAGGCCTCCCCCATAGACTTTAAAAAACGGTCCTGAGCCATCTGCATCCCCTGACTACTTGTAATGCATTGGAAGTCGTCACTCTATCTAATGGGGGGTCGTCCTACACTGCATTTCGCCATACGGAGTCCCTATTATTTCATCCAAAAATACCCCTTATTATTTCCTCCAAAAGATTACAGTAGTAAATTTATTATTAATACAAACAATTACAAGAAATAATCACAGTGAGAAAACAATGGTCGCCCTTATATTTAAAAGCGATCTCTTCCAAACAACCTTTGGATGGAAACAATACAAATTTAAACATGCGTATATCTTGATCAACTGTAAATCTATTTTAATTTTTTTAAAGTATTTTAAATTTCACTCAAATAGTCCTTAATTTTGATTAAATTACATAAATATTTTTGTAAAACATATTAATTTATTTCTAAACAAAAATGTTTCATTGTTTTAAATAAACAAAAGCCAAGGCATTTAATACAAGGCCATATGTTATACGAATGTTTTGATATAAATCTTCATAACTTATTTTTTATGCTTTAAGTTATCACCAGGCCTTGAGTAACCGTTTAACTGGCCTTTTAAGGTTTTATCGATTCATTTTAGCTTGTTAGTCGTAACACTGTATAGAGTCCGAAATATTTAACCTTCAGCAAAATGTTTTTGTGTTTAAAAATACAATGTTTCTTAATTAAATAGTAAAACAAGGTCAAAATAAACGACGTAAATAATATTTATTATATTTTAATATACGTTAAAAATACTCATTGAAATAGGTTTATATTTGACGGAGATATATGGCTAAAATAGATTGATATATTTTATTTAAAATATATATAGAAACGTTGTATGATAAAAGGAAAATTAAAAGAAAATTATTTATTTAATAACATTAACAATTGAGTTTCTTAGACATTAATCCAATTTTTTTTGTAAAATATAAAATATATCATCATCACCATCATCTGATATGATGACCGTCCACTGCTGAACATAAACCTCCCCACTGGGAGAGTTTGCCAGTAATTGCCACGCTTGGCAGGCGGATTGACAACTGCAGTTAGGCTTTAGATATATTTTAAAAGGGACGCTGCTGCCCATTCCTCGCCGTCCCTTAATCGCCGGTGTCGTACCAACGAAAAGTAATGGGTGGCCTATTCTATGCCGGAACCACACATCCAAAAACGAAATGTAATTGAAATACAATAACTTCTATCGAGACAATTAGTTTTTAATAAAATTAAAAAAAAAAATAATTTAAAAACAAATTTTATTAAAAAAGTATTCAGTTAAAACTGCCAACTCATTTATAGATAACATAAAAAAGTCCCTACAGGCATAACATACAATTTACATATTCATAATGTCGACTGCAGCTATATACGAGATTCACAATGCACGCCAGTTAATTTGACTCTGCAACTCAGTTGCAAACGACAAAGTTTGGATGCTCCATACAAACCCCCAAGCGACGGTTGCTACGGTAAGCTCGAGTTACAAACTCATACGGCAATGTAAGTTACATTATGAGCAATTCATGACTTCAATATGAATGTTGTGCGTCATTTAAACATGTTCATATGTACATTTGTAAGTCTTAAGGCATGTTCATTTGTACATTTGTAAGTCTTAAGGCATGTTCATATGTATATTTAGTAATAAACGGTTGTTTTTTTTTTTAAATAAATAAAAAATAACGTGTAATAATAATATTAGATGAAAATCAAATTCAAAGTAATATTACAGCAAAAAAATTATTTGCTAATGAAAAGACTTTTATCTCTGTTTTTTTTTTTAATAGAATAAAAATGTATACAAATCTTTTAATGATTTTACAGTTTAATTTAAATTTAACAATGTTGTTATTACTTTTTATATGTATATACAGGTACGAGACCTACTGTCTGTCTTTTTTTTTATACAACTTAGAATGGCAAAAAAGCTGACGGCCCACCTGATGGAAAGTAGTTACCGTCGCCTATAGACATTAGCAGCAGCATGGACATAACAGAGTATACTGTTTCGCCCATGATAACCCCCATGCGTTGCCATTCCTGAGGACTCAGGTGTTATTCCTCTATACCCTGTAAATTCACGCCATATCCCACCCTTCAAACCGAAACACAGCCATGCAAACACAACTGCTTTACTGTATGTTACATAATTAAAAAGTTACAAGCCTTTATACGCCTGTCTGAGGTGAAATGGTTATAAAAGTTTAAATTGATGTCGAATTGAAGTTGCCTAGTAATTAAAATAATTTTGAAACCAAACGTAACGACATTTATAAATATCTACTTTTCTAGAAAATTCAACCGACTTAAAAAAGAAAGAGGATCTCAATTTGATTGTTTTTTTTTATTTTTGTTACCTCATAACTCAGATTTGGAAAATTCTTTCTTTATGTAAAAGGATATGCTTATAGATTGGTCCTATAGAAATTTCATCAAAATCGGTCCAGTGGTTTAGTTTTAAATTAAAATAACTGGTTTTTTTATTGGTTCTGTTATCGATTATGATACAGCAGTTTAACACACTACCTTCGACAGTCGTGGATTTAATTCCCTTATAATACAAATATTTTTGTTTAAGAGTATGTTTGTTTGTATTGTCCTGAGTGTTTTTAATATATAATATTAATGTATTTAAAAAAATATTGTTTTTTTCTGTTTAAATTGGTAACAGATGGCGCTGTTTAAAAATGTTTTATAATATATTTTATAATTATTATCTTACTTTAATTAAATTAATTAAATATAAATTTACTTAATTTTTATATTAAATATCTATATATTTACACCTATATACTTTTTATTTTCTACATTTAAACTTTTAGATTTTCGTTTAACATTTTTAAATTTACAAAATTCTAAAACGGTTTTAGTGTCCCATAATTTCCTCTGACGCGCCCGGAGCGTTTTCAACCGAAAGTTTTAATGTTAATTCCCCATTTTCCCTGGATAACTAATTAATGACGAGATAAAACGACGTTATTTAATTATCCCTAAAACAAGTCTCTTTGTAAATTATTAAAATTCACAATAAAAATTTTTCGTGACGCGTCGTCATTTGAAATTGTTTTTACTTCATCAAATTGGTGTGTCGATGATTCAGCATACAGTTGTGGTATGACAATTTAATATAAAAATAAAACTGATTAAATTATTTATAAATGGCATCGTAATTAGGTCTATAATATTATAACTTTGGAGTAAATTTGTTTAAAAAATATTTTTTCCTCAGAACTGAAACAAAAATCCAAGTACATTTCAATTATCATATATAAAGTTTTCATTCATCATTTCATTGCTAACCCAAACTTTTTCTAACCCCAAATTTAACGTTTAAAAAATAAAATTTACTTTAAAAAAATTAGTACAAGACTTCTTTCGTTTAAAAAAAATCTTTAAGATGGTTTAACAATTGTCAAAGATAAATAAAATACTTATATAAATAGAATATTATAGAAACATAAGCAACCCCGGCCGTAGTTTCAACTAGGATGGTGACCACAATCCGTACTATACGAGGTCTGTCCGGAAAGTTCGTATAAAAGTGTTCTGGAATGCGAGAAAGAGGAGTGGGGAGGCCAGGTAAGCGCAGGACCCCTTCCTTATGTCCCTAACAATGCTTCAGTTCTGGTCTGACCGCCGTGCGGTGCGAACTGGCTTGTCACGCCATCTGTGAAGTTACCTCTTAACGAAACCCCGTCGGCATGGAGCCCGCTTCCGTTGAAGAGCAGCGCGTCGTAATCAAGTTTCTCTCGAAACTCGGCAAGAATGGCCGTGAAATTTTTGCCGATCTCAGAACAGTTTATGGGGATGATGCTGTGAAGGAACCAACCGTCCACAAGTGGCTAAAAAGATTCAGAGAGGGCCGAGAAAGAGTTCGATGTTCGGGGGATTGTCCATCAAGAATTCGTCCCTCCAGGCCAGACAGTTGATGGAAAATTCTACGTCGATGTGCTCAGACGCCTCAAAACTCGTGTGGCACGAGTTCGTCCAGAATTGGCGCGAGAGGGGCGTTGGATTCTTCACCACGACAATGCCCCTGCCCACACCTCTCTTGTTGTCCGTGAGTTTTTGAGTAAAAATTCCATTACGGTGACCGAACACCCCCCCTATTCGCCGGATTTGGCCCCGTGTGACTTCTTCTTGTTCCCAAAAACCAAATTGGTACTTCGGGGGCGGCATTTGGGGGACATAAATGAGATAAAAAAAGCTACGACGGGGCAGCTGAGAAACCTACAACCAGAGGACTTTCAAGGAGCCTTCTCACAGTGGAAACGGCGTTGGCACAAGTGCATTATGTCACAGGGGGAGTACTTTGAAGGGGATAAAATTGATTTACCTGAATAATTGTAAAATAAAATTTTTAAAAAACTTTTATACGTACTTTCCGGACAAACCTCGTATAGGATGGTAGCTACTTTTTACCGCGGTCCGAAGTTGAATATATATAATTTATTTATTTTATTTTTATTTATTCATTAGTACAAACATGTGTACATGGCGGACTTAATGCCATAGGGAAACCATAGGGAAGTGTCAGAATACTCGAATGCGGTACTAGTAATTATTGATATAAATACATACTAAAATTACATATATAAACGAATCAATATATATGAATAACAAATATACTTACACATACATGACATATACTATATTATACACGAAATTGAGAATAATATAAAGTACTTTCTGCTCGGATAAAGTAAAAAAGGTGAGCATTAACGCTTTTTTTTAAATAAATATATATATATATATATATATATATATATATATATATATATATATATATATATATATATATATATATATATATATATATATATATATATATTATATTATATTAAGAACGAATAACTTAAAACAGAAATCGTGTCTTTCCTCGGTCTAGAAAATATAGTACAAGTGGAACTGAGAGCAAGTCGTAAATCTAAGCTAGACAATAGCTTGTTACAGAGATCGGAATGGTTCTCCGACACACTTATAGATTATTTCCCGAACAAAAGTTCTTTCTACCGCTGCTGTCGTTAAAGTACTAACTTGACGTTGCCACCCCATTACATTCAGATAAGAAATGTACGGGGAAAAGTTACGATGGAGAACCACTAGTTATTTCCAACGGCTTTGCCCACATTAATCAATATATAAAATATTGTATATAACCTACTCGTATAGGAAGGAGAAGGATTGTTAGTAATGGAGATCTTCATTGCTAGCAATATATCGGTAAACGTTGGCGGAACACCAATAAGGAATAATAGGTAAATTACCCTGTCTTGATGTACCACGATGGTTTCGTTACTAGCATACCCTAACAGGTCGACATCCACGCGCCAGTGTATACCGATAGCGCAGGCGGGGTTACCATTATATTACTTTGGAATCAACTTCCAGCAGCAGTATTTCCGAACCGATACGACAACATAACCTTCAAGAAAAGAGCATATTCCTTTTTAAAAGGCCGGCAGCACACCTGCAATGCCGTAGGTGTTGTGTGTGACCATGGGCGGCGGTAGTCACTTACCATCAGGTGAGCCGCATGCTCGTTTGCCCCTGTGTCGTAAAAAAAACCATCCATTAAAATCCATTAAAAAATATATATATATATATATATATATATATATATATATATATATATATATATATATCTTACGTAATAGATTCACTTAAATCAATCATTGTAATTCAACAGCCCGCGTCAGATTTAATAAAATTACAGAAACAGTATCCGTTATAAAAAAAGACGCGAAGGTAACGCGAGACGGACGAGGTGCTAATGGCGTTGAAAGGTTCGAAGCTGCGCCTACGTTTTATCATGATTGATGGCAGAGTTCGAGGCTCGGGTAATTTCTCTTATACACACACAAGGTGCGTACTGATTGAAATAAAACTGGGCCGGTTTAGACATGCCATTTCTTAGAGAAGTCCTATCTCTAAAATTCAAGTTTCGATTCGATATCACAGCGACATAGCTGTAGCTACTGCCGTGTGGTTCCGCCATAGAATGGGCCACCACTTCCTTTCCCGTGGATGTCGTAAGAGACGACTAAGGAAAATTTATGGCCGAGGGACGGGCACCATTTTTTTATTTTCACCACCGTACAACCTGCCATAAACTAAAGTTTCATCCCATCCCTCTGAACGAGTGATGGTTTCCACTCAACCACTCTTTGAAATCAACTTCCAGCATCAGTATTTTCGAACCGATACATCATAACCTTCAAGAAAAGAGCATATTCCTTTTTAAAAGGCCGGCAGCGCACCTGCAATGCCGTAGGTGTTGTGGGTGATCATGGGCGGCGGTAGTCATTTACCATCAGGTGAGCCGCATGCTCGTTTGTTCTCTGTGTTGTAAAAAAACCAGCATTCCTCTCAAAACATCACCAGAAATCAAACTGCGGTTATCAACTCGCCTGCTGAGCTTGGCAAATACTGACAAAACTCTCTCTTTGGAGTGAGGCCTATCTTCAGCAGTAGACAGTAAATGCCTGATATTATCAGAGCTATAAGAATTTTATATCAGTTGAATTCTGAATAAAATGCAACTCTAAAATTCACTGCTTATTATTAATAGCCGCTAGAGTATAAAATGGGGGAATTTCTCTCCCGTCTACAGCTTTGAAGAGCCTCCTATTCGAATATAAATTACAGTTCCGTAAAAGGAAAATATACCTCGTAAATATGACTTGGCGTAGTTTATAGAACATTTTTAAGAAACTGAGTTAAAACTAACTATAAATAATACATGCTAAGAATACATTGAAGTTAATAAAAAATCTGTAAAAGTGTTTGAAAACTATAGACAGATACATAAACAAAATCTTTAAACTATTTATTACCTCTCTTAAAAACTTATAAGAATTGTAACAATTTTTATAATATTAAAAAATATCTTCCAAATGATTATATTAGCAAGTAAAATACTTAGTATGTCTCTGATTAAATTAAAAAAAAAATTTAGATACCTTTATTTAATTTTTGAAATCTTTATTATAAAAAAAAAAACAAAAAATAAATGAACAAACTTATTCAGACATGTCTGATTATTGTAGTAAAATTACGTTAGTTTAAGTGAAATGTATTTAAAAGCAAAAACGAAAATTGATTTAACATTCGAATAGAAGACAATATCGCACTCATAAAAAAACTAAATTGGCACAAATTTTTATATTTGTATATTCGTAAACTTTTTTTTAATATTACTCGTATTTATTATTGATTTAAAAAGGCAAACTGGGCAGTGAAAGCAATAATAAAACATGGAATAAAGAATTTTAAATTAGTAAATAAAACAGCAAATGCTCAATTAGTATTTAAATTAATCCTAGGACAGTATTAAACAATTAAATAAAGAATTTGTTTTATATTCACGATCATCATGGAGAATGTATTTAAAAAAATAAGACTATAACTAAAAGTGCATCATCATATCAGCATTGTCCAGTCAGTTTTGTCATCAGTTGGCATGCTTAGCAGGCGAATTGGCAACCGCAGTTAGGCTTTAGAGATGTTTATTGAGGGTCACTGCTGCCAACCCCTCGCTGTCCCTTATTCGCCTCTTACACCCATAATAAAGGAAGGGGTGGCCTATTCTATGCCGGGATCACATAGCCAATATAAAAAAATTAAAGTACATAAATTTAGCTAAATCCCAGTACTAAATTTAGGCATATAATATTTATTTCGCTCATATAGGTTCTTCACTAAATAGGTTCTTCTCACCTACTTATTAGTAATTTTAGGTTTTATAATAACGTCTTAAGGTTCCATATCGTTTATTAACTACATCAAGAGTTAGTAGGGCAGAAATATTGCAAACTCCTAGGTCATTGATTAGGTTGCAGGTACGGGAAACATGTTATTAGGCTTCACGTCATATCTGGGTCACGAGGTACCCGTTGGCAAGTAGAGGAGTTTAGAAGTACCTATGCTTCTTATAAAATATCTATATATATTTTGAGATAAGTTATACTCTTATTTGAGTGAAAAAAAAATTAATGAATAAATTAATAATGAATTTAAAAGGTACAGAGGAATAACAGTTTAGTCCTCAGGAATGGCAACGCATAGAGGGTACCATAAGTGAAACGGTAAACTCTGTTATGGCCATGGTACTACTCATGTCTGTAGGCGGTTACCACTTTCCATCAGGTGGGCCGTCAGATTGTTTGCCATTCTTAGTTGCATAAAAATACATTTACATAATGCTTTTGTAGGAATTTTATCAAAAACGGGTCAATAGTTTAGTTTTTAGATCCAAAATAACCGGTATTGTCACAAGTGAAGTCAATCTCTTTTATGGGTCATAATCTTTAATTATTAACTTATTATTAAAGTAACTAGAACATACAAAATTCAACATAAATTGAAACCTTTTGATTTTAAATCAAACGCTATCCAGATATCTGTCTGAAATGTAGATGAATCCAATTTACATGTTAATTGCATTTAAAGATTACCTACAGTGTTTCAATCGTGGATAGAATTAAACCGAACTAGAGATTTGCTTTAACTTGTGTAAAATGTACCCGAATCTAATGCTAATGAACTGTAGCATCCATTTATATTAATCTCTTACAGATCACTCCTTTAACTGTGGGTTTTAAAGAGCATTTAATATACCATGTATCACCGTGTGATCCCGGCATAGAATTAATTGCAAGGAAACTTAGTAAACTTAGGAAACTCAAGGATGGGCAGCAGCAGTCTTAAAACATCTTCAAACGTTTAACAGTGGTTGCCAAACGTGGCAACTACAGGCAAACTCTCAAAGGGTAGGTCTTTGTACAGCAACGGACAGTTAACAGCTTCTTGACGGGCAGAATCTCTATGTAGACAATTTCGTGTACCCAATTAAAATATTTCCAATCTAATGTATCTACGAAACAAAAAAAAAAATAAATCTATCAAATAACACATAAAGCTCATCGTTCACAGGTGTGTGTGTATTTGTAACGTTTGAATTCGCAAAATTTATTTTTAAACCCTAAATAATATCGAAGTATTTTTACAAATTGAAACACAACTGGATCATTGAAAGCTCTTAACAATGTTCCTCGTATTGTTACAGCATACCTGGACCCGTACATAGTGCCAGCCAGCCTCGACCAACTCCTGGTGTCGAGTGACGTGGTCGGCAACATCAGATTTAGCCACCCGACGCTCTACGTGTTCCCGGGAGGTCAAGGAGACGCTGCACTCTTCGGAATTAACGGATTCAACATGCTAGGTGAGTTTTTTAATCATTATCAAAAAATGAGAATTAGGATTCAGGACTTCCTGATCTTGGTGCCTGTTTTAATCTCAGTGTCCTGAAAGGATCATTATCTCCCCCAGAACCAATCTATTGGGTAATTTCAAAACATTGACGATACCACTTCATTTAGTAGGATAGTTTTGCGTTTGAATCTTGGGGATGCCAAGTTCTTCCTTTCTCATCGTGTCTCAGTCCTTTAAGCTTTGTGGTTTTTTCATTAGCTTACTGACCTTTTAGGTTATATCGCTCATTTTGATTCTTTCCTAGATTATCATTACTCATATTTTTGCCATCAATCAGGTGTGGTCCATACATCACCAGAAAAATAACTCATTACTGACTTTAGTGATAATCAATAATACCTTATTACTAGATTATAGAAGTAAGTGAGACAAAGGTGGATAGATATAGACAGAGATAGCGTTAATGGTGCTCAGAATATGAAACAAATTTAACTCATCAACTCTAACAATGATTGTCAATCAAAAGGGTCACAGAATTCAATCGATTTTGTCTCTAGACTGTGGGTAAAAATTGAAATTCGTATGCATAGTATAGTTTCTATTTTGTTACAAATAAAACAAGGCGATGTTGAATCTAGTCTTAGGGTATTGGCTGCGATTTTTGTCGAAACTCAATTTCTAGAATGCTCGGGGCGGCGTAAGATTTTTACGGATAGAAGTTTATTGGCTAGGGTCCAAATTGATCTAGTCGTTTTATTTAGCTTATGTATAGATTATTATATAACTTGATGATATAAGAAAATTGTCAAGTTAGACATGTACAAATCTCATTCGTCCATCAATAATACATACATGTATCATAATAAAAACATTTTCATTTGTTCTTGACAATATTTCTTTGTCAGATAATTATTCCTTTAAACTGAAAATTAGAGTCTCTTTTATAATTGATATTTATATCAATTAATATATAACAAAATATATATTTTAACTGTCTCTTTAAATATATACAAATAAGGTTATCTTGAAAAGATTGCTCTCAGCAATAAGACCGCCTTACTGTACTTATACAATTGTATCGTTATATTGATTAATTGTGTTGTTTTCCCCTATATTGTATAATGCAAATAAAGTATACTCATTCATTCATTCATTCAAATAATAAAACAATAGAAAAATCACAAAAATATAGCAAAATAATAAACAAAAAAAAAAAACGTAAACAAAATATGTAAATTATTGTAAGAAATTTATACCAAAAATTAATACTTTTAAATTTAAATGATTACCAACACTTGTCTTCCAAAACCAGAACTCTCATTAAAAATTTATAATTTTAATTATTGTAATTACTGAAAATAATTCAGGCGCCAGAGGGAGATTTTTTACAGAAGTCTCTCTGGGCACCTCTGTCCCATTCGTGTTTTTATCATGAAGCAGTTGTGTTTGCATGGCTGTGTTTCGGTTTGAAGGGTGGGATATGGCAGTGAATTTACAATGTACAAAGGAATAACACCTGAGTCCTCAGGATTGGCAACACATGGGGAGTATCATGGGCGAAACAGGATATCTCTGTTATGTCCATAGTACTGCTCATGTCTATAGGCGACGATTACCACTTTCCATCAGGTGAGCCGTCGGCTTGTTTGCTATTCTAAATTGCCTAAAAAAAGGCAGAATTACCATAACCGAAGTAATTATTAAGATGGAATGTATCAATCGAAACAATAAGGCGGTAAATTTGTAATTTTCGAGTCCCTTAATTCGGAGTGGCTTCATTCGATACCATTAATGGCATATTTTACGTTTAGGAAAAGGCTTTTAGTGTAAGAGCCATTACTGTAGGATGTCTTGGCAGCGCTCCAATTTTGAGTGATAGGTACTGTGAGACGAGCTCAGATTTCTAAGTCAAGGTTTCATTGGGTTTTCAACATAAAAAAGATTATTCGTAAGTACAGAAGTTTAGCTAAGTAAAATATTATATAGTATTACATACATACATTTTTTTTTTACCGTGTCGGTCCAAAGGAATGGGCCTGATGTAATGTAAGATCACATCACTAGTGTTTATGGGACATCACTAGAGGTGGACACTGATTGGTTAATTAATAATATTGTGTAAAAATGGCTGTCTTTTTTTATACAACTTAGAATGGCAAACAAGCTGACGACCCACCTGATGGAAAGTGATAACCGTCGCCTATAGACATGAGCAGTACCATGGACATAACTGAGTATACTGTTTCGCCCATGATACCCCTCATGCGTTGCCATTCCTGAGGACTCAGGTGTTATTCCTCTGTACCCAGTAAATTCACGCCATATCCCACCCTTCAAACCGAAACACAGCCATGCAAACACAACTGCTTCACGGTTGAAACACGAATGGGACAGAGGTACCCAAGCAATCGACTTTTGTACAAAGTCTCCCTCTGGTAAGAAGTCTGACTGACTGACTAACTGACTGGTGTCTGAGTAAGGAATAAAGGATCTGCAATAATTAAATAAACCATCTATTATTAAAAGACTATAAAAATATAATAGGATCACCCCTTCCTTTCCCGTGGGTGTCATAAGAGGCGACTAAGGGAACTTAAGGTCGAGGGATGGGCAGCAGCGTCCCTCTTAAAACATCTTCAAAGGCCTAACTGTGGTTACCAACACGCCTATCAAGCGTGGCAACTAATAGCTAAAACACCCCTTATGGGAAAGGCTTATGTCCAGCAGTGGACAGTTAACGCCTGAAATGAATACATACATACATATCTGTCACGCCTGTCTCCCATTAGGGTAGGCAGAAACAATAGAACGTCAAATGCTTCGATTCAAACAAGCCTCTTTCCCTTCCTTTACATTCATCAATCTTTTCATACACGCTCGCCGGTTACGGGTACTTTTAATTTGGCCCTTCTTCAGCACGTCGCCTATGTGATCGACATACGTCCGTTTAGGTCGGCACCTACCGATGTCTCCATTCATTCTTACTTGATAAATCTCTTACGTATTTCTTCTTTCATCCATCCTCTCGAAGTGGCCAAGTGTAAAGATGTTTAAAGATATAGATGTTACGATGTTTATTACTAAATTATGTTTCAATTATTTATATGAAATTTGAAATACACGTAGATATAGATAATAAATTTTAACATAAGATAACTAGACTTTACTCTAGCGTTTAATCCCGTGGATGTGAGCAAATTTCATAATAAGAACAAAGTTGGGAATATTTCTCTCGAAACTTCGCGAGACATAATCATAACCACGACTCTATAAGCTTGTAAGCGCCAACAAATTCCCGGATAAACAAAATGGGAGCGTGTAATCTCTGTCTATAACAATTTTGTGCAAATACAAAGAATAATAAAACTGTAATGTCTTAAAAATTTTCGAAGACAATTAATTCTAATGAAGATAAAAAGAAACGAAAAATATATATATATTCTACTATAACATTAGATTGTGCATTTTGTACAATTAGAGATTTTTATATCATTACAAATTAAATAGATATATATAATTAATAAAATATAAATAATAATATAATTAATAAGGCAAAAAAAAAATAAAAAAAAAGCAAAACAACGCTAGTTCATTCTGGATCAAATTAGAAATATGAGAGTAAACTATTTCGATTAAAAAACGCCCGAAAATAGAATAAATTGGTATGAGTATAGTATCGAGAGTATGTGAAATCATCTAATTTATTTTATTTATTTGAAGCAAACAGACAGCTAGAATAATTATAATTACACACTTAACTAATAATTTGACAGCCATTAAAGTTTGCACAAATTTAATACATAGAGAAGAGAAATACAAAATTAAACATAACTATGGAAAACTACAGCAACATTGTCAATAATAATGCTCAGATGTTAACAAAACCATCCTTTTTTTTTAGAATAACACATTATTTGAGAATAATACCTGTATAACTATACTAAGAGAATACTCGAATGCGGTACTACTAATTATTGATATACATACATACTAAAATTACATATATAAACGAATAAATATATATGAATAACAAATATACTTACACATGTGAAAGTGAGTCGCTAGCTCTTGACTAGTGAAGACACGTTATTGCTGATCTACGTAATTAAATTCGAAAAAATTATCTAAAGTTACTGTTTACATACCGGAGTTGTGTCATAGGTTGAGTAGTGAAACGACCACAAAAAATATAACAAACCAAATAACTTTTTGATCGAAATTTAACAAAATAAGATAAAACATTCCCGTGACTGGTGTACGTTGAATTGGCTGCAGTGATTATTGTTGGTGAGACAATATCAACAAAATTAAAAACTACCCACAGAAAAAAAAAAAAAAAAACAAAAAAAAAGAAACCTGACGCACAGTATACGATCGACAATTTCGTTTACGACCTGTAGAAATTGGTGGCGCAGTGAGGAGAGTTACGACTTGACTTTGAAAGGTGCATGTTTCAAACCTGTCTACTGGCTCTGTCTTTTTGTGGATTGTAAGATTTGTGTATGTTCAGTTCATAGTTCATTTCTGATAGATAAATTATTGGTGTGATATACATATATTTTAGAAATGTCCTCTAAAAATGGGTTGCAATGTGGGGCCTGCCTAAAGGATATAATAGACAAAAATTACATAAAATGTTGCATAGATTCTTGTAAAGTGCCGTTTCACCGTGACTTATGTATAGGACCATCCCCTCCAGATGACGTGCGTAAATGGGTGTGTCAAAAATGTCGTTGCAGTTTGAAAAAAGGAGGCGATAACACAGAGACACCGGTTAAGGCCTCCTCTGCGAGAGTGAATGTTACCATACGTAATAAAAATAAAGCTAGCACGTCCATCGAAAAATCACCAGAACTGGAGAATAGTAGTTTGGGATCTTTAATTGCTGAAATTCGTTTCTTGAGGCAAGATGTATCACAACTCACAGACAAAGTAACTGAAATATTTTCGGCACTCACCCAATGTTGTGAAAGGCTATCCGAAGTAGAAAATCATATGACGCGAACTGATCAACGTTTAAAATTATTAGAGGAGCGTGAGGCTGAAGTGGCATCATTGCAATGTCAGGTACACAGTTGTATATGAGAAGCAAAAGTTGACTTTTGCTTCTCATATACAAGTGCTTTCTAAACGTATACGAAAACTTATACACGTTATGAAGCTTCTGCGTAACGGCGCGAGCAAGAATGTTTTATTACTTGTATACAAAAGCATAGCTCAATCACTGTTGATGTACTGCATCACAGTGTGGGGCGGTGCATCAAAATCATATATGATTGCACTTGAAAGGGCACAAAGATCTGTCTTAAAAGTAATGTTTAGGAAACCAATTCGTTTTCCCACCTATCTTTTGTATCAGGAGGCTGCTGTTCTAACAGTGCGTCAACTTTATATACTTAAAGTAGTAATGATGCACCACAAATCTCCTCTCCTCCCGCAAAAACCTTCGGACCAGAGAAGGCGCAAAATAATCATCCCTCGCATTAATACTGCATTTGCAAAGCGCTTTAGTTATTATTCGTGCCCATTTATATATAAAAAACTTAATAATCTCTGCAAACTGGATGGTCTTAACAATGCGGAGGCTAAACATAGGATACAAGGATATTTACAAAATCTTGATTACGATACCACAGAATTAATATTATATACCATTTATTGATATTCGTATATAGTAGTGTATGTCTTTAGTATATTTAATTGTATGTATTTATTTATGTAATATTAGAGTATTTACATAATTTTCTGTTTTATGCGCATGTCTTCACGAAGCACTTCATTTTAACTTAGCTTAGTATTTTAATTTAATTTATATTTGTAAACCACCGTGTCTTGGTAATCTCATATGGACTCCCGCGATACAGGTCCTCCTAGTGCGGGGTCCAATGTACTCGCTGTTGTAATTTTTTTTGTATTTAATAAATAAATAAATAAATAAATAAATAAAATAAATAAATAACTATTAAAAAAAAAGACTGTCATGGTGAATTCATCTGAGATTCAATACGATAGTTTCTAGAGGGACCCACGGGGAGATCGACTTGACAGGATATATTGCTAGCAATGGGAGTGACAGTTCGCTATTTTTTTTTAGTATGTTTGTTCCGTTGTGGAACAGGCTAAGGTCGGAGACCATGCTGCCTAGTCTTCAATATGATAAATTGTCTGGAATACTATTTTTTTAATGTGAACAATACAGATTAGAGAGAATATGTCAAAAGTCTCAACCAACTATATCATCTATGGTAAACGTCAAAACAATTTAGAAGGCGGCAAATTTAAACATTACAACACTAACAATCCCCTTCCATTATTCTTTTATCGTTCCCTTCTTTTACATAATACATAGTTTCTTCTTTAAAACATGGCTTTTATTCTTTAGCATAACAGTAATATTTGGAGTAAGTAAATAAATTCGATGGTAGATATATTTTGAATGTTTGTTATAAATATTTACCAGGCAACATGGACACATTCAAATGTACACGTGTTATCGAATCAAAGCAAACAGTAGCTACATCGGGAACGTGTACGGGTCCAATTTATTTTTCAATTACGACTATGTACCTTTTTCCCATTAATCAAATGTTTACTGTCCTTTACGTGGGGTGACGGTCTTTTTGTACCCTTTTGTGATATGTATATATATTAGCTATGTCTATATTGATATTTTAATTTAATTGAATTCTAAAAAAACTGACTTCATTTCTGGTAAAACCTGTTAGTTTAATTTAAAAATTAAACTACTGAATTATTTTTTATAAAATTTCCATGAGACCAATTTACACTAATATTGTAAAAAGATAAGATTTGTATTTTTGTGTGTATGTTTGTAATGAATAAACTCAAAAACTACTTTGCCGATTTCAAAAATTCTTTCACCGTTAGAAAGCTACATTCATCCTGAGTAACATAGGCTATATTTATTGCTAGAAAAGATTAGGAATCCTTACTAAAACTTCAGTAATATAACTCAAGGTGTAAAAAAAATGTTAAAAAATATATTCCGTCGCGTGCGCTGCGGAAACTATTGGTGATAGAACAAAAGTATGTTCTACAATATTGAAGAAAATATCAATTACTACAAAAAACTTCGCGATACTATATGCCCAACTATTATCGTTATGTCACAATAACCACTTTTTAAAATGTCGTAAAAGTGTCCACCCGTGCGAAGCCGGGACGGGCCGCTTGTGTGTAATATATTATGTAATAATAAAGAATATATTTTCTTTTAAATAAGAAAGGAATTATCCAAATCGGTTTACAACTGACATAGTTCGTTACGAAATAACAAATACAATAATCGAGTTATTCCTCGGTATTATTAGGTATGAACGTGAAAATCATTATCCCACATTCCTTAGAAGTAAAAAGAGGTGAGCCAGTCCAATCCATAATATTATAATTAAAACGTGCCCATTGTGAACGACGATTCCATTAAACGACCTCTCACCGCATTTGCTCCAATAATTAAAAGCAATCAGCAATGTGCACATTTCAATTGTGTTTTGGTTTGAGTTCAAATTAATGGTGGCCTGTGTTTAACACATGATATAAAAGAGGAGAAATATAATGTTTTCAGTAGAGATAGGTAATAATAAGCAATATTTAAGATGTAAGAATAACTTTATGTCCTAAAATTTATCTATGGTACAATATGCAAGCTATGACCCCACACTAGGCCAAACCTGTCTTGTGGAAATCAAAGCAAGAAATTTAACAGTTATGGTGCAATAAAGACGGTTCATTTAATTATATAGTATTTAATGTAAGTTTGTGTGCATATGTGAGTGCATATTTTAGTTACAATATTTATATACCAGAGGGAGACTTTGTACAAAAGTCGATTGCTTGAGAACCTCTGTCCCATTCGTGTTTCTACCGCGAAGCAGTTGTGTTTTCATGGCTATATTTCGGTTTGAAGGGTGGGATATGGCAGTGAATTCACAGGGTACAGAGGAATAACACCTGAGTCCTCAGGAATGGCAACGCATGGGGGGTACCATGGACGAAACAGTACACTCTGTTATGTCCATGGTACTGCTCATGTCTATAGGCGACGGTTACCATTTTCCATCAGGTGGGCCGTCAGCTTGTTTGCCATTCTAAGTTGTATAAAAAATACTAGTCTTATAACAAATATGTTAAAAATCTGTTATCCAAAGAAATAATATTGGATAACAGACTTAATATAATCGAAAATAAATATCAGGCCATAATGGGCGATATCGAAATGTGTGATTTGACCTTTTTTCCACCATCAATGTTCAGAGGAAACCAATATATAGAAATCGGATCGGTATCCATATTACCCAAGCCTACTTTTCGGTTTTGTACATATCTGTATAGAATGAGTTAAAATAAAAACAGTATCAGAAGTATTGCAGTTTCTTGTGCTTTGATGTTTTTTTTTTATACAACTTAGAATGGCAAACAAGCTGACGGCCCACCAGATGGAAAGTAGTAACCGTCGTCTATAGACATGAGCAGTACCATGGACAAAACAGAGTATACTGTTTCGCCCATAATACCCCCCATGCGTTGCCATTCCTGAGGACTCAGATGTTATTCCTCTGTACCCAGTAAATTCACGCCATATCCCACCCTTCAAACCGAAACACAGCCATGCAAAAACAACTACTTCACGGTTGAAACACGAATGGGACAGAGGTACCCAAGCAATTGACTTTTGTACAAAGTATTTGTAAGTACCTTAATAAACATATAGATTATAAATATTTAGGATTTTCAGAATCATAAGAAATTCGTATCAAATTTTTATTCGACTGTGAACATTTAAAATATAGAATTTGTATGCTTATGCTATCATATCATAAAAAAAACAAAAAATTTATGATTTACAAGATCCTTTAAACAAGTCTATTTGAAAAATTGTTTCAATTCTATTCTAATCAATTTACTAACTACAGTATTGTTCAGATACCTTCTTTTCTAGTTGTTAATTTTTTTCATTAAACATTCACGGTTATTCAGAATAAACTAGCTTAAAAAATAGTATCGAAATCAATGTATTACTATGAGAATTATTCCGACGAAATTCCGATAAAGAAAAAAAATTATAATCCCTCTTTTTGGGTTAGAGATTTTTACAAATAAATGATTGATAGATTGGTTGGTTAGTTGATTGTTTGTTTGATTGATCGTTTGATTGATTGATTGATCGTTTACTTGCTTGATTGATTGATTATGCTAACAATCAAGTTCCCGATATTAAACATACGATTCTTTACCAATTCCAGTGGACGGTGGATTCTCCCGCAAGGCGTGCTGGTGGGATTTCGCGCGTCACTTGGACCGCCTCGACGCGGTCCTCTTCACCAGGCTCAACAACTGCTCAGTGTCAGGCATGGCCGCAGTCCTGCGCAGGAAGGCCTCGGCTAATGTCTACCCGCAGATTGGACATTTCTTCTGTAATCTAGAGGTAATTAATAAGTTTTTACGAGCCCTTATCTGCGAATACTTCGAAATGATCTTTACGTCAGGCATAAAATTGCTCTATCATCAGGCGTTAAACTGGTCAGCGTCAAATATAGACACAATATTGTTTGTATAGAAGGGCCTCTTTTAGTACCTTTATTTCTTTCTTTTGTTTTATTTCTTTATTTTGATTTATATATTTATATCATCATTATATCACCCATTAACTCTCGACTGTTGAACATAAGCTTCCCCCTTGGGGTGTTTTGCCAGTAATTACCACACTTGACAGGCGAATTGGCAACAGCAGTTAGGCTTGGTTTTGTTTGAAGAGTGACGCTGCTGCCCATTTTTTGACCATTAAGTTCCCTTTGTAATATAGATGTACCTAGTTAGTTTTTACTATTTATTTGAGTCTTGCTATTTCAATAATGATTTTTTTCTATCTAGCAAACCAACTGTTCAATATATGGTATGATCAAAGTGTTACGTCTTATTCAAAAACCTATCAACTACTTTAGCAAATTTTAAGGACAATACTGGAATGGTAACTTCCTTTGCGCCACCGCTATCATAACGGGGTCCCAATATAAATGAGGGATAAGTGAGGATGAAGTTAGGTCAGTTGGCCTATCATGACGTAACCAATAGGATAGGGGATGGAAAGGGATTGTTAGTAATGGGGTTTAACTGCCCCATTGCTAGCAATACGCTCTATCAGATCGACCTCCACGTGGTTATCATTGAAAACCATCGTGGTTAATTCTAGTGCAATTCGTCATGATGGGCTAGCTGACCTGCTTTCATCGTCACCTGTCATCCCTCACTGATGTCCCGACAGTGTATAACGCGTATATAGCGTAGGTGCAAAAATCAATATAGTCTCCAGAAAGAACGCATGGAGGTCCATTTCATGGTATATATTGCCAGCAATGAGACCACAATTTCCCATTACTGACGGTTCCTCCCCACGTTTTTACTGTATGAGGTTGGTAGGCGCCATAGCGTCGCGTCACCCAAGGTCTCGTATCAAGTTTGTAACACTACCTGAGAGGTTACACCTGATTGGGCATGCTACTTACTGATTATAATGCAACATCAACCAAGAACATTCATGATATAAAATTAATAAATTTATATAACTAGTTTTTACCCGCGACTTTGTCTGCTTGTACTGACTAGGATAAAAAATAGCCTATATCCTGTTTCATCGCCGTATAGTCTCGGCATAGAATTGACCATCCCTTCATTTCCCACGGGTGTCGTAAGAGGCAACTAAGAGAACTTAATGGTCTAGAAATTGGCAGCAGGTCCCTCTTAAAACATCTCCAAATCCTAACTGCGTTTGCCTACCCACGTGCTTCCTCCTCTGCACTCTCACTCTCCACCTCTTATGAAAGGCTTATGTTTTTTTTTAATGGATGATAATGGAATGGTAACCCCATCCGCGCTATCGGTATACACCGGCGGGGCACCAGAGAAGAATGATAGGTGAGGATGAAGTAGGTCAGTTAGCCCATCATGACGAATTCAACAAGAATTGTTCACGATGGTTTCCAGGAAGAACCACGAGAAGGTCGACCTAATAAGGCATATTGCTAGCAATGGGGCTGTCAAACTCCATTGCTAATAATCCCTTTCGCCCCGAGAGGCTTATGTTCAGCAGTGAACAACTGATATGATGATTATGATCCTCTTTCATCCCATATATAACAAACTTCTTAGTGATTGGTTAAGCTGTTAAGACGCTATAAAGTAATTAACTGACAAACTCACTATCACATTTTAAATTTTAGTAAGGATTAAATTTAAATATATCATCTCGATTTTTAAAATTGGAAAACCCCAAAAGTTGAGTTTTAAAATCGAAAAATTAAGAATAGGTAATTTTGTATTGAAATCACCACTTCGTAGTACTTATAACAGATGGCGTTTTATGTAACATGAAGTTGACCGGGCCATCTAGTTGTTTTACATTTAAATTTATTATTGCTTTTTAAAATGTATTCTTTTTTTTTATTTATAAATTAAATATGAACAAGGATTAACTGTTGAGTTTCTTGCGGGCTCTTCTCAGCAGATAACAACTTTCCGAACCTTGCAGTTGATTTAAAAGAAATGACGATTTAAACATGCTTGTAAACAAGTCAAATTGAATTTTGAATTATATCTATTAGTATTGCTCTCTTTTGTATTATGAATATTGTAACTACTCGAGCGAAAAATATCGGCTTCCACTGATACGGTGGTGTAGTCAAAGTGATTAATCGCATATAGAACGCAAGTCGTGTAACACTGAACTTGATTATTTTTTAGATATATATTAATTATTATAAATAATTAATAGCCTTAAATACTAACATAATATAATAATTATGATACAATATTATAATTTCTAAGAGCTGTGAATTTTGTAATAAATAAATAAAATAATAATAATAAAATAATATTTTGAAAGTGACAGTGATATATTTGTACACAATTATAAGGTATTTTTTTTTTATTATATTGCATATTTAATACTTCATCATCATATCAGCCGTTAAGTGTCCACTGCTGAAATAGGGTTTCCCATAATGACAGGTCTTGCCAGTAATTGCCACGCTTGGCAGGCGGGTTGACAGCCGCATTTAGGCTTGTGATGATGTTTTAAGGAAGACGCTATTACCCTTGATTGATGGAATAAATAAATAAATAAAAAAAATAGACTGTATCCTAAATTAGCACATAATTAATTAACCCTATTAACATTATCAATACAAAAGATTGTAAGGATGGATAGTTGGATATTTGTTACTTCTTCACACAAAAACTACTGAACTAATTTGAATGAAATTTGGTACACGAGTAAAGTGTTTTATGCTACTTAAAATGACAATCTGACAGTCCACTTGATGGACAATGGTAGCCATGTATATTCCATACAGATATCATGATATGATATCCTAGTTACATAATATACAAGCACATAGGACACTTTATGTAATGATTCACGCGGGAAAATCCGCAGGATATAATTAGCTTTACTTTAATTTCATCATCATCATATCAGCTTTTAATTGCTGAACATAAGCCTCCTCCTTGGGGGCTTTTGCCAGTAGTTGCCACGCTTGGCAGGCGGATTGGCAACTGCAATCAGGCTTTAGAGGTATTTAAGAGTGACACTACTTTTACTTAAACCACCAAATGTAGCTTTTTATATTTTGGGTAACATACATAGAAATATGAATATGAATTTACACGGACAAAGCTGCGAGATTTAACTAGTACTATTACCAGAATCACCGTATCTTTAACAAGCTTGTTAAACATAATTTGTTTAATGTTTTCAGGAAAGGCGAGCCGTCACCAGTCCCGATGGGGACAAAGACGCCGATCCCTTGCTAGTGTCGCTGCTGCAGGAGGGCTCCGACATGATGGCTGACCTAAGGCACATCAACCTCAAACCGCAGCACTGCTACCGAAGTCCAGAACCGATCAATCTCTACCATAAAGTTGGACATGGTGGGTATTTTTCTGTTTATATACAAGTAGATCCATACGGTCTTAAAAAAAACGGTAAACTTTCTATAGTTGTATTTATGTATTTAAAACTTGTGTAAACAATTTACTACATACATTTTTTTATATTTATTTATTTAAACTTTAACGCACAGTAAAATTATATGTACATTTGGCGGACTTAACACCGGACGGTGTTCTCTACCAGTCAACCGTTGGGCAAACCGAAAAATATGTAGGCGATGCAAGATTAAATTGAGAAAAAATAAAGAAATACTTGATATATTCATATGAAGATTCTTGTATGTTTATTTATCATAAATTGCTATTTTTTTAAATTTTTTTTTTTTACAATTTTTTTTTAAATCAATGCACCGCCATTTACTCTCTCTGTTTATCGTAACGGTTGTCTGGTAGAGAAGCCATCAGGCATTAAGTCCGCCCTGTACACATATTTTAATGTGTATAAAAGTATAAATAAACAAATAAAATACATAAATATTACTATAACGAACAATTAACTGTATTAGAAGAGCATTAAATAAAACTATGATTTAAACGAAGTAACCAGCAAGATTAAATTTAAAGGGAAAGTGATATTAATTACATAATATCGTAATACAATATTATAATATCCGTTTGTCTGAGCAAAAAAGTCTGTCTTATTAAAAATAAATAGTATAAAATAAAAATTTAAACATTATACTGAGAAATCATTTTAAATTATAAATAATGTATTACATTTTAATAATGATTATAATAGTAAATTCACAGGGTACAGAGGCGTAACACCTGAGTCCTCAGGAATGGCAATGCATGGGGGGTATCATGGGCGAAACAGTATACTCTGTTATGTCCATAGTACTGCTCATGTCTATAGGCGACGGTTACCACTTTACATCAGAATTGCCGTCAAAATTTTTGTTATTCTAAATTAAAAAAAAAAAAATACTTAGAACATTTAAAAAATTCAAATTTAAATTGTCTTTATTGAAATAGACTTATTTACAAGCACTTTCAAATCGTCTTTTTTTATGAATGCGAAGTTCGGAAAATTGTTTTCTGCTGAGAAGAAGCCGCAAGAAACTCAACAGTTACTCTTTTAATCAAATTTTAAATATCAACATAGCGTTTTTCATGTTTATTTAAATGTCTAAAATTAGATAGACATCAATAAGCCCACGCGTGGTCGTTTAACACATTTGTCATTCAAGTAATCGTTTAGCTTGTTCTAGGCTTTGTTCGATAAGTGTTTTTTGAGAACAGTTCTAAATTTTTTAAAATAACCTTCTCCTTAACTGTACATATTTCTGTATGATTAAATATTGTTTAAATAATGTAATACGAGTAATGTTTGACACTAATTTTATGAAATGAAATGAAATGAAATATTTATTTGCTTTAAACAGACATTTGACAAAACTTTTTGGCATCTGTTTAATTGCCTTAAAATTGTAGGCGTGCAAATCTAATTTATTGCTTAAATAAGGATACAAATTTATCTTAGAGATTATTATGATTAAAGAATAATAAAAAAAGAAATAACAATTCTCAAACAATTATCAAGTCAAATCAATAAATGTGTGTAAGTACATATTCAATATCGTCAAATAAAATTAACAATTACATTATTATTATTAATTAAATACAAATTACATTCCATATGTTTGTAGCGATGTAGAGATGTGTGCTTGATGATATTTATATATATAAATTCAGAAGGAGTGAAAGAAAGAAAGACTTAGTACGAGATTGTATAATTAATAATATTTACAGTAAATAAATCCAGATATAATAAGTCGCGATACAAAATATAATTCGGTAAAAATTGCTAAGACAAGGAGATTGTCAAGAACGTCACTATTTATTTTTCTGTAACTATGTAGGTTTGAAAGAGGTTGGTAGCCTACATGTTATATCAATAACAAATTTATGTCAAGTCTTAAATATTTATATTATCAATAATTATGTTAACTATTTTTGGGATGTGTAGGCATAATATTCTCCCATACTGTAAAATAAGAATCTATAGAATTATTTTTAATAAGACGGAATTTCTTTTATTTATTTATAGGATCATCAACGTACGATACAGCGAAACATTTCAATTTCATTACACTAGTGGATTAGATCTAATTGTTCTTACATTTATAGGCGACCACAGCATGCTTTGTGTTTGATAAACATTAAAATGGAATTAAATTATTAAATGTCATTAAATGGTTAAAGATATTGACAATATACATAAATAAAGTAAAATTGCGTTTAAATTATTTTAAATTATAAATAAATATAATGCAATGGCGAGGTACACCAACATTTTTATTTTGCCATGAACACAGAGTGACAATCGTTGTGAATATCAAGTTCAGGCTTGGTTTTTACAATATCGTTATACAGACGCTTGATGCGGACGATAGGTGATTCGCGGTCCAAGTTTTAATCTGCAAGCTGCATTTTTAAATAGATTTCAAGGATGCCGCGGCACTCTTTTCTTTATATATAAGCAGTATGTCTCAATAATATTTATTGAACGCATGTCTATCACAAATATGTTTTTTTTTTTTTTATATGGCTGATATAATTTTTCTAGCATCATTATCAGCCCATCGATAGTTTTTACAATACAAACCAAATAATGACTTTTATAGGCAATTGTTTTATATTTTAAGTTACAATGTTGCAAATTTTGTAAAGTTCTGTATTTTGTTTTAAATAACATATAGCATACGTTGCTCTCTTCTAATGTAGCTTTAATATAGGTGAGAGAATTTTTAAAACCAGTTAAGTCGTTTTTTTTAATTTAAACATTACAAATGAACATAGAAAAAAATCTAATCTTTCCTCTTTATAATATTAGTTAATAAAATAATATTACATTTTTTCTTTTTTTTTTTATACTACTGAGAATGGCAAACAAGCTGACGGCCCGCCTGATGGAAAGTGGTAACCGTCGCCTATAGACGTGAGCAGTGCCATGGACATAACAGAGCATACTCTTTCGCCCATGATACCCCCCATGCGTTACCATTCCTGAGGACTCAGGTGTTATTCCTCTGTACCCAGTAAATTCACGTCATATCCCACCCTTCAAACTGAAACACAGCCATGCAAACACAGCTGCTTCACGGATATAACTTGAATGGGACAGAGGTGCCCAAGCAATCGACTTTTGTACAAAGTCTACCTTTGGTGAACATGAAGCTCTGTATGAAAGAATTTTTAATTCGTTAACCCTTTGACCGGGCATCCCGCGATTTCCGTATGCAGTATCTACTAGTTTAATTTTACACATTCCGCGATTTCGACGTGCTCGCATTTTTTATATTTATTGACGTTGTTATCCCGCTATTTTTGTTTTAGTAGATTGATATCATTTCTCAGAATCTCGCTGGATGCCTAAATACTCGTTCTGCTATTTGCTGTCAAAGCGATGTGTTTTATTGTTGTAAAAAAATAAAATACACGGCCAGAGGATTAAGCAGTTTTCGAATTTATCCATTACTAGCTTTCCTTCTCAGTTTCATGAAATTTTCATTTTCGTAGAGGTCTCAATAGATATTTTTTTCGAAAGTAACATATAACCCATGTAGCTCGCTGATAATGTAGCTTAAGTATTTTTTTAATTTATCCATTACAGTTACAAACAAACAATCAAGTTTGTCCTTTTTATAGTTTAAATCAAATAGATACTTATTTCCTTTGTAATTATTGTTTTTTTCTTTTTATCTTTCAGGGACCCTTGACATGTACGTACTGAATCCGTCCAGGGACTCCAAATATGTTCGTGAATTTTTAAAAAGGTGGCACAATAGTGAACAAAAACTGTTTGAAGGTGCAAGTGTATCAGGACAATTTAACTTTCCAATTCCCAACTTAGTTTCAATATGTGCGCTATTGGTATGGCGTCCGGCGAATCCAGATGATACAATAACAAGAATAATGTTTCCTGGCTCCACACCGCAACACAAAATCTTCGAAGGACTTGAAAAATTAAAACATTTAGAATTTTTACAACATCCAACATGTACGGGGCGGCAAATGGCAGCGGCTGCTCAGTCTGTAAGCACAACTACAACTGTATCCGCAACAAAATTAGCAAAACACACAGTATCTAAAGTTAGTAAAGAAAGAAGTTTAATCACAGAAAAGACGAAAGAAGATAAAAATGTTGAACCGGAACCCCCGCCGCAAAAAGATAATATAATTAGAGATATAACAGATTCTAAAAATATCATAGACAATAAATTACTTAGCGAACTTGTTGAGAACGAAGATAAAAAAATTGAGTCAGTTTTACATGAAGCTATAACTGCAAGAATAGAATCCAAATTAGATGATAAAATTGCTCAGTATGAAAGCACTGTGATAGATGGTTTGCCTAAAAAGAAAGATTTAAGAAAGAAAGAAAAGGTTATAGAGAAAAAAATTAAACGCTCTGATAAGACTGATACTAAAGAAGACATTAAAGACTCTCTAGGTAAGGCTGTTGAAACAAAAAAATTAGATGACATAAAAATAAAAAAGAAATCTGAAAGTCGTATTAAATCAGATATGACAACGTCAATAAGTAAAAGTAAAGTTAGCCATCGTACTACACAAAAGACTCTAGAAAAAAAATCCTTGCCAACTGTAATAGACAAAAAAATTGCAAGCGAAGAAAAGAAATCTCCACCAACTACACCAAAAAAAATTATTGACACAAAACTAACATCGTCTACTATGCAACCAGTTTTAAAAGATAAAGTAAGAAGTAAAACAAGGAAACTAAGCCCAGGCAGCACGCCTGCTAAAAGTGCCAAAGAAGCTAATAATCGCCGTGTTGTAGAATCAAAATATAAACAAGCATCTCCAAAACGAGATTTAATGAGTAAACCGCTGGAAAGAAAAGAAACTAAAGCAAAGCGAGAACCAATATCACGTAGACCAAGGCCGCTTGCTTCTCCGGTTAAAGGATTAAAGACCATGAAAAGTCCTTCAAAGTCTGTTAAGTCAGTAAGAACTGATACTTCCAAATTAAAAGGATTACAAAGGGTAAATTATGAAGATATTTTAAAAGATGCCAAAAAATCAGACGAAGAGACATCTAAATCTCTTGATGATATTAAACAGCAAGAATTGGATGAAAGAGAAGAACAAGAAATTGTGAGAGAAATTGAAGCTGTTTTTAATAGAGATAGTGAAGCTGAAGAGAAAGTAGAATATGTGGGACGATCAGATATCGAAAAAATAACTTGTATGATAGATAATGTTAAAACAGAAACGAACGTCGATGGTGAATTTGAAGAAGAATATTTAATAATAGAAAAAGAAGAAGTAGACCAATATACTGAAGATTCAATCGTTGATCGCGAAAGTAGTCACGAGCAAGAAGAAGAACTTCATAAACTTACCAAAGACAAGGAAGAGTCTGAAAAGGCAAAAGATCATGTACTTTTAAGTGGAAACAAAATTGAAGAGACTAAGGGAAAACTAGAAGATAGCTTGGGTACTGATTTAAAAGCTTTAGATTCTAAAGAACATTCTGTAAGTTTCGAGGAAAAACAAGACATAAGCAGTGAAAAGAAAACATCAGAGAGTAAAAGTGGTATAACAAAACCTAAAGATTCTCTTGAATTAAATATTGTACAAGAATCTCAACCAGACGAAAAAATATCAACTACCGTAGAATCAGGTGCTACAACAGCACCAACGCTGCCTGAAGATGAACGTATTACACTCGATGGTATTAAAGAAGATCAAAAAATTGAGGAAAAACATATTCAAGAAGAAACAAAAGAAGTGGTTCCTCCTCAGACTTTAATGGATATAAAAAAACCTTTGTCAATAGAAAAAATTACTAAAATAGATTCCCAACCCATGCTAGTTAGAGAAATTGTCAAAACACCTGATGAAGTTGCTGATCTTCCTTTACATGAAGAAGTAGACTACAGGACATATGAAGAGAAAAAAACTCCTGTTGAAGAAGACATATTTAAACGTAAACCTGATGTAGGATTTATACATGAGATTAAAGTACCAAAGGATTTGGCCCTTACAGATCATGGTATTGAAGGTAATATAGTAGTAAAAACTGTTCAAGGAGCATCTCACGCTGAACTTGTAACGGTAACGCCTGGATCAGCACCAGAATCTCCTATGTATCATGAACAAGTAAAAATATCTTCCATTTCTGAAAAAGAATTAGAACCTGTTAAAGAATATGACGATACTCAATATAATTATAGCCAGTATACAGAACAATTAAGAGAAACGCATATTACAACTCTTGATTCTCCTATTAAAGATGACGTAATAATTATAGAAGAGGTGTCTAGTATGCCTGAAAAAATTCCGTCTATACCCGAAGATGTTGAAAAGGAAATAGAAGAAGCACAGAAATTAGAACATTTAGAAAAACCTCCACTTAGTCCAAAAGATGTAGAAAAAATTGTAGCTGATGTAGCTGAGGTTTTAAAATCAGATAAAAGCCTAGAAGAAATCATGGCCGAAAAATCTCCTGTAGTACTGAGTAAATCACCAGATAGTTTTGCTAAAACAGAAACTACAATATTAGATGCAATAGAAGCTACAAAATTGTTTTTATCAACTGAAACAGATATAGGGCATGATAAGCATGAAGAAAAATTAGTTAAAGATGTAAAAGAAAAAAGATTAGACTCTACATTAGACCATGAAGTCACAGAAATACATAAAGAAGCATCACCTGTTAGGTCAGTTACTTCAGAAGATATAAGTGATATTTCAGACAAAACAGTTCTAAGTGAAGGTAAACGAGTTAAACGTGATACTAAAGAAGAAAAGACATCGTCTTCAGAATATCATGTTGAAGATATCACAAAGAAACCTGAAGAAGTTAAAGAATATCAAGAATCATCAAAACATTCACCAAAAGAGAGCAACTTAATAAAAGAAAAATTGGAAATCAAGCAAGAAAGTAAACCCATTGTGGATAAGGAGAAAAAAGAAACGTATAACGAAGAAGATAATAAGTTAAATATTGAAATTTCAAATAAAGAAATTTATTCAGAAAAAGGATTAAGCATTACATTGGATTCAGCAAAAACATTAGAAAAATTAGAAGAAAAGTTAACAGATTTGAGGAAAAAAGAACTTTCTCCAAAATTACAAGACGATACAGAGACGAAGTATGTTGTTGCTGAGAAAAGCGATAGAGATAGAAAGTCCAGAAAAGAAAAGTCCTGGTTATATTGAGTCTAAACATTTACCAGTTAAACAATTAGATATGAAAGAACAAACAGATCTTGTAGGTATTGATAAAGATTTATCATTGGATAGATTGGATGCTACTCAAATAGAAAAACTAAAACCAACCGATGTAAAAGCGACAAAAATCTGTACTCAAAAAGAAGAAGAAGCATTGGCACAAGTTATTGAAAAAAATGATATTAAAAGTACAGTGCCAGAAGAAACGGTCCTTATCGATAAAACAATTATTTCGGATCCTGATGCTATTCTCAACAAAGTTCTTTCAGTAGAACCTAGTACAGAGAAAGTGGTACAGATAATTCCTAAATACCAAGATTTGGATGCTACAGACATGGAAGATAAAATAAATAACAGGGAAATCAAAGAAATAAGTGCAAAAGTTTCATCTGTTGACCTTTCGCTTTCAATAAAAGAAGGTAAAAAACAATTTGTTTCTGAAAAAGACAAAGATGAAATGAGCTTACATGATATTCCAGAGACTGGAAGTCTCATTATAGAATCACAAATTATGAAAGAAGTAGTTTCTGACAAACTTGATAAAATGCAAGTCGGTCCAGAAAAAAACGTCATTGATTACATTGTTGACAAAAATCAAATTACGGAAATCGATGGTAAATCCATTAAAGATATAACGAAATCTGAAATAGATACAAATATTGAAAACAAAGTACAAGCAACAAATAAAATAGCAGACTTAGACAAGGAAATTTTACCAGAAAAGCCTGACAATATTGAATTCAAAGATGAAAAATTGTTAATAAAGAAAGAAATAGAAATTAATTTTAATAAGGAAATGGAAAAACTTACGGAAAAAGATAAATCGATAACTAATGACTTAATAAATATATTTGGACTAACTCAATACGAAAGTCCAGAAGAAGTTGTGACTTCAAAAACTGAAAAAGTAAAAGAGGGATCTGTAGTTATAGAACGAACAATAGTAACTAAAATTATTATAACTAAATATGCGAACTCGAAGGGATTAG
Source organism: Galleria mellonella (assembly GCF_026898425.1). Taxonomy (NCBI): domain Eukaryota; kingdom Metazoa; phylum Arthropoda; class Insecta; order Lepidoptera; family Pyralidae; genus Galleria; species Galleria mellonella. Next base: position 1,092,732 of record NW_026441984.1, on the reverse strand, counting down.
TGACAAAATTAAAGACCATCACATTAACTAACACTATTGATAGAAATCCTGATGGGAGTTTTAATACCTATACCAATAGTGATTTAAAAATATCAGATACGACTGAGGATGTGCTCAAAGATAAACCTGATAAAGGCATTTTACAAACAATACAGGAGATTGAAGTAAGTTCTGATATTAAAAAGATCACAGAGAAAGAAAATAAACTTACAGAAAATAAAATTTTAGAATTACAAGGGTTTCAGGCATATGGAGAACCAGAAAAAACTACAACTACCAAAACCGAAGAAATTATACGTGAAACTACTTCTATTAAAAGAACAATTGTAACTACCGTTATTAAAACTAAATATTCCGATATAAAAGGCATTGTAAAGAAATTAAAAATACATACCATAATTAGCACAACAGAAGATAGTAAAGACGGAATATCAAATACAGAGCTTAATGAGACTGTAAAAATTGAGGACATTGAAGAATCTGGTCCTAAAGCAGAGAAGAAATTATTACCGTATGAAAAACATGAGGACATTGAACCTAATGCCGAGAAAGAAACATTATCTTCTATTGATGAACTCCATCGTGTAATATCTCCTGAAAAAGAAACCCGAATAGAGAAAGAAGAAAGCTCAATACCAGAAAAACAAATTCACAAAGAGGACGGTCCTAAAAAGGAAGAAATATCTGAGTCTCCTGAAGAAAAGGTTTCGGCTAAATTCACACCTGAAAAGGATGCAGTATCCGTTCCCGAATTTAAGGATTCGAAAGAGGACACTTCAAAAGAAGAAACACTTTCGCAGTTAACACCAACTGATAAAACGTTAGAAATAAAGAAAGATGATTTCTCTATCGCAGAAAAACCATCAGATAAGGAAGCTAGCCCACAAGCTATCATAGAATTGCCACTAGAAAAAGAAGTTGTTTCAAAAGATGAGAAACTGCCATATTCTGAAAGAGACCTTGAAACTAAATCTGCTCTAGCTAAAGAAAAGGTAAGTCCGATTGACCAGCAGATTACAAAAGGAATTCCCTCAGATAAAGAAATAGAACTCGATCAGGTAATATCTCCTGAAAAAGAAACCCGATTAGAGAAAGAAGAAAGCTCAATACCAGAAAAACAAATTGACAAAGAGGACAGTCCTAAAAAGAAAGAAATATCTGAGTCTCCTGTAGAAAAGGTTTCGGCTAAACCCACACCTGAAAAGGACGCAGTATCCGTTCCCGAGCTTAAGGATGCGGAAGAAGACACTTCAAAAGCAGTAACACTTTCGCAGTTAACACCAACTGATAAAACATTACAAATAAAGAAAGATGATTTCTCTATCGCAGAAAAAACATCAGATAAGGAAGCTAGCCCACAAGCTATCATAGAATTGCCTCTAGAAAAAGAAGTTGGTTCAAAAGATGAGAAACTGCCATATTCTGAAAAAGTCCTAGAAACTGAATCTGCTCTAATTAAAGAAAAGGTAAGTCCGATTGACCAGCAGATTACAGAAGGAATTCCTTCAGATAAAAAAATGGAACTCGATCGGGTAATATCTCCTGAAAAAGAAACCCGGTTAGACAAAGAAGAAAGCTCAATACCGGAAAAACAAATAAAAAAAGAGGACGGTCCTAAAAAGGAAGAAATATCTGAGTCTTCTGAAGAAAAGGTTTCGGCTAAATCCACACCTGAAAAGGATGCAATATCCGTTCCCGAATTTAAGGATTCGAAAGAAGACACTTCAAAAGAAGAAACACTTTCGCAGTTAACACCAACTGATAAAACGTTAGAAATAAAGAAAGATGATTTCTCTATCGCAGAAAAACCATCAGATAAGGAAGCGAGCCCACAAGCTATCATAGAATTGCCACTAGAAAAAGAAATTGGTTCCAAAGATGAGAAACTGCCATATTCTGAAAAAGACCTTGAAACTAAATCTGCTCTAGCTAAAGAAAAGGTAAGTCCGATTGACCAGCAGATTACAAAAGGAATTCCCTCAGATAAAAAAATAGAACTCGATCGTGCTATATCTCCTGAAAAAGATACGCGGTCAGACAAAGAAGGAAGTTTATTACCAGAAAAACAAATTGATAAAGAGGATAGTTTTAAAAAGGAAGAAATTTCTAAGTCTCCTGAAGAAAAGATTTCGGCTAAATCCACAACTGAAAAGGATACAGTATCCGTTCCCGAGTTTAAGGATGCGAAAGAGGACACTTCAAAAGAAGTAACACTTTCGCAGTTGACACCAACTGATAAAAAATCAGAAATAGGAAAAGATATTTTTTCTATCACAGAAAAACCATCAGACAAGGAAGCTAGTCCACAAGCTATCATAGAATTGTCACTAGAAAAAGAAGTTGGTTCCAAAGATGAGACACTGCCATATTCTGAAAAAGTCATTGAAGCTGAATCTGCTCTAACTAAAGAAAAGGTAAGTCCAATTGATCAGCAGATTACAAAAGGAATTCTCTCAGATAAAGAAATGGAGCTCGATCGGGTAATATCTCCTGAAAAAGAAACCCGATTAGACAAAGAAGAAAGCTCAATACCAGAAAAACAAATTGACAAAGAAGTCAGTTCTGAAAAGGAAGTAATCTCTGAATCTCCTGAAGAAAAGATTTCGGCTAAATCCACACCTGAAAAAGATGCAATGTCCATTCCTGAGTTTAAGGATGGGAAAGAAGAAACTTCAAAAGCAGTAACAATTTCGCAGTTGATACCAACTGATAAAAAATCAGAAATAGAAAAAGATATTTCCTCTATCGCAGAAAAACCATCGGATAAGGAAGCTAGCCCAAAAGCTATCATAGAATTGCCTCTAGAAAAAGAAGTTGTTTCAAAAGATGAGACACTGCCATATTCTGAACAAGTCCTTGAAATTGAATCTGCTCTAACTAAAGAAAAGGTAAGTCCAATTGATCAGCAGATTACAAAAGGAATTCTCTCAGATAAAGAAATGGAGCTCGATCGGGTAATATCTCCTGAAAAAGAAACCCGATTAGACAAAGAAGAAAGCTCAATACCAGAAAAACAAATTGACAAAGAGATCAGTCCTGAAAAGGAAGTAATCTCTGAGTCTTCTGAAGAAAAGATTTCGGCTAAATCCACACCTGAAAAGGATGCAGTGTCCGTTCCCGAGTTTAAGGATGGGAAAGAAGAAACTTCAAAAGCAGTAACAATTTCGCAGTTGATACCAACTGATAAAAAATCAGAAATAGAAAAAGATATTTCCTCTATCGCAGAAAAACCATCGGATAAGGAAGCTAGCCCAAAAGCTATCATAGAATTGCCTCTAGAAAAAGAAGTTGTTTCAAAAGATGAGACACTGCCATATTCTGAACAAGTCCTTGAAATTGAATCTGCTCTAACTAAAGAAAAGGTAAGTCCAATTGATCAGCAGATTACAAAAGGAATTCCCTCAGATAAAGAAATGGAACTCGATCGGGTAATATCTCCTGAAAAAGAAACCCGATTAGAGAAAGAAGAAAGCTCAATACCAGAAAAACAAATTGACAAAGAAGTCAGTTCTGAAAAGGAAGTAATCTCTGAGTCTCCTGAAGAAAAGGTTTCGACTAAATCCACACCTGAAAAAGATGCAATGTCCATTCCTGAGTTTAAGGATGGGAAAGAAGAAACTTCAAAAGCAGTAACAATTTCGCAGTTGATACCAACTGATAAAAAATCAGAAATAGAAAAAGATATTTCCTCTATCGCAGAAAAACCATCGGATAAGGAAGCTAGCCCAAAAGCTATCATAGAATTGCCTCTAGAAAAAGAAGTTGTTTCAAAAGATGAGACACTGCCATATTCTGAACAAGTCCTTGAAATTGAATCTGCTCTAACTAAAGAAAAGGTAAGTCCAATTGATCAGCAGATTACAAAAGGAATTCCCTCAGATAAAGAAATGGAACTCGATCGGGTAATATCTCCTGAAAAAGAAACCCGATTAGAGAAAGAAGAAAGCTCAATACCAGAAAAACAAATTGACAAAGAAGTCAGTTCTGAAAAGGAAGTAATCTCTGAGTCTCCTGAAGAAAAGGTTTCGACTAAATCCACACCTGAAAAAGATGCAATGTCCATTCCTGAGTTTAAGGATGGGAAAGAAGAAACTTCAAAAGCAGTAACAATTTCGCAGTTGATACCAACTGATAAAAAATCAGAAATAGAAAAAGATATTTCCTCTATCGCAGAAAAACCATCGGATAAGGAAGCTAGCCCAAAAGCTATCATAGAATTGCCTCTAGAAAAAGAAGTTGTTTCAAAAGATGAGACACTGCCATATTCTGAAAAAGTCCTTGAAACTGAATCTGCTCTAACTGAAGAAAAGGTGAGTCCGATTGACCAGCAGATTACAAAAGGAATTCCCTCAGATAAAGAAATGGAACTCGATCGGGTAATATCTCCTGAAAAAGAAACCCGATTAGACAAAGGAGAAAGCTCAGTACCAGAAAAACAAATTGACAAAGAAGTCAGTCCTGAGAAGGAAGAAATATCTGAGTCTCCTGAAGAAAAGATTTCGGCTAAATCCACACCTGAAAAGGATACAGTATCCGTTCCCGAGTTTAAGGATGCAAAAGAGGACACTTCAAAAGAAGTAACACTTTCACAGTTAACACCAACTGATAAAAAATCAGAAGCAGAAAAAGATATTTCTTCTATAACAGAAAAACCATCAGATAAGGAAGCTAGCCCACAAACTGCCTTAGAATTGTCTCTAGAGAAAGAGGTTGTTTCAAAAGATGAGACACTGCCATATTCTGAAAAAGTCCTTGAAACTGAATCTGCTCTAACTAAAGAAAAGGTAAGTCCGATTGACCAGCAGATTACAAAAGGAATTCCCTCAGATAAAGAAATGGAGCTCGATCGGGTAATATCTCCTGAAAAAGAAACCCGATTAGACAAAGGAGAAAGCTCAGTACCAGAAAAACAAATTGACAAAGAAGTCAGTCCTGAGAAGGAAGAAATATCTGAGTCTCCTGAAGAAAAGATTTCGGCTAAATCCACACCTGAAAAGGATGCAGTATCCGTTCCCGAGTTTAAGGATGCAAAAGAGGACACTTCAAAAGAAGTAACACTTTCACAGTTAACACCTACTGATAAAAAATCAGAAGTAGAAAAAGATACTTCTTCTATAACGGAAAAACCATCAGATAAGGAAGCTAGCCCACAAGCTGACTTAGAATTGTCTCTAGAGAAAGAGGTTGTTTCAAAAGATGAGACACTGCCATATCCTGAAAAAGTCCTTGAAACTGAATCTGCTCTAACTAAAGAAAAGGTAAGTCCGATTGACCAGCAGATTACAAAAGGAATTCCCTCAGATAAAGAAATGGAACTCGATCGGGTAATATCTCCTGAAAAAGAAACCCGATTAGACAAAGGAGAAAGCTCAGTACCAGAAAAACAAATTGACAAAGAAGTCAGTCCTGAGAAGGAAGAAATATCTGAGTCTCCTGAAGAAAAGATTTCGGCTAAATCCACACCTGAAAAGGATACAGTATCCGTTCCCGAGTTTAAGGATGCAAAAGAGGACACTTCAAAAGAAGTAACACTTTCACAGTTAACACCAACTGATAAAAAATCAGAAGCAGAAAAAGATATTTCTTCTATAACAGAAAAACCATCAGATAAGGAAGCTAGCCCACAAACTGCCTTAGAATTGTCTCTAGAGAAAGAGGTTGTTTCAAAAGATGAGACACTGCCGTATTCTGAAAAAGTCCTTGAAACTGAATCTGCTCTAACTAAAGAAAAGGTAAGTCCGATTGACCAGCAGATTACAAAAGGAATTCCCTCAGATAAAGAAATGGAGCTCGATCGGGTAATATCTCCTGAAAAAGAAACCCGATTAGACAAAGGAGAAAGCTCAGTACCAGAAAAACAAATTGACAAAGAAGTCAGTCCTGAGAAGGAAGAAATATCTGAGTCTCCTGAAGAAAAGATTTCGGCTAAATCCACACCTGAAAAGGATGCAGTATCCGTTCCCGAGTTTAAGGATGCAAAAGAGGACACTTCAAAAGAAGTAACACTTTCACAGTTAACACCTACTGATAAAAAATCAGAAGTAGAAAAAGATACTTCTTCTATAACGGAAAAACCATCAGATAAGGAAGCTAGCCCACAAGCTGACTTAGAATTGTCTCTAGAGAAAGAGGTTGTTTCAAAAGATGAGACACTGCCATATTCTGAAAAATTCCTTGAAATTGACTCTGCTCTAACTAAAGAAAAGGTAAGTCCGATTGACCAGCAGATTATAGAAGGAATTCCCTCAGATAAAGAAATGGAACTCGATCGGGTAATATCTCCTGAAAAAGAAACCCGATTAGAGAAAGGAGAAAGCTCAATACCAGAAAAACAAATTGACAAAGAAGTCAGTCCTGAGAAGGAAGAAATATCTGAGTCTCCTGAAGAAAAGATTTCGGCTAAATCCACACCTGAAAAAGATGCAGTATCCGTTCCCGAGTTTAAAGATGCAAAAGAGGACACTTCAAAAGAAGTAACACTTTCACAGTTAACACCAACTGATAAAAAATCAGAAGTAGAAAAAGATATTTCTTCTATAACAGAAAAACCATCAGATAAGGAAGCTAGCCCACAAGCTATCATAGAATTGCCTCTAGAAAAAGAAGTTGGTTCAAAAGATGAGAAACTGCCATATTCTGAAAAAGTCCTTGAAACTGAATCTGCTCTAACTAAAGAAAAGGTAAGTCCGATTGACCAGCAGATTACTGAGGGAATTCCCTCAGATAAAGAAATGGAACTCGATCGGGTAATATCTCCTGAAAAAGAAACCCGATTAGACAAAGGAGAAAGCTCAGTACCAGAAAAACAAATTGACAAAGAAGTCAGTCCTGAGAAGGAAGAAATATCTGAGTCTCCTGAAGAAAAGATTTCGGCTAAATCCACACCTGAAAAGGATGCAGTATCCGTTCCCGAGTTTAAGGATGCAAAAGAGGACACTTCAAAAGAAGTAACACTTTCACAGTTAACACCTACTGATAAAAAATCAGAAGTAGAAAAAGATACTTCTTCTATAACGGAAAAACCATCAGATAAGGAAGCTAGCCCACAAGCTGCCTTAGAATTGTCTCTAGAGAAAGAGGTTGTTTCAAAAGATGAGACACTGCCATATTCTGAAAAAGTCCTTGAAACTGAATCTGCTCTAACTAAAGAAAAGGTAAGTCCGATTGACCAGCAGATTACTGAGGGAATTCCCTCAGATAAAGAAATGGAACTCGATCGGGTAATATCTCCTGAAAAAGAAACCCGATTAGAGAAAGGAGAAAGCTCAATACCAGAAAAACAAATTGACAAAGAAGTCAGTCCTGAGAAGGAAGAAATATCTGAGTCTCCTGAAGAAAAGATTTCGGCTAAATCCACACCTGAAAAGGATACAGTATCCGTTCCCGAGTTTAAGGATGCGAAAGAGGACACTTCAAAAGAAGTAACACTTTCGCAGTTGATACCAACTGATAAAAAATCAGAAATAGAAAAAGATATTTCCTCTATCGCAGAAAAACCATCGGATAAGGAAGCTAGCCCAAAAGCTATCATAGAATTGCCTCTAGAAAAAGAAGTTGTTTCAAAAGATGAGACACTGCCATATTCTGAAAAAGTCCTTGAAACTGAATCTGCTCTAACTAAAGAAAAGGTAAGTCCGATTGACCAGCAGATTACAAAAGGAATTCCCTCAGATAAAGACATGGAACTCGATCGGGTAATATCTCCTGAAAAAGAAACCCGATTAGACAAAGAAGAAAGCTCAATACCAGAAAAACAAATTCACAAAGAGGACAGTCCTAAAAAGGAAGTAATATCTGAGTCTCCTGAAGAAAAGGTTTCGGCTAAATCCACACCTGAAAAGGATGCAGTATCCGTTCCCAAATTTAAGGATTTGAAAGAGGACACTTCAAAAGAAGAAACACTTTCGCAGTTAACACCAACTGATAAAACGTTAGAAATAAAGAAAGATGATTTCTCTATCGCAGAAAAACCATCAGATAAGGAAGCTAGCCCACAAGCTATCATAGAATTGCCACTAGAAAAAGAAGTTGTTTCAAAAGATGAGAAACTGCCATATTCTGAAAGAGACCTTGAAACTAAATCTGCTCTAGCTAAAGAAAAGGTAAGTCCAATTGACCAGCAGATTACAAAAGGAATTCCCTCAGATAAAGAAATAGAACTCGATCGGGTAATATCTCCTGAAAAAGAAACCCGATTAGACAAAGAAGAAAGCTCAATACCAGAAAAACAAATTGACAAAGAGGACAGTCTTAAAAAGAAAGAAATATCTGAGTCTCCTGTAGAAAAGGTTTCGGCTAAACCCACACCTGAAAAGGACGCAGTATCCGTTCCCGAGCTTAAGCATGCGGAAGAAGACACTTCAAAAGCAGTAACACTTTCGCAGTTAACACCAACTGATAAAACATTAGAAATAAAGAAAGATGATTTCTCTATCGCAAAAAAAACATCAGATAAGGAAGCTAGCCCACAAGCTATCATAGAATTACCTCTAGAAAAAGAAGTTGGTTCAAAAGAAGAGAAACTGCCATATTCTGAAAAAGTCCTTGAAACTGAATCTGCTCTAACTAAAGAAAAGGTAAGTCCGATTGACCAGCAGATTACTGAGGGAATTCCCTCAGATAAAGAAATGGAACTCGATCGGGTAATATCTCCTGAAAAAGAAACCCGATTAGAGAAAGGAGAAAGCTCTCAATACCAGAAAAACAAATTGACAAAGAAGTCAGTCCTGAGAAGGAAGAAATATCTGAGTCTCCTGAAGAAAAGATTTCGGCTAAATCCACACCTGAAAAGGATACAGTATCTGTTCCCGAGTTTAAGGATGCGAAAGAGGACACTTCAAAAGAAGTAACACTTTCGCAGTTGATACCAACTGATAAAAAATCAGAAATAGAAAAAGATATTTCCTCTATCGCAGAAAAACCATCGGATAAGGAAGCTAGCCCAAAAGCTATCATAGAATTGCCTCTAGAAAAAGAAGTTGTTTCAAAAGATGAGACACTGCTATATTTTGAAAAAGTCCTTGAAACTGAATCTGCTCTAACTAAAGAAAAGGTAAGTCCGATTGACCAGCAGATTACAAAAGAAATTTCCTCAGATAAAGACATGGAACTCGATCGGGTAATATCTCCTGAAAAGGAAACCCGATTAGACAAAGAAGAAAGCTCAATACCAGAAAAACAAATTGACAAAGAGGTCAGTCCTGAAAAGGAAGTAATCTCTGAGTCTCCTGAAGAAAAGGTTTCGACTAAATCCACACCTGAAAAGGATACAGTATCCGTTCCCGAGTTTAAGGATGCGAAAGAGGACGCATCAAAAGAAGTAACACTTTCACAGTTAACACCAACTGATAAAAAATCAGAAGTAGAAAAAGATACTTTTTCTATAACGGAAAAACCATCAAATAAGGAAGCTAGCCCACAAGCTGCCTTAGAATTGTCTCTAGAGAAAGAGGTTGTTTCAAAAGATGAGACACTTTCACATTCTGAAAAAGTCCTTGAAACTGAATCTGCTCTAACTAAAGAAAAGGTAAGTCCGATTGACCAGCAGATTACAAAAGGAATTCCCTCAGATAAAGAAATGGAACTCGATCGGGTAATATCTCCTGAAAAAGAAACCCGATTAGACAAAGGAGAAAGCTCAGTACCAGAAAAACAAATTGACAAAGAAGTCAGTCCTGAGAAGGAAGAAATATCTGAGTCTCCTGAAGAAAAGATTTCGGCTAAATCCACACCTGAAAAGGATGCAGTATCCGTTCCCGAGTTTAAGGATGCAAAAGAGGACACTTCAAAAGAAGTAACACTTACGCAGTTAACACCAACTGATAAAAAATCAGAAGTAGAAAAAGATACTTCCTCTATAACAGAAAAACCATCCGATAAGGAAGCTAGCCCACAAGCTGCCCAAGCTGCCTTAGTATTGTCTTTAGAGAAAGAGGTTGTTTCAAAAGATGAGACACTGCAGTATTCTGAAAAAGTCTTTGAAACTGAATCTGCTCTAAATAAAGAAAAGGTAAGTCCGACTGGCCAGCAGATTACAAAAGGAATTCCCTCAGATAAAGAAATGGAACTCGATCGGGTAATATCTCCTGAAAAAGAAACCCGATTAGACAAAGAAGAAAGCTCAATACCAGAAAAACAAATTGACAAAGAGGTCAGTCCTGAGAAGGAAAAAATATCTGAGTCTCCTGAAGAAAAGGTTTCGACTAAATCCACACCTGAAAAGGATACAGTATCCGTTCCCGAGTTTAAGGATGCGAAAGAGGACGCATCAAAAGAAGTAACACTTTCACAGTTAACACCAACTGATAAAAAATCAGAAGTAGAAAAAGATACTTTTTCTATAACGGAAAAACCATCAAATAAGGAAGCTAGCCCACAAGCTGCCTTAGAATTGTCTCTAGAGAAAGAGGTTGTTTCAAAAGATGAGACACTTTCACATTCTGAAAAAGTCCTTGAAACTGAATCTGCTCTAACTAAAGAAAAGGTAAGTCCGATTGACCAGCAGATTACAAAAGGAATTCCCTCAGATAAAGAAATGGAACTCGATCGGGTAATATCTCCTGAAAAAGAAACCCGATTAGAGAAAGAAGAAAGCTCAGTACCAGAAAAACAAATTAACAAAGAAGTCAGTCCTGAGAAGGAAGAAATATCTGAGTCTCCTGAAGAAAAGATTTCGGCTAAATCCACACCTGAAAAGGATGCAGTATCCGTTCCCGAGTTTAAGGATGCGAAAGAGGATACATCAAAAGAAGTAACACTTACGCAGTTAACACCAACTGATAAAAAATCAGAAGTAGAAAAAGATACTTCCTCTATAACAGAAAAACCATCCGATAAGGAAGCTAGCCCACAAGCTGCCCAAGCTGCCTTAGTATTGTCTTTAGAGAAAGAGGTTGTTTCAAAAGATGAGACACTGCAGTATTCTGAAAAAGTCTTTGAAACTGAATCTGCTCTAAATAAAGAAAAGGTAAGTCCGACTGGCCAGCAGATTACAAAAGGAATTCCCTCAGATAAAGAAATGGAACTCGATCGGGTAATATCTCCTGAAAAAGAAACCCGATTAGACAAAGAAGAAAGCTCAATACCAGAAAAACAAATTGACAAAGAGGTCAGTCCTGAGAAGGAAAAAATATCTGAGTCTCCTGAAGAAAAGGTTTCGACTAAATCCACACCTGAAAAGGATACAGTATCCGTTCCCGAGTTTAAGGATGTGAAAGAGGATACTTCAAAAGTAGTAACACTTTCGCAGTTGACACCAACTGATAAAAAATCAGAAATAGGTAAAGATATTTCCTCTATCATAGAAAAGCCATCAGACAAGGAAGCAAGCCTACAAGCTGCTGTAGAATTACCTCTAGAGAAGGAGGCTAGTTTAAAAGATAAGACACTGCCATCTTCTGAAAAAGTCCTTGAAACTGAATCTGCTCTAACTAAAGAAAAGGTAAGTCCGACTGACCAGCAAATTGCAAAAGGAATTCTCTCAGATAAAGAAATAGAACTCGATCAGGTAATACTCCTGAAAAAGAAACCCGATTAGAGAAAGAAGAAAGCTCAATAACAGAAAAACAAATTGACAAAGAGGTCAGTCCTGAGAAGGAAAAAATATCTGAGTCTCCTGAAGAAAAGGTTTCGACTAAATCCACACCTGAAAAGGATGCAGTATCCGTTCCCGAGTTTAAGGATGCGAAAGAGGACACTTCAAAAGAAGTAACACTTTCACAGTTAACACCAACTGATAAAAAGTCAGAAGTAGAAAAATATACTTCTTCTATAATAGAAAAACCATCAAATAAGGAAGCTAGCCCACAAACTGCCTTAGAATTGTCTCTAGAGAAAGAGGTTGTTTCAAAAGATGAGACACTGCCATATTCTGAAAAAGTCCTTGAAACTGAATCTGCTCTAACTAAAGAAAAGGTAAGTCCGATTGACCAGCAGATTACAAAAGGAATTCCCTCAGATAAAGAAATGGAACTCGATCGGGTAATATCTCCTGAAAAAGAAACCCGATTAGACAAAGAAGAAAGCTCAATACCAGAAAAACAAATTGACAAAGAGGTCAGTCCTGAGAAGGAAAAAATATCTGAGTCTCCTGAAGAAAAGGTTTCGACTAAATCCACACCTGAAAAGGATACAGTATCCGTTCCCGAGTTTAAGGATGTGAAAAAGGATACTTCAAAAGTAGTAACACTTTCGCAGTTGACACCAACTGATAAAAAATCAGAAATAGGTAAAGATATTTCCTCTATCATAGAAAAGCCATCAGACAAGGAAGCAAGCCTACAAGCTGCTGTAGAATTACCTCTAGAGAAGGAGGCTAGTTTAAAGATAAGACACTGCCATCTTCTGAAAAAGTCCTTGAAACTGAATCTGCTCTAACTAAAGAAAAGGTAAGTCCGACTGACCAGCAAATTGCAAAAGGAATTCTCTCAGATAAAGAAATAGAACTCGATCAGGTAATACCTCCTGAAAAAGAAACCCGATTAGAGAAAGAAGAAAGCTCAATAACAGAAAAACAAATTGACAAAGAGGTCAGTCCTGAGAAGGAAAAAATATCTGAGTCTTCTGAAGAAAAGATTTCGACTAAATCCACACCTGAAAAGGATACAGTATCCGTTCCCGAGTTTAAGGATGCGAAAGAGGACACTTCAAAAGAAGTAACACTTTCGCAGTTAACACCAACTGATAAAACATTAGAAATAAAGAAAGATGATTTCTCTATCGCAAAAAAAACATCAGATAAGGAAGCTAGCCCACAAGCTATCATAGAATTACCTCTAGAAAAAGAAGTTGGTTCAAAAGAAGAGAAACTGCCATATTCTGAAAAAGTCCTTGAAACTGAATCTGCTCTAACTAAAGAAAAGGTAAGTCCGATTGACCAGCAGATTACAAAAGGAATTCCCTCAGATAAAGAAATGGAACTCGATCGGGTAATATCTCCTGAAAAAGAAACCCGATTAGACAAAGAAGAAAGCTCAATACCAGAAAAACAAATTGACAAAGAGGTCAGTCCTGAGAAGGAAGAAATATCTGAGTCTCCTGAAGAAAAGGTTTCGACTAAATCCACACCTGAAAAGGATGCAGTATCCGTTCCCGAGTTTAAGGATGCGAAAGAGGACACTTCGAAAGAAGTAACTCTTTCGCAGTTAACACCAACTGATAAAAAGTCAGAAGTAGAAAAAGATACTTCTTCTATAACAGAAAAACCATCAGATAAGGAAGCTAGCCCACAAACTGCCTTAGAATTGTCTCTAGAGAAAGAGGTTGTTTCAAAAGATGAGACACTGCCGTATTCTGAAAAAGTCCTTGAAACTGAATCTGCTCTAACTAAAGAAAAGGTAAGTCCGATTGACCAGCAAATTTCAAAAGGAATTCCCTCAGATAAAGAAATAGAACTCGATCGTGTAATATCTCCTGAAAAAGAAATCCTGTCAAACAAAGAAGATATTTTAATACCAGAAGAACAACTTCAAAACAAAGAGGATACTCTTAAAATAGAAACTAGATTGAGTGAAGGCTTACGTCCTAAAAAGGAAGAAATACCTGAATCTCCTGAAGAAAAAGTTGTTGCTAAATCCACACCTGAAAAAGAATCTGTGTCTGTACATGAGGTTATAAAGGATGATTCGTCAAAAGTAGTAACAATTGAACAATTAATAGACACTGATAAAAAGCCAGAAATAGGTACAGATGTTTTTACTATTACTGAAACACCATCGGACAAAAAAGGTAGCCCACTAATTATAACAGAATTACCTATTACAATTAAAAAGGATGGCGAATCGGAAGATAAGCCACTGCCATCTCCTGGAAAAGGACTTGAAACTAAATCCAGTATAGCAAAAGAAAAGACATCTTCGGCTGAGCAACAGATTTCAAAAGAAATTATCTCAGAGAATGAAACAGCACACGATCATGTAGCATCTCCTGAAAAGGAGTCCTTATCAGACAAAGAAGCATTTTCATCACTAGAAAAATTAATTGATAAAGAGGTTAGTCCTAAAACAGAAACCAAATTGGATGAAAAATTGTCAATTAAAGAAGAACTTAGTCCCAAAAAAGAAGAAATACCTGAGTCCACTGATGATAAAGTTTTAACCAAGTCTACACCTGAAAAAGAAGCTCTGTCTATATCTGAACAAGAAGTTGTAAAAGAGGAACCTTCTAAAGATATAACACCTGCACCATTAATAGCCACTGATAAAAAGCCACAAATAGGTGCAGAGTTTTCCTCTCCCACAGAAAAACCAACGGATAAAGTTAGCCCACTAGTTACAATAGAATTGTCTATTAAACAGGATGTCGTATCGAAAGATAAGATTCTGCCACCCCCTGAAAAAGTCCTTGAATTGAAATCCAGTCCACCAAAAGAAAAGATAACTCCGACTGAACAACAAATTTCAGAAGAAATTCCCTCAGAGAAAGGAACAGCACACGATCGCGTAGCATCTACTGAAAAAGAAATTCTATCGGATAAAGCAGAAATTTCATCACCAGAAAAACAAATTGACAAAGAGGATATTCCTAAAATAGAAACTAAATTTGATGAGAAATTATCAGTCCAAAAAGAACTTAGTCCTAAAAAGGAAGAAATGCCTAAGTCCACCGAGGATAAAGTTTTAACCAAATCCAGACCTGAAAAAGAAGCTGTATCTATATCTGAATTCGAAGTTATAAAGGAGGTTCCTTCAAAATATATGACACCTACTCAATTAATAGCCATTGATGAAAAGCTAGAAAGAGATAAAGACGTTTCATCTGTAACAGAAACACCTACAGATAAAAAAATTAGCCCGTTGCTTTCAACAGAATTGCCTATTAAAAAGGATGGCGAATCAGAAGATGAGATACTGCCATCCCCTGAAATAGTAGTTGAAATGAAATCCAGTCCATCAAAAGAAAAGATAACTCCGCCTAAACAACAATTTTCAGAAGAAATTCTCTCAGAGAAAGAAACAGTACACGGTATCGTAGCATCTACTAAAAGAGAGTCCCTATCGGACAAAGCAGAAATTTCATCACCAGATAAACAAATTGACAAAAAGGATAGTCCTAAAATAGAAACCAAATTGGATGAGAAATTGTCAGTCCAAAAAGAACTTAGTTCTAAAAAGGAAGAAATACCTAAGTCTACCGAGGATAAAGTTTCAACCAAATCCACACCTGAAAAAGAAGCTGTGTCTATATCTGAACATGAAATTATAAAAGAGGTTCCTTCGAAAGATATGACACCTGCTCAATTAATAGACACTGATGAAAAGCTAGAAAGCGATACAGACATTTCATCTATCACAGAAAAACCTACAGATAAAGAAGTTAGCCCATTACTTACAACAGAATTGTCTAAAAAGGATGACAAATCGAAAGATCAGATTATGGCACCCCCTGAAAAATTACTTGAAATTAAATCCAGTCCACCAGAAGAAAAGATAATTCCGACTGAACAACAAATTTCAGAAAAAATATTCTTAAACAAAGAAACTGCACACGATCACGTACCATCTCCTGAAAAAGAATCCCAATCAGACAAAGACAAAATTTTATCACCAGAAAAACAAATTGATAAAGAGGGTAGTCCTAAAACAGAAACGAAATCGGTTGAGAAATTATCAGTCCAAAAAGAACTTAGTCCTAAAAAGGAAGAAATACCTAAGTCTCCTGAAGACAAAGGTACAGCTAAACCCATACCTGAAACAGAAAATACGTGTACATTGGAACATGAAGTTGTAAAAGAAGATCCTTCAAAAGATATAACGTCTGGTCAATTAAGAGACATTGACAAAATGTTAAAAATAGATACAGGTGTTTCCTCTCCCACAGAAAAACCAACAGATAAAGAAGTTAGTCCACTAGTTATAACAGAATTACCTATTAAAAAGGATGGCGAATCAGAAGATGACATATTGCCATCCCCTGAAAAAGTACTTGAAATGAAATTCAGTTCATCGAAAGAAAAGACATCTCCAACTAAACAACAGACTTCAAAAGAAATTCTCTCAGAAAAAGAAACAGCACACGACCACGTAGCATCTCCTGAAAAAGATCCCCAATCAGACCAAGCAGAAATTTCATCACCAGAAAAACAAATTGACAAAGAGGATAGTCCTAAAATAGAAACCAAATTGGATGAGAAATTGTCAATCCCAAAAGAACTTAGTCCTGAAAAGGAAGAAATACCTAAGTCCACCGAGGATAAAGTTTTAACCAAATCTATGCCTGAAAAAGAAGCTGTGTCTATACCTGAATCCGAAATTATAAAGGAGGTGCCTTCAAAAGATATGACACCTACTCAATTAATAGCTACTGATGAAAAGCTAGATAAAGACGTTTCATCTATAACAAAAACAACAAAATTACCTATTAAAAGGGATGGCGAATCAGAAGATAAGATACTGCTATCCCCTGAAATAGTAGTTGAAATGAAATCTAGTCCATCAAAAGAAAGGATAACTCCGCCTAAACAACAAATTTCAGAAGAAATTCTCTCAGAGAAAGAAACAGTACACGATATGGTAGCATGTCCTGAAAAAGATACCCAATCAGGCAAAGAAGTAATTTTATCACCAGAAAAACAAATTGACAAAGAAGAAAGTCCTAAAATAGAAACCAAATTGGATGAGAAATTGTCGGTTCAAAAAGAACTTAGTTCTAAAAAGGAAGAAATACCTAAGTCACCTAAAGACAAAGATTTGGCTAAACCTATATTTGAAAAAGAAAGTGTGTGTACATTTGAACGTGAAGTTGTAAAAGGGGAACCTTTAAAAGATAAAACGTCTGGTCAATTAAGAGATATTGACAAAATACCAGAAATAGGTACAGGTGTTTCCTCTCCTACAGAAAAACCAACAGATAAAGAAGTTACACCACTAGTTATAACAGAACTACCTATTAAAAAGGATGGCGAATCGGAAGATGAGACACTGCCATCCCCTGAAATAATACTTGAAATGAAATCCAGTCCATCAAAAGAAAAGATAACTCCGACTGAACAACAGATTTCAAAAAAAATTCCCTCAGAGAAAGAAACAGCACACGATCACGTAGTATCTCCTGAAAAAGATTCCCAATCAGACAAAGCAGGAATTTCATTCCCAGAAAAACAAATTGACGAAGAGGATAGTCCTAAAACAGAATTTTGTAAATTGGATGAGAAATTTTCAGTCCAAAAAGAACTTAGTCCTAAAAAAGAAGAAATACATGAGTCCACTGAGGATAAAGTTTTAACCAAGTCTACACCTGAAAAAGAAGCTCTGTCTATATCTGAACATGAAGTTGCAAAAGAGGAACCTTCTAAAGATATAACACCTGCACCATTAATAGCCACTGACAAAAAAACAGAAATGGGTACAGATGTTTCCTCTCCCACAGAAAAACCAACAGGTAAAGGGGTTACTCCACTAGTTACAACAGAATTAACTATTAAAAAGGATGGCGAATCAGAAGAAAAGATACTGCCTTCTCCTGGAAAAGCACTTCTAACTAAATCCAGTCCAATAATAGAAAAAACATCTCCGACTGAACAACAGATTTCAAAAGAAATTCCCTTAGAAAAAGAAACAGCACATGATCACGTAGCATCTCCTGAAAAGGAGTCCCAATCAGACAAAACAGAAATTTCATCACCAGAAAAACGAACTGACAAAGAGGATATTCCTAAAATAGAAACAAAATTGGATGAGAAATTGTCAGTCCAAATAGAACTTAGTCCTAAAAAAGAAGAAATACCTGAGTTCACTGAGGATAAAGTTTTAACCAAGTCTACACCTGAAAAAGAAGCTCTGTCTATATCTGAACATGAAGTTGTAAAAGAGGAACTTTCTAAAGATATAACACCTGCCCCATTAATAGCCACTGACAAAAAAACAGAAATGGGTACAGATGTTTCCTCTCCCACAGAAAAACCAACAGGTAAAGGGGTTACTCCACTAGTTACAACAGAATTAACTATTAAAAAGGATGGCGAATCAGAAGAAAAGATACTGCCTTCTCCTGGAAAAGCACTTCTAACTAAATCCAGTCCAACAATAGAAAAAACATCTCCGACTGAACAACAGATTTCAAAAGAAATTCCCTTAGAAAAAGAAACAGCACATGATCACGTAGCATCTCCTGAAAAGGAGTCCCAATCAGACAAAACAGAAATTTCATCACCAGAAAAACAAACTGACAAAGAGGATATTCCTAAAATAGAAACAAAATTTGATGAGAAATTATCAGTCCAAAAAGAATATAGTCCTAAAAAGGAAGATATACCCAAGTCTTCTGAAGATGAAGGTTTAACTAAATCTATGTCTGAAAAAGAAACTGTGTCTATATCTGAACATGATGTTATAAAAGATAATAGTACAAAGGGAGTCACACTTCCACCATTAAAAGATATAGATGTAGTGTCAAAAATAGATAAGGATATTTTCTCTATATCAGAACAATCAGTAGCAAAGAAAACAACTTCACAAATGGAAACAGATTCAATACCAGAACTGTCTTCCAAGGAGGAACATAGAATAGAAAGTAAGACATTCTTATCTTCTGAAAAAGAACTGGAAATAAAAACTAGTTTGTTAAAGGAAACGGTATCATCTCTTGAGCAAGAAATTTCAGAATTAATTCATCCAGAGAAAGAAATGAAGCATGATATTGTAATATCTCCTAAAACAGAATCAAGTTTAGAAAAAGAAGATAGTTCTAAATCTAAACAAAAACTTGACATAGAGATTAGTCCTAGAATGGAAACTACATTAGTTGATGCATTGTCTATTAAACAAGAAATTAGTTCTAAAAAGGAAGAAATGCCTGTATCTTCTGCAAAACAGATCTTGACATCCACATTTGAAAATGAGTCTTTTCTTAAACATGACCATGAGATTATAAAAGAGGATTCTTCAAAAGAACTTGCATATGACGAAATAAAATCTATAGATGAAAAGGCAGAAATAGATAAAGGTGTTTCCTCCGTTTTAGAAGAACAATCACAAAGGAAAGCTAGTACATATACAGAAATAGAATCTGTACTAGAATTCTCTCCCGAAAAGGAAACTATTTCAAAACGAGATGATAGTCCGACTTTTGCAAAACGAAATGAAATGAAACCTGTTCCAAAAAAAGAAACAACACATTTACAACTATCACCTCGTGCAGACGAATTGAGTCCTAATGAAGACGACAAATCCGCTTCCGAATCAAAGCTTGAAACAGAAGTTAGCCCTGGGGTAGAAACAGAATTCGTCTCCACATTGTCTTCCAAAATTAGATCTAGTACTGATACTAATGAATTCACTATATCTACCGAAAAAGAGCGTATGATAAAATCTTCTCCCGAAAAAGAAACGGTTAGTTTAGATACAAATATTAAAACAGTATCTTTGAAATCTGAAGAAAAAGAATTAGGTATAAACAAAGTAGATTTTGCACCTGAACAAAAGTTGGAAAAAGTGACTAGTCCGAAAACAAAAATCAGTTCTCTAATTGAACTATCTCCCAAAAAAGGATTTAGTACTGAAGAAGACAAACTAGTAGTTTGTGATAAAGACACTGAAAGTGGATCTAGTTCGGAAAAGGAAACGATAGCTTCTATTGAGCTAAAAACTAAAGAAGAAATTACTACCAAAAAAGAATCAAGTTTTGCTTCTTTCCCCCCTACAAATAAACATACTGTGGAAAGAAAAGACAGTCCAGACATGCAAACATCTAAAGATGACCAAAATCGTGTAATATTAAGTGGAGATTCAGAGGAAAGAATGTCTTCTATTTTAACTATCGATAGTGGTATTAGCGTTGCACGAGATAGTTTGACCCAGACGTTAGTACATGGTAGTAGTTCTGAAGATATTTCAAGAGAAATGAGCTTAGAAGAAAAATACAATTATGAAAGTACTGAAAAAGTAGATAAAAAACCTATTACGAAAGACTTGAAGGAAGAAAAGCCTCATGTGCCTTTTGATAATTTTAGCAGTTGCCTTGATTCTATGACTAATATAAGTAGTCAAGAAAGAAATGGATATGAAAGCGAATGTAGTAGAGGCGATCTCTCTATTCATTCAACAAATACAGTAGATGTATCTAAATTTTCGACAAATGATAAACATAAAAATATAGTGTCATCCAAAGAAGTATTATTATCTGAACCACTAGATTCTGTTTATTTAGATACTGAGCAAATAGTTCCTGTTTCAGATGAATGCTCTTCTAGCCCAAAGGCCAAAGATAGTGCAGTCAGGCTATTAGAATCAATACACAAAGCATTTAATGAAGAACCGGTTCAACAAGGCATTACAACTGAAAATCTAGAAGCAATAGGCGCACGATCAGAATTTGATAGAGTTTCAACACCACCGACAGTTCCTGTTAGTCCCTTACCAAAAACACCTGGGAGCTTTCAGGATGTAAAAATAAGTGAAGGAGTACAAAGTGAAGTAACATATGATAAATCAGACGGATGTGAAGAAACTATTACTAAAGTCGTACATGTCGGAGAAGATGTATTAACACAAAAAATTTCAACATCTACAGAAAAAGTAACTAAACCTATTAAAACAATGACTGATATTAATGGTGACCAGGATTTAATAGGTCTTATGCAGACAATGGGGAAAATAAAAACCGAAACGGACACTATAACAAAAATAATTAAAGAAGGTGAAAATGTAGTTACTCAAACTATAACAACAGTTACAACAAAAGAAGTAATATCAAGGGATGATGGCACACCACAAAATATTAAGACAACCATTGAAACTACTACTTTAAGTAAAGGTCCAGATGGTTCTACTACTACCACTAAAGATACTCAAACCTTGTTATCAGAATGCTCTTCTAGTCTGCGATCTACCTCACAAATGGATTTATATAGCAAGGATACTAGATTAGATAAAGACGTTTTTGAATCAAGTGAAACAAAATCAGATACTCAAGTTAGTGATGCCACTGATAAAACAAATGATCAAGAGTCTA
The DNA here is from genome assembly GCF_026898425.1 of Galleria mellonella. Lineage (NCBI taxonomy): Eukaryota > Metazoa > Arthropoda > Insecta > Lepidoptera > Pyralidae > Galleria > Galleria mellonella. The sequence goes on along the minus strand of NW_026441984.1, from coordinate 1,071,786 downwards.
CCATTGATACTCACAGCAAAATTGCATATGTAACAGAAATGGATGAATCAGACGTAGAGGATGCAATAATAGATACAGATGTTAGTAAGAGAATAATTAAAGAAAATAATATTGATATAATAGAAACTGTAACTACCATAACAAAAAAAGAAACATTGAACGTAAGTGACGATAAAAAAATTATAAGAACTACTATCGAAACAAATACTGTTAAAGAATATCCGGATGGTTCTAAAGATGTTCAAAAGAATGTTGAAGTCAAAACCGAAGAATTAACAGTTGACTACAGTAGTAATCTTGAAAATATATTAAGTAATTTCACAGTCTATGGTGAACCAGAAGAAATTGTCACGACAAAAACGGAAGATATTTTACAAGAAAATATTTTAATTAAACGAACTATTTTAACTAAAATTGTGAAAACTAAGTATGCTGACGCAAACCAAAGACCTACGAAAATCAAAATAGTTACTACTATAACCACCACCGATAATTATCCAGATGGTTCATCTAGTACTAAAGTTGATACTAGTACTTCACTAATGGATATTGATGTAGAAAACGAGAAAGAAACATCGGAACTAATAGACTTTACAGAAATTGAAGATAAATCAACGAAAGTAGATAAATATGAGAAAAATATTTTTATCGATGGTAAAAGTGTATTGCAAATTATAACAATAACAACGATAAAAGAAATATTGACAACTAAAGATCGAAAAAAGAAGAAAATAAAGACTACCGTAGAAACACTTACAGAAACATTTAGGCCTGATGGATTAACTGAAGTCACAAAAGACGTCAAAGTAACCATCTCTGACTACGAAGTGGATGTAACGGAGGAACATTTAGAAGGTTTTGTAGAAATAGGTGATCCGGAACAAACTACTACTACAAAAACAGAAGAAATATCAGAAAATGATACTCAAATAAAAAGAAAGATTACAATCACAACAACAAAAAATAAATTTCATAATTCTCCTAATAAAATTAATAGAACTAAAACAACCGTTAAAACGATTATTGAAGATGAATATCCTGATGGTTCTATTATTATAAAAACTAGTGAAAAAATATCATTTTGTGATGAAACACTTACATCATTAGATATTGATATGTTACCTTCTGATAAAATCGATCATCATGATGCAAAATCTATCGAATATAATACAGAAACAGATCAACATTCAGATAATACATTGCGCACTGCGAGGAAATCAAGTACGACAATAAGCGATATAGAAACAGTTGATTACAAAGAAGTGATTGAAATACCTGAAACACAATCTTGTGAAGAAATTACAGACAATAGCAAAATCGAATCGCTACTTAAAGAGCTTCTTCCAGAAGATAAATCAGAAGAAAATGAAACTAGTACAACAGAAGAAATTATACAAGATGATGTAAAAATTTTAAGAACAATTGTTACTAGAATAGTAAAAACAAAATACTCAGATCTTCATGGTGTCTTACGAAAGCAAAAAACAGTTACTACTGTTACAACTACCGATAGATATCCAGATGGATCATCACGCACAATGGTTGATACTAGTACATCAGTAAGTGATATTGAAACGTCTGATTTTGTACAAACTCAAGATTTGAGAGAATTTCCAAATTTAGAAGATAAAACTGTAAATGTCGATACTCAAGAGAAAATTATACCTAAATATGGTAAACAGGTAAAACAAATTGTCACTACTACGACTACTAAAGAAATATTTTCATCTGTTGATCGATCTAAGAAAAAAATGAAAACAACAATAGAAACGATAACGGAAACAATGCTTCCCGAAGGGGTAACTGAAGTAACAAAAGATGTTAAAGTTTCTGTAGCTGATTATGGAATAGAAACATTTGATGAAAATTTAGAAGGGTATAGTGAAATTGGTCTACCAGATGTACAAACAATTTCAGAAACAGATAAAATTGTAGAAAATGGCATCACAATAACAAGAAAAACTACTATCACTACTATTAAACAACAATTTGAGAATAAGTCTATTAAGTGCAAAAAAATTAAAACTACTGTGAAAACAGTGATTGAAGATGAGCATCCAGATGGAACTGTTATTACAAAAAAGAGCGAAAAAGTATCTATTGCAGATGTTTTTCTAAAATTGCCTATACAAGATGAAGATATTCCTCCAGAGTCATATATTGATGATTCAGAAATTGTAGAGGATACAACAGAAGAATCCGATGTTAAAAATGAAACCATTCAACAAGGTTCAATGACGATAAAACGGACAATTACAACAAAAACAAAAAAAGAAACGTTAGCAAGTACGGATAAAAATATAAGACGAGTAAGAACAACCGTTGAAACAATTACAGTTGATGAATTTCCAGATGGTTCTACTGAAACTACAAAAGATGTAAAAATCACGATATCAGAATTCCAAAAAACATCTGATAGTGATTTACAGGCTGCTCTACAAGGATTACAATCAACAGGCAAAGTTAAAACATCTGTAGATAAAAAAACCAACACGATTGAAATCAATGGCGATAAAATAACACAGACTATTACTACATATGTTACTAAAGAAGAGCTAAAAAATAATGAATCGAATGAAATAGCTGTAAAAACTGTCACAGAAACCGTAACTGAAAATGCAAAAGATGATGGTTCCATTGAAATCACTAAAGATGTACGTACTCAAATTACATATTTGCCGATTGGTACTGGATTAGATGACTGGACACCAGAAGAATTAGAACAGATAGAAAAGCAACTTACAAAAGATGAAAAACTTACTCCTGAAGAACTATCACTACAGAAAAAACAAGCTAAATCTGAAATAAAACCTAAAAAGCAACGCTCTCCTGTCGGTGATATAACTACTGAAACTGAAACATTTACAAAGTCGATCAAAGAAGGCGATAATATAATAATACAAACTATAACTGTAAACACAACTAAAGAGGTAATTAGTCCAGAAAAAATAAAAATAACAGTAGAAACTATTACAGTAAGTAAAGGCAGTGATGGTGTAACTAAGACAACTAAATCCACTAAAACTACAATATCGGAATTTAAAGAAGAATATGAAGAAATTATAGATACAGGTGAAAGTGAAAAATCGTTTTCGAAACATTCGGTTACTAGTGATGATTTAGATCATCCTGGTATATCATCTCCTCCGTCAGATATTAGTTCAAGAGGATCTAGAGCTACCACTCACGTCTGGGGTACCGAAAGCAGTGGTTTATATTATAGTGATGATGATGGTCAGGGTAGTCCAAGCAGCACGAAATCTCAAATTGCTCATTCTCCAAGATCTAATCTTAGCTTTGAGTTAGACTCTAAATTACCATCTCAACGGGAAATAAGTCAAGAACTTATATCTGATAAACAAGATATCGATTCAGTTGCAATTAATAAAGATTTAATATCTTCTACGACATATGGACAATTAGCAGAAGATGATTCATGCACATCTTCAACTCACTCTGAGGTAAAGACTGAAATACACGTTACTGAAAAGCCACTTTCCAAAATCGCCGATGATTTTCTATCCCACGAAAAAATCCAATCACAAATTTCTGAACATAGTAGTAAATCTTCTGATGCAACTTTCTTAAGAGAGGCAGATGAACATTTTGAAAAGGCCATTGAAGAGCACAAGAAGGTTAGTGGCTCAGAAGTAATATCAAATATAACAGCTAAATATGAACTCGATCAACACTCATCTTCAAAAGATGAAACTACTATAACATTGAAAGATCTTAAAACTGAGTCTACTAAAAAAGTTACTGAATCTAGCTTTTCCTCTACAAGCAGCAGTAAGGAATCGAAAATTACAAAAACTGAAAAAAGTGAAACTCACACCATCTCTAAAGACCCCATCGAATCTTGGGGTAAACCACTCGGTTTGCCTAGTCCAGTTTTGCCACCGTCCCAATCAGATGGAAAGAGTACGCCTAAGAAACAAGTAACCAGCTCAACTGTTCTAAACAAAAACAAAATTAATCAAGAAAAAAGCAAAGAAGTTAAAAATCGTACTTCAGAATCACCCAGTAAAAAGAAATCCCCTGCGCCAGTATACATGGAGCTCACATATGTGCCCCACCATGGCAACTCATATTACTCAGCTTTGGAATTTTTCAAGCGTGTAAGAGCACGTTATTACGTGTTTTCCGGCACAGAACCGTCTAAAGAAATCTATAATGCCCTTTTAGACGCCAAGAAGACCTGGGAAGATAAAGACTTAGGTAAGTGGACAAGTAAAGAATATTCTGTTAATTGCAAATCTCGAACGTCTCTGTGTCTTAACATACAATAAAGTTCTTATTTTATCGTATAATATTAATATGTATGCAAAAGAGGCATTTAAAATATGAAGTCTGATTATATATAAAAAAAAAAAAAAAAGTTGGTTAGTATACAGTGAGAATGCCGTATGATCCCGGCATAGAATAGGCCACACTTTCTATTCCCATGGATGTCGTAAGAGGCAACTAAGGGAACTCAATGGTCGCAGGACGAGTAGCATCGTCCCTCTTAAAACATCACCAAAGGCTAACTGCAGTTGCCAAACCGCGTGCCAAGCGTGGCGACTACTGTGAAAACCTGAATGAGGGAGGTCTGTGTTCAGCAATGTACAATTAACAGCTGAAATAATAATAATAATATTTATGATGCAGGATGATATTTCTATTTCCACGAGGTTGAAACTACGAAGCGCTTCTCATTAATATGTAATGTGTTTGAGTCTATCGACTACTTTTCAAACGGTTTCAAAAAGAAGCATGTATAAATAAATAGAAAATTTGTCAAAATCGATTGAGTTGTTCAAATTTTAGTTGAAAATAATATTTTTACATATTGTTGGCCCACATATATTGCAACAGAAATAATTGAACGACATATGTTGATTGTCTATTCAAAGGGGTTTAAAAGCGGTAACCAAGCGGGGTACGATATCAATTTATTTATTTACAATTTACAATTTATTTTATTTGTATTCTATTTACCTTGTATACCTTTTTATCTCTACCTTTCCTGCACTAGATTACCCGCTAATTATTTTGTCTCTAACTGCATTGGGTTGGCTGAAACGGATCTCTTTTAGAGATAAGCCCACCCTTGCTAACAAGTTGTTAATCTAATCGTTGAATCTTTTGTTCAAGTGCAATAATATACTCTTATGTTTTTGCAAAATATTAAAGTCTCCTAAAAATATAACTATGTAATATTCTAACCTAACGTATTATTAAAATAGTTTTTATTTTATTTTCAGAAGTAACAATAATTCCCACGTACGACACGGACGTTCTTGGCTACTGGGTAACTGAAAATGAGGAAGCCCTGGAGAAATACAAGATAGACCTTTCGCCATCAGCGTCTCGCTGCACAATCAACCTGCAAGACCACGAGACCTCATGTGCTGCCTACAGACTCGAGTTCTAGGTGTCGGGTCTATTTGTAGCTTTCTCATCGAAGAAGTAAGCCACTCGTTAAGCATTAGATGCTTCTGAATACAGGAATCAATGAGTCATTTATTGTTGTAGGAAAAAAAAATAGGCTGTGATACAGATGGAAGCTTTCAAAAGCATCTATGCTATAAACTTAAAGGCTACTATTCCGTATGAGATAGTTTGCAAATAGATACACTTAGCGTATTGTGATATTTGAATGAAATTAACAGACTGTTGATGAGTTTGATAAAATCTTAGTTAATAATGTACCAAGTGATATACTAACTGAACAAAGTGCTGGTGTAGTCGTGTACGTCGCGCGATGTGTTTGTTTCGCGTGCCGCGGCCTACCGCCCACCCAAACTGACACAGTCCTTACCGCATCCAGTTTAGAAGTCAATAAATAACCAAATTCTCGACCTAAGAACAGAAACGTCCATTTTTTTCTAAAACTGTTTTCTAAAAAAAAAAAAAGCTTTCATTAAAATAGTACATGCCATTTAAAATATATTTCGGATGATATTTTGGTCTTATACAAACAGTAGTGCTTTTATACACAATTTTTAGCATAACCAGTCCATTTTGTTTAGCCAAAACATTGCTTGTGTATTCACACATCAAAATTTTCGAAAATTATTTTGCTATCGCATTGTGAAGTTTTAAATAGAAATTGTTGTACAAAAAGTTAGCGAACACGGCCACAAATTGTTTTTAGCGTAGTAATGCTTTGTAGGAAGGACGTGATATGATTCAAGTCGACATATTTATTGATAATATCTGTCAGATGTAAGATAAAAAAAAATCTGATGTACTTTTTTATGATCAAAATTTGAATAAATGAATTATATTTAACGAATTGTCTTATAAAGACACACTTAAAGATATAAAGTCGCTCGACAAGCTAGTGCCGCTTGCGCTAGTTCTAATAAATATTGTTAGAAGTGACTTATTGAATATTGTTATCAATAACATTCTAGAATGACAAAGATGACTTCTCGTCTCACACTTACAGATGAGTGACGTATGACTATATGAATCCATGTAGACGTAAGATTGATAACGGTTCTACCTAAACTATGTACTAAGTCAAGCTTGTTTTCACGAATGCGTTTCAATTGAGGTAGATATATATATTAGTTCAATCGACACATATGCCTGGCTGTGCTGAAAAAAATAACCGTCTAACGTAAGAATTATTTTTAGGTAAGATTTTGGATATATTCGGAACTTATTCGAGAATATTTAGAAAACCTGCATTTCTAAATGTTTTCAAATGTATTTCGAGTAAGCTCCTAAGATGTGATAGCACGTTTTGGCACAGCGAGGTACAAGAGTCGATTGCTTCGCAGAAAACGAAGTGATCTCTGTTCTTCTAGATCAACAGTGAGCCTAAAACGATAGAGAGCTTATCCCATTATAAAATAAATGTTTTACTAGGACTATTATTACAAAATGAACACTATTTACCTTTGTTTAAGTTGACTCTTGCTTGTTGCGTAAAGTTATGACATAGTTATATTAAATACGTGTTAAACATTTTGCTGATTTTGAAACGAACAATCGTAAATTGTAAAAGAGATAAATTATTTTATTTGTTGCAAAAATTTTATCATTGTCTCTATATATTTTTGAGTTGTTACATAACATTTTTAATCTAGTCGAAACGACCCAAATGCGAAAATGGTAGTTATGAAAATATTTGTTCCTAATCGTATTATGTTTATAATACCTTTTTTTAATTAAATATACCCGAAGCCTCATGTAATATACATAATTAAAATACAACTCCAGTAGATATTTATTTGTTTTACAATTAAATACTAATTTTCGAATGATAATGTGCGAATGTGATAATGTGGAAAAAAAAATTCATTGTTTATTTATCGTACCATCTAGTGAATAAGCTGTAACGCTCCCGGCTTTTCCACTCGACACTAACTTTAATTTCAGTAACACCATATGCCAATCTATCAAACTAAAGGAAGGTTTTGAGTCAATTAATTTTAAGTCATTCATAGTGATAAGCCGGTCTCGACGACACGCGTCATTATAACGCTTATTTTGCCTGCATCGTATTAAAAAAATAGCGAAATACCTATATCTGATCGCACCAGCACAATATACTAATAAAATATATATGTATATTAAAAGGTGAATAAAATATATCTATTAATGTATTCTATATATTTTTTTTTATGTAATACTTTAAAAGTATGAATGAGATTTTGTTTCTATAGTTATGTTATAATTATTATTGACATAGTATGCGTTTGATGTGTGCACAAGAAATAATTGTTTTCAATATACGATCAATGCTTAGGTAGTTGTGGATGGGACTAAACAGGGAGTGGTTAAATAAATGGTGTCGAAACCGTTGCACTGTTATATACTATATTATCTTCCGCTTTCTATCTTATGTAACTTATACATATATTGGCAGCTGGATGCAGTTTTTACTATGTCTATTACATACAAATGATTGCATATAATGTTAAGTTTGTTATGTTAATCTATCTGTTAACAATTGCAGTATGCAACAGTGCACCGGCGACGACGCATAGGCGCTTAAACGTGTGTAACGTTTCATTTTAATTAGGCTTACAATTAATTTAGCCGGCATCCACAATTTAGCTGGCTCAGAAGCCTGACCCAAAAGTTTACTATTGTATTTTATAGCTAGAACTCTAATTGAAGCATATTATTAGGAATATTAAAATGTTATTAAAAATTAAGAAATGTATCGGCTTAGTGAACATCAATAGCTCTGTGAAAATAAATCATTATGAAAATTATTAAATGTTCTATCATTCCGGCTGTGGTCTCTATCGAACACTGTAATGAACATCACGCCGACCGGCCTTGACCACGCAGCGGTTGTTGAAACGATTGTCTATGGATGAGTGAAAACAAAAAAAAAAAAAACTATATTTTACTAATCGAAAGAATTATTTTAAATACGTGTACAGCAATAATGGTAACACGAAGTTATCCTATTTATGTTATCGCAATATGAAAATAGGTTTTTTTTTCGAATTTACAAAATCACAACGATTTAAATGATTAATAATATAAAATATAAATAATTTTATTACATTGATTTGAATAAAAAAAAAATGAAATATAATTTTCAGAGTGATAATTTTTTAATTCTTATTATATATATATATATATATATATATATATATATATATATATATATATATATATATATATATTATATATATATATTATATAAGTTATCATTTTCCAATACCATAATATATTGGAAGGAGATCTCTCCAAGGTATATAATGATTACATCGGTTGATAAGACAAAGTGGTTATAGATAGGTAACTTGTAAGCTTTTGTGGTGCTACATACAAGATGAAATTGTTAATGGGAATTTGATGAGATTTACAAGTAAATTGCAACTTAATTTTGTTACATATAAATAACGATATAACGATAGCTAATGAATTGATGAAATTTCGTCACGATTTACTTGTGAATGACACGCGTCGTGGTTTGGATAGTGAAATGGCTTTTTGATGGACAATTAAAAACAAGAAAATGTGAGAGAAAAATAAAATATGATTTTCCGCTACGATTGGTACATTTTTTGTCGGCACAAAGCAATAATTGGCTTACAAGCTTAACTCGCACTGGCAACTTTAAATCTTATTGCCGTTAAAAAAAATGTATCCAATTAATACATTATGAACATCTTTAATAATTTAAATAATGATTATGATCCTTAAATGGATGTTAGGTATTTATAATAATTATAGTATTATGTAAATTAAAACGTAAAAAAAAATATCCATTAAATGTATTTGGTCACGTCGCTATTCTCCATTCAGCGTGTTTGATGGAAGTGTATGGGTCATTAAAAGTAATAAAAACAATAAAATGTTACAGTCTTTTTTATTTCGTTAGATAACCTATTCCTAAGTTTGAGGTTACAGCGCTGGGTCTATGCAGTAGCAACGTTTGCACGGCGTATTCAAAGATCAGGCTCCCTAAACAAAGTGCAAACGAATCTAATGATAGAATCGCCATCCATAGAATAGCTAGTCCATGAAGTAGAATAAAATGGCAACTTTTTAAATGATTGATTGCTAGCAATAGGGTTTCTAGTATTTATTTGTTAGTAAATTCTACAATCAGTAATAGATGATTAGTCCTCATTAGTCAGCTATAGCCTACCTCCAAAATGTCGCCTCTGGAAACTGTCGTGGTCATTTCCTCCTATCTTCACCTATCATTACTCACTCACATATGGATGCCTGCAATATTAGGAGTATTAAGCGTGCATTGCCATCCCTGGAGATATCTTAATATAGTATTGTTGAAGAACCCCATACTGTAGTCACAGCTTGAGCGTTCGCGGGAGGAAATTTCCCTAAAATCGCATTGTATATGACCATTTAAAAAAAAATTAGATTGTAAGCTATGTAAACTGACGGCAGTTGGTTCTAACAATAAACTTTTTTTTTATACAACTTAGAATAGCAAACAAGCTGACGACCCACCTGATGGAAAATGGTAACCGTCGCCTATAGACATGAGCAGTACCATGGACATAACAGAGTATACTGTTTCGCCCATGATACCCCCCATGCGCTGCCATTCCTGAGAACTCAGATGTTATTCCTCTGTACCCTGTAAATTCACGCCATATCCCACCATTCAAACCGAAACACAGCCATGCAAACACGACTGCTTCACGGTAGAAACACGAATGGGAACAGAGATACCCAAGCAATCGACATTTGTACAAAGTCTCCCTCTGGTAAACCAATATAATATATTCTCTCTTTGTATTCCCAGGAGATAAAAAACATTGTTGCTAAGAACATTTTCAATTTCGTATCACTGACAGGAATTAGCAGTAAACTGTAAAAAACGACGGATACTAAATATCCTAGTGGTCGCAGTGTTAAAAGTTTTTCTGTCTTCCACTTTACAATACATACAAGAAGTATATTCCACAACCCGAATGTTCGCAAGAGGAAGCCCCTTTAAATGCGTGAACATTCTGGTTCTAAGTTTGGGTTCCATGCCAATGGGGACCGGTACGATGGTGAAAGGCAGCTATAGGTATCAAATTGAAAAGTTTTTAAAACACAATAGAATCATTGTGCGCTCAATCTCTCGCTAGCATCAAAACCTCTGTTAAAGCCCATTATCTCTCCCTTTAAGTACTATTTTCCCATGTTCTGTCTTTATCTTCCAGTGTCACTCTCTCCTGTACCTATCTATATATATATATATATATATATATATATATATATATATATATATATATATATATATATATATATATATATATATATATATATATATATATATATATATATATATATATATATCTTTGTATATATTTGTTTATATATAATAGTGCGCCACCTACCCTTTGTTTTTCTTTCATTTCTCAATGTTCTCTACCCAAAGGTTGTGTGGAAGAACTTGCTTAGCGATAAGGCCGCCTTTTGTATTATTTCTTATTACAGTTAAATGTGTTTACTATTTTATAAATGGTGCAATAAAGTGTAAATAAATAAATACATATTTATTTAGCACACATCTCAAATAGAATTACATTCTATTACTTTTGTAGACTTTAGTAAGGTAGAAGATAAGAGTAAAAAAAACACACACACAAAACAGTAGTTCATTAACATTTATCTTTTAATATAACATACAGAAATAATACATATTGGCGTTATAAAAAATATTTTCCTGGGTAGGCCTGGTTCTCTTAAAATAGGCGTATTACTCTCAGATATGTCTTTACAAAGGTTCGTTTAAATCATGGGGTGGACACTAGACAATTATGAGATAGGCACAGCCCATTTGGTCCCTCTTTAAATACAACAATGCTAGTACATTACAAAATATATAAACATAGTTTGCAATATATATTTTGGGCAGTGAAAACTATTATAAACAAATAAGATCGTTCTAGAAATATCTGTCTACTTATTGTAAAGAAATCTGTTAAAAATTCATCTAATTAAAGAATTTTAATTAAAAATAATAACTACTTACAAACAAGCAATAATTAATTTATTTTATATATTTTTTTACATTAATTATTGTAAAATTATTATTACTCTTATGTTATGTACTTACGTATGTGGTATTCTTTTTCACTGGCCATTTTCCGACACTTACCGCGTGAATGAATTAGTATAAAAATAGATATGTTATAACAAACATGGCACATCAAATTTCATTGGATTCTATTTAAGCGTTACCGAGTGATAAACAAACAAACATCTTTTTTTTATACAACTTAGAATGGCAAACAAACTGACGGCCCACCTGATGAAAAGTGGTAACTGTCGCCTATAGACATGAGCAGTACCATACATAACAGTATATTGTTTCACCCATGATACTCTCCATGCGTTGCCATTCCTGAGAACTCAGATGTTATTCCTCCGTCTGAGATGTAGTTACATACTGATTGGGATAAGACTGTTCACCGACAAAACGATTGGGATTATTTCGGTGGATGTAACCCTCCACATTTTGCTCACCTCATGAGCCAAGTTAATATTATTTATATTGTAAGGACCAATATAAATTAATTTTCTAATAAATGTAAATAAAAGTTAGTATAATCCTAGTTTAAGATTGTACAAAAAATATTAATTTTGAGATATAATTAAATTTAAAAAAAAATGATTAAAAGATAAATTTAAAAAATGGCATCACATAATCGGCCCCACTGTCAACAAAACTCGTTTACTCTTTCATTAATTTCTATTGAAATACACTATAGCTACATCTTAGGTTTTAAGTATTACATAAAATTGAGTTACCTGACAGTTTTTAGACTACTGCACATATGTAGGTACAATCTAGTCACTCTACTCTACTCTATAACCCTACGAAAGTGCTATTAAGAAAAACTGTTCCATATATTGTTTGTTATTGATAAATGCTTATATATTACCACCAAGCAATATAACTAATTATACATCGCGCCTCCCAAAAAATCGTTTCTCTCCTCTCCATCCAAAGGTTACCTGGAAGAGATCGCTTTTAACGATAAGGTAGCCCATTGTTTTTTCATTGTGATTATTTCTTGTAATTGTTTATATTTATGATAAATTTACTATTGTAATCTTTTGGAGGAAACAATAAAGAGTATCTATCTATCTATCTATACAATTGATAGTATCTCCAATACATTTAATTCTTATATTTATAAAAAAAAATATTTAAATAAATAACTATCTAACTTTGGAATGATTCAAGTAAAGCATTTAGTAAATAAATATTTATAACAAAACGTATTACTTTACAGTTTAATATAACTATAATTAGGCAATAGTACTAACTTTTAGACTTTCGCCCGACACGCTCTATGTTTTGTAAAAGACAATTAGATCCACGAACAATGAAATCAAGAAACATAAATCGAGAATACGGTAAGAAAATCTCCGCAATCCGGAGCTCAAGTAATGCAAAAAACATTACCTCGCTATAGTGTGCAGTTGGTAAATGCATCGAAACATTTCTCATAAATATATTATCACATAGGTTTACCATCTTACAATTTTATAATTCATTATTTGAATACATACATTAATACCAGGGGTCGGCAACCTTTTTAGTCGGAACAGTCAAAAATGACAATTTACGAAATTTCAAAGTTATTAAAGAGCCACAAAACAATTTACTTGCCAACAATAAATAGTATTTTCATTTAATTTAATTTAATTTTCGCTTAATCCTCGTTAATCGATTCAAAACGATTTTTATTTTTTTTTATATAAATAAATAAAAATTGCATATAGAACTAAAGAGCCGAACTTCATATCCAAAGAGCCGTAAGTTGCCGACTCCTGCACTATTTTTTTCGACATACACGAGGAAAGGAGAAATATTTTTGGCGTAAATTGTACTTTATAAATACATTTATTATTACTAATCGTGTCTAGAATAGATTTCAAAATTGCTTTGTGATTAATTAAATAATAACAATTATATAAATGATTAAATAAATAATAAAATAATCCCTAACTACCAAATAATTTAGTTTAATATTAGATAATGTAATTAATTGACATTTAAAATCACTGGACTGTTAATAAACCTTAATATACACTTAAAAACTTCTGTTTTAAACTGTATTTTTCATTTACTTATATTAAAGTCAATTGCATACATTCCGATACAAGTGTAAACAAATTCTCTATGTAAATATCTTTAACAGATATCGCTCGATATCTAAATACAGAGGGCCTATCATGAAATGTTTTCCGAAATCTCGGAGTCGAACGAAACACAAGTTTGATGTTAAAATTACATAATACTTACAGTTTAAAAACATTAAAAATATTAAAATATTATTCCTTTGGACTTTTATGGCAGGATTTGTGACGAACGAAATGTTAATCTCCATTTACTGGGCTGTATTAGGTATGAACGAAAACACGAAATTGAGTCCGATACTTCGGAATTTCATTTCATGGTAGGCCCTCAGACGTCTAGAGTGGTTGATGACAAAATATAATTCTTGATCCGTTTGTAACAAAAAACTATAACAGTTTTTATAATAATAATATTGTTATTATTAAATAATATTGTTGCAGTTGGTACATTCTACTATGCCGGAGGTCGGCAACCTATTGGCAGGCAAGTGCTAATTAGTGGCAAAGTGAATTAAATGCAGGCCGCACTTGTCTATAATTATGATAATTGATCCTTTTATCGGTGGTTATAAAAATGCGAAAATAACTTGTTCCTTTTTTGAAAAAAAGATTACAAATAATTATAAATTTCTTATACAAGAAATTCAAAGAAGACTTACTAAAAACACTTATTAAAAAAATATTTATTGTTTGTTTGTAAATGAACGTGAGGTTTAAAAAAACTTAAACCTTAAATTCAGGTTTATAAAACATTAATTTACAAAACAAGCCACGGACCGCTGGTTGCTGATTGATGTACTATGTAGTTGTTACAACAATATTACTCTAACAATAAATACTGTACTTACAAGTGTAATGTAAAATATTATTTTATATTATGTATAGTTATTTATATATGTATTGTATATGATTTATGTTTGTATATTTTGTAAGTATATTATTCTATATGTTTGTATGTTTATTTATCATAAACTGTTATCTTTTAAAATATTTATTTTATTTACAATTTTTTTTTAAATCTATGCACCGCCAATTGCTTTCTCTGTTTATCGTAACGGTTGACTGGTAGAGAATGCCATCAGGCATTAAGTCCGTCCTGTAGACGTTAAATGTGTGCAAAAATATAAATAAATAAATAAATATTATTAAGAATATAATTTCATTTAGTTTCACTCATTAGTCATACTTATTTTTAATACACAATACAACTACATTAATACTGGCAATGTAAATTTGTTTATAACAAACATTATAGTTTATTTAAATCACAACACTACACTAGATTCATTCTAGTTCTTTGTTTTAACTTAATATTTATATAAATTATAAAGCTATAATATAATGTCAAAAAAGGTTTGAATGATTTATTTTACATGTTTGTAAAGTCAAAACTTAACTGTCACAATAATAATAAACGTAACTGTCAAAATATAAACTGTCATTACGTTTTGGTGTAAAATACTTGTCAAATTTTAATGAAGATAATGCTGCTTGATATAACATATATCAAACCAACCAATCAATAAATTCAATTACTACTATTCAATCCACTCATAGTGAATTGTACTCTGTATATTAGTATATTACTTATATATTCTCTCTCATTTACAACTCTAGATTTGAGAAACGTCAAAACGTTTTATACTCATATATTCTCATATTTGAGAAATGTCAAAATGTTGCTTGAAATATAGTATATAGGAATTCCATTCAGTGATACTCTCTTTATTTATTTATTTTATTGTTAGCGAAGCAAACGAGCAGACGGTCCACCTGATGGGAAGCGGCTGCCGTCGCTCTTAAACACTTGCAAACCGAGAGGAGTTGCTTGAGCATTGCCGTCCTTTTTTTGTTCGTTCAGTAAATACGAGTACATTAGGAATGTCACTTGAATCTCATATCGTCGGGTTTCCTTATGAAGTACGCGACCCGTTCTAACGGCACTTTGTATTCGTGCATCCACCTGTTCCCCTTGCGAAGTGAACCGTCGATGCCGTCTTGCCAAAGTCCGGCAGGGAGATATACTGCACAGAATATAAAAGAATTTAAACAATTTAAGCACTATATAGGTACATCTTGGTGGAGGTGTGCATATATAGCAACAGCTGAGGCGGCTCCAGCAACCAGCAAAATGAATTGTTTTTTTTTTCTTTTTGTAAAATGTACTGTAATGAAAAATTGAACATAATACAAGCAACCAACAAGAGAATATACAATTTGACTTACAATTTAACACATTTTGACTTAAATAATTTTAAACTCAAAATTGGTGTACGAGTACACAAAATATCAGTCGAACTGAGAAATTCATTCTATCTACTTTAGGTACATTTTAAATTATGAATTGATTCTATTAAAATTAATTTACAATAAATATATTTAAGTGAAGTATCATCATCTCAGCCATTATCTGTCCACTGCTGAACATAAGCCTCCCTACAAACTGCAATAAAGTGAAGTATAAACATACATAATTGTTAGTAGGTAAGCATCTAAAGAAATAATAATAAAAAGTTGTGATTTTGGAAAATACTAGGTATATCTCTCTAAAGAAAATAGACTGTCAAATACAAAACTATAAAACATGCCCTTCTAAGAAAAGATTGTAAATGAAAAGAAGTTAAAAAAAAATGCCAATTGAACTGACTTACAAAAATAATAATCGATCTATTTAGTTGAATATTATAAATATTACATTAAAAGTTCATAATTTCAAACTCACCTTCTCTAGTAGTCTCTCCGGGATTAAGTATGGGTGCGACGACAATCTCATCGCCTATTGCGAACTCATCCTGAACCATCAAGGCCGCATCACCTCCAGACACCAACCATAAAGGTCGGATCAATGGCAATCCTTCTTCTAGAGCTTCTCGCTTATATTTCAGCAAAAGAGGTGTAATCTGAAACAAAACGACCACTAAAATTTGATTATGTAGTCTAAAATCTAGGTTAATGTAATACAGCTTCATTATATAACACTTCGTCTTCATTATTATTATA
The DNA here is from genome assembly GCF_026898425.1 of Galleria mellonella. Lineage (NCBI taxonomy): Eukaryota > Metazoa > Arthropoda > Insecta > Lepidoptera > Pyralidae > Galleria > Galleria mellonella. Next base: position 1,055,214 of record NW_026441984.1, on the reverse strand, counting down.
ATTAGTGTCGATGATGTAATTATATTTATGTAATTAGTGGTATACAGTAGAGATAAAATACTCATTAGAAACTGGTACAAATCAGTATAATAACATTGATAGTTTTACTTAATTTACACTAATTCATAGCCGTATCTAACAAGAATTTTATTAGTCTTTACAAATGATTTCATTGTTTAGAAATATTTTACTCAAGGCCCATTTACTCGTAAGTACACTTTATGAATACTTACTAATTTTTGTCGCAAAGATGTCAAATTCTTCGCCATCTCTAGTACCTTTTCATCATTGTATTTACTCGGCAAATGAGTGAATTTCATCACTGGCAAGAACGTGGCCATTTGCAGCCATCTTATATACAATTCCCTTTCCGGCAACTCTATTCCATTCTCTTGCGTTGTGTTTGTCATATTTGTCTCCATGAATCCTTTTGAAAACGGCAAGAATTGCTCACTGCCAGGCCAGTATATATCCCCGCCTACCGCACCGGGCATTACGAATGGATACCCATCAACTCCATATGTCAACATCGCTGGTATAACCATTGCCATAGCTTCCCACGATGATTCAAAAGGAGGCAACGATACAAAAATTGGTGGTCTCGGCAAAAAAACAGCTGATGAAACACCAATTATGTTTAGGGTTTTTTCAAAAGTCTTAGTAAATAATGTTTTGTATTGATCTGGGTTAATAAGTCTCTTCTCACACTCATAATAGTGAGGCATATCGTAAGCAACTCCTAAATCAAAGTAGAAAGAGTCAATATGATATTCATCTATAACGGCTTCTAATTTTTCTAATATCCATGGAACTGATCTGTTATTAGTTATGTCTAATACTCCAGCACTGGCCAACGATTTGAATCTTGTTAGAGCTGGAATTCTTCTATCACTATTTCGTTCACTTATGAGCAATCTTCTTTGAACACATTCAGCAAAATTCACACTTTCAGTACTTACAAAGGGTTGAATTGTAAACGCTACTTTAAAACCTCGTCTATGCAGTTTGTCGACAGTTATATTTAACGTTTCAAATCTATTTGTGTCTACAGATAAATCACCGATTTCGTTCTGCCAAAACTCATTTATAAGAACGTGACCTTGTTTTAGAAAACCTAAATTAATGACATCCTCTGTGTATTGTGATATTGTCTCGGCTTGCAGTTCGTGTTTGAAACGGGGTGCAATTTGCCATACTGGTTCTGATATTAGAGACTCCAAGGTTTGCATATCAGCTGGCTTTAAACCATCCCATAGTGGAGCTCTTCTGTGGTTGTGAATAGACGAATGAAGAGACTTCATATCGTGCGATGTGCATATATTGTACTTCATCTCGGGAAATTCTGTGAGCTTATTGACATAAGCGAAGTCATCATATTTTGCTCTAACACAGATTTCCTTTCTAGCACTATTAATGGATACTTGAAGGGGGGTTTCTTCATCAATTATGATGGCGGCTCCTTTGGAATTGATTAAGTACCTCGACAGGACATTGCTCCATTGTGACTTCTGTATGTCGCCGGTGATAAACGGCGTGTAATCAATGGACCCTGTATTCAGGGGCCAAGTTATATTAAGTGATTGTGCTCCGCCGTACCAATGCACTTTTGTATCGGTCCAATCAAAGCAGTCGTTAGGATATACATCTGAAAATTTATATTAATTACTAACAATATAAAACATTCCGAAATATTGATGGCTAATAATAAAATAGCTTGAAATGAAGCAGTTCTTAAACTCTATTATGAATTTACAATATTTTTCAATAAGCAGTTAACTAAATTAGTTGGCAATGATTAAGTAAAGCAAAAGAATATGAGAATTTTTAATTTAAAAATGCAAAATAGATTTAAAAATTTACCGTTTCTTAAAGCTTTCCAATGGACAGAATAGCACGTAGTATTGTCAACTCCAGGGTCGTGCGGCAGACACTTGAGATAGAAGCGTAGTGTGTGCAACCATTCCAAACACTCGGACCCATCGTTCCGCCTGTCTTCAGGCAGACACGGGTAAGACTTCACTTTTCCTTCTAGACCGACCGCTGAAAATATAATAAACTATATAATTCATCAAAACTGTAACTGCCGATACTTTATGAATTCTAATTTTTCTAGTGTATTATAGGCAAAAATAATACATTTTGGATATTATATCTTTTTATACAACTTAGAAAGGAAAACGATATATGAATTTAATCAATAAGTAAATGCATTTACATAAGATAAAAATCATGGTGTTGATTTTCATTTTATGAGTATAAAAGCTCAATGTCGAGCATTGTGAACTAAAAATCTGTATGACAGTATCCAGTTACTATACTGCCATACCTTTTCTTTTAAATTAGAACAATAATAGCTTTGCTCCTCCACGTTGATGAAGAAATACGCAAGTAAGTTAATAATTTCGGGAAACAATTATTAGTTATAAGGTTTATATTTTTTTTTATGTAACTTAAAATGGCAAACAAGCTGACGGTCCACCTGATGGAAAGTGGTAACCGTCGCCTATAGACATAACAGAGTATACTGTTTCGCCCATGATACCCCCATGCGTTGCCATTCCTAAGGACTCAGGTGTTATTCCTCTGTACCCTGTAAATTCACTGCCACATCCCACCCGTCATACTGAAACACAGCGGTGCAAACACAACTGTTTCACGGTTGAAACCCGAATGAGACAGAGGTACCCAAGTACAAAATTTCTCTCTAGTAATTATTTGTTATTATATTATAGTTGTACAATTATTAGAACCATACAGTTAAATCATCAATCATTAAAAAAATATTTCGATCAATATGTCAGCAAATTACCTAAAGTAGCTTTTAGTATCTCATGATCGTCTCTGTTGAAGATCCTGATTATTCTCTTGGGTTCGTTGAACTGTACGTTATCGTAGTAGGCCTTCGTCAACGCTTGCTGGTGGTACAACACGTAGGCAAAGCCCACAAAGAACGCCACTGCAAGGAACATGAGACCGACGAATGCACGGAGCTTGTAGTCTGTGGGCTTCTTTCGGATCTTTTGCGGAATACTCTGGAATGAGAGTATATTAATATATATATATGTATGTATGTATGTGTGTTTGTGTATATATTTATGTAAATGTTTATAATTTATCAATAATCTAAATTAATTGACGACTAGTTTCAATTGTGGAAGTGCAGTGAGTATTTTAGAGTTATATGTGCTCTGATAGTGCATCATAAAAATACGTTTACAAAACAGGCTTACAACTTTAAAAGGCTTTGCTTTTCTAATGCTAAAAATTGTATTAATCTTGTTAATTACTTCATCGCCGTCATCATCATGGTGATATCAGTCCTTAACCGCCAACTGCTAAACATAAGTCTCCACCATGGCTGCAGTTAGACTTTAAAGATGTTTTAAGGGGGACGCTAATGCCCATCCCTTGCCGTCCCTTAGTCGCCTTTTACGACACTTACAGAAACGGAAGTAGTGGCCCAGTCTATGGTGGGAACACACGGCCAATTAAATACTTAAATTACTTAATATTAAATAATTAAAATTTTAAATTTAGTTTTAACACATAAATCATTGCCATTTTATTTATTTATCTTAGATATATCATAAGTAACCAACAATTGACTGGCTGTTTTTAAGACAGTTTTCAACACACGACGCTTCATCTTGAATTCAAGATACTTTGTGATTTATGTCGACCACTAAAATGTAAAGATTTTTTTTTATACAACTTAAAATGGTAAACGAGCTGTTGACCCACCTGATGGAAAGTAGAAACCGTCGCCTATAGACATGAGCAGTACCATGGACATAACAGAGTATACTGTTTCGCCCATGATATCCCCCATGCGTCGCCATTTCTGAGGACTCAGATGTTATTCCTCTGTACCCTGTAAATTCACGCCATATCCCACCCTTCAAACCGAAACACAGCGATGCAAACATAACTGGTTCACGGTAGAAACACGAATGGGACAGAGGTACCCAAGCAATCCTTTTAACTGATACATTTTCGACTTAGCCATAAAAAATTTCTTGAAGTCGATTAACTAATAATTTATTTTCTTATCAAGCTCCTCATAAAGTGATACAAACCTGTAATTTCTCTTTGAGAAGGCTAGCGAGGGAGTTTACAGATGTGACGGAGTTACTTGGAGAATAATCTTCCTCGTCCATACTGAACTCGGAACGTCCCAATCTTCTGGGCTTGCGGCGCGGAGACCGGAGTGGGGTCCTGGAAGACAATATAAGCCTTTCTAAAGATCTAAAGTTAGTTGCTATAAATGCTATGTTTCTATAACACTAAAGAATGCTAAGGTTTTATTTTATGGTGAAAAGAGAACGGCATCCCCATCTGCGCTAACGGGATACGTTGGCAGGGCACCAGTGAAAGGTGATAAATGAAAACAGGCCAGTTAGCTCGTTATGATGAATTCATCAGGAATTGGACAGGGCAGGTATTAATCACGCCGATTTCCAGAGGGAACCACGTGGAGGTTGACCTGATAGGGCTGATAGATTTTGCTAGCAATGGGGCTGTTAGAATTTATTGGGTACGAACAATCCCTTTTTCCCCAACATATGAATGCCAGGATAGAGATTATTGGCAATATTATTTTAAAAAAATGTTTATTTCCTGTTTAATATAGTCTGAAGAATATTTCCGAACGAAGTCGAAACAATTTTCGGAAACAGTAAACACAGTAAGTCCACTAAATTCCCGATACTATTTGTTAAAATATAGGTACCTATTCCTTGAGATTGAGAAATATTTACGAAACACTAATTGAATTATAAAATAACAATTACATAAATACATATCATCATCATCATCATGTCCAGTCATGTCATCACCACTGAACATAGGCTTCGTAGGGGGGGAAAGGGATTATTAGTAATGGAGACTAAGAATCCCATTGCTAGCAATATACCCAACCAGGTCGACCTCCTCGCGGTTCTCCCTGGAAACTATCATGGTTAAATCCTGATGAATTCGTCGTGATGGGCTAACTGGCTTGTTTTTATTCTCATCTATCACCCTTCACTGGTGCTCCGCCAGCGTATCCCGATATCGCAGGCGGGGTTATCATACCATTTTCACCCATCAAAAAAAAAAATAGATATTCATATATAATGTATGTAAAGAGATATTTTATGTCTATGTATATATGTATATGTATTATCGTATACAGATATGTATTTATTTTGATTTTAATTGTATGAGTTACTTATATATGTCAACATATTTCATATTTTTTAATAGAAACATCTATAATGTTTCCTTCTATTATTGTACGCACACTGCCCGCTAGTAATTAATACTTCTTTCCACTCAGGGTTTGCTGGAAGAGAACTCTTATAGAGTTAAGCTCGCCTGTTGTACATCTTTATTTTATATATATATTATATGTTGTAATTTTTTCTGTGTACAATAAAGAATAAATAAATAAATAAATAAATATAATAATTATACTAAATGCACTTAATTATCTGATTACATTATGAGAATCTAAATACATTTGATTATAGTAACCACTTGTTAATGCTGCCACCGTCTGGCCAAAGTTCAATAAACATATGCAATGCACTACGATGACATTTTGATATATTTTTTATTTTATTTTATTAGACATTAACTGTCTACTGCTCAACGTGGATCTCTCCTATATGGAGAATTTTTCCAGTAGTTGTCACGCTTGGCAGGCGTCCTGGCAACCGCAGTTAGGCTTTGGTGATGTTTTAAGAGGGACGCTGATGTTCATCGCTCGACAATTGAATTCCCTTAGTCGCCTCTTGTGATACCCACGGGAAAGGACGGTATCGCACATTCTATTTCGGGACCATACGGCACATTTGGAGATATATATATATATATATATATAATATGTATATATATTAATTAATTAAATATATTATTTATGCATCATTTATATAAGTATGTATCTATATAATATAATTTTATCTTTGTCAACAGACACACACACACACACACACACACACACACACACACACACACACACACACACACACACACACACACACACACACACACACACAAGTTACACTCTGGGTTAGTTGTACGCGTCCGTGTAGCCTAACTTCAGGCTTCAGCTGAAAATCAGTGTTTTGCTTTTAAGCAAAACCATCACTGAGCTGTAGCCTATTTGGGTCACTGCGATACACATGGCGAAAACCATATTTTCATATTTTATCTTTTGTTGTATATTTTGAAAAGTGTAAATAATTTAATTGTATAAACTCATTTGTAAATTTTACGTGTGTCATAAATAGCTCAAATAAAAAGTTTATCTATCTATCTATCTATATAAATATATATATCGCGATTGGCTAACAGACAGGATATTTTGGGGGCAATTAATCAATCAAGTTAAGTTTCGGTTTAGAAAACGTCGTTTTATCTGTGTTTTTAGGCAATGAAAAACTACTACAATAACATTAGAATACGAAGGTAAATTTCGCCACAATCTTAAATAGAAATATACGTACATCTCTAACACAGTATGTAATATTATCAGGGAACATAAAAATCGGTCATAAACGTTTTATTTTTAGACCATTATCTCTTTATAAATATGAATGTTTACGCATAATCAAATATACGAAACACTAAATATTATGTACTATAATTAATATATTTATAATTGTTTAAATACTAATTGTTTCCCGCGGTTTTGTCAATGAAAATCAGTATATAATCTAACTTATATGTTAAGGCGCAAACCACTAACAAGTGTATTCCCAAAGAGGGTTGACGTCAGGCAGGCGGACGGTCGTAAAACTGTAAGGCAAATCTTTTTGTAATATGGATAAAAAATATATTACGCCGACCCCAAATAATAATTGGGATAAGGGTGGATGGTGATGATGATGATGATGAAATGGTACTCTATAAACTCTATATCCTTCATTCCACAAAGCACATGTATACTAAATTTTATAATGATTAATTGAGTCCATTCAGGTGATAAAACGTAACAAATACACTTTCACATATAAACACGAGTAAAAGTCCAAATTTAAAAAGTACACAATGTTCGATTTATACATACATATTTTTTGTACGGCCGTGTCCTACGTTCTCAGATTTGCACTTATCCATTAAATTATGAACTGACAGATGTATGGAACAATGAATACGTTGAAACTGAGGTCTAGATCAGTGATAATCAGGAAATAGTGTAAAGTGGCTCATGTCTGTGCGTACGTATGGCTATTTACATCATACATACAAACTTTTTTTTTTCATTTTATTTAATGTTCATTTAATTTTTTTTTATATGACATAGAATGGCAAACAAGCTGACGGCCCACCTGATGGAAAGTGGTAATCGTCGCCTATAGACATGAGCAGTACCATGGACATAAAAGAGTGTACTGCTTCGTCCATGATTTGTACTCTGTACCCAGTAAATTCACTGCCATATCCCACCCTTCAAACCGAAACACAGTCATGCAAACACAACTACGTCACGGTTGAAACACGAATGGGACAGAGGTACCCAAGCAAACGATTTTTGTACAAAGTCTCCCTCTGGTAAGTCTTATACATTTTATTATAGTTTTAATTTAATTTTTATATTTTTCTTATATCTTTAATTATTGATAATTATTAACTTACTATAAAAAGCCTAACTATGGTTGTCAGGGGGGAAGGGATTGTTAGTAATGAAATTAACAGTCTTAATGCTAGCAATACACGCTATCAGGTCGACCTCCACGCGGTTCCCTCTGGAAACCATAGTGGTTAATTATTACTTAATTGATGTCTATGGGCCAACTGGTCTGCCTTCATCCTCATCATTCACCCTTCACTGGTACAAGCCAGAAAATACAGATAGCGTAGGCGGGATTACCATTCTATTTTCAACAATAAAAAAAAACTATGATTGCCAACCGGCCTGCCAGGGGAGAAAGGGATTGTTAGTAATGGGGTCAAATAGCCCTATTACTAGCAATATACCCTGTCAGGTCGACCTCCACGTGGTTCCCCCTGGAAACCATCGTGACTAATTCTAGTTTAATTCGTCAGGATCGGCTAACTGACCTACTTCCGTCTTCATCTGTCATCCCTCACTGGTACCCCGCCAGTGTATACCGATAGCGCAGACGGGGTTACCATACCATTATCACCCATTAAAAAACACCCCGCCTGCCAAGTCTGCCAAAACCCACCACGGGGTAGCCCTTGGTGAGGTCAGCTATCTTTTATCATCAGCTAAATCATCAGATCAGCTATCTCCCCATTATAGACGGAGGTCTATGATGGACAGATAGCTGGTATGGCGGTGATGAATAACTTAGTATAACAATTGAGACCGCAGTCTAGACATACTTTACATAAACTTCAAGTCAAATATTTAGTTACTGTTTCTACCGTGAAGCAGTTGTGTTTGCATGGCTGTATTTCGGTTTGAAGGGTGGGATATGGCGTGAATTTACAGGGTACAGAGGAATAACACCTGAGTCCTCAGGAATGGCAACGTATGGGGGGCATCATGGGCGAAACAGTATACTCTGTTATGTCCATGGTACTGCTCATGTCTATAGGCGACTGTTACCACTTTCCATCAGGTAGGCCGTCAGCTTGTTTGCCATTCTAAGTCGTATGAAAAAAAAATTGTAAGCAAAGTACATAGTGTTCTACGTACATTTCCTGGTTAGTCCGATTTCATGATTTGTACTAACAATTTTCTTTCTTTTCCTTATGCAAACTGCAACTGTATAAGAATGGACTCGGAAAATTGAAATAATCTCTGTTATGCAATCTACTTAGCTAAGTATTATTATTATTATGTTTTCCTTGTGCTATTCCTTGCCTATTTATATGTGTCCTAGTATCAGGTACATATTTAACATATATGCATAGGATTAAATATTGTAGTATATTGTTTATGGGCGAAACAGTATACTCTGTTATGTCCATGGTACTGCTCATGTCTATAGGCAACGGTTACTACTTTCCATCAAGTGGGCCGTCAGCTTGTTTGCCATTCTAAGTTGTATAAAAAAAAAATGAAATGCAATACCAGTTTTTACAATAATTTTGCACCATATGCATTGATTAATAGGTATAAAAGTAGCCTATGTGAAAGACCGCATAGGCTATACTTTTATCCCACAGAATATAATGAAAGACCATCCCATACACTGTGTGTACACAAGATAGATAGATAGATAGATAATTTATTTGCATTACTTACAGCACACAAATTACAACATATATTGATATACACAAAAAGCGAGATAACATAAATTATTTAAAAAAAAAAATACATAAAGCTAAATACAATTTTTCGTTTCACAAAATTTTAAGATGATTGTTTACTTGACCCATTAAATTGTCATTAAATATAAGAGATAATAAACAAATTAACTCATTTCCTTTATAATTTTACACGTGCCTTTACATTAATTATTATTGTTTTTTTATTTTTTTTTATACATCTTTGAATGGCGAACAAGCTGACGGCCCACCTGATGTAAAGTGGTAACAGCCTATAGATATGAGCAGTACCATGGACATAACAGACTATACTGTTTCGCCTATAATACCCCCCATGCGTCCATTCCTGAGGACTCAGGTGTTATTCCTCCGTACCCAATAAATTCACGCCATATCCCACCCTTCAAACCGAAACACAGCCATGCAAACACAGCTGCTTCACGGTTGAAACACGAATGCAATCGACTTTTGTACAAAGTCTCCCTCTGGTTGTGTTTCGAAGGCAATCCGTACTTTTGTTATTGTGTAATATTTTTTATTTATTTTTTTATATTAGAAATATAAGAAATAATTTGAACCGTAATAAATCCATTAATAAATCGCAATAATAAACTTAATTCCGATAAAGTGAGTCATTTTAGAAACTACTTACTTTTTTATATACTATTATATCTACAATATAATACAGAAATTAAATTTTTATAAAATCATAATCATTTAAAAATATAATTATTCAAAAAGAAAATACAATATATTCTCGTTTGTGTATAAAATATTTAACTAAAACATTAATACACACTTTCTGATTAATCATTAAGTACACTAAGGGAACAACAACATGGCAACTTACAAATAAATACAGTCGACACACACACCAAAATAATACGGATATTCGTACAGAAACAAACTCACACATCTACAATACACTCATAATTAACAAAAGTGTTTTATTTTATCGTATCAAGTGAAATCCGGTATACGTGTATTATTATGCGCAGGAGTGATCCAAGAGAGCGTGCGCGCAGACTGACCGGTCGCTAGCGTCGTGAACCCGTATGCGCATAGGTAGTGAGTTCGCGAAACAAACACACTTAAGTAGAAACTTATAAGTTATTTGTGAAATTAACTATTTAACGGTAAATTAACATGTGATCTATAATGCTTTAGGACCTAATAGGCATTCTGTCTTGTTATGGTAATGATTATTTAATTTATGTAAACTTAAAAAAGGAAAAAAAATATTTATTTTCAGATTGACTTTAAATTATAAAATAATAGAAAATAAGACAGAAAGTAAAGAAAGAAATAAAGAAAGAAATACTTTACGTAGATTTCTTTTTGCATAAATATTTTATTGGTTTATTGTTGTCATATTTTTAGGATATATATATATATGTATATATTTTAGCTATTGATCTGTTTTGTCTCTTTCTTTTATTCTATATTTCCAATTTGAAAGAAAGTGACAAAATGTTTCAACAGCTAAAATATATTTATTGTGGGTTTTAGTAATTAATTATCACATTTTAATTGCCATAACCTTCTCTCTCTTATTAACAATAACTCTTGTATAATTTGCCACCAAAAAGCTATGATGTCCTAGCGGTATGACGGTTATCAGGGATTTGTGGGAAAAGAAGACATACTGCCCTTTTTTAATGGATGATAATGGAATAGCAACCCCGCCTGCGCTATCGGTATACACCGGTGGAGCACCAGTGAGGGATGACAGGTGAGAATGAAGCAGGTCAGTTAGCCCATCCTGACAAATTCAACAACGAATCAATCATGATGGTTTCCAGAAGGAACCGCGTGGAGGTCGGCCTAATAGGGTTTATTGCTAGCAATGAGGTTGCTAATCCCCATTACCAACAATCCCTTCTCCCCCCAGACATACTGCGCTGACCACATATACATGGAAAAAGGCAAAGCAATGTCGAATGTCAATTGTGAGCAAAATAAATACTTTTTGAGTTTGATTTCTGATGAATGTAGTACCGCATTCGAGTATTCTGACACTTCCCTATGGTTGACTGGGAGAGAATGCTTTTAGCATTAAGCTTTTAGCATTAAGTCCGCCATGTACTAATGAATAAATAAATAAAATAAATAAATGTTCTTTCGCATGGATAATGAAACTAGATCCGAAATCATTCCTTATTAATACATTTGCATTGAATAGGGTATAGCTCCATGTACTCCGCACTTCATATTATATATACTTAATTGATAATATATGTTCCTTATCTTGAACAAAGTAAAACTAGAAAAATAAGCAAGTAATTGTACATAAGTTATTATTGTTCTCTTAAGTAGGGCATACAGATAAGAGTGTTTTAAAAGCAAACAATGCATGGCAATTTATAATTTGTGTAATAAAAAAAATTAAGAATTTCAATTTATTATTTAACAAAATTTGTTATTATTAAAAATTATGCGAACTTTTTTGTCTTTTCTTCACTTTTGTTACACTTATGTACATAATTACCAGAGGAAGACTTTGTACGAAAGTCGATTGCTTGGGTACCTCTGTCCCATTCGTGTTTCAACCATGAAGCAGTTATGTTTGCATGGCTGTGTTTCGGTTGTGTGGGATATGGCGTGAATTTACTGGATACAGAGGAATAACACCTTAGTCCTCAGGAATGGCAACGCATGGGGGGTATCATGGGCGAAACAGTACACTCTGTTATGTCCATGGTACTTACTGCTCATGTCTATAGGCGACGGTTACCATTTTCCTTCAGGTGGGCCGTCGCCTTGTTTGCTATTCTAAGTTGAATAAACCGAAACATAGCCATGCAAACACAACTGCTTCACGGTAGAAACACGAATGGGACAGAGGTACCCAAGCAATCGACTTTTGTACAAAGTCCCCTCTGGTAAATGTCTAAAAATGGTAATGAAAACTAATTATTTTTAATATATATATTTTTTAACTTCTTTCTCTTTACCAGTTACGACTTACAACAGATTCAATAAGCACAACAATATTAGTTATATTGCAATTATTACAGCGATTGATGGCCCAATCAGCATTAATTTATGTTAGTAACATAAACGTAAAGTAAACCCGACACCAGTGACGTCAATTAACTGGTAAATGAATTCCAAAGTTTATAACTTTATACGTATTGAAACGGAATGCTAAATTGTTCACCCAACTTTTCATCCTTCACTGGTGCCCCGCCGATGTATACCGATAGCGCGGGTGGGGTTACCAATCCATTATCATCCATTAAAAAAGAAAAAAAAATGTTCACCCACTTATGTTATGTTGGCTATTTAACATACTGTTGAATCTATAATATAATCTAAATGAATCGATTCATTCACACATGTCATCACATGTGTTGCTAAGCGCAACTTACGAAAACAGCTGAACCGATTTCACTAATTCTTTTTTTAGAATATTCCTTGAAGTACGAGGTTGGTTCTTACGGAGAGAAAAATTAAAAAAATTGCCTGGAAACGTCTAAAAACAGCACTTTTCTATACTCCTACACAAACGATTCGTAATAATAGATAAAAGTCAATTTGAACTTTAATACCATATTATAAAGTTCAAGTGTTAGTGCAGAGATTCCGGGAAGGCAAAACAATTGAGCGACGTGGCACGGCGTGTTTTATAATTATTTTTTTTTGACATAATGTAATCGTTGACTTATTAAGTTTCTTTTTTCTTTTTTGCCTTACTAGCTGACTCGATGAGCCGAATAGCAGATTATATATTAAAAAAATAAATTAATTAAAGAATCGACTGTTAGGCGGTACGAAGTTCGCGGTGTCAGCTAGAATGCTAGAATAAATTTTGATTTTTTTTTAAACAGTGTACTGATGTGACATACATGTGTAAACCTGCCTATGTATATATATACATTTTTCTCTCCCTCTTTTCATCTAATTCATGCATCTTCTTCTAGCCAGCTTGCATGCACCATGCATCTTATCCCAGGCCATATCTTTGACCCTATATGACATAACTAACATCTAGTGTTTCCTTTATTTGTCCTATATACTTATTCCTTGGTCTTCCATTTCCTCTTTTGCAAACACTAAGTTCATGGGGAAAAGGGATCGTTAGCAATGGAGTTTGACAGCCCCATTGCTAGCAATATGCCCCATTAGGTCGACCTGCACGTGGTTCCCCCTGGAAATCATCGTGAACAATTCTTGTTGAATTCGTCACGATGGGCTAACTGACCTACTTCATTCTCATCTATCATCCTTCACTTGTGCCCCGCCAGTGTATACCGATAGCGCGGGTGAGGTTACCATTCCATTATCACCCATTAAAAATAACACTAAGTTCATAGTGAATTCGCTATACATAGAAATAGTAATTGCTTTTTGTTTTTATAAAATAATCCTATGAGTCATCCCAGACCGTCACGCGACAGGGAATCCTAGTGGAAAGGTCAGTGTCTCCGATTTGATTGGATATATCAAAAGTTCCACCTTTTGAAACTGCTTTCGTCTTTGATTGCTTGCAATGATGTTTTTGATAGATCGATATAAAAATTGAATTCTATCCCATTCTCTATGTATTAAGCTACCGTTATGGTATCTTTCCTGTTTTAGTTCCTGAAATAAATGATTTATCGTTTATGTCTTATTATATATTCAATGTCACTAGCAGTTGGGTGATTCGATCTTTTATATAGCTTTATAAATTTTGGATATTCTTTTTTTCTTGTTTTTAGTTGAATAATATAATTTCTGCTATCCACTGATATCTACTAATAAACTAACGGAATATAATACTATATATTTAGTACACTTGTGTTATTGTATGTTTATCGACTGTCACTATCCGTGCGCTATGCTAAAAGATCCTCGATAGCAACAGCGCTTTATCAATATTATTCAAATTGAACGCCTGTCAAATGTGAATTAGCAATTTCCTCTTGCGACACTATTGTGTAAGGAATACCACAGGGGCATTACATTATGTGGAGGTACTGAAAATTGAGTAATATTGTTACGGTATAATATATAATAATACTAGCTGTATCCCGTGACATCGTCCTTTGTACATAAAGTACTTTATATGCTAAGTTAGGTACTTTAAATAACTGTGTTTACATATCACAAAGTCATTGCTCTAGTGGGAATAATCATTGTTAGGTTAAATCTTATTCATATACCAAATTTTATTTAAATCTGATCATTGGATTTTTCGTGCTAATTTCACCAGCGTAAGAATAAAAAAAACACCAAAGTTCTTAAATAACGTTCTCGTACGACGAAACGATGTAAGACACGAGTTTTACACCGTGTCATATGCGAACGATCCAGCAGTTGGACGTAAATTGTTTATTATAATACAATATAGTATAAAGTAATGATAAATTACTTTAGCGGCTGTGAACTGGCAAAACCTTCTGTAGGATGCATTTAACTATTTTTTTACAAAAATCTATAAATGATTTTACTATTATTACCATTTTACTTAAAACAATTACAAGTTAATTATGGCGGGAAAGCTAATCTACTCACACATACGTGATTGTAGAACAAAATCCAGACCTAGACATGTCTATTGATTTCTTTCATCGCTGGTTGAAAACCAAAAAAAACAGTCCAATGCCTAAACGAGTCAACTATTCGTACATAGATGCAAGTGAATTTTATCAGGTTAAGATTGCGTAGTGCAATTTAGGTATTTGGTTTCGCAATGCACCAGGTCAACGCACGGACGCACTTCCTTATTAACTCCCTTGAGATCCCAGCCCACGCTTCGGAGAACCCTTGGGCAATCGTCAAGATAAGTGTTCCATACATCGATATATAAGAACCCCTAGATGCCTATTCGACCTATTTACGGTAAGCATTCTACACAACTACGTTGTGTATATTCGTTTTTAACTAACTTGAAAAAGTTCTCGATTCGTTTGTATTTTTTTTATATTTGTAATCTCATTCAATCTCGTCATTAATAACAGAGTTACCTTTTCGGAAAATTCTTTTTTTTTGTCTAAAAAGATATACTTAGAGATTGGTCCTATTAAAATTTTATCAAAACTGGTTCAGAAATTTGATTTTTTAATCAGAGTGACTGGTTTTGCCACAATCTTAAGTAATATTTTAAAATTGAAAACACAGTTTAAATATATGCGTAGATGACATACAAATTTATCTGCTAATAAAATTTCTCTTTACAAAACCCGTGTAGTTGAACGAAACGTATGCGTTGTAGCATGCAATTTTAGATGTTTTTTTATTAAGACTGGACTAAAATATATAAGTAAACCTTCGACATTTGTTGGATTTAAACATCTGGACAGACGAGGCAAGTATAAAGGATTTTTTTTATTCTTTTCACCTACACAGGTTATTAAGTGGTAAGTTTTGGATGGCATTATGTATCTCGAGTGGCGACCGCGTACGGGTAAACGCAGTGTAGGACGACCCCCTACTCGATGGAGTGGCAACTTGAAATGCATTATAGGGAGTTAGTGGATGCAAGTGGCTCAGGACCGTTCTTTATGTAAGTCTATCGGGGAGGTTTATTTGTAGCAGTGGACGGATAATGGCTGAAATGATGGATGTTGGATGTATCTTGAGTTTTTTAATATCAATGGTTTCAGTACTTCGTTTCCTTTGATAAAGTGTGACACTGAAAAAATCCGGAAACACCAAACTGACTTACATCCTTAATAATATTACAAATATGAAAGGAAGTTTGTTTCTTACCTTTTGAGTCCTTAACGGCTCAACCAATTGTCATGAAGTTTGCTAGACATATAATCTTTAGAACGATAACGGACATGGGCTACTTTTTATATTAGTCGGTTTATAAGTTTGTAATAAACATTAGAGCAGTGTTTCCCGATCTTTTTTGTGCCGTGCCCCACTTGAACATTTCTAAATTATTTAACAACTACTAGCAAAACCCCTTATGAGGGAGGCTTATGTTCAGCAGTAGATAGGGAGGAGACTTTGTACAAAAGTCGATTGCTTGGGTACCTCTGTCCCATTCGTGTTTCAACCGTGAAACAGCTGTGTTTGCATGGCTGTGTTTCGGTTTGAAGGATGGGATATGGTATGAATTTACTGGGTACAGAGGAATAACACTTGAGTCCTCAGGAATTGCAATGCATGGGGGGTATCATGGGCGAAACAGTATACTCTGTTATGTCCATGGTACTGCTCATGTCTATAGGCGACGGTTACCACTTTCCATCGGGTGGGCCGTCAGCTTGTTTGTCATTCTAAGTTAAAAAAAAAATAAAAAAAAAAGATAGTTAAAAATTGATTTAAAAAAAAATTGAAAAACACTGGTCTATAGACAGAATATTCCTATATACAGCAAAATGATGATTCGATACTTACTTGGCTCTATCATCGTCATCGTTGTTTTCATCTGTGGGGTGGTCACCGTCGCTGAATCCGGATGCTGTGCTTTGATGGTGTTCCGGAATCTGTAAATGTAAACATAATCCTTTAGTTATGTTGCAATCTTTTGGTTCCTCAAAATTTTTTTTGTCGACATGGCATACCATGCAAGATGATAGCCCATTTGATGGAGAGTGAAGATTTGATTAGCACATTGGACAAAACAGAATACGCTATTCATATTCCTAAGGGTTAATATATATATATACATACATACATATCCATATCTAACACGCCTGTCTCCCATTAGGGTAAGCAGAAACAATGGAACGACAAATGCTTCGAGATATATATATATATATATATATATATATATATATATATATATATATATATATATATATACTTAACATTTTTTTTATGAAGCATTTTATAATTTTATTCCATAAACTACGGTAAATTAATTTAACTAACAACAAAATTTTAAAAATTTTAAAATATGTGTGTTTGTGTATATAAGTGTCAAATATCAAAAATCAAATATGTACACTACATAATATGAAAAGAAAAGAATTCCCACTAACCGGATTAAAAATTTTTTGTAAACGATAATGATAACAATATCAAGTTACACTTAAGTTTGTTTTAGGTATTATTTAACACTTGTGATATAAAAACAATATATATATATATATATATATATATATATATAATAACAATTGTAATAATTGTTCTAGATAATAACTTGTATGATGTGTTTCTCAGTTCTCTATAAACTCGTCACTCTAATTTGTCTATGTCATTCTAAGTTGCATAAAAAAGAATAATTTAAATTACTCATACTTTCTCACAAATTATATATTCATAATAACAATAATAATAATAAATGCCACACTATTATATTATTTCACAAATTTGTAATATAAATTTATTTTTAATGTAAATTTAAAATTTACTATTTATATAACACATTGTATCTGAATTACTAGTTGCAATTCGAAATTGTTAATTCAAAAATTAAAGTTAAATTAAAAAAATTCGAAATTGTTATTTAATTATATAACACACTGAATCTCTACTAGTTGTAATAGTAAATATAAATAAACAATGCTGAATTTTTATTTAAACCCCTTAAAAAACAATTATAACAATAAATGCCACACTATTATATCATTTCACAAATTTGTAATATAAATTTATTTTTTATATAAATTTTAAATTTACTATTTATATAACACATTGCATCTGAATTACTATTTGTAATAGTAAATAATAATAAACAATGCTGATTTGTTATTTAAACACCTTTAAAAACATTATGAGCACTGCCATACGTGTCAGGCAAATTGTGACACTGTAATGAAATTATCTGTGACAAATAGAAGTCTAGTTATTGTTTGATATCAAATATTATGTTGTGTAATTAGGTAAAATTAACGAATATATGTACATGTTTATTTTAATTAACGTCTTGTTACGAAAAACTTAGTTAATTTATTATATCGTTTAACTGTAATCGTTTTTTTTTTTTTAAGTTAATTAAACAAACCAAAAATAATTTTAGAACAATCAGAGCAGATAGGTTTGATATTAAGATTTTCAAAGATATATAAGTACTTAAATGACTATGCTAGCACAAAAAAAAAAAAGATGAATTAGGTAATACTAAATATTCTTAAAAATATTTCACGAAATATTTGAGATTATAGCAATATTTTATAATTTAAGATTGTGAATCACAAAAAAACTTACTTTAGTCGTGGCAAAATCAGTTATTTTGTTTAAAAAACTACTATAGGGATTTGGTTAAAATTTCTATGGCACCAAACGGAAAGTATAATGGAAAATGGCAACAGTATCCTGAACATGTTTGTCCTCTAGTGAGAATGCTTGTCGAGAGGACTAAATCATTACTAGTGATTAAATATTAGCATTTTTAAGTACACTTACTAACAAAAATGGATCCGAGTCATTTAAAATAAACAAATGAATAAAATAAAAAATAATACTTCCAGATAAAAAAAAATTGAAGACGTTTTGTAACTGAAGAAGTATTGTATTGTATTGTAAAATCTTTATTGTACATAATTCACACTGGACACTGAAAAATGATTTAATATACAATGGCGGACTTATCCCATAAAAGAATCTCTTACAGTCAACCTTTGAGAAGCTGAAAGAAAACTGTAGAATGTATAAAGGTAATAACCGAAGTTATGGGGTAACAAACATAAAAAAATTCCATTGAATTGAGAACCACATCTTTTTATTAAATCGGTTAAGTGACATGCTATACACGTATGCGAGTCCTCGTTAACAGTATTATGCTATCTTAATCAAACAATCTTATATGTGAAAGACAAATATTTAGCCACTCCAAACACAATATAACTGGATTATAATGTAAACTTCACGCCGGCCTCCACACGGGGTGAGTAGAGAGAATTGGACACCAGAGGCCTGTACTTATTTATTTAATAATTTATTTCTTATTGTATTCCGTAATATGATTATTAGATAACTTTTCAACTTTAATTATTACAGTTGTTAATTATTACTGTTGCACACAGCAAGTAGGAGGTAGGAGGACAATCCTTTTTTTTTTCCTTACCTTAATCCTATTTTATCTCGTAGATAAAATATTGTATAATTTATATAATTTGTGAGTTAATATAGATACGTCTGTAATCCTTGATGAATGAAAAATAAAAATATTGAAAATTGTTGTGGTTTGTAACTATTTAGTTACAAACACCTCTACATATATTGACTCACAAATTATATAATATTTTATTTACGAAATACAATACAATACGAGTTCCAATTTCAAAATTTATATTATACTGCTTTCAAGTAGCCAGTTCTAAAAATTTTCAGTGTAGCCCTCGTAGGCGTCCGCCTTTTGTGCCAAACATTTTTTGTGATGTGGTAAATAAAAAATAATTACATATATAAATGTGTATAATAAAATATAGTATAAGAAAATAAGTACAATGTCGCCTTTGTATATTATGTTTTTATTATATTTTGTGTACAATAAAGAATAAAGAAAGAAAAAAAATAAGGTAAGTGAAGTAGTTCTATATAAATTACATAAAATTTTAGCCCAACTAACAGAGTAGTTCCACTCCTTTGGAGGTGTAATTTTTTAGTATCTTGGTTTTCTAAACCGCTTTCGTTAAATGCGAGGCCCATAACATTTATTAAAATCAATTTATTACCATATTTAATAATAATTGAGTTTATCTATTACAAATGATACTAGTTATGTAGAGATTAACAACACTAATAGGTTTAAAAGGTTAAAAAGTAAAAGATACATAAAGATATATAGAGTTATAAAGATTAAAATTACCAAAATTAAATAACTTACTAAAAATAAGTAAAAAAAAAAAACAATTTACTACCAAAGTTAATAAATGCACAGGGCATTGCTAAAATAAAATAAAAAAGAATTAACGTAGACATTGCTAAAATTTAAGAAAAATCTTATTTACTCATTGCTCAATTTGAGAAAAAACTAATTTGAGCAATATAAAAATTAAGAAAAAACTGGCCTGTGTCAGAGGTATGCAGTCAAAATCGTGGTGTCGCCTGCCGCGCATCCTTGCATCCGATCACTTGCACTCTGCCACCGGCCGCGATAAGTTAATTAACAGTAATCAACATTAATTATAATGAATCTGGACCGTCTACTGGGTGTCTGATGCAGGGCTGTCATTTAATTCGCAAAGTAAAAAGAAGAAATCGTTATTTATATTATAAACGAGACATGGGTAATATATAGCTATATATATATATAATATAAATACTGTAGTTACAATATCCACATATTGGGGGGAAAGGGATTGTTAGTAATGTAGACTGAGAATCTTATTGCTAGCAATATACCCAACCAGGTAGACCTCCTCGCGGTTCTCCATGGAAACTATCATGGTTAATTCCTGATGAATTCATCATGATGGGCTAACTGACCTGTTTTCATTCTCATCTATCACCCTTCACTGGTGCTCCGCCAGCGTATCCCGTTAGCGCAGGCGGGGTTACCATACCATTTTCAACAACATATTGGCCCGATAAAAGATATGTTAAATGTCGGTTCGCCTTGTGTGTCCGGGCATAGAATAAACCACCCCTTCCGTTCCAGTGGGTGTTGTAAGAGGCGAGGGAGGGGCAGCATAAAAAACTAACTGCGGTTGCCAACATGCCTGCCAAGCGTGGCAACTACTGGCGAAAATCTCCTTATGGGCAAGGCTTATGTCCAGCTGTGGATAGTTAACGGCTGAAATAATAATCAATAAATTTCGGTTTTCCAATACATTATATAATATTGAAAAAAAAAGCCCCGACTGAAATGAATGGACGTTGACCTTTTTCACCATCAATACTATATATTATGTCGCCCATGATAACCCTTATACGTTGTCATCCCTGAAGACTAAGGTGTTACGCCTCTGTATCTTGTAATTTCATTTATTTATGTATTGATTCAAACCGAAACATAGTCCCTGCAAACCATGCAAACACAATCCGAAACATTCATAATATAAAAATACTCTTTTTAAATAATATTATATGATATAATGAATTCTGTATAAAATTTTCTCGCAGTCATTCTGACGATTATAAGAGGAACTAAATTCACATCGACATGATAATAGTGTTTAAATAATGTCTATAGATCATGATAGATGGCGCTGTAACTATTAAATTGTAATAAACCGTTCAATAACAGGCATTTTAAATTTAATTTAAAATAATTAAGCTTAGTTTATTTAACCACTCCCAATTGTATAAAAAAAAAGTTAATTAAACTAAATTTGTGAGTTATTGTTGTCATTATAAAAATGGTACAATGTTATTATCTATTTGAAATAAATAAATAAATAATATATATAAAAATCACGTGTCACTTGTTTGTGATCGAACTCCTCTGAAACGGTTCGTGTACAATACATAGTATAGTATATTTTGTATACAAACAGTAAAAATTTAGACACTCTAAAAATTTCTGAATAAAACTGAGATATATATATATATATATATATATATATATATATATATATATATATATATATATATATATATATATATATATATATATATATTTAATCATCTAGTGTTATCTCACACACGCAGGATAATCCTGAATGTACTTTTTGTATGACGAAATAAAGTACGTAATCGACTATCGTCTGACATAACTGAGAATTTTGTTCCTCGCGAACAAAAGTCCTTTTCTGTGCATGCCCTAGAACAAATTGCAACCTACGTACAATTAGGTTAACGTCCATTTTATTGTGCATTCTTGATATATGAGTACTTTAATGATAAGAGTCATACAGTAAATTGTAAGGTTTATAATGCGAGCTAAGATTGCGTCAGATCAAAATGTTTATACACTAGTTTTTGCCCGCTGCTTCGTACTCGTGGATTTCAGAAGTAGGACATACTTTGTACAAAAGTATGTCCTACCTTTCGTGTTTCTTCAGAGTATATGTGTTTCGCCCATGATATTTCCATGCGTTGCCATTCCTGAGGACTCAGATGTTATTCCTCTGTACCCTGTAAATTCACGCATATCCTACCCTTCAAACCGAAACACAGCCATGCAAACACAAATGTTTCACGGTTAAAACACGAATGGGACAGAGGTACCCAAGCAATCGACTTTTGTACAAAGTCTCTCTCTGGTATTATATATATAATACTGTATAATAAACTAGACGACGTCTGTAGAAGATATTTAAGAAAAAATTAAATTAAGAGTCTTAATAAAACTAATAGACGTATAATTTTTTTTTGTCTTTCTAACTATCTGTATTTATGTATGTTTATTCCAGCATCACGTAACAATAACTGCGCAAAATTAGATTTGATTTCACAGTTGTATACCTAATGGTCGAACTCATCCACGGATACGAAACCGCGGGCGTAAGGTAGTAATAAAATGAAACCTTGGTATCTAGGAAGTTGTTGATGCTATCAGAACTGTCTGTGCTGCTGCGGACTCCTATGCTGTCATCACTATTGCACAGTCCACCTTGCTGGCTGGCGCTACTCTTGCTGATATCGGAATCCGATATCCACAACGGCGAACGGTATTTGAATTTGTGCGCGAGCGCATTGAATTTCGATTCGTTGTCCATACTTGTATCTATCTTTAAAGTAATTAAATTATAATTTCGTTTAAAGTTTTTTTGAACACTATTTTCGGATGTAATTTAACACTACTAGTATTTTATGTTAGTTAAATCTAATTTAAACTCATATAGTCTTTTATTTTTAACATTTTTTCGGATTTATTACGTGTGTAGAGAAATTAAAAATTACGTCTTTTTGGTGACACCGAACGTATTGTTGGAAGTGAGTTTTGACAGGGTTTTCCTTGACTTCTTCTATAATATTACTTGATATAGCACGGATAACTTGTAATATAACTAACCGGTCTAACTCTTAGATCACGGACAAATTGAATGTAGGCAAATAGTGCGATGGGATGAGCGACTGGAACCTCTAAGGACGTGTTCAATTGATTATCTTGTTACAGAATATATTTATTTAGCCATGACCTGTACACGGATTCGTGACCTTTAAAATTAATATCACAAGTAAAACGGAGTACATGTATAAGAAGCAATAATAGAAATTAATGGAGAGTTAATCAAGTTTTGTTAAAATACACACTCTCTCTATATAAAAATAAAACTTTTTTCTTTTATGCAACTTAGAATGGCAAACAAGCTAATGGCTCAATTGATGGAAAGTGGTAACCATTGCCTATAGACATGAGCAGTACCATGGACATAACAGAGTATACTGTTTCATTCGTTGTATGAGTATATGTTGTCCATTCGTTGCCATTCCTGAGGACTCGGGTGTTATTCCTCTGTACCCAGTAAATTCACTGCTATATTCCACCCTTCAAACCGAAACACAGCCATGCAAACACAAAATCAAACGAATTTTGTACAAAATCTGCCTCTGGAAACTGTTTTTAAATAATAATTCATTGTTCATCCCTGAGGTTGACTGGTACAGAATATTGCTAGCATTAAGTACGCATTTTGTACCATATTTTCTTTTGGTTCATAAAGTTATTTAAAAAAATAAATAAATTGAATTGCGTTTCAAAAACAAAAACAACTTAAATTATAGCAAAACCAGTTTTTTTAATTAAAAACTAAACTGAATCGATTTTCATAAAATTTTTTTAGTACCCATCCGTATATTCTTCTAGATAAAAAAAAGGGGTTTTCAAAATCGGTTTACAACTGACAGAGTTATGAGGTAGCAAACGTAAAAAAAAAGATACAACCGAATTGAAATTCTCCTTGATTTTTGAAGTCGATTGAAAATTTAAACGAACAAAAAAAAACGTGACTAAAAAGCGAAAAATAAACTAATTTTATACCTACAAAGTAAAAAAAAACATATTATATTACGTGCTACCTACTCTACTACAGTGTGTATTTGAAGAGATAAAACTGTGTAGTTAAAATAACAGCAACAAAAGTTATAAACATTTGTTGCTGTTATTTTTACCTCTAATTAACTATAAAATATATTTTCCTCCATCAAACACTACCTAAACTGTGTAAATATGACTAATTGTAACTATAGTATTGAGAAGTAATTTAGTAACATACTAGATGTTTGTATTATTAGTTATAATTAACATTATTTATAATATAATATTAAAATTCAGGATTATCATCGTCATTTCTGGTGAACATAGGCCTTCCCCTATTGGGGGGTGTTGCCATTAATTGCCACGCTTGGCGTGTGGGTTGGCAACCGCAATTAGGCTATGGTGATGTTTTAAGAAGGACGCTGCTGCCCATCCCTTGACAATTAAGTTCCCTTAGTCACCTCTTACGACACTCACTGGAAAGGGAAAGTTGGCACATTCTATGCCGCGACTACATGGTTTCATACCTAAAATTAAGGATAGTTCAAAATAAATTTAAATAAGTCTTTATAGCATACATAGTACGTAGATTTTTTCTTCAGTACTGTATTCTGTAAAGAGAACAATACAGAAGAAGCGGGGGGAAAGGGATTGTTAGTAATGGAGACTGAGAATCCCATTGCTGGCAATATACCCAACCAGGTCGACCTCCTCGCGGTTCTCCCTGAAAACTATCATAGTTAATTCATGATGAATTCATCATGATGGGCTAACTGGCCTGTTTTCATTCTCATCTATCATCTTTCACTGGTTCTCTGCCAGCGTATTCCGTTAGCGCAGGCGGGGTTACCATACCATTTTCACCCATCAAAAAAAAATACAGAAGAAGAAAAAAGGTTAAGAAAGATAATATTTAGGTATCTAATTGCAGAACAAAAGGCGGCCATATTGCTAGTTTGTTCCAGATAACCTTTGTGTGGAGGTTAGTAGATAAAGCACAGTGTATAGGTGCCCTGGAGAGAGAGCGAGATAGAAATAACTATAACAAAAATGTTTTATCCTTATAAATATTATTTTCACTATAAATTGTTACTAACTAATTCAAATTACTAAATGAAAATGCTTATTACCAACTCAGTCTAGTATATTTTTGTTGCTCTCTCTTTCTCCAACAAATGGGTGCTACTAAAAATGTGTGTTATATTAGAAAGAATATATTATACACTATTTTAGCGCGTTTTCTTTTTGTTTATTGTAAATTTTTTTGTTATAATTATGTGTGAAATTAAGCACTAAAAATATTTTTCTTTCTTATAATTTGGTTTTATTTAATAAAATAAATTTCTGTTCTTGTTCTGTTGTTAATGTGAAAAATAGTTTGTTTGTTTGTGCCCTGTTAGTGCATTCAAGCTTGACCGATTGTCTGACATTTAATATACACACAGTACATTAAAAATTTGTGTATATATATATATATATATATATATATATATATATATATATATATATATATATATATATATTCTGAAATATATACATATATATATATATATATATATAGTACATGTGATTTACAATATGGTATATAGTTAGGTTTTCTAAACTCTTTCATCATCACCATAAATCCTTTTATAAGATAATAGTCGTACCAAACGTGATGGTTCGCATTGATCCTCCCAGAAGGATGTCGTTGAGCAATTTATTCGTCTCGTCTGAAGCTGGGACCTTAATGTGTTACTATGTAATCATAACTATTAGGGCATAGTAACGAACACACCTTATAGTCACGGTACAGAATAGGCCGTCTCGTCCTTTCCCGAGAGCGTTGTAAGAGAGAACAAAGGATAAAATACCATCTCTCTTAAAATACCATCAAAACCTAATTGCGGTTGCCAGCCCGTCTACCAAGCGTGAAAAAAAATTTGACTCAACGATAATAGTTTGATAACTTCTCGGATTTTTTTTTAATTTTATTTTAGTCTTAGCAATTGAACTGTGGGACTGTTTAATTGACATCGAATAAAAGGTATCGCTCAATAATATCCTTACAATTCCTGAAAACTAGGTTTATCGTCAACATCATATCAGCTTTTAACTGTCCACTGCTGAACATAAGCCCCTCCCTAGGGAGAATTTTGCCAGTAGTTGCCACGCTTGTCAGGCGGATTGGCAATAGCAGTTAGGCTTTGAAGGTGTTTTAAGATGGATGCTGCTGCCCATCCCTTGTCCTCTCTTAGTCTCTTACGATACACACGGTAAAGAAAAGGGTGGCCTATTCTATGCCGGGACCACACGGGAAACTAGGTCACTTGGTTTCAATCTCCTAAGATTTAGAAGAAGGGGAGAAGAGATTGTTAGTAATGGATTGTTAATAAAATTCTAGCAGTGACTAAAGTTCAGGGGGAAGGGGGAGAGATGGAGTCTAATAACCCTATTGCTAGCAATATACCATATCAGGTCAACCTGCACTTAGTTTCCCCTGGAAATCATTGCGGTTCATTCTTATTGACTTCATCATGATGGGTTAACTGATCTGCTTTCGTATTCACTTATCATCTCTCAGCGGCCTGCCAGCGTATACCCATAGCACAGGCGGGATTACCATGTAATTTATACCCATTAATATTTAAAAATTTTGTCCCAAAAAAACAATCTACTTTAATTGTGGCTAAATCAGTAATTTTGATTTAAAACTACTGAATTGTTTTGATAAAGTTTCTATGAGACCTATCTGTAAGCATATCTTTTCAAATAAAAACGAATTTCCCTAATCGATTTAAAATTGACAATAAAAAAAACAAACATAAAAAAACAACCGAATTGAGAATCTTCTTCTTTTTGAGGTCGTACAAAAGGAACGTAATTGTAATTCATAAGAAACAAACTTACTTTATTGCTTCCCACGTAATCTGCTTTTAAAGCTTGAAAATCTTGAAGCGTATCAGGTACTGTTACTGATTTCTGTCCAAATGATCTGTATTCTATTACATCATCGCCTTCAATAGACACATGTTTAACATTGTTCAATTTAGTTTCATTATCATTCTCTTCTTCTGGTTCTGCAAATCTGACTTCAGGTGTTGGAGATCGTGGGTAAGGAGAGCCAACTTTAAAAGTCGGTCTAGAAAGTGCATCGTCCTCATCAATATACTGTATGTCGTTTGGAGTACGATTCGCTTCTAAGATCAGTCTCCTCGTCTCGGGTGGCATTGCTACATAGTCTTGTGGGTATGACGGTATATTTACACGGAGATCTGGTTTCTTTCGAACCCTCATCTTGGATTACGATCATACAATTTTATGTACTTCTGATGGTTTTGAAAGTTTGTTTTTAAATCGTCAATGGTATTTATTAATAATAAATTATACTCAAATCGTTGAGAATACAGTAAAACAAGGTATTTACTATACTTTCATAAAAAAGTACACCAAATATACACTTCACTGGATTATTTATTTATCACAGTCACGTGTTATTTGCTAAAGAACTAAATCCTCAAATATTGGTTGGAGCCACTGTTTGGGAAAGTGCGCGATAAGGAATCATCTCACTGAAATTGAAATAAGAACTATCCCATTTTTATATTTGATCTTGTAAAAGCATGAAACCTAATTTAAGATTCCTAATTGCATAAACTGTTAAGTAATATAAATATATATAAATATATAATTTCGCGTTCGCTTCAAAAGTAATTATATCATGACTGAAAACGTTTTCGGGGACATTATCAAACATGATCACATCGTTTGTTTTGATAAAAAGTCATGTGACGTATTGATAGCGTAGTCTTTCCTTTGTCTTATCAATTTCGTGCAAGATATGAACCGCCCAGTTTCATTTAGCAAAGATTATCTAATAGGTAGGTACTGCTTAAGAGCAATACAAGCTGTTATTAAATAGGCTAAGGTTAATACTTGTAGATACAGAGATTACTGATATATCTACATCAACATAGATGAAGATATTATAAAGATACTCTTAATAGTATAGCCTTCATGCACTACATTCCAAAATATTATCTAAAACATGTTGATAAAATGGAAATTTGCTCATCCATAATTTGTGAAAATTCGTTAACATGATGGGAATTTTTAGTTTTAAACTCCTTTGAAATAATTTCATCAAATGCAAGTGGGACTCATACATTAGAGTTACAGTAGTACATAAAATAATCCATAAATATTTTTTCTTGTTCGAAGATTTCTAATTGAACTGTCAAATCTTAAAAATCATTCAACTAAATTTTTAATGTAAGTAGTATATTAATTTATTTTAACATTTATTATAATAAGTGGGTAGATATTATATGTATTTATAGTGTATGTATTTATGTAATATTTTATTATATATTTTATTTAACTGTATATTTGTTTATATATTATATTAATAGTTGTAGCACTTTAGCTGCCCACTAACGAAATGCTTTCTCACTGTACTGGGTTGACTGGAAGAGATCTCTGTCAGAGATAAGTCCACCCTTGCTCACAACATTTATAAATATATTATTTTATATGTAACTTACAAGTGCAATAATGAATATATATAATATCTATTCAAATATCTAGCTCTAATGTAGTGAAAAAGACATTTTGTACCACAAAAATAGCAAACATGCATACAGCCATCTTATGGTCACTATAGTCTACAGACACCTGAAACACTAGGTGCGTCATGTGCACGTTGCAGATATTTACTGTTTCATTCTTTTCTGATAATTAATTCAGTATATATGTACCTGACCGCAGGCCATATAAGCACAGACGAATACATGAATTGAAAAAAACAATTATTTTTACATTTTGAACTACCTCAACTTTCAATTATAAAAAATAAAATCTAGTCTTTTAATAGTTTCCTTTTCCTTGATTTTATCTATTTTGTTCTAAGTCAACAATATAGGTATAACAAATAAAGAATATAAGTTACTGGTTAGACTCTTCTTTGTATGAATAAAATATGCTCACGACTACAATAATAATTAGAGACATTTGTCGATTGCAAATATACAATCTTAAATTACATAGATAGTCTCCATACAAATGCTTCGAGAAAAGCGGGTCAACTTTTCATACAATATTGCTTGATAAATAGTTAGAAGTGATTCCTTTATAACTTCTAGGTATATTTACTTTGTCTTATAAATTCTGCACCTTTTTAATGCTTTAAAACTCATTTATTTATTAATAATTACATATAAATACGTCAAGATATATTATTTGCATAAATATATAGAATATTAATAAAAAAAACTAGTCAACTAATTTGACAGTTAGCTGACAAAAAGTTGACCCGTTTTTGAGGCTCGATGTTCTATCTATATAATCTAAGTATATATATTATGTAAAAAGAAAGCATTACATACCTCGTCTTGTGGATTATTCAAGTACGCTTGACGGAGAACCTCAGATTCAAGATTCTGGAGCGTTGGCATCGACACTGAGTTTCGTCTTAAATTCATTTTCCTAATCTCTGCATTTTCTCTCTCATTATCAATCAAATCATCCGACTCTACAGTGCCAAAGGCTTTAGACGTACTTGGAGATGCGTCTGATAACTCAGTCGATTGAGTGCTTGGACTATTGGGCTTAGTTGATTTAGGAGAATAAGGATCTAACGTCACGTAAAGAGTTCCCTCTGGAGTGTTGACAACAATAGTATCACTATTCGGCGACGAATGGACAGATCCTAAATCGGAAGCGTGTATCACAATATCGCCATTAGGTTTTGGTTTGTGTACCGCTTCTCCTTTCTCAATATCTCTGTATCGTTTCGGTCGGATAGGTTCGTCTTTTCTACCACGAATTTCTGGCACTTCATCCACAAATGGTATATCTTCATTCTTTGTTTCAGGCGTATGTAGTTTTTTGTCGTCATCCTTACTATCATATGTTCTAACGTGATTATGTTCTACAGCTTCATCCACAAATGGTATGTTATCATTCATTCGTATTTCAGGCGAGTTGAGTCCTTTGGCCACATAGTTGTTGGTTTGTTTACTGCCGCCATCCATAATAGTTTATTCAGCTACCTGCAAATGAGAAATACAACATGTTCACACTACTGTTTACGTCTTACTAAATAACAAGTGATTGCTCCTTTTTCGATGTCGACATTTTGCATACTATTATGACAGTATGGTCTTGGTTATTAGTACTTCCCATATTTGATTCTGAGTGATTCACTGGCAGAGACGATGTGGCATTGTACTCTGATTGTAGTAGTGATCGTAACTTCTTGGATAAGTAGTTCTCTTAGAGACTTAATCGATTTGATTCAATCATATTTGATACAAGGCACAGTTTTTTTCTTTTACTAGGGCAAGAAACATTAGAGAAACTAATATATCTCCAATGTTATGTATGTGTTATTATGTATACTATTATTATATTTTATAACTTTAAATGTATTATTGAAATTTGCTAAATAACTTAAATAAATTTGATATGTAGTAATGCTCTGATTTTGTATTTTGGTATAAACGTAATAAATATTAACTATTATGTATTTTTTTTAATTATTGATCGTTTATATTTTTAATGCGATAAGTAGTTTATTTAATTATGCATGCACAATTTTACCTTTATTATATCTATCCATATATGTAGAATATAAAACAATTATATATATATATATATATATATATATATATATTGTACAAATGTATTTTGTCGATTGCTTGGGTACCTCTGTCCCATTCGTGTTTCAACCGTGAAGCAGTTGTGTTTGCATGGCTGTGTTTCGGTTTGAAGGGTGGGATATGGCGTGAATTTACTGGGTACAAAGGAATAACACCTGAGTCCTCAGGAATGGCAACGCATGGGAGGTATCATGGGCGCAACAGTATACTCTGTTATGTCCATGGTACTGCTCATGTCTATAGGCGACGGTTACCACTTTCCATCAGGTGGGCCGTCAGCTTGTTTGCCATTCTAAGTTGTATAAAAAAAAATGTATTTATTGTGTGTATATATTTATTTATTTTATATATATAAGGTGTATGTTTATATTATATAAATTTATCAAGTATTGCTTTATTTTTCCTCTATCCAAAAATGCACCGCCTACGTATTTCTCGGTTTGTCCAATGGTTGACTGGTAGAGAACACCGTCCGGTGTTAAGTCCGCCATATGTACCTACATAGAATTTTACTGTGCATTAAAGTTTAAATAAATAAAAATAAATATATATGTTAATATACAGACCTATCTGTTCTACACTTGATACTTTTAATCATAAAATAATTCACAATTAATATCCACGCGAATAAAGTAGCGCACATGATTATAAAGTTTTTAATTACACAAGATAATTTTTTTTTTTAGTAAATGTATTTAACAACAACAAAGTTAACTTCTTTATAACAATTACAGTAAACAAGCGATT
This sequence comes from Galleria mellonella, assembly GCF_026898425.1. Lineage (NCBI taxonomy): Eukaryota > Metazoa > Arthropoda > Insecta > Lepidoptera > Pyralidae > Galleria > Galleria mellonella. The sequence continues at coordinate 1,023,855 of NW_026441984.1, read as the reverse complement.
AATTCACCGTCAAAGTGTTGTTACAACTGGATAAGTTCTGATCGTGTCACGATAAATTTTATTATATCTACGTAAGCAACCAGAATACAATACGCAATAAATCGCCACACGTAATGTTTAAATTGTTGTGATAGTCTACTACGTTGACGAGAAGTATGTATTTAATTCTTATTCTATACAAGCTGTTTCGTGGTGGGTTTTACCAGTAGTTGCCAAGCTTAGCAGGTGGGTTGGCAACTGCAGTTAGGCTTTCATCGTCATCATCATCATACCAGCCTTTAACTGTCCACTGCTGAACATAGGCCTCCCCCTTGGAGGTTTGCCAGTAGTTGCCATGCTTGGTAGGTAGTTTGGCAACGCAGTCGGGCTTTATAGATGTTTTAGAGGGATGTTGCTGCTGCTATCCCTCGTCCTCCCTTAGTTGACTCTTACAACACCCACGGGAAAGGCCGGAATAGACCACCCCTTCGGTCTATGGTATATCGGGACCACACGGCGAAAACTTAATTCGTTATAATTTAAATATATATATTATATCAATAGGATTGTTTTATATTATTATGTTGGTTTTCTAATTTTAAGTTTATTTATTTATTTAACTCTTTATTGCACTATAAACAAAAATATACAATGACAAGTGAATAATTCAAGTGAAATACAGTGACGTAAATACAGATTGAAATATACACATATAAAGGTACAAAAGGCGGTCTTATCGCTAGGGCAATCTCTTACAGACAACCTTTTGTTAAAGGAGAACATATAGAAGTGGGCAGGTGGCGCGAGAGTGAATTAATAATTTTTCGTGCATAAAATACAAAAACTTATAAATTTATATGGAAATATTTTTTTTTTTGTTTTTCGACACATGTTACTTTGGAAAAAAATGTTTAATTTGACCGACTTAGTGTACTCTTAAAGATGTTAATGACATTTTATGTTGACTAACTTTTATCCGACCACCAAAGGAGGGTAATGTGTTTGGTAATTATGTAAGTAAGGTTACGTCGAATCTTGACCGCAATTTCGCTAAATCTGAACTATTTTTAAATATTTTTTTTTTCATTTGATTTTAATATTTATAGTAATATCCATATTTTTTTCATTTTTCAATAAAAATTAAATAACTATATTTTTGTTTTTTCGTAAAACCAAATTTATTTGTGTTCCACAAAAAATTCTGATTTCAATTGTAGCAAAATTAGTTATTTTAATTGGAAAACTAAACTACTGAACAGATTTTGGTAAAACTTTTAAAGTACTAATCTGTAAGTAAATCCTTTTTAGGATAAAAAAAGAATTTTTCAAGCTGACAGAGTTATGAGGTTAAACACAAAAACAAAAACGAATTGGAGTCTCCTTCTTTTTTCAAGTCGGTCGAAAATTTTAACTTTAGAAGCAAGAACAAACGAGACTGTTTCACGTGACACAAAGCTGTGTCCACAATGCGTCACACAAGGTCGCCGGTGGCTTGTTTACACACAGATTATCGTAGAATTAACCGCAAACTTAGTTTTCTTGCGTGTGACATCAGCCCTGCATAGTGTTTAAAATTTATAATGTTTTCAATAAAAAAAAAAAATTATATAACTGTTAAGTTTAACTACAAACCATAGGGGGGAAAGGGATTGTTAGTAATGGGCTCTCCTTCCCCACTTCTCATCCTTGTAAACAATATCAAGTCCCTATCAAGTCGACCTCGTGGAGCGTTTGCCCCTGGAAACCATCGTGGTTAAATCATAGTGGATTTTGTCACGATGGGCTAACTGACCTGCTTTCATCGTCACCTATCACCCCTCACTGGTGCCCCGCTAGTGTACCGATAGCGCAGGCGGGTTACCGGTCCATTATAATCCATTAAAAAAAACTACAAACAATAGTCATTTTATACATATATAAAGATATATATCATAGAAGCACAAGGTTTTCATAATTTTTTTTTATACAACTTAGAATGGCAAACAAGCTGACGGCCCACCTTATGGAAAGTGGTAACCGTCGCCTATACACATGAGTAGTACCATGGACATAACAGAGTATACTGTTTCACCCATGATACCTCCCATGCGTTGCCATTCCTGAGGACTCAGGTGTTATTCCTCTGTACCCTGTAAATTCACGCCATATCCCACCTTTCAAACCGAAACACAGCCATGCAAACACAACTGCTTTACGGTTGAAACACGAATGGGACAAAGGTACCCAAGCAAACGACTTTTGTACAAAGTCTCCCTCTGGTTCATATATTTTTGTGTTGAAGTGTGATTTGATATGACGATTACATCACCAATTCTGAATCGATTTTGATTATTACTTTTGTAAGTCATTATCGATATAATCCCGTGTTATTGTCATATTAATTTTTAATAAAAACTTTTTGACACTTGCTTCTTTTATTATTAAATTTACAATAAAATTCTATTTACTGCGAAGCAAAATCTGCATTAAAAATTCCTGATTCGAAACACAAATATTAAAAGTGTAATGTGTCTACAAAACATATCGTCTGTCATTGGTATGTTTATTACAATTGAAGTCGCCATTTTTTTTTTTATTCAGAACAAAATGTAGATTTCATATTTGACATAATATAAAGATTAAACTTAAAAGACTTTTAAAGATAATATACAATTATTATCTTTGAAATTTAAAATATTACTGTAGTCTATTTATTATATAACTAGTATTGTAGTTTTTATAAATTTTCTTAATAATAATTATATATTATGAATACGCATGTCGTGGCGGCCTTTAATTGAGGCAGCATTTTATAATGTAACCATATTATCATGAATTTTTTAAGTAGATATAAATGTATGCTTTGTTGGTTGTCCTTAAATAAATAAATAAATAAAATTTGATTAATTTTTTTAAATGTTACATGCAACTTACCTGTCAAGCATGAAATACAGGAATAAACCGACAAACACAATAACAAGTATTGAATATATTAAATAATCCAAATGAAATATACACCAAAAACATTTCACATTCCCTTTGGCACATGCGTTTTCACAATTAATAGTCATTTTAAATAATCACTTGAATTACCGCTTCATTAAATTTTTGAACTAAATTATTTTCACCATTTGTTAATAAAAAAATATATTATATTATTACTTATTAATAAGTATATATTGGAGAATATTATAAAATAAAAGTAATTATTTAAATAAAAACTATTTATAATAGAAACACGATTAAAATAAGAATAAAAACAAAAAAATATTAACTGAATTACATAAATGAACAATGGACAGTTAATGGTTGATATAATTATGAAATTAATTAAAAAAAAAATCTTTTTTATGTCAAATTTTGAGTCTGATATAACATTAAACATGTATTATTAAGTGCACTGTAATGTAAGTGGAAAACAAACGAATTACTGGCAAGTAACAAATCCAATCAATGGCAAATTAACACAAAATAATGGACAGCCACATTTTGCTGGTAACCAGTGAATTGTTGAAGACATTTCTGATTAAAGTACAAATCTTTTATGAGTTTTCGACACGGATCGAAACTGTCTGCTAATTATAATTATGGTAGTCACTATAGGTTTGCTAAACATAGCAATTTGTTGCTAAATTGTTTTTTTTTAGTACGTAAACTAATAAATTGTATTAAAAGTACTTTTAAACCAAAAGTCATTTATATTTCTTTTGTTAGAATTACTTTCCTATTTTCTTTACTTTGGCGAGTAAGTAAAATCAGTTATATCCCTTATTTATAATCCGTTAGTTTTCAATTAAATAAGATTAAATAAATAATTATAGTTATTCTAACTTTGCTAATTTCGAAAGATTTGTTTTTTTTTTATGTTTTACATTGATACTGTAATGACTTTTTATAATAGATATACTAAAATAACTAAAAATTACCTTAACTATTGTTTTAATATATATGGATTTTTTTCAGACATTACAATACAGAAGAAAAGTCTCGAAATGACAATTAAATAAGATTAAATTAATAATTAGAGTTATTCACACTTAAGTAATTTCGAAAGATTTGTTCTTTTTTTTAATTTTTTACATCGAAAATGTAATGTTTTCTTAGAATAGATATACTAAAACTAAAAATAACATAAAATTAATTTTTAATGTATTTTTTCAAATGTATTTTTTAAAATACAGAAAAAAAGTCTCGAAATGACGAACAATTTATTTAAATAATTATATTTAAAAAATCTCAACTCATTTTGATTTAATTATCTGCTACTTAAAATTTTATTAATTAAACAACAATTATTTCTATTTTTTCTGAAAGGAAAGAGTATATAAAAGAAAACTACATAATGCCTATATATGTAGATATATGATGAACTCGAGCCTTTAACTAGCAACAATGATGCAACGGTCGCGAGCCGAGCACTATTACTAACTAGTTTTCAAATTTACAGACAAATTACACTAATTATGATCAGCATACTGATTGGAAACGATACCCACGTGATTTCTTGTTAACATCAACGCTTAATTATTAGTAATTACATTTAGATTTCTATCTATCTATCCTATTTAAGAGCTGCGCTCTCATTCAGGTGTTATTCCTCTGTACCCTGTAAATTCACTACCATATCCCATCCTTCGAACCGAAACACAGCCATGCAAAAATAACTACTTCTCGGTTGAAACACGAATGAGACAGAGATACCCAAGCAATCGACTTTTGTAAAAAGGGTACAGAGGCATAACACCCGAGTCCTCAGGAATGGCAACGCATGGGGGGTATCATGGGCGAAACAGTATACTCTGCTATGTCCATGGTACTGCTCATGTCTATAGGCGACGGTTACCACTTACCATCAGGTGGGCCGTCAGCTTGTTTGTCATTCTAAATTGTATAAAAAAAAACATATAGCGGCTGAATTTTAAATTACTAGCATTCTTTAAAAAACAATATATTCTACTGAATAAACTAACCATTTTCTAAAAAAAAAAACAAATCAAAACGTATGAAAAAAATTAATTATACATCATCATCAGCATTTTAGCCATTGCCCGTCCACTGTTAGACATAGACTTCCCCCATAGACTGCCATTAAAAAAAATAACTAATAAATTTACGAAAATTATAAGTTTACAATGAAGACATTTGTTTTACTAGTGTGAAATGAATTAATTATTGATTTAATCAGTGAATAATAGTCGAGTAACGAAAATCTTAACTGAGGGCCTACCATGAAATATTTTCCGAAATTTCAGGCACGAACGAAATAGAAATTTTATGTTAAAATTACATAATACATGCCGTTTGAAATTATTAAAAATATTAAAATATCGTTCCTCTGGACTATTAGGATAGGATTTATGATGAATGAAACGTTAAACTCCATTTACTGGGTCGATTTAGGTACGAACAAAAACACGAAATTGAGCCCGAAAATTCGGAATTTCATTTCATGGTAGGCCCCCTGATTATAAATGAAAATTACTAATTTACTAATATAAAATACGTAGTGTTAACATCAACACAATAAATTTTACACTAGTTTTTTTTTTTTTTTTTATTTAACCGGATATTAATAGTCAAGTAAGTAAAATACTAAACTTATGACGAATCAAAGGTGTTTTTTTTTATTAAACATATAATTATTTTGAATGAATTAGTTTACAATTTAACCAGAGACTCTCAATTAGAAGAGATACTCAAAAGAATGATATAATAAACATCTAATGATACGAAATTAATAATATATACGATATTAAAATTGTTAGTTACTGTTGTTAGTAAAAAAATTAACTCGTTTTTTAACCGGAGAATAATATACTAAGATGTGAACTGCGTCATCGCACTGTGTTGCCGCGAGTCGTTTGCGAGCGTCAGTGACGCGTGGATATGTAAGTACAACTAAAGTACAACTTAATTATAATAAGTACGGTTCTTTAGTAAACACAAAAACCAATAATGACTACACTAATTAAAGCGGATTAGGTCATTTATATTATTTTTGTTATTTATTGCTCCATATCGTTAGCGTGATGTTAAATACGTAAAATGCAAAATATTTGGTATTCAGTGTAAACTCTATGTCATTACCATCATCATGTCAGCCCCTTGGGGGGTTTTGCTAGTAGTTGCTATGGTTGGCAGGCAGATTGGCAACCGCAGTCAGGCTTTAGAGATGTTTAAGAGGGACGCTGCTGGCTATCACTCACTCTCCCTTAGTTGGCTGTAATGACACTCGCGGGATAGGAAGGAGTGGCCTATTCTATGCCAGGATCACACGGCGAATATTCTATGTAAAAGACATCATGTAAAGAAAGCCTTTAAACTTTTTATGCCACTAAGAATGGCGAAAAAGCTGACGGCCCACCTAATGGATAGTGGTAACCGCCGTTTAAAAAATGAACAGTATCATGGACATAACACTGTGTCGCCCGTGACACCCCTCATGTGTTTCTATTTCTGAGGACTAAGGTGTTATGTTTCTGTAACCAGTAATTTCATTGACATACTCCCATCAAACTGCCCTTGAAACTAACACATAGCCATGCAGTACAACTCTTTCAAGCCAGAAACAAAAAATAAAAATAAAAATAAAAGGGGATATTTTAAAAAGATACTGAAAAATAATTTTGTATGGAACACTAGCGCTGTTTATTACTCATAGCGGCCATTGATAATTATTTTATTATTTCCTTGTAAATACTACTGTTTTAATTGAATATTTATAATTAATAAATTTTGGTGTATTAAAACCGTGCGGTGCCGGTATAGAATGGACATGGGCACGAAAGAAGTCGTGCTTCTTTCCCCGTGTGTGTAGTAATAGGGGACTAAAGGATGTCAATGCTCGAAACATGAGCAGCAGCGTCCTTCTTAAAACATCACCAAAGCCAAACTATGGTTACCAATCTAATTTCCAAGTAAGGCAACTACAGGCAAAACTTCCTTTATGGGGAAGGCTTATGTTCAGCAGTGGACAGTTAACGGGTGATACCACATACGTTAGTTATTTATAGCTTGAGAAGATATAGAAAGCTTAAGCTCTCTTAATCGCTTCTTACGACATCCACGGGAAAGGGAGAGGTGATTCGTTCTATGCTGGAACCTACAAAGCTAAACTAACGTTTAATATAATTGTATGTTTTTTGTTGTAATGCATAATTTACAAATATGTGCATTCTGTGTTTATTTTATGATTATAATTAATAAGTTACATCATGTAATGTAAGTTTTTATGTTGTGTAGAATTATAGATACTTGTATCTCTATTTTAAATGTTTCAAGGAGTGTATAATACTCGCCAAACGATTTATGGCTGATTGTAAACTCTAGGCTTACGTACACCGGAATTTATTATATTTGTAATCACTTATGATAAATAAAGAATTTTTGAAAACAAACAAACAAACAATATAAATGTATTTAATAAATAAAATGCCTTTCTTGTCTTTTAATAGAACAAACAAGTACTGTCATGATCGACTTAACATCTACCCGAGCGTTTGTACAAAGCTCCATCTACCATTCAACAATGTAATTACATTATTTACCATCAGAGTTCACTCGATTTAAACCAATAGTATTATAAAGTACTTAGTATTATAAATGTTTAAGTTTGTTTGTTAGTACTTAGCACCTAAACAGTTTTACAATTACTATGAAACTTGGTATGAACATTCCATATGGGATGGAGAAAGATAAAGGCTTTTTATTCAGGTCACTGTTTACATATTTCTATGACATATTTCTCTCATGACGAAGTTGTGGGCGAAAAATAGTATGTAATTAATTATACACATTTTTGTATATTGCATAATTTTAACGCTTTTTGTTTACGAAATAACCAGAGTTTAAAGTTAAAATTTAGAACCATGTATGGGGTGTCAAATGCGACATAAACAGGAAAGGAGTAAACCATAGAATTAACGTACTTAAAGGTAAAACACAAAGAAGGAAAGGACTAAAAAAATTTATTACACCCTCGTTGAATAAATATGGAACAAAGGCATGATGATAATGTACGAAGTGTCGAAGGATATGAAAAGTATATATATATATATATATACATTTTGTCATCTTTTCATCAGATATTAGTTAGTTAGTCGCTAATATAACATATTTTTTACATACAAACTGTTTCAATCCAATTCTCAATAGTTCATTCAATAGACATTCATGCCTGCATGTCTTTTTTTTTAATCCTTGGTATTACATCTTGTCTTTTTTTCTTCATTTTCTTTTTTAAGTATAAAGTAAGTCTTAAGTAAATTCAAGAGTTTACTTGAAGTCTGTTAAAATTTTTATTACATAACAACATAAGGCAACAGTATCCTGAACGTACTTGAAAATAAATTAGATAGTCCTCTAGTGAGAATGCTCGCCGAGAGGACTAGATCATTACTAGTGATTAAGTATTAACATTTTTAAGTACACTCACTAACAAAAATGGATCTAAGTTATCTAAAATAAATAAATAAAATGACGTTTAAGTACTGTGAAAAAAGGTTTTGAGGACTGATGAATATGAATATTTCCTGAAAATGGTGATTGTTAACATCTCAATAATACCAGAGGGAGACTTTGTACAAAAGTCGATTGCTTGGGTACCTCTGTCCCATTCGTGTTTCAACCGTGAAGCAGTTATGTTTGCATGGCTGCGTTTCGGTTTGAAGTACAGAGGAATAACACCTGAGTCCTCAGAAATGGCAACGCATGGAGGGTATCATGGGCAAAACAGTATACGAGTACTCTGTTATTTCCATGGTATTGCTCATGTCTAAAGGCGACGGTTACCACTTTCCATCAGGTGGACCGTCAGCTTGTTTGTCATTCTAAGTTGTATAAAAAAAAATGAATTACTTATGAAGCTCTTTATTTATATGTATGCCTATTTATGTTTACCTCTCGCGATATTGTAAATAAGTAAATAATGATTATGTAAGTATTAAGTTAATAAATCATAACATAGAACACGCCTCCTAAGTAATTAAAACAAAGTGCTTTGCGCACGCACACTATTTGTTTATTATTAAATTGGTGACTTGTTCCCGTAACTTATGAATGCGTAACACCATGAAATGTCGTGGCTTTTTTTAATGGATGAAAATGAAATGAGCATAAACTCTATTCCTACAAAATATTCGTCACGATGGACTAACTGATCTGCCTTTTCGGATGAAACCTCTCGCCTCTCACTGATACTCCGACAGTGTATACCGATAGCGCATGCGGTGATAGGTGAGGATTAAAAGGCAAGTCAGTTAGCCCATCGTGACGAATATTTTGCGGAAGTAGGGTTTACGCTCGTGTTTATTCCAAATAATGTGACAAATGTATCTGCTTTTTTCTTTACGCAAATAAAAAAAAACTGAATGAAAACGGAACGGTAACCCTGCCTGCAATATTGGTGTACACTTATGGGGCGCCAATGAGGGTCGATTTGATGAGATCGAAAGCAGATCTGGGCTTCTAGACAAGTGGCAAGCGAATTCGTCGATGGAATCGACATCGCTAGCGAGTTCGTGAGTTGGAACGAGTCATCCGGCGTTGCTATCTCATTCTGTCTCACAGACTCGCTAGCGATATGGATTCCATTGACGAATTCGCTTGTCACTTGTCTAGAGGGCCTATTAGCCTATCGTGACGAATTCATCAAGAATTAACACGATGGTTTCTAAGTGGTGCAGCGTGGTGGTCGACATGACCAATCATTACTAACGATCTCTTCTTCTTTTCTTTGCGGAGGTTGTGACGCAAAATTTGTTTGTAGACATACAGTTAGACCTAATTCAAATTCAAATAAATTTTATTCATTTTAAGAGATAGCCGACCAGTTATCAGTGGTCACTTTTTTTGTCGACCAAAACCTACTTGTTTAGTCTTGGACAGAAATGAGTTTATGACCATTAGTTGGTCAGTATAACACTGTATTACAGTCAAGGTTGCCAGACGAGAATATTGAGTTTTACCCAAACCTGAAATATTTTTTCTCCAAACTGACAAACAATTTTTAGGATTTTTACCCTATCACAAAGTGATATCTTTTTCACTACGTTTTATCATGTGCTACAAAATGAATGACGAAAAAGGTTTATTCTTCTGTTTCTAGCTTCCCCTTTCCTTCTCTTTTCATTACGTATTTTTAATACTTAGATTAGATACCTAGATAGAGCATCGAGTCTTAAAGAGTTATTTTTTGTCAGCTAATTGTCAAGCTAGCCACCTTGCTTTTTTTATTAGTGTTCTATATACTTACACACACATAATGTATTTTGACGTATCTATATTTAATTATTTAAACTTGAGTTTTTACGCATTAAAAAGATGCAAAAATTATAAGACAAACTAAATATAGAAGTTATAAAGGAATCATTTACGCATATAACTTATTTATCACGCAAAATTGTTTGAAAAAGTTGACCCGCTTTTCTCGAAGCGTTTATATGGAGACACTCTATCTATATAAACTAAACTTTAGTCATGCATTTCCCTGTAATTATGTACCTTACCTATATACCTGTACAGAGTTTAGAAGTACCAAAACTATTAAGTACTCATAGTTTAAAAAAATATACACAAATTTCAAGTGCAAAGTGCATTTCAGTTTCCTTCAAAAAATTCCTCTAAAAATTTTATTGCTCCAAAATTTCGGAAACAAATTTTTACCGAAAAATCCGAAAATAATACTCAATCTGGCAACACTGGCTATGATGCTTCCAGCGAAATATATAAACCATTATATAATCTTATCTGTCGATCATAATCTCGATACACACATGTATTAGAATACTAATTAAGACCTCGGGACGAACAATGAGCCCTATTCAGATGAGAACTGTTTACGGGTGATGAACATACGTACATAATGTACCTATAGTAATAAACAATATTCTCGTTGTAAATAACAAATAACCTTAGATTATATAGATAGAGCATCGAGTCTCAAAAACGGGTCAACTTTTTATCAACTAATTTTCAAATTAACTGACTCGTCTTTTTTTTATCAGTATTCTATATACTTACGCATAAAATGTATCTTGACGTATTATTTATTAAATAAAAAACTATAATTACATTATATAGGGAATTATAACATTAGTTCAGACACAGCTAATAAAATATGGCTTAGATAAGCATACGTCCAATGGTAAACAGTTTTTTTTATGGGTGAAAATGGTATGGTACCCCGCCTGCGCTAACGCGATACGCTGGCGGAACACCAGTGAAGGGTGATAGATGAGAATGAAAACAGGCCAGTTAGCCCATCATGATGAATTCATCAGGAATTAACCATGATAGTTTCCAGGTGGAACCGCGAGGAGATCGGCCTGGTTGGGTATATTGTTAGCAATAGGATTCTTAGTCTCCATTACTAATAATCCCTTTCCCCCCAATGGTAAACGGTTACGTAGACTATGATCCTTTGTGCATTTAAAAATTGCGACCTGACCGTCTACCTGATGGATAATGATAGCCATTACTTATAGGAACAGCATTCACACATCGCAAAATACGATGATAGTACCCCATGGGTTCGTAAGGACAAAAGTCGTTCTCTGGATCTTGTAATTTCACTGTCATATCCCATCCTTCAAACCGAAATACAGCTATGCAAGGACAACTGTTTGTAAAGGGGGGAAAGGGATTGTTAGTAATGGAGACTGAGAATCCCATTGCTAGCAATATGCCCAACCGGGTCGACCTCCTCGCGGTTCCCCCTGGAAACTATCATGGTTAATTCCTGATGAATTAATTATGATGGGCAAACTGGCCTGTTTTCATTCTCATCTATCACCCTTCACTGGTGCTCCGCCAGCGTATCCCATTAGCGCAGGCGGAATTACCGTCACCATGCCATTTTCACCCATAAAAAAAAAACTGGTTGTAAGAAAAAATACGAGTGGCACAGAGGTAGTTATATTGACTATTTCTGTCTATTTCTATCTTACTACAGTCACCTTTTAATACAGATAGAGGACAGATATGGTAGTTAATTTTATTATTATTGTAAGGTATGGTATGATGTAAAATATAATAGTTAGTCCAGTAAATTTCTAATATTAATCTCTATCAAATATTATGTAAACATATTTAATCCAACTATTGTTTTAATTAATAAAACATTTTTTTTTATACAACTTAGAATGGCAAACAAGCTGACGGCCCACTTGATGGAAAGTGGTAACCGTCACCTATAGACATGAGCAGTACCATGGACATAACAGAGTACACTGTTTCGCCCATGACACCCCCCATGCGTTGCCATTCCTGAGGACTCAGGTGTTATTCCTCTGTACCCAGTAAATTCACGTCATATCCCACCCTTCAAACCGTAACACAGCCATGCAAACACAACTGCTTCACGGTAGAAACACGAACGGGACAGAGGTACCTAAGTAATCGACTTTTATTTCTTACTAAACATATATCAATATTTTTCACTATATTCTGTTTTACTAAAGGTCGTCTGGGAGAAAATGTTAAAAAGCATTAAGTGTGTCTTTTCTAACCAAACTTTTTTTTATGTAATATAGTCAATAAAGAATTAATGAATAAAAATTTAATGTAAACACTTATAAAAGTAAATAGATAGTAGCTAAAATTCTGTTACAATGCAAAAATTCCATTCGTTTCGTTTTGCACTTTACTGCCACTTTCTGTATAAATTTTTTTTATTGAAGTTCAAACTATCTCAACTTTCAAATTGGAGCAAATAATACACATTAAAATCGGTTCAGCGGTTTAGGAGATTAGCGTGTCCGAACACAGAATTTTCAAGACACTCCAAAAATACGGAGGTTCTAAACCGATTTGGAAAATGACTTTTTATTTTGTCTGAAAAGATATATATACAGATTGGTCCCATGGAAATTTTATCAAAATCGATTCAGTACTTTAGTTTTTAAATCAAAATAACCACTTTTGTCAAGAGGGAAGTCGGTTTTTTTTTTGTTGTCCCACAAATCTCAAATTTTTATATATTAAGATAATATATTTATGGAAAAATAAAAAAAAAAAATACATACATAAAAAAGTAGTGTTCTTATTCTATCACTGACCACAGTTTCGGTATTCGAATCACAGTTCGCGTATACAAAACACAATGGTCTCCAAGAGAGCTGCGCAAGAGTGGAGACGAAGCGCGCACAACACTTACTGCCTCATTGTCTATTCATTTACTTCAGTACCATCAAACCGAGTGGCTGATCTGTTTACAGACGTTGTCACGTTTACAATGAAACTTACAACTAATCTAGCCACACTGTGATTTAGGATTTTGCTCCGCTAATTAAAAAAAAAAACGAGTATGTTGTACACATTGTGATATAGTGAGGGGCGACAGCTGATATATTTTATTGTACACAAAAAAAAACATACATATTTATTTATTTATTTATTTTATTCTTTATTGCACAATAAAACTTTGTACAAATGGCGAGCTTAATGCCATATGACATTCTCTACCAGCTAACCTTTTTTTTTATGGGTGAAAATGGTATGGTAACCCCGCCTGCGCTAACGGGATACGCTGGCGGAGCACCAGTGAAGGGTGATAGATGAGAATGAAAACGGGCCAGTTAGCCCATCATGATGAATTCATCAGGAATTAACCATGATAGTTTCCAGGGAGAACCGCGAGGAGGTCGACCTGGTTGGCTATATTGCTAGCAATGGGATTCTCAGTCTCCATTACTAACAATCCCTTTCCCCCAACCAGCTAACCATTGAGTAAAAACAGAAAGCGTATGAAGGGCAGATGTGGTGAAAAATACGTGACAATTATAGTAACACATTAAGGCAATACGCAATATAAATATAATATACATATTAATAAAGAAGTAATGTACAAGGTCGTGCTTATCACTAATAAGACATTTTAATAGTTTTTTATAATATAAATAACACTATCAAGTGAGATTTTAATTATCGAAGGTCAATTTACTAATCATAAATTTGTAGTGGCTCATGATCTTGTTTTTTTTTTAAATACGTCTATAATGAAATGGCAACCCCGCCTGTGCTAACGGTACACGCTGGCAAGGCACCAGTGAAGGATGATAGGTGAGAATGGACAGGCAGGTCAGTTAGCCCATAAGGATGAATACAGCCTGGAATTCAGCACAATGGTTTCCAAGAGGGACCATGTGGAGGTCGATCTGACGGAGTATATTGCTAGTAATGGGATTGATAGTCCGCATTACTAGCAATCACTTTCCCTCCCTCAAATGTCTTGTTATAATATTTTTTATGCTACTAAGACTGATGGAACCTGATGGAATGGTAACCATCTCCTATAGACATGAACAGTATCATGGACAAAACAGAGTATATTGGGGGGAAAAGGATTGTTAGTAATGGAGACTGAGGATCCCATTGCTAGCAATATACCAATACCAATATACCAGGTCGACCTCCACGCGGTTCCCCCTGGAAACTGTCATGGTTAATTCCTGATGAATTCATCATGATGGGCTAACTGGCCTGTTTTTATTCTCATCGATCACCCTTCACTGGTGCTCCGCCAGCGTATCCCGTTAGCGCAGGCGGAGTTACCATACCATTTTCAACCATAAAAAAACAGAGTACAATGTGTCGCCCTTGATGCCCTTCATGCGTTGCCATTCCTGAGGACTAAGGTGTTATATCTCAGTACACCATAATTTCACTAGCAGCGTTCCTTGTTGTCCGTTTGCGATTGGGGGGGATTGTACCAGTAATTGCCAAGCTTGGTCTGCCTGATCAATCAATCAATCTGCCTGAGATTGGCTACCGCAGTTTGGGTTTTGGTGATCTTTAAAGAGGGACGCTGCTATGCGATTAGATTATTAAGTTCCCTCAGTCACCTCTTACGACATCCACGGGAATAGAAGGGATGGCCTATTCTTTGTCGGGACTTATTTGGGATTAAGTTTTATCAATTAGCAATGAATTATCGAAACTGTTTCGGGATTGCCAAAGATTATCATGTTATGATGTATATTTTTTAAAATTTAAATACTCTATGTAATTATATCCTTTTTAAAAGAATATTCTTGAATTATTTAAAAAAATTATAATGTGGACATATAGATATCCGGTGGATCTTATTTATGATATTCCATGATAGTTTCCAGAGGGAACCGCGGGAAACGACCTGGTTAGGTATATTGCTAGCAATGGGGTTCTCTGTCTCCATTACTAACAATCCTTTCCCTCCATAATTATAATATTAGGAGAAATCTGTGATTATAAAGTAAATGCTCACTCATACAGTGGATGATAGCGTTCAGAATGACTTCAAATCACTTATCGAGTACACTTATTGCCTACGTGATAGAAATCATCGTTTTATTCCACTTTTTATGGCAGAAAAAAAAAACTTTTTCCTTTCAAATATATTTCTAGTAACACCGGTCTTTTTTTATTTAAAACAACACAAAGGTCATTATTGACAATGGACTGGTCACATAGCTCGAAGAACCGACAGCCGATGGAGAAGTAAGGTCCTTGAGTGTCGACCCCGTACGAGCAAATGTAGTGTAGAACGAACCCCCACTAGATGGACTGACAACCTCTAAAAAATGTATTGCGGGGAGTCAGTGGATGCAAGTGGCTCAGGACCGCTCCTTTATGGCAGTCTATGGGGGAGGCCTATGTCCAGCAGTGGACGGATAATGGCTGAAATGATGGTGATTTTTTTTATACAACTTAGAATGGCAAACAAGCTGACGGCCCACCTGATGGAAAGTGGCAAACGTCGCCTATAGACATGAGCAGTACCATGGACATAACAGAGTATACTGTTTCGCCCATGATACCCCCCATGCGTTGCCATTCCTGAGGACTCAGGTGTTATTCCTCTGTACCCAGTAAATTCACGCCATATCCCACCCTTCAAACCGAAACACAGCCATGCAAACACAACTGCTTCACGGTTGAAACACGAATGGGACAGAGGTACCCGAGCAATCGACTTTTGTACAAATCTCCCTGTGGTAATAAAAGCTTTTTCCTTTCTAGTAACACTGGCCTTTATAAAATGTATCTTTTTTTTTTATTAAAAACAATACAAAGGTTAAAAATTACGAGATAGCAGAGGTTGTGACGTTTAGAACAAAGTGGGTGGTATACTTTTTAAATATAAACAATCGACGAAATTATACGATAGTAAAATATAATTAACATTATATTTTGTGTACAATAAAGAATAAAGAATAAAATTCTATTTCATATAGCTAGAGAAACTACATATTTATATGTATATAACCTTAATTTGTAATTTTTAATGTATGATAATTAAAGATTGTGTCCCTTAAGAAAACCGACTTCAATTTATTTTATGGGTGATAATGGTATGGTAACCCCGTCTGTGCTATCAGTATACAATGGCGGGGCACCAGTGATTGATGACTGATGAGGATGAAAGCAGGTCAGTTAGCCCATCCTGACGAATTCATCTAGAATTAGCCACGTTGGTTTCCAGGGGGAAACACGTGGAGGTCTTCCTGACAGAGTATATTGCTAGTAATGGAGCTATTCGATCACATTACTAACAATCCCTTTCCCCCCAACTGACTTCATTTGTGACAAAACCAGTAATTTCGATCTAATAACTAAATTACTGTACCGATTTTGTTAAAATTTCTATGGGATCAATTTGCAAGTACCTATAACTTTTCAGATAAAAAAATAATTGTCCAAATTGGTTTAAAACTGACGAAGTTTTTTTTTGATGAGCGAAAATGGTATGGTAACCCCGCCTGCACTAACGGGATACGCTGGCGGAGCACCAGTAAAGGATGATAGATGAGAATGAAAACAGGCCAGTTAGTCCTTCAGGATTTAACCATGATAGTTTCCAGGGGGAACCGCGTGAAGTTCGACCTGGTTAGGTTAGGTTGCTAGCAATAGGATTTTTAGCCTCCATTACTAACAATCCTTTTCCCCCCGAGAAAATGATTTGTAAAGTGAAACACCTTTTGTCTATCATACTTTTTTAAGTGGCGCCGCCTAGTGTCGCAATAGTAAAACTCTCTTATCCGTTTAAAACGGTTGCAGAGAATTAACGTCCGAGTTTTCTTAAGTTACGTCGCACAAAAGGGATATTAATAGATAAATAGGCTGTAATATGAATCTGAGTGAATTCGTCTGACAGGACATAGTGTATAATGTATAAGAGACAGCGTCGAGCTAATGTTACCGGCGGCGGAACTGGTCATTAGGTACCTGCAGAAATTATACGCTGGCAGATGTTATATTTCATATGGAGACATTTTGACAACACCAATTTTTTCAACGGATTGTGCTCAGAGGAATTATTCAATATGATGCCTACGGCCACTTTCTATCATCTTACGGCTCGCCATCGACAGGGAGTTCACCCTCATACCTTACAGCCTAAATGGTCGCGTACAACGCGGTTTCAGAGATGTTTTCTCCCGCGAACACTCAGGTTATGGAATGAGCTCCCTACCGAGGTTTTCCCAAGAGACTACAGCATGGGGTTCTTCAAAAGGGGGGTAAAGAGGTTTCTTCAGGGTTGGCAACGTACGCGTAATACCTCTGGTATTGCAGGCGTTCATAGGCTAAGGTAACCGTTTACCATCAGGTGGGCCGTATGCTTGTTTACCACCTCAGTGGTATAAAAAAAACCGAGGGCAAACGAACATGCGGCTCACCTGATGATAAGTGACTACCGCTGCTGCCCATGAGTATCCACAACGAGAGATGATAGGTGAGGATGAAAAGACAGGTCAGTTAGCCTATCGTGATTAATACACCTGGAATGCAGTACGATGGTTTCCAAGGGGAACCACGTGGAGGTCGCCCTGTCAGGGTATATTGCTAGAAATGGGACTGGTAGTTCGCACTATTAAGAGTATATATATATTATAGAATAATTTTTATTTTATTTTTTTCCAACTTCAGTGTTAGATATATTTGTGATATCTATGCTCATCCTGTCTACACGGATCCTGCGTGATCGGTTAACACTGAATTAGCGTATAAAATGCGCTATTTAGGTAATTTATTACACAATTGAAGTCAATTTTAAAATCGTTGTGCACATAGCAATAATCTGTCGTGTTAGCTGCACGCAATAGTTCTGTATAGATTATAAATTATATAGATAGAGCATCAGGTATGAGAACGGGTCAAATTTTGTCAGTGAAATTGAAGTTTGGCGGGGGGAAAGGGATTGTTAGTACTGACTGACTGACTGACTGACTGACTTGAGACTGAAAATCCCATTGCTAGCAATATACCTAACTAGGTCGACCTCCTCGTGGTTCCCCCTGGAAACTATCATGGTTAATTCCTGATGAATTCATCATGATGGGCTAACTGGCCTGTTTTCATTCTCACCGATCTCCCTTCACTGGTGCTCCGCCAGCGTATCCCGTTAGCGCAGGCGGGGTTACCATACCATTTTCACCCATCAGAAAAAATTTACGTTTGGCCGACTAAAATTTGGCTCATATTTTTTTTAAATAAAAAAAAAGTAATTGTTTTTAGTGTCGCAAATTACAAGGAATTGGATTAAAAATTTCCAAGGTCATGAATCGGGAATTGTTTTTAAGACAACAATGGGTATATGTACGTATTGTTTACAAATTTGTATTAATTAAAATAGCGGCCATTTTGCATGATTTAAAAACGAGAGATATAAATCAACGTTATCAGTAAAAATAAGCATAATTACGAATATTTCGTCATAGTCGTAGAATACTTACAGATCTTTATATGTAATCTTTGTCAGATCCGTCAGTATTCTACGACTATGACGATTTGTGCACTGTTTAATTCTTCATGTGTATTTATTCCTTTAAATACGAAAACGTAAGATTTTTTGTCGTTTTTATTTTTCAATTTGATTTAACAATATAATTTCTCCCATATTATATTCAATAATAAATGTACATATATTATGGTAATCCTATTCATGTAGGGAAAGGGATTGTTAGCAATGGAGTTTAACAGTCCTATTGCTAGCAATATGCCTTATTGAGTCGACCTCCGCGTGGTTCCCCCTGGAAACCATCGTGAACAATTCTTGTTGAATTCGTCACGATGGGCTAACTGACCTACTTCATCTTCACTTATCATCCTTCACTGGTGCCCCGCCGGTGTATACCGATAGCGCGGCTGGAGCTACCATTCCATTATAATCCATTTAAAAAAAAACCTATTCATGCACACATGGATATAAAAGTTGACTTTTTATTGGCAAAACATTTGTATGGAGACACCCTGTCTACATAATATAAAACTTAAATCTACTATATTTATGAGTAAAAATGGTGTGGTAATTTATTTCCCCTACGTTTTTAAACAGTGGACATAAAATAAATCACATATCTATTATTAGTTGATAATCAATTATTTTCAATGTCAAGATCGGATCGCAGACTCATTGCAATGAAACGAACCAACAAACCGTAATGCTCTCTATCTCGTATAACAAGTAATAATGATTGGTAAACTTCTGTTTAACACATTACGAACGGTCGTGAGTAATGTGTTAGCACCGTGCGAAGACGTTTGAACGGCGTGCTGCAGCTATGTGCTCATAGATTGTACTCATATTAAGGCACTGAAGTAAGAATTATTATTATATTATGATATATATATATATAAATTTTCGCGTTGTTTACACATATTTTAAATACACAATTGTACAATTGTGTATTTAAAATAATTGGACTTAACACGATGTAAAAGCTATTTACAGGTAAATAGTACCTAAATATCTGCTTCTTTATCGTCGTCGTTTCGACGTGGTGCAATTCTTGCAAGGTAGGGGGATAGGGATTATTAGTAATGGGTTCTAACAGTCCATTGCTAACAATACACCCTAACAGGTCGACCTCCACGTGGTTCTCCTGGAAACCATTGTGGTTAATCCTTTACGATGGGCTAACTGATCTGCTTTCATCTTCATTTACCATCCCTCACTGGTGCCCCGCCAGCGTACACCGATAGCGCAGGCGGGGTTACCATTTCATTTCCACCCATTAAAAAGATCCTTGTAAGGCTTGTAAATCGCGTTATGCCCCTATTGTGTATTTAGAATCTATAATGGCAACTATGTATATATATATATATATATATATATATATATATATATATATATATATATATATATATATATATATATATATATATATATATATATAAATGCTCGAAAGCATTTATCGACTAGGTATTATCGTCGTGATGAACTCCACTCCGTAACGGAAACGTAAAGAACAGCTTTCTCCGTAAGGAGAGCTTTGCCAGTAGTTGCCACGCTTGGCAGGCGGGTTGGCAACCTAAAGGCTCTTAGAGATGTACTAAGAGGCGCCTCTCTGCTGCCCAACCCTCGATCATTAGGTTTCCTTAGTCTTACGACATCCACAGGAAAGGAAAAATTGGCTTATTCTATTCTGGAACTACACGACCAGCCAAAAAAAGCTAAAACAAGATATAATAAAAGACAAAATGAGTACAATTTATTTATTAAAGCAAAATCTATACATGATTTAGTTCACACGAAGAACAGCGACATTCAACATCTGTAATATATAATTAATTATAACTATACGCAAGTGAGAATGTACACACCACCTTACCATACTGGAATGTTATCGTACAAACGGTACCATATAAGTAGGCGTGGGTAATGTCGCTACCGCTTCGATATTTATATATTGAGTTTCATAGAACATCACCCATAACTATATATTCTTTAATATATATATTTTTGGGCCAATATATAAATATTGTAACCGCAATATACAGATATTTCCATATATTACCCATTCCTATATGAAAATTCATTATGTCGTTACCACAGATAAGGAACAGATACGATGTGTGCACCATTAAAAATAAATACTTTGACTTCAATGTGTTTTGTTTTTTCGTAGTTTTAAATTTGTAAAAATGTGACACCTACATATTTTTCGTACATTTAAATTAAAAATATATTTAATAATAATAATAATGTACTAACATGGCCATACAAATTAAGGATACAAAATGGCAATTTGTTTACGGCTTTCCCGCCAAATTTTAAGGTACTTTTATAATCTGTGCAATAGCACACTAGTACATTTCCATTATAATAAATTACAGATAGCCAATAGCTTTACAAATTTTAAACTAAATTTTAATTTAGTTTATTATTTTGATATTTACTTATTCTTTTAACAGTTAATTTAAACAAAATCCATAGACAAATTTCGACAATAATATGGCCTACATGTTTATACTAAAACATAATAACGATAATGAAGATCTTTTATTATTATTATTATTTTTTTATTCTATATACATAAGTACAATAAAATTGTAATATAAAATTATACAGTTTAAAGGCGCGTAATGCTTTATTGCACAATTTTTATTGATAACACAATTTAGAGCCTGCGATTTAGTTTTTTTTTATTTTTTTATTAAGACCATAGAGTATTTATTCGTACGGTGAGTATATTTTTAATCCGCTTTACAATTTATCAAATTAAAAAAATACTAACTATAATTGGACGTGGTCTAGCAGAAAGTTTTTATCCACAAAATTGACAAAAATAAATCTAATATTTTTGAAAATGTACATGGAATTTTTTTTTCTAAACTACGTTCAATTACTTGATATATGTATGAGTATGTATGAATTTTCCTAAGTACTTGTCATAATAATTTGTCATGAAAAAATAAATAAATTTTCTTTACAAATCAACACTGACGGTGGAAGAAATTTTCTAGAACATCAGAAAATATAATAATTTAAATTGTACGGTAAATTAAAGATTTTAAATCCAAATATTTGTTATCATATATTTTTGTAAAAATAATTATGCGAAGCGAAGCCACGTAAAACAACTAGTATATTATTAGAATAAACATCACATAAAAATGAGGTGCGTTGCACACAACTACATAAAACGTGCGTATAAACTCTGGAATTCTTAGAAAATTCATAAACAATTTTCATACAATACGATAACTTTGACTTAACAATTTTTTTTTTCCATCTTTTATTCTAATATATCTAGCATTTTCAGTTCAAACCTCAATTCTGCCACCATCAGTGAAGTTACAAGCGAAAGAAAACCATAAATTTGTCTATGACTTTGCCAAAACCTGCTCTGTAGACGATCTTGTAAAATTGCTACTTGCGCAGACCAAGTCATGTAAATTTAAAATCGTGTTTTAACTCTATAATAGCATTTAACAATCGCAACAGATAAACATCAGTAGTTTAAAAAAAAAATCTTAAAATTAATACGACACAATCACAAGCGTTACGAACAGTGTTACCAACATGCCAATTAAAATTCATAAACTATAACGTTACATATACCTCTACAAGCAACCAAATAACAGCGCTATACTAACACAATAAAGCTTAAAATCAAATGGCAATATCAATACAGTGCATATTCAAAACATAAATGTAATTTCCCGTTGACTTCTATCCCGCTTACTCTTAGCGGTGGCGTGTCTTAAGGTAATTTTTTTATTAGCTTTATGTGGACATTTCCATTTGACTATAAGCTTTTTGACTCTATGCTAGTCCAATCAAAATTATATTTTTGATATCTAATACTTTATTTAAACAATTTGATTGCTTAAATTAATATTTATTCTAATACATTATGGGACATGTCAGAATCCCTCAAAATTGTTTAGGTACTTAAAATTATTCTCAGATCGATTAAACCAGTCATTTAAGAGTATCACGTGCGTGACCCTCTATTATTGTGGTATGCAGATGTCTGTGCAACAATCCTATATCCTCATGACTGTAATCCCAGATGGGGTAGTCAGAGGCGTATGTAACTTAAATATTAGTTTAATTGTGATTGAGATTACCTCCTTTATGTGTATTGTCATTCAATAGTTCGTTATAACTGAATTTTATAATTGTCTATGGTACAGTTAAAGTCGTAGCATTAAATTCACAAACTTATATACTTGCTCTTTCTAATGTTGCCATAACACTAATATTTAAACACTACCTGCACATTTATATAACACATTTTTTTTAACAAAATTGGCTCGTGCTCTTTTTGATCTGCAATTATTGCTTAATAATATATTGATTGTTTCATATTTTGTCGTTTGAATCACGTATTTAGAATAAAACTTATTGAATGACAATACACTCATTTTAAAGCCATTCTTTTACATTTCTTCGCTTCACAGATGCATTATGGCACCCATATTACATAATTTCATACATTAATACTGTTACTACAATTACAAAATAATTTGAACAACATAATATGCTTTATATAATAATTTATATTGGCATAAACACAAACTACAATAAAAATCCGAGATATCTATATTATTATCTATAGATAAGCAATTACAAGTAACTGGTTTTTCACTTTTTTATATAATTTTTTTTATGGTGTCCATATGACAATTGAATTTACAAATTTGCAGTGGATTCGAAGTGGCGTCCTTGATGGTGTATGGACATAAGAATAAATAGACTGAGTAAAACTGACAATTAAATACTTTACTCTGTATTCGCTTTCTCTTGAGACCCTGCAAAGACTGGGAGGGCTGTCACAAATTAATTCATTTGCGCAAATTTATTGTGCAAGGTCTGACTAGATAAGATGTTAAACAGAAGCGAGTTGCCAGCGCATTAATAGTTTTAAATAATAAATCCACGAGAATGTTAGTTTTACCTGGATATTTATTCTTACGGTATGACTATCAATGTGCATGATAAGTTTACTTAAGTACTTTTAAAGCTTAATCGTGATCGTGTATGGCCATCTTTAAATATATTTCAAACTATAGATATTTTTTTTTTTAGATAGATTAAATGATATTTTCAATTTATTCTAGAGTCCTCGTTATCATAAACTCAATGATGATCACAAATAAATAGAAAATTGATTGTCAAATGACATGTTGATGTATAAATAAATAATAAACTTCAAACGAATTACTTCTCAACTTGAACAATATTTGAACGCTTTACTTTTGCAAGAATCGATCTGATTATGTCTGGATTTGTTGGATTGCTGTCCAATAGATGGCGCAGGTAGTCATAAGCCACTCTAGACGAATGTATATCGACCAAATAGGCGATATTGTGGAGAAAGGTAAAAAGTCCTTATAAACGGCGAGTTTGCATGAATAAATTGGTGAATATATAGGAGGCAAAAGAGATATGTTGGAATTGCAGGATTTATGCTTTGTTTACAATATATACGATACAGTTTGTTTTATTTGTATTATACACACGTAGGGAGTAAGCAATAAAACATAAGGCCGCTGTATTGCTAAAAGTGACTTTTAAGGCAACTTTCAAGATACAAAACAGAAAAAAGGGATATAGTGGAGAGAAAACATTTTTTATAAATGCTAACCTTTCGTCATTCTCTCCACCACCAGTCATTTTCCCCATTCCGTATAATATTTGCACATAATTGAAAGATCCATAGACAAGAATTTAGTTAATATTGTTTAGCAAGTCGTATCGTAGTCGAAGGCCATGCAATGACGATTCTATAATATTTATATTAGCATATATATATTTGTAGGAACCTGAAAATAACCATACAAATAGGTAAATACGATTACAAGTTTATTATTATTGTAAGAAGTAAGACATGTGTATTGGATATGTAATTATTTTAAAAGATATTTTAATGTAATACAAATACATTATATATTCCACTATATTTCTTTGTTCTCATTCAATAATAATGCTTCTTCCTTCTTATCTCTTCTATTTTCAATTTTGGAGTTACAAAGACTCATTTTAATTGAATGTTAAAAAATTTTCCTTGGTTCAATCTTAACATCTCGTTATTTTTGTAAAAATAACAGTTACATCATTATTTGTTTCACCCGTAAACTCTAAAGGATCTTACTTCGACTCTGTCAAAGTTTTAGAGCGACAGCAAGATCAAAGAAAACAAGGACCAACTATGGTGCTAAAAGTGCTATGCACAAAAAATGTATACATAATTAACTGTTGCTGGGATTGGCTAAGATAGATCTGCATGTAAAAATTTAACAATATAACTGGAGCACCGACTAAATAACAGATATTAATGAAAAAAAAATGTGATTTTCTCTGTTATATTTTATGGGAATGCTATATTTTAACTTAATAAAGGTATGAATGCAATACATACTATTATGAAATAACAAGTAGCTCTTTAATTAATAACAGACAATTAAAGAACTCAAAGCCATCGAACCCGATTCTGAGGCATCATGTCTCTAATTCTATCTCTTAATGTTTTAATTTGATAATATCGTCAAATTACTGTCTTATGTCTTCCATGAATGAATTCGTGTGGTCCCGGCATAGAATAGGCCACCCCTTCCATCCAATGGATGCCGTAAGAGGCGACTAAGGGCGGGCGACTTAACTGGACATATGCCAATAAGGCACATACTACACAAGATGGGTCTATCTTCGGACACACTGTGCAGACTGTGCGGGGAGAAATCGGAATCCATGGAACACTTGATGTGCAACTGCGATTCGTTGGCAAGTATGCATATGAGTGTACTGGGAACGGCTTATCCAGAACCAGGGGACTACAGATATCTTAAACCGCGAGATATCGTCAAGGTAACACAAAGGATCTATGAAATGATGGTATAAAGCAGGGGGAAGCACAAAAGATCTCAATGGGTCGACGTGCAACAGCTTAGTTGACCCCATATGCGAATATAAGATAAGGGCGGGCGAGGAATAGACAGCAGCGTCCTTCTTAAAACATCTCCAAAGCCTAACTGCGTTTGCCAATTCATCTGTCAAGCGTGGCAACTACTGGCAAAAACCCAAGTGGGAGTCTTATGTTCAGCAGTGGACAGTTAAAGGGTGATACGGTGACTGTCTTATGTACCATCATAAACTAAAATTACAATAATTTTAACTTACAATAAAGATTTTTATCAAATATTAATATTAAAAGGTAAATTTAGAGAAATGACGCTTTAGAATCGGCTCCAGTAGCTGCATACATTCCATTTACACGATTAGAAAGAGACGGTAAATAATATTAAATGGAATAATACATTTATACTTAAATTAACGCTGGATTGTAAATTGAGACCAATAGAATGGAAGTGAAACAGAAATAGGTTATATTTATTGGAGGTTATATCATTGCATTTTATTTTATGTAACATACAATTATACACAAGTTATAAGTCGCTGTACGTTTTATAATCTATGCATGTAATAGTGAAAACTTAATAATTAATTATATTAATGAGCCCATATTTGTGTTTGATAAAAATTCATAATCATACCCCGTTTAAGAGCATTCGTACCGACGCTTGCCGAGGTCTACCGAAACTTACCGAAGTGTGACAATGTCCCAAAATGTCAATTTATAAAAATACTTAAACAAATTTTAATATTTCTGATTGATTGATTGATTATATATCAAAGAATATGTTGCATATAAATTTACGTTATCATCATTATCCATCCATGGCTGAACATGGCCCCACCCATAGATTACCATAACGAAAATTTACCAGAGGGAGACTTTGTACAAAAGCCGTTTGCTTGGGTACCTCTATCTCATTCGTGTTTCATCCGTGAAGCAGTTGTGTTTCAGTTTGAAGGGCGGGATGTGGCAGTGAATTTACAGTGTACAGAGGAATAACACCTGAGTCCTCAGGAATGGCAACGCATGGGGGGTATCATGGGCGAAACAGTATACTCTGTTATGTCCATGGTACTGCTCACGTCTATAGGCGACGGTTACCAATTTCCATCAGGTGGGCCGTCAGCTTGTTTGCCATTCTAAGTTGTATAAAAAAAAAGAACAATCCTGAGTGACCTGTATCCACTGACTTCCTGCATAAATCTATACTATCTAATCACTAATAAAAATTTTGCATCTAATTCATATTCCTTCGAAATGGCAACACATGAAAGGCATTATGGGCGATACAGTGTACTCTGTTATGTCTAAGGTACTGCTCATGTGTATAGCCGACATTTACCACTTTCCATTAGGTAAGCCGTCAGCTTGTTTGCAATTCTAAGTTGCATAGTAAAAATTTTGCGTCACTGTCACACTTTGGACATGTTACACAATTTGATATACATTTGATAGTATGAATGCTCTTAAGACCTTTACATGACAACTGATACTGTCGAGTCCTATATTAGTAAGTACATTTACTTATTTAAAAGTCGTAGCAAAGTTTGGTGACGAAACAGGGCATTATATATATATATATATATATATATATATATATATATATATATATATATATATATATATATATATATATATATATATATATATATTCTCTCCTACCCTTATTCCAATTATTATTTGGGGTCGACGTAATGTTTTTTATCCATATTGCAGAAAGATTTGCCTTATAGTTTTACAACTGGCCGCCTGCCTGACCTCAACACTCTTTGGGATATATATATATATATATATATATATATATATATATATCATAAACATTTGAGCACAGTAAATATTAGAATATATTGTAAATTAATTTAGAGGTAAAATAATAGTTAATTATTAATCTCTTTCTCATACTTAGCATCTTTGGTAGACAATCTTGTCATATATTTTTATCAACAACAATTCTTACATGTGGGTTACAGAATACTAACTGTATTCTGCGACGCATACTATTTTCTAAGTACGGATATATGTATGAAATCTCATTCAAATCCATACAGTAGATTTTGCCTAAAAAGAGTAACAAATATCCATCCATAATTACAAACTGTCACATCTATATATATATATATATATATATATATATATATATATATATATATATATATATATACACATATAAGAGGATGCTTTTGCACATTTTTTTAAATATTATTTCCAATAAAAAATAAAAAAGATATACCAAGATTGTTTACTAAATAAGTAATATATACGTAATAATAATAATACGTGCGCAGCGACCTTCCAATATCCCTTGTAGAGGCTTGGGGCACCTAGGGAGGCACACTTTGAAAAACACCGAACTAAATCATTCGTGAATTACACAATTCTGAACATCACATAAGGACACACATCTATGTTTATATAATTTTGAATTTTTTGTATATAAAAATGTATTACAAATGTTGTATATAATATAATATGTATTCTAGCAAAGTTGCCCAAATATCAAGTAACAATATTGATTTAAGACATCCAAATAGCTCTGCGTCTTTCCACCAACCGGTAGATGACGTTGATTAGGAATTCTATATTTTGTATCGATTTTATATGTCCATTAGAATTTTTATCTCAATTTTCGTGCTAATCAATAAAATATAATTATAAAATAAAGTTTAAATATAAATAATTAGCTACCTAAAAATAGTTAACAAATTTAATTTAGTAAAATTGTAAATAAAAGAGAAATATTCAATAAAAGATCAGTCCTGAGGTATAATTGGAATCAAATTTATCTAACGACGTTAAAATGTCAATTGAATGCTTCGAAATATTTTACTATTAGTAATATTTAAAAGTACATGCCGTTACATTTTACCACTGTTTCGTCTACCATACAATACTAGACTTCATACTGAATAATTGACCCTAAAGATATACGATATACCATAATATAACTAAATATATACAATAGTATAGTTCTGATAGAACAATTTAGATAAATATTCTAACATAGTACTTAATACAACAACGCTACCATTTTAGTAGATTTGTTTCACATACTGGCAACATTTTGACGAACTGTCAAAGTAAAAGGTTTGATAGAGAGCCGATATGATTAACGTTACCTATTAGTGTTGCCAGTTCTTGAAGTTGTTCCCCATAAAATGTTGGCGTGTTGCGATAACGTATTACCGAATCGCTTGAAGCGCTTTAATTCCGACGGTGATACTTAGTCGCCGGTGTCCACCCAGGTTGCTTCCTCCGCTATTCGATCCATGCAGTTGCATAGGAATTGGTACTGCAATGCAAATATATTTCTTATTACAATTATTTGTATATGTGCATTAAATTTATGAATGAATGAGAGTATATTTATATTATACAATATAGGGAATAAGCAAGGTAATTAATAAATGTAACGATACGGTGTTTTAAGCATACTAAGAACTTAAATTTTTAATTTTTGTACATATATCTTAGATATTCATCTTAGGTATTGAATTTACACATTTGTCCCAAATATTGGATTCATGCACCTGTTTTATGCATTAAGCTCATATAACCACTTCATGTATTGAATTTACAGAATCTTCTAGAGCATTGGACTTACACATCCATACAATTTAGGGAACTTACATATCCGTATTGCGTCCGAGTTGAACTCGTCATTAGTCCTGTACATTAAAGTAATATGTCTGTCTCCTACATTGAACCGTCATGTGTAAATTATGTACTTAGCTTTTTTTTTAATAGATGATAATGGAATGGTAACCCCGCCTATATATTAACGGTACACTGGCGGGGTAGCAGTGAAGGATGTCAGGTGAGAATGAAAAAGCAGGTCAGTTAGTCAATCGTGATAAATACACTTGAGTTTCAGCACGATGGTTTCCGGGGGGGAGTACATGGAGGCGGATGAGATAGGATATGTTGGGAGACAAGGGATTGTTAGTAATGGGGTCAAATAGCCCTATTACTAGCAATATATTCTGTCAGGTCGAACTCCACGTGGTTTCCCCTGAAAACCGTCGTGGCTAATTCTAGTTGAATTCATCAGGATGGGCTAACTGATCTGCTTTCATCCTCATCAGTCACCTACCTCTGGTGTTCTGGGGGGAAAGGGATTGTTAGTAATGGAGACTTAGAATCACCATTGCTAGCAATATACCCAACCAGGTCGACCTCGCGGTTCTCCCTGGAAACTATCATGGTTAATTCCTGATGAATTCATCATGATGGGCTAACTGGCCTGTTTTCATTCACATCAATCACCCTTCACTGGTGCTCCGCTAGCGTATCCCGTTACCAGACGGGGTTACCATACCACTTTCACCCATAAAAAAAATCACTTGTACTTTACCATACCATTATCACCCATTAAAAAACAAATACTGTATATTGTTAGCAACGGGAGCGGTAGTGCTGTATTAGGGACAGTCCCTGGCGCCGTATGTGATGAGTGATGAGTGGCGAGTACATACGTATGGCGTGTAGAGCAGCAGGTCGTGGCGTCCGTAGGCGAGGCGCAGCGCGGCCGCGTCGTCGTCCACGCGCCACTCGCGCACCGCGCGCCAGCGCACCTCCTCTGCGGCGGCGGCGGTGGTGGTGTCCTGGTCGCCGCACGGACGCAGCGTGAGGCCGGGCCAGGCGACGGTGAGCGCGAGCGCGGGCGCGGCGCGGCAGTCGGTGCGCGCGGGCGGGAAGGCGAGCGCGCCGTAGCCGGGCAGCGAGCGCGCCAGCGCCAGGTAGTCGGCCGCGCGCCGCACCTCCTGCAGCGCCTTCAGCTGGTACAGCCGCGCGCCCGCCACGCACACGCCGCGGTTCACGTCCTCCACCGCCTGCGCGCACAGTCATTCGCATTCACACGCCACCACGCCACCACACCGTTCACATTCTAGAAGCGTTGCCCTGTAGGGCAATGCTTCCCGTGTGGTTTTTTTTTTTATACTACTTAGAATGGCAAACAAGCTGACGGCCCACCTGATGGGAAATGGTAAACGTCAACTATAGACATGAGCAGTACCACGGACGTAACAGAGTATACTGTTTCGCCCATGATACCCTTCATGCGTTGCCATTCCTGAGGATTCAAGTGTTATTCCTCTGTACCCAATAAATTCACGCCATATTCCACCCTTCAAACTGAAACACAGCCATGCAAACACAGCTGCTTCGCGGTTGAAACGCGAATGGAACAGAGGTACCCAAGCAATCGATTTTTGCACAAAGTCTCCCTCTGGTGTGATTCTGCTGTCCTAGTACTTTATAAGAAATCATATGGACGTTAAAACAACCAAACAAATGATAACTACACTCTGCAGAAAATCACAAGCTCTATATAATAATAGTTAACACCTTCTACATAGTTCTACTCTCCTAGTACTTTATGAGAAATCATAGGAATCTTGAAAACGACATTACATCATGTTTCACAACTTCTGTAAGGTTTTACTCTCCTAGTACTTTTTGAGGAAAGATCGCGCAAATAGAAACAGTACGACCGCATACTTGAAAATATCCTGTATGTATTTCTAGTACTAAGATAGAAAAAATAAAAGTGTACTTTTACCCATTCTGCATGCGTTTTCTAACCATTATAAAAATGCACTATTCCATGTAATCAATTATAATGATAACAAAGACATGTAAAATAATAATATAACATGTAAAAAACATGTAAAAATAAGAAATAAAGCTATTCTACACACCTCAGAATACGATCTCTAAACAGGTAAAAAAAAAACCTGTACGACTAATGTTCACATGAGCCCAGTGACCAATTTGCCTATAAGAGATAAATCTAGGAAATAATAATAAATTACTTCTTATGGATTTCTGCTTTCCTAGTATTTTTATAATTAGGCTATTTTAAAAACTCGCGGAATTAGCACAACTTCGTTGGTTCCTTTTTCGAATATGCTTTTTTTTTTAAATTTCGAATTCTCACTTTTAATCAAGTTGTAAAAGTAACAATTCTTGTACAAAATATTTCTGATTGCTTTATAATAGTTATTGACAGATTTTTAGCGAGCGATGTAAAGCATGAAAATGTACAATTTTAAGGATTTTTTCCTAATTTGTTACATCCTATAATTAAAAAAAAAAACAGTTCAAACTTAAATATAACTATAAGTTTTGTTCATACTATCGCTAAATCAGCTTCAAGCCTATACTGTATAGGTGAATGACCTACTTGTCTATCTCGCTCTAACACATATGTTATTATGTTTTGTTCTCTTTCACATAACTCTAAGATGTAATTAAACACAGCACTAGGACACTTACCTGCCAGAATATGAAGGCAGCCGCCTTACTGTCCTCCTTGACGATGGATATCTCTCTATCAGGGTTGAACAGCCACTTGCGTATCGACAGACAGCTGCTGGACGCCGTCGAGTAGTTCTGTATGTACAGCGAGTGTGGACATTCGTTCGGTTGGAGTTTACGTTCTGAAATAATATAATTATTATTATTTAGAATATTCTTCTCAGCAGATAAAAAGATTATAGACTTCTAGGTATATAATGTTCTCTCTGGATCTACTCCTGTAGAATAGAAGCTGGCATCCAAAAAACTCGGTGTGCTCAATAGAGCGAAGCATTACTTCACACTGGATCAGCGATTAATGCTCTACAAATCGCAAATCCGGTCCCACATGGAGCATTGCTATCACTTATGGGCCGGAGCACCTAAATACCAGCTTGAACCTTTCGACTCGTTGCAACGACGAGCTATGAAAATTGTCGATGATCCCAGGCTCACAAGCGGTATCGAACTTAAGTCTTAGGAGAGATTTTGCCTCACTCTGTATCTTCTACCGCCTGTACAATGGATTGTGCTCAGAGGAATTGTTCAATATGATGCCCACAGCCACTTTCTTCCATCGTACGGCTCGCCATCGACAGGGAGATTATCCTCATGTCCTACAGTCTCAATGGTCGCGTACTGCGCTGTTTCAGAGATGTTTCCTCCCACGAATACTCAGGTTGTGGAATGAGCTCCCTGCCGAGATTTTCCCAAGGAGACTACAGCATGGGGTTCTTCAAAAAGGGGGTAAAGAGGTTTCTTCAGGGTCGGCGTCGCACGCGTAATGCCTCTGCAAGTGTTCATAGGCTACGGTAACCACTTACCATCAGGTGGGCCGTATGCTTGTTTGCCACCTCAGTGGTATAAAAAAATAATATAATTGTAAGATTATGTGTTACAAAAAAAAAATCCAAAACACGTTCTTTTTTTTTAAATCAAACTATTGAATTAATTTTGTTAGAACTTCTGTGTAATCAATCTCGTAAGTATATCTTCCTTTCAGAGAAAATAATTCTAAATCTGTTTAAGACTGCGGAGTTATGAGGTAACAAACATACAGAAAAAATACTAAAATAAAATAATAATATATATTTAGGATTTGCCAGTAGTCGTCACGCTTGGCTAGAGTTGGTAACCGCAGTTAGACTTCGGTAAGATTTAAAGAGGTACACTGCTGCCCATCCCTTGCCCTCCCTTAGTCGCCTCTTACAACACCCACGTGAAAGGAAGCGGTGGCTTATTCTATGCCGGGACCACACGGCAAATATTGTACTATACTAATAAGTATATTATTTAAAATCCACCATCAATTCATGTTATATATATGTAATAAAATGTTAATTGAATAAATATAAAATATTTTTAATAATTCTCTTTAATAGTTTCTTATAAATACGAATCACTAAAAACGAACTATGTAGAAATATATTATTCTATATGTATGTATTGTATGTTCATTTATCTAAAAATGTATTAATGTTATTATCTCTCAAAATATATATATTTTCTTCATTTTTTATACAACTTAGAATGGCAAACAAGCTGACGGCCCACCTGATGGAAAGTGGTAACCGTCGCCTATAGACCATGAGCGGTAATATGGACTTAACAGAGTGTACTGTTTCGCCCATGATACCCCCCATGCGTTGCCATTCCTGAGGACTCAGGTATTATTCCTCTGTACCCTGTAAATTCACGCCATATCCCACCCTTGAACCGTGACACCAAAACCAAATCAAACACAGCCATGCAAACACAACTGCTTCACGGTAGAAACACGAATGGGACAGAGGTACCCAAGCAATCGACTTTTGTACAAAGTCTCCCTCTGGTAAAAAATAATAATTTACAATTTGTTTTTGTT
This sequence comes from Galleria mellonella, assembly GCF_026898425.1. Lineage (NCBI taxonomy): Eukaryota > Metazoa > Arthropoda > Insecta > Lepidoptera > Pyralidae > Galleria > Galleria mellonella. The sequence goes on along the minus strand of NW_026441984.1, from coordinate 990,114 downwards.
AAATCAATGCACCGCCAATTGCTTTCTCTGTTTATCGTAACGGTTGACTTGTAGAGAATGCCATCAGGCATTAAGTCCACCTTGTAGACATATTTTAATGTGTGTAAAAGTATAAATAAATGAAGAATGATTGAATAAATGACTGACTGACTGACTGAATGAATGAATAAATAAATCGCTCACCAAAATTGTACTCCACGATCTCAAACAGGTAGAAATACTTCTGGACAGACTTCGAGAGGCCTATCTTCTCGCAGACGGCCCTGTACACGTCGTCCGCGTTGGTCGACTTCAGCACGGAGACCGTGACCACCTCCTTGTCTGGTAGCAGCACCTTCAGGTCCACCGGTGAGGGGTTGGACGAGTCGTCCGAGTCTGTGAGGAACTCTTGCACCGCTTCCGATTCTGCTATCACTCGGACTGCACACACCTGGAAAATATATATATATATATATATATATATATATTTTTCTCAAACATGCTTGGAAATGTGAGCATTATTTTGATAATCTTCTTAGAGATAAATCAAAATTGCCGTACTGGCCAGATAAAGATGCCAGATGCCTCGGCTACGCCTCGACCCACATTTGCACGTTCGTCCATCAATGCCTCAGTTGCTGGCCGCTGCAGTAATGTACTATTTTTAATTTCATGATTAATTTGAATTTTGTTTTTGCACATCTATTTAAGATAAAGGGGAAGAGTCATATTTTTATAGTGTTTGTCGTTGTTTGTTGTTAGTTTTTATGTCATTCTAACTTTCAAAAAATATATTAGATATTTAAAAAAGCAGGGAGTCAGAGGTGTGTCCACTATCTGTTTTCTTAATATAGTTCTTCAAAAGGGGGGTAAAGAGGTTTCTTCAAGGTCGGCAAAGCACGCGTAATACCTCTGGTATTGCAGGCGTTCATAGGCTACGGTAACCACTTACCATCAGGTGGGCCGTATGCTTGTTTGCCACCTCAGTGGTATAAAAAAAAATATAATTTCATGGCAAAGCATTTTCATATGCATACAAGAAGGATAAGCAAGCTGAAGTGGCAATGGGCTGGTCACATAGTTCGAAGAACCGACAACCGATAAGCAAGAAAGATTCTTGAGTGGCAAAACTCAATATGAGCAAACGCAGTGTAGGACTAAAAAGTAGATGGAGTGATGACCTCAAATGCGTTACAGAGAGTCAGTGGAAGCAGATGGCTCATGACTATTCCTTAAGGCAGTTTCTGGAGAAGGCCTATGCCCAACAATGGGCAGATAATGGCCGAAAAATGTCGTAATAAGAGCAATAAGAATCAGAATATTATTTTTAAGTTTTTTTTTTCATGTTTATTTCAGTAAAAAATACTAAACTGGATATGGGTTTCAGTTGTAGTCCTGAAAGTTTAAATTAAAATCTGGTGTATGTTTCATCTACAAATGCCGTCTAGAAATGGTGGTCCGCTTCCAAAATCATCGTGTAAGAAGTCGCGGGAAATGCCAGTATTAAATAAATTACAGTTTCACCATCTTCCTGCCCCTTAGTCCTACCCCATCTTCTTACCCCAATTATTATTTGGGGTCGGTGTAATATGTTTTTATCCATATTACAAAAAGATTTGGCCTATAGTTTTACGGGCGGCCGCCTGCCTGACGTCATCCCTCTTTGGGAATAATAATGTTTGGAAATAAATTACAGAAGTGCAGTATACGCAAAGTAGTGTATATATACCAGCTAACGCTGAGTAATAAAGTTTACATAAAAATAATAATAATATATTATAATAATAATAATTATAATAATGTTATTGCCATTTTTCACAAACATACAGAAATTATAATGCACATATATTAATTAATAAATACAGTGTGCAGTATTCGTATACCTGGCAATAGGTACAAACTCAGCTTTTGCTGGACTAATGTTCGTTCAGCGCTGATTTTCAGTTTGCACCTACACGGGGCACCGTTTCATTATCAAATATTTATACATATTGACGTAGATGTTACACAAAAAGTAAAAAAAAAAAAAACGAAAATTCAAATAAATAAGTATAAAAATAATGAATAAAAGAAAAAAAAAACAACAAAAATCCAGTGTACCTTTTCTAAATACAGTTCAAGTCCTCTCCGCCTCGAGTCCAGCTGTTGCTCGCTCAGGTTGAACGGCCACTTGCCTGGCAGCTTTGGAAAGTTGAATCCTATAAAAAGAAAACAACAAATTATGATATTTGATGTTTTTGTGCATTATAGGTTTTTGTATTTTAAATAGGTAAAAATTATTAATTCACTCTCGCGCCACCTGCCCACTTCTATATGTTCTCCTTTAACCAAAGGTTGTCTGTAAGAGATTGTCCTAGCGGAAAGACCGCCTTTTATACCTTTATATGTATATTTTAATCTGCACTTCATGCTACTGTATTTCAGTTGAATTTCAGTTTATATTTAATTTGTGTCCATTGTGAACGAATTTGGAAAATTCTTTTTTTATTTGAAAGTATATAGTTACTTCTTTTTAAATATATCAAAATTAAATTTTATCAAAATCGGTTCAGTTTCAATTTAGTTTTTAAATCAAAATACTAGTTTTGTCCCAATTCAAGTCGTTTTTTTTTTGTGAGACACAATTTTTTATTTTAGAATACACTTCTGCGAGCATTATCGATAAATTTACATCTCTATGTGAAATTATCTAATATTAGGCCGACCGAGAATCGAACTCGGGATCTTATTTACGCAAAGTAATTTGCCTACCACTGGTCCAGGGAAATGGAATTGTCAGTAATGGGATCTACTAGACTCATACTCTATCAGTTCGACCTCCACGCGGTTCCCCCTGGAAACCATCATGGTTCATTTTAGAAGAATTCATCACTATGGGCCAACTGACCTACTTGATCCTCACTCAGTACAGGCAGGATTACCATTCCATTATCATCCATAAAAAAGAAAAAAAAAACTGGTCCACGTAGATTGTTGTCACAATTGGAGTTAAACTTACCCAGAAACTCCTTCCTCAACTGCTGATGCAGAGCAGCGAACTCCCTATATCTCCTGCTGCACAGGTGCCTCCCGGCCATGTGCACGTTGAAAGCGATGTACGACCTTCCCGTATTCCTCTCCATGACGACACGGTAGTCCGGTATGGAGACCGGGAGCGATCGTTTGTCCGTGTAGTCGTACCGCTGGTAGACGGTCGCCCGGGAGTTCGCCGCGCCCCCGATGACGCCGACAGGGGCGGAGCCATCGTCGCAGGGCTCTAAACGTTCCGCCTCCTGTACATAATACAAGTTTTATTGCTGATAACCGGAGAGACAGCCAGAGAGAGACGAAACCCGTCTGCATGGATATCTCTGTCCCAACAGTGGGAAAGGGGTTTTATTAATCGGGTCTCACAGCTTCATTTCCAACAATATATCCGCAAGACTTTTTATGTGTATTGGTTGTTACCTATAATTAGATAGTTTCCGACTGACGGATCATCCGATTTTTGAGGCATTACATATTAAATAAAAAAAATTAAAAAGTCAAAATGAGAGCTCACGGTTTAGGATGGAGCACATTGAAGCCAATTAGATATAATATAGTTTTTTATACAACTTAGAATGGCAAACAAGCTGACGACCCACCTGATAGAAAGTGGTGGCCGTCACCTATAGACATAAGCAGTACCACGGACATAACAGAATATACCGTTTCGCCCATAAATCCATTTTACCGAAGCATTTGGCGTTCCATTGTTTCTGCCTACCCTAATGTGAGACAGGCGTGACATATATGTGTGTATGTACGAGTACATATAATAAATCAGTTGCCTCGACAAGAGAAAACTGGATTTGAAGTTATCAGATAGAATACCTATCTCAGGCACCAGTCTTTCACAATTATAATTTAATTACTTTAATATAAGCATGTCTTTTTTTATGCAACTTAGAATGGCAAACAAGCTGACAGTCCACCTGATGGAAAGTGGTAACCGTCGCCTATAGACATGAGCAGTACCATGGACATAACAGAGTACACTGTTTCGCCCATGATACTCCCATGATGATAAGCATATCTTATTGTATTTCACTGTGATATTTCATTACGTGAAGAGAAAATAAATCGATTATTATCAATTTTTTATCAAAAAAATCCACTAACTTCTTTCTACTTCTACTGATACTTTTGCATGTTATCACATACCCTTGGCGTGACAGAGATGACTGTCAGAGTGAGACAGTCGCCTCCTGACTTGATGAGATCGACCACCTGCCTGTGTGTTGAGCCTTCCACGTTCACGCCGTTACTGTAACAAAAGAGATAAATTATTGCCATATTATGTGAATGCTGTTTTGAAAATAATTTAATTATATAATTCTAAGATAAAGCATACAAGCAAGGAGTTACGCACACAAGGATAAACTGTCAATATAAATGTTGAATGAAAACAAATAGTTGTTGTTGTTTTAAAATTCGTTCAAAATGGACAGGCAAAGAGCATGGCTCTTACAGCCTAGTCATAAGTTATTACCAGTTCTTAATAAATGGGGAGAAAATTATTTCATATGTTAAAATACATAAATTTTCATAGCAATTGTAACTACCAAACGTTCGAGTTCTTCATGAATTCACTTCTTCTCATATGAAGTAATCGCCATATAAAAAAAAAATACTGAATTCAGTAATTAGTGGTTATTTATTAAGCTCATAATTTTATTATTTTTCAATTACAAATAAATTATTTACGGGTAAAAACTAGAAGATAAGAATTTTTTTTATACAATTTAGAGTGGCAAACAAGCTGACGGCCCACCTGATGGAAAGTGGTAACCGTCGCTTATAGACATGAGCAGTACCATGGACATAACAGAGTATACTATTTCGCCCATGATACCCCCCATGCGTTGCCATTCCTGAGGACTCAGGTGTTATTTCTCTGTACCATGTAAATTCACGCCATATCCCACTCTTCAAACCGAAACACAGCCATGCAAACACAACTGCTTTACGGTTGAAACACGAATGGGACAGAGGTACCCAAGCAAACAACTTTTGTACAAAGTCTCCCTCTGGTAATTGTAAGCATGTCGAAATTAAATATGAAAGAAATACACCAGCCATTGATTTTCTAATAGGTTTAATTAGTGCGGCCATATTGTACATAATTTATTCGATTACATAATGCGTAACATGAAATAGTCGATTGCAGATAAGTCGCCTTGTATTTCATTGAACGAAATTATATACAGATTCATTATATACTTACATAATTAAATATATATTTCTACATGTTCCTGATAATGTGATGTTTATTTTTTGTATTATAATTTACATAATGGATAAATAAGATAGTATTATTGATACCTATGTAGTTTTCAAATATTTGTCGTATTTAAGTGATAGACTTAGTATAACGTATTTAATTGTTTTTAATTCTTTTTATTATTTTTTTTATTTTTATTATTAAATTATTATTATTATTAATTGTTTATATTGTAATTTGTGTGCTGTAAGTAATATAAATAAATTATCTATCTATCCATTAAATTGGTGACCCTATAAATAAATAAATAAATATATAACGTATAAAAGTATATAGACAAATTGCCAAATATTTCCTTATTCTGCAATATAATTAAGTACATTGTCGAAATATTAAATTATCAAAAAAATATGATTCATGAAGGGAAAAGTTAAAACCATGAAAGAAAGAGAAAAACTAAAATGTAAAACAAAATGAAATTATGATTTTGATTCCCAATATATAAATAGTATATAATTTTTCTTATTTAAGAGTTCCCTCTTGTCGGTGCAAATAATTCATGCATTCTGTTCCAGCCAGCTCTATTCCAGACCATATCTTTGACCTTTCTATACGACATGACGCCTAGTGTTTCCTTTATCTCTTTCATGTTGTTATTTTTCAGTCTTCCCCTTCTTCTTTTACCCTTTATTTTCCCTTCTAGAACGCTCTTTAAAAATCGACATATTGATATATTTATCACTATTGTACTATATACAATACGTTATATATTGTACGATATACTATTGTATAATAGATATACATTTATTAAGTAATAAAAAAATTATGTTACAGAACCAAAATGCAGTATTTAAACTGGCCAATTTTAACTAAGCAATATGGGTCGAAATGTCATCTAATTTAAGATAGGTAGATAGACAGATACACTTTATTGTTTCCTCTAAAAGATTAAAACATAAACTTATTCTAAATATAAACAATTACAATAAATAATTCACAATGGGAAAACAATGGGCGAGCTTATCGCTAAAAGCGATCTCTTGCAGGCAACCTTTGGATGGAGAGGAGTAATTGTAAAGTTTGTTCGGAGGCACGATGAAAAACTCTGTTATCTCTTAAGCGTAGTATTAGTGATCAAGATGCTTGTTGTTATTATCAATTTGTCTGTATCGAACACCAGTTCGCACAATCAGTGGGATTAAAATAGATCATGGATCATAGAGATAATAGTAATTCATCTACTGGCGCCGTCTGTTATGAAATCAATCTGGTTATTGCGTATATCAGAAAGCAAAACATTTGTGAATTTATTAGTGCAAAGTATACTATTTTTTTTAAGCAATTTAGAATGGCTAACAAACTGACATGAGCAGTACCATGAACATAACAGAGTATACTGTTTCGCCCATGATATTCCCATGCGTTTTTTCGATGGGTGAAAATAGTATGGTAACTCCGCCTGCGCTAACGGGATACGCTGGCGGAGCACCAGTGAAGGGTGATAGATGAGAATGAAAACAGGCCAGTTAGCACATCATGACGAATTCATCAAGAATTAACCATGTTAGTTTCCAGGGAGAACCGCGAGGAGGTCGACCTAGTTGGGTATATTGCTAGCAATGGGATTCTCAGTCTCCATCACTAACAATCCCTTTCCCCCATCCCCATGCGTTGCCATTCCCGAGGGCTCAGGTGTTATTCCTCTGTACCTTGTAAATTCACCAGGTCTCGTTCTTATCGTTTCAAATTTTTCCTTTAATTTGCATCTTAATCAAAACGTTTTACATGAATTTCGTAAATACACATTTTTTTTTTAATTAATAAAAAAGGAACAACCTGGCCAGTACTATCGGTATAAGCTGGATGACTCGTGATGGATGAAAACAGGTCGGCTTGCTCATAGTGACAAATTCTTTATTTATTTATTTATTTTTATCTTTATTTTTTATTGTATACAAACATACTGATAAGAACATTTAATTTTAAACGCAATGTACAAAGGCGAGCTTATCTCTAATAAGAGATTTCTTCTAGCAAACCTTTTCATGTGAATTAAATTATAAAATTTAATTAATATAAAAAATATAAAAATTTATTATTAAATTCATCAAGATTAATCACGTTGGCTTCCGGAAAGAACCACGTAGAGGGCGACCTGGTAGCGTATTGTATTAGTAATAGGGCCGCTAGTCCCCATTAGTAACAAACCCTTTTCCTCTGTATATATAGTATTTGACATGGAGGACTTTTTATCCTGAACAATCAATAAGTCTCAGCAGCACAGACAAAGTCATGGCCATTGCTAGTAATACAATTTCTCGGCAAAGCATTTTTTATTATATATACAAAAAGATAAAGGGGGGAAGCGATTGTTAGTAACAGGGATTTTTTTTTAATGGGTGATAATGGAATGGCAACCCCACCCGCGCTATTGGTATACATCGGCGGGGCACCAGTGAGTGATGATAGATGAGGATGAAGCAGGTCAATTAGCCCATCGTGACGAATTCAACAAGAATTGTTCACGATGGTTTCCAGGGGAACCACGTGGAGGTCGACCTAATAGGGCATATTGCTAGCAATGGGGCTGTCAAACTCCATTGCTAACAATCCCTTTCCCCACAAACCACTGTGGTTGAATCCTGGGCAATTCATTATGATGAGCTAATTTATCTGACTTCATGCTCATCTATCACTATTCACTGGTACCTCTTCAGGGTACATCGATAGCGCAGGTGGAGTTACCATATATCAAAAAAGAAATTAAATACAATAAGACAGTTTACCTGTCGGCGGCGGCGGCGGCGGCGGCGGAGGCGGCTGCAGCAGCAGCTTCCGCTTCCTCAGGTGTCTCCAAATCATAAATCTCGAATCCGGTGGCAGGGCAATAATAAAAAGTATAGCGGAAGTCCCCCACACCGCCCCTTTGGACTGACATCTTAGAAGCCTCGCGTATACCTCACTCACCATTGACACGAAACGTTCAAAAGTAAAATTTAACTTTTTCGGTAAAAAAAAAAAAAAAAAACTAATATCTCTGATACCTTTGCCGCGATTTAAATTATAACGTCTTCTCGATTCGAATTTCGTTTTTAAATTAAGAACTGCTCGGTCCCGCTTTTGCTTTTATAGAGAATGTGTGGACAGGAATATGATCTAATAGCTTCTATTTAGTAATGACATTAGATATCTAACTTTAACAAAGTTATTTATAAACAAACAAATTATAATAATGCGCAATTAGAATCCGTTGATGACAAAGTATTCAACCCGATTTAAGACTAAAGCAACTTAATGTGCCAATGCATATTTATTCAGTACGAGCGTTTATCCAAAATTTTATCCTGGTGATCGGGATAAAAATTAGCCTGTGTTTTCTCGATCTCATAAAGTACATATGTATCAAACTTCATAGTGATTGGTTAAGTCGTTAAGGTGCTACAACTAAACATACTCACTTTCACATTCATAATATTAGTAAGGATGAATCCTATTTAAAGAGTCTGATCACAAGAGTGTCTAATGGGTAAACAAACGGTTCAGAGAAATATTCAGCGTTTTGAATAAATATGCATTGAATACATATTTTGTACACAAATTTAGGAAAAAGCTTATTCCTGCAGAAATTCCTGAACAAATCTGAATTAGATGAAGAAATTTTAGAAGAATAAAAAATATCATTGTGAAGTTAGGATAATGTTACTTTTAGAATTTACCCAGAAAATTATTTTTAGTTAAATTTAAAAATAATTCGCGTCTGGCATGGTAACCTTGGAAGGTCCTTCATTCGCAGAGAAGGGATTGTTAGTAGTCCCATTGCTAGCAATATACCCTATTAGGTCGACCTCCACGCGTTTCTCCCTGGAAACTATCGTGATTAAGTTATTGTTGAATTTGTCACGATGGACCAATTTAACTGCTTCATCATCATCTATCATTCGTCACTGATACGCAGGCGGGTTAACAATTCCATTATCGTCCATTAAAAACAACTCTGGAAGGATTGTGACTAATAGAATGTATTCATCTTTGGGGACTAAATCGATCTCTCATATCATATATCATTTTTAGCGACAACTACAAAAACATTGCACGTAATCAATGGATTTTTTTATACAAGTTAGAACGACAAACTAGCTGACGGCCCACCTGATGGAAAGTGGTAACCGTCGCCTATAGACATAAGCAGTACCATGGACATAACAGAGTCTACTGTTTCGCCCATGATACCCCCCATGCGTTGCCATTCCTGAGGAGTCGGGTGTTATTCCTCTGTGCCCAGTAAATTCACGCCATATCTCCACCCTTCAAACCGAAACACAGCCATGCAAACACAACTGCTTCACGGTTGAAACATGAATGGGACAGAGGTACTCAAGCAATCGACTTTTGTACAAAGTCTCCCTCTGGTAAAGGTGGATTCGGATCACTCCTTACGACAAACTCAGAGTAAGCTCTTCAGTGAGCAATTAACGGGTGAAATTGATTTATTTTATCTAAAAGGATATACTTACAGATTGGTCATATAGAAATTTCATCAAAATCGGTTCAGTAGTTTAACTTTCTAAATCAAAATAACTGTTTTAGCCACGATTGAAGTCGGTTTTTTGTAAAACACAATTTATTGTACTTGTTGAAAATCATGTGGGCCGAGTCCTTCCCGAGTACGATTGATATACGAAACGGATCCAATGCGTCCACATTACCGGGAGTACAGCGTCGATAACAGCAAACTAGGTTGGCTATTTGGATCACAATGCAATCATAATTATTTAAACACTGAACGTCGTAAGGATAAAAGTCCTGGTTACTGGTAAACACTGGTTTGATGTCTACATTTGAGGTGGAATGAGACTAAACGAACGAATCATTGTTCTTCTATACTGTTCCATTTTTGCATGATTGCGCGAAAAACATTCTTGTTTTTTTTTTTTTTACAACGCAGAGGGCAAACGAGCATGCGGCTCACCTGTGTGTGTGTGTGGCGGGTTGTACGGTGGTGAAAATCAGCAGCAGGTATCAGTCTGAACAATTCCTCAGAACACTTCCCATGATAAATTCAGTAGAAGATGCACAGAGATGCAACATGTCTGCGCAGTTTCAGTGGGTCAAGTCGGACACAGTAAGGCGTTGACTATCAATAGTTCGAACCGCCCGACTTTGAATGCGGTCTAACGGAAGGAGTTGATACTGTGGCGTTCCTGCCCATAGGTGAGAACAGTATTTCATATGCGGCCTGACTTGAGCTTTATATATATCTTGTGCTTAGTTTAAGGTTTTTTATATAATTAAACTAATATCCCATTTTATACCTCTTTCAATTTTTAGTTAATACATGCTTAGGTTTTTTATTAATTTAAATAGTTGTATTCCACTTCAGCAACGTGAATCTGATTGAAAACATATTATTTCTATGTCTAGGTTATGTTCTATTTGTGTACCGAATTTCATTCAATTCTATCTAGCCGTTGAGGCGCAATTCAGTACCAAACATTAAACAACTTTTAAAAATGTTTAATTTCTGAAATGGTATCTGAAAGGACCAATCTATGTTAATTTTTTTATACAACTTAAAATGGCAAACAAGCTGACGGCCCACCTGTTGGAAAGTGGTAACCATCGCCTATACACATGAGCAGTACCATGGACATAACAGAGTATACTGTATCGCCCATGATACCCCCCATGCGTTGCCATTCCTAAGGACTCAGGTGTTATTCCTCTGTATATAACCTTTCAGATAAAAAAAAAAGAATTTTCCAAATCGGCGTAAAACTGACTGAGTTATGAGGTAACAAATTTAATAAAACAATACAACCGAATTTGTGAATCACCTATCTCATGTCTATTTAAAAAAAAAAAAAACCTTTAAAATCTCTATAAAAACTATCAAAAACGAACTATGCTATATTGGAAAAAGGATAATCTAGACCTTGGTTGGTTTTACTTCTGTTTAAGCTCCTGATCAGTCTCCCTTTAGTCTAATTCCATCTTTACATGACACGTTTAAATGGTGTGATACTTTAAAAAATAAATATAAAGAGAGCATATCGGTATGTACTAAGTGCAGGGTCCAGTATGCTTTACAGTATAGAGAGGTCTATTTGATAAGGGACAGTAAATGACTGAAATCATCTCAGGAAATGATAACGTTATCGATAATATTTGACAAATAGAAGTACATTTTGTTTTGAAAAAATAAAAACAACAATAATCTGTATTTATGTTACTGTATTTCACTTGAATTGTTCACTTGTCATTGTATATTTTTGTTTATGGTGCAATAAAGAGTTAAATAAATAAATTTAATTTATTGCAAAACCAGTGATATTCTTTACGCAACTTAGAATACCAGAAAAGCTGACAGTCCACCTGATGGAAAGTGGCAATTGCTGTCTAGCTATAAATATAAGAACCATAACATATTTGGAACAAGGAATGGATTGTTAGCAACGGAGATTAGCCATTGCTAGCAATATGCCGTTAGGGCGACCAAGAGGTCGCAGTTTTATCTGGCCAATTCCTAATAAAAATGAAGTCCTACTGTAATAGTCCAAAGCAACGATATTTTAACATTTTTAATATTTCGAAACGGTATACATTTTGTAATTTTAACATCAAATTTGTGTTTCGTTCGATCTTGAAATTTCGGAAAATATTTCATGGTAGACACTCTGATTATAATATGAACGATATAACATGTACGTCTGAACTGCAGCAACATAGATTTTGTTTAGTTTGTATATTAATCAACCTGACTTTATGTACACTCAATGTTGTAGTTTCTCTCATACATACACTTACATTACTTACATACACCCACTCTAACTTTCCTACCTTGCTTCGGATATATAATTTTCGTTTATATAATTGAAATCCGTTATTGGCTGTATTTATAAGAGACTTAGCATGTAAGTCTATAGGCGACGGTTACCACTTTTCATCAGGTGGGCCTTCGGATTGTTTGCCATTCTAAGTTGCATAAAAAAAATTGTATTAAATAAATAAATAATGAACACCACAAAATTCCCGTTTGCAAAAGCTTCGAATTACTCAGCGAGCTATGGAGAAGGATTTGCTCGGAGTCTCTTTGCGTGACAAAATCCGAAACGAGGACATCCGTAGAAGAACCAAAGTAACCGACATAACCCGAAGGATAAGCAAGCTGAAGTGGCAATAGGCTGGTCACATAGCTCGAAGAACCGATTAGAGGAAGAAAGATTCTTGAGCGGCGACTTCGTACGAGCAAACGCAGTATACGACGTTCCCACATTAGACGGAGTGACGACCCCAAAAACATTAGTGGAAGCAGGTAGCTTGGGTCCGTTCCTTATGGCAGTCTATTGAGAAGACGTATGCTCAGCACTGGATATATAATAGCTTAAATGACGATGATGACCAGAGAATTCACTGTGATGCTCCTTCATCATATTAGCCTCTAACTGTCCACTGCAGAACATAAGCATTGGGGGGTTTTGCCAGTAGTTGCCAGGCTTGGCAGGCGGATTCGCAACCGCAGTCAGGCTTTACAAATGTTTTAAGATGTACGCCCATCCCTCGCCTTCCCTTAGTCGCCTCTTACGACACCCATGGGATAGGAATGGGTGGCTTATTCCTAGCCGGGACCATACGGTCACTTTATGCCCTTTATGAATGGGGGAAAGGGATTGTTAGTAATGGGGTCTAATTGACCCATTGCTAGCAATTTATCCTATCAGGTCGACCTGCACGCGGTTGACCCTGGAAACCGTCGTGGTTAATTCTAGTAAAATTCGTCACGATGGCCTAACTGACCTGCCTTTTCAACCTCACCCGTAATCCCTCACCGGTGCCCCTTCAGCGTATCCCAATAGCGCAGGTGGGGTTGCCATTCCATTATCACCCATTTAAAAAAAGTCCCTTATGAATTGCCATTCCTGAGAACTATCTTTAATTTTACTATCACATTAAATGTAGTTAGTAAAAGAAAATCCCTTATAATACACTCAATATAGGTAAGTTTAGACACTATCAGTCTGGCCTAATACATTCAAAACTGGGGTAAACAGATTAATTATGACAACAAAAAACCTACTGATTGTGCAATACACGCGTTGCATTGCTGATAGCTGCATATTTGCCCCCTTTAATGTGTTAGCTCATGTAATTAATGATATTAATGACAAATGATTGTGTATTGAAACGTGTTGTAATTCTTAAACGCATCATACACACATGCGGAAAGAATAAAAGAATTTACCAAAGGGAGACTTTGTACAAAAGTCGATTGCTTGAGTACTTCTGTCCCATTCGTGTTTCACCCGTGAAGCAGTTGTATTTGCATGGCTGTGTTTCGGTTTGAAGGGTGGGATATGGCGTGAATTTACTGGGTACAGAGGAATAACATCTGAGTCCTCAGGAATGGCAACGCATGGGGGGTATTATGGGCAAAACAGTATACCCTGTTATGTCCATGGTACTGCTCATGTCTATAGGCGACGGTTACCACTTCCCATCAGGTGCACCTTTAGCTTGTTTGCTATTCTAAGTTGTATAAAAAAAAAGTATACTAATCTGTCTTCATCTATTAAAAAAATATATATATTGACAATACTTTTGCAATCAATAGGGTTTATGCTCGTGTTGGTCCCGTATTTATTTCATGACAATTGCAGTGATGTGTAAAGAACTCAAATCACCATATGTCGTAGTTTCATATCTGAAGCCACGATGCTGATTTTCTGTAGGCCCCGTGAGAGAGAAAGAGGGAGGCTATACGAGATTCACGGACACGCTGTTGCAACTGATATTACCTTTTTTTTTTTTAAACTTCTTATTAAGCAGTAAAGTCTACTTTTAAATAAATCCCGCATTTAAGTACAATAATAAATTCAAATATCTTTAATTTTTGTCTACGAAACATCTTGTAGTTCATACGTGTCTATTAAGATTGAAGTCGCCGTTTTTTGCACCCTATCAAGACGACCTCCATACGGCCACATGGAAACTATTATGGTTAATTACTAATGAATTATACACGATGGGCGAATTGAGCTGACGTCATCCACGTCTTTCAACCCGTTTGGTACTGCTTGTGTAGGCTAATAGCGTAGAAGGGTCACCATTACATTTTCATTCATTAAAAAAAAGGCTGCAATCTTTGGTAGGGGGGAAACGGATTGTTAAGCTCTATTACTAGAAATAAGCCTTATTAGGTCGACCTTCATATAGTTCTCTCTGGAAACCATCGTGACCAATTCTTGAAAACTAACAGACCTACTTTCATCCTCACTTATCATCCCACACTGATGCCGATGATGATGATGTATTAGCATTCCATTTTCATCCATAAAAAACCGTTTTCCGTAGACATACACAAATTTAAAAATTCGTGTAATTATATATAAGTGAATAACGGACTTAATAAGGAATAATATTTGTTATTTATTTAGGCTGAAATAACAATAGCCGAACCTAAATCTTTATGTAAGAATCGAGGGCGTTAGCATTCAGTCCTTTTGATCTCGTAAAGGACTGGCGTCAACGTAATAGAAACGGATTTTATTGGCGGGAAGTTTTTGGTCACATAAATCGGTTTCAATGTTGGTAGTGACGCTGTGGCAACTCTTCAGCGTAAAATTCGTAGAACTACAGTCTCACGTTTTTGTATTATAAAAAAAATGGCACGATTAAGAAAAAAATTGGATTTTTAATGGGCAAATTTAAAATTGGATACTTAGTCAAGGTGTACAATGGCGGGGCACAAGTGTGGATGAGAGTGCAGTCAGGTAAGTTTTTTTTTTTTTTTTATACAACTTAGAATGGCAAACAAGCTGACGGCCCACCTGATGGAAAGTGACAACCGTCGCCTATAGACATGAGCAGTACCATGGACAGAACAGAGTATACTGTTTCGCTCATGATACCCCCCATGCGTTGCCATTCCTGAGGACTCAGGTGTTATTCCTCTGTACCCAGTAAATTCACGCCATATCCCACCCTTCAAACCTAAACACAGCCATGCAAACACAACTGCTTCTCGGTTGAAACACAAATGGGACAGATGTACCCAAGCAATCGACTTTTATACAAAGTCTCCCTCTGGTAAAATGGATCTGCAAACCATGTTATTAACTCATTAGTACCTCGCTTGCATACACCGATAACAAAGGTCGCGAGAGGTGCCATTTTTATTTTCACAAAAAATAACAGTCTGCAGTTTGAATAGAAAAATACTATATTGGTTCATAGTAATATGATTTACATATAATACATAATTGAATAAACAAGTTCTACGGTATTGAGTTTACTGAAGCCATACATGATCTTGTTTTACTATTTGTACTGAACATATTATATTATGGCAAAACCCTCGAATAGGGTGGAGGGGGGGCTATGTTTAACAGTGAACAGCTTATATGATGATGATGACATTATATTACACTAGCTTTTTGCCCGTTACTTCATACACTTAGATGTTAAAAGTAGAAAAACGAATGATATAAATTACACAAAGGCATATCGATATGGAATATACACCAGATGTTAAGTTAAATATTTGGGAACACAAAAGTGAAAACCGTATCCAATTTGATACAGTAGTTTTTGTATGATGCCGAAAAAAAATTAAGACAAAAGACAAAATTTCTGAAGAAGCAAAACATATTCTAGATTTCTATCGTTCTCTCTCTTTTTTTTTTGCATTTGCACAAATTTTCAAAGGCCTAATGTATGTTTAATTTTTCTCTGTCTCTTTTTATCAGATGCTTTTAGGTGTGACTGATATGTACGTATGTGTGTATATGTAATATTAGACTTTGAATATATTTTATTAGGTAACAGATGTTGTCATATTATTAACATAATGAATCTTGCATAAGAGTGTGGGCAGACTAGTCTATATTTTTTTTTTATGTTTATTACTTAAAATGATAACTATCCCCTACAGACGATAAACAGCAGAAATAACATGACAAAATATACTGTGACACACTGTGCGGTGAGAAATCGGAATACATGGAACACTTGATGTGCAACTGCGATTTGTTGGCAAGTATGCATATGAATCTACTGGGAACAGCTAATGCAGAGCCAGGGGACTACAGATATCTTAAACTGCGGGATATTGTTGATGTAACATATAGGATCTATAAAATGATGGTATAAAGCAGGGGGAAGCACAAAAGATCTTGATAGGTCAACATGCAACGGCTTAGCTGACCCCATATGCAAATAAAATATAACATACTGTGACACCCATAGTATTTATTCTTAATGCATTAAGAATAAATTAGGAATATAGTGTTATACCAACTGCTTCCAATAGCATACCCAATGGTCTATTTACAAATAGGTTTAGTTTAGTAGGCTGGATGTTAAGGTGGTACATTTTAGAGGTGATGAATTTAAAGCAAATTTTTTTTATTCAAGTAATTTCATTTACAAAAAACAATTGTAAATAAAATGATTATAAACTAAAGTACTGATTCATAGAGGTCAATAGGGATGACAAAATTTGAATACTAGCTGGCAGCAAATGTATACCAGCCACTGGCCATATCTGAGCTTGTTACTTTTTCATTCCAATATACAGCCATTTAAGCACAGCTGTTTGTTGGCTGAATCATGATTGAGACTGAGGCACTCATGTAAAGAACTTTATTCACAGTTTAATTTTAACTTTCTTTTATTAAGCAGTTTTAGAATAATGTATATAATAAAACTTATTGTTATGGATATATCTTGTCAGATTTTATTTTGTTGTTTTGTACAAAATATTTCCAATAATCTAATTAAAATATATTTATGAAAACAATAAATTCAATAAAAAAACAAAAGAAAACAGATTTTTAAAAAGACATTTTATAATATTATATTAAAAGCATGGAAAATACCCTTATGTGCACTAACAATGACTGATTGATCTATCAATGCACAACCTGTTGTGGTTAGAAATTTGTAATTTTTTATAGAGTTTATAAATTGTACATCCCTAAAGATTTCACAAATATTCCACAAGAACTGAAGATAAAACATTTCAGGTGGACAAAGCTGCAGTAAACAACTAGTATATAATATACAAGACAAAATGTCCAGTACAGTCAAATTGTATCTGTTAGTAAGTATATTTTATGAATATCTACACTCACATAGGTATAAAAGAAGTAAAAATATCTAATCGTAACTCGTTCTAATTTCAAATTGAGCACTTGTAGGCAATACAAAAAACAAGTTTTAGCATGATTCATACTTATGTAAATCAACTTTTGTAAACTTATTTGGAGCAATGCAACGGCACTTTCTGGAAGCGCCAACATAGCTCGCAACCGAGTTTCACGTAAATAACCGGCGGGAAGTGCGTTGCTAGGTTGAATATTACAAACAATACGGGAAAAGTCTACGTAAGTTACGACCGCGGATACCACATTGATCAGTCAAACTGTACATTAAATGAGTACTTACACTTCGAGGATCCTGTCTCCTTTCCTGATACCAGCCAGCTCTGCTGCTCCTTGCTCCAAAACAGCGCTGACGTGCTGCAGAGGAGCATAAAGTTCCCCATTAATCGATCTAAGCTGCCCACCCTCAGACACTTGCCCGCGAACATTGAAACCAAAACCAGTCTCTGTTTTATAGATAGTAACGCGCCGGGGTCCATTATTAGGCACTAGGCTTCTATTATTTCTTTCAGGTCTAATAATACTGTTATTATCGTTTTCTGTCTCAGCCATTTTGCTAACTTTTACCACAGATTCATTTTGATTTGACATTCACATTCAGTGTCGCCATTTATAAAAAAAATAATGATAGAAAGATGCATTCAAATCTTGAATAAATTCTAAATGATGTAATTACTTTAAATATATACTAACGGTAAGAAGTAAAAATTTGATTCTTAAATAAATTGTTACGGTTAAATATAAATAAATAAATAAAAATATGGTTATAAAATGAAATTTGCAAATAAAAGAAATGGTTTTATACAAAACAATAATATTCTTCGTCAATAAAAATGTTCACTGCCATCTAGTAATATCAAAAGTTACTAAATTGTGTAACTATGATAAAACAGCATACCATTTCCCCCGCTACTTTGATAGATGGCAAGGGTATCGAAACAACGTGGTATAAGAAAAATCCAACTTCTTTCACATCAAAATCAGCTGTGAACATCAGTATGGCCGCTCAAATAAGTGAAAAATAAATTTTGTTTTTGATAAATCATACAAAAAAATAGGAAAGTGCAGTTTTCGTACTTACATCGTACAAACGTGATTAGAAAAATTAGTGTCGGTGTTGATGTTGACTAAAAGTGTTGCGTCATGACAGAAACCTCTCACTGACAAACAAATACAATAAAAATTGCGACTTGCATATTACGGCAACTTAGTGTAATTTCTATTCGGCTCGTGCGTCGTTATTTTCGCGATTCGGGGAGGCCGATGTTATTATTTGTGAATCGTTATCCCGCGGTATAATGAGTACTGTAAGATTGAGTATCGTGTCTGTTGGAAGGATCGCAGTAAGGAGAAATTCGCATTTGACATCAAGTGAGTGGATCTTTCGTTTTTCTTATTATTATTTTTTTATTGTTGTACTGGCCGAGTTCCAACATTATGTCGCAGTTTTGCCGTGCCCGTAGTAACCTATTGACGGATCGAGTTATCACTGCCTGTTTGATAACAAAGCGTGGGTTCATCGTAGGCAGTTGCTTTATTTAGTATTGGATATGGCCGGAACGTGTTACGAGTTACGATGGTCAATTTATCCATCGGACCATTAAAGCGAAGTTCATATCTTTAGCAAGGTCATGGACACTACAAGCTTGACACTGAACCAGATCTCATCACAGACTATATGACTTAATGTCACTGACATAATTTTATTATGCATTTAATTATGTATATAAAATGTATGTACAAAAAATTGCTATTTGTTATGTCTATAATATTTTTATTTCTGTTCCTATACTTCATGCAATAGTTATCTAATAATTTTTAACAAATTTTATTATTTATATCTTAAATTCACATAAAATCCTATCTACAGTTTTGCATTGTATTGAATATTTAACAAAAATGAATGGAAATGCTCAAAGACAACTAAATAATTTTATATGAGAAATAATATTAAAACCCGAGAACAAAATTTTACTAAAACAATTTCACTTTGGTCTCTGTGTCTCTTACATATTAGGTATAAAAGATTGCATGTATTGATATATTTGATATCATTCATTTTATAACTGATTATGTAGGTATATACTTATCTATGTTTTGTTTATTATTATATTGATAATAAGTAATTTTTGTTTATTTGGATCTTTCTGGTCTTTTCTTGCTTTAGACATATTTTTGGTTTCCTTTCATGTAACAGTGTGTAATGTTGTTCACTACATCTTTTACTTATTATATTTCACAATATTATCATTTTATTTTATTTTATTTATCATAATTTTATATAGATGTAAAGATTTCAGTGGTTTTTATTGAAACTAATTTATTTATTTCTGAAATCGAATTCTGTTGAGATGCGAGCTATTTATGTATTATACTCAGAAACCAAAGACATATAATATATATATTCTGTTTTTTATTATTGTTAAAATCTGTGAAAAAATTCCATAGACAAATATATAAAATGGTCTACTGGATTATCTAAATTTATTGATATATATATATATATATGAGTAAATATATATATATATATATATATATATATATATATATATATATATATATATATATATATGCATAAAAAAAAGAAAACAGTCTTACCTGTATCATCAAAAATAAATAATTTTTTTCGCTTTTCACTTCAGGCATAAATAATATAATACAGTATATTAAGGTGTCCCATTGCTGTTATCAAAGAGTGAGGATGAGACAATTCGACTAAGTGCACCAAAATAGGAAAAAAAAAATAATTTACTGGTGGACAGATGATGAAGTAACTATGTTCATCAAATCTTAGTCAAAAATTGAAATAAGGGATTTTGTTCATATAAATAAGTAAGATCATTCACCAGGACACTCCTGGAGAGATGCTAAGTTGACTACAGACAGTACTTGTGATCACTGTTGTCTATAAATATGATGCTCAGACTGTTAATTATCTGGTACAAATGGTACAATAATATGGTATGATCACTATTGTATATCCCATCTGACTGTGTTTTAACAGTTTTGAAGTCAATTGGTAGCTAAATATGAAATAGAAATTTAAGTAGGTAGGCTGCACCATTGTACCACTCATTATCAGTAGGGAATCTGTCCTCACACCTTAGAATCAGAGTGGTCACGCACAGTGTGGTTTCAGAAGAGCTGCCTTCCACGAAATATATAAATTTTAAATCTTATAATAAGATATCAAAGAATATTTTGAATCTACCTTTTAATAAATATAAAACTGTTATTAAAAAGCACTTATTGAACAAAACCAATTACACTCTTAAACGATTATTTAAATTACAAGTGTGCATGGTGTTAGTCAATCATGCATGGGCTTTTTAACGACCATGTGATTTTAGACATGTACATTTAAATAAATACACATAATGTTAACAGAGATTTAAAAAAGTAACTGTTGAGTTTCTTGCGGGCTCCTCTCAATAAATAACAACTTTCCGAACCCTACAATAGATAAAAAAAAATTATGATTTAAAAGTACTTGGAAAAGTCCTTTTGAATTCGAACACTCAGGTTGTGGAATGATCTTCCTGTTTAGGCTTTCACTGGAGATTACAGCATGGGGTTCTTTGAAAAAGGAGTATTAAAATTTTTTAAAGGTCGCCAACGGGCCGGATACATTTAGTTTTTTTACCGTCAGACGGGCCGTATGCTTGTTTGTCGCCATAGTAGTGTAAAAAATGAGCTATTATTGTACATACTATGCAGTATCACCTTCTCTTCTAAAAATTTCCACAACTATATTATATAATCAAATATCATGGGCTAATAATAGAGTAGAATGTATTATATAAGCATTAAAAGGCATAGATAATAGTAATAATGCGTTCCACGTATCATATCAGCTATTAATTGTCCGCTGTTCAACAGGCTTCCCCCATAAGGGAGGTTTTGCTGATAGATGCCACGCTTGACAGGCGGGTTGGCAATCGCCTTTAAGCTTTTGGTCATGTTTTAAGAGGCACACTACTGTCTATCCCTCATCCATTATGTTCTCTTAGTCGTAACATCCACAGAAAAGAAGGGGCTACCCCTTCTTTTCCATTCAATGCCGGGACCATAGGGCAAACAACTGAATACTAATATGAGTACAAGTTTTTCATAATCACACCGATTGTTAGGTCCTGAAACTTTAGTATTATGTGGAATCAGGCAACGAAAATCTGAACGCAGCACCCAGATCTGAGCCAAATCTATATATATAGTATTTGTTTAATATTGAAAGACAGGCTTTGTCCAGACAGTAAAACCTGTGACCCTGCGACCTCTCCATGTTCTTTTGTACTCGCCCTTATTTAAAGTTCGCTGCTAATTCCTACCATTAATAACGAAAATCTGAACGCAGCGCCCAGAACACTCAGTTCTGAGCCAAATCTGAGGTATTTGTTTAATATTGAAAGACAGGCTTTGTCCAGGCAGTAAAACCTGTGACGCTGCGACCTTTCCACGTTCTTTTGTACTCGCCCTTATTTAATTTTTCGGAGATATTTTATGTATGTATAAGTGGGCTACTTCTGAATACTTTGTTTCCAAAATTGGCCCAACCAGAAAACGAAAATGGGACTTCGTTTTATGGAGGTTATCGTTAGATAAAAGGCTGGCAGTGCTTAACGAGATGCAATTGTACAGAGTATTTACACGTTTATAGCCAGGTCAGCGGCTCGCGAAAGCGTCGCAAATTACGCTTCGCTTTATTGTAGATAGGCGAGTAATTACGAGACCTCGTAAATAATTTCCCGTGCCTACTATTTATTTTTTTATTGTGCCTTCTATTAGCGCAAGTTCTAGAACCCTACTTTAGTTTGGCGGGAAGTGCGATGGTCGAACTATGGTGACGACATGAAGCCATGTAACATCTTAGAACACTCATTATATTTACATATGCTCACGAGTAATTCCTATAGACTAATATTTTTTTTTTATGCGACTTTGAATGGCAAACAAGCTGACGGACCGCCTGATGGAAAGCGGTAGCTGTCACCTATAGATATGAACACAGTCATGTTTGCATGTTTGTGTTTCGGTTTGAAGGGTGGGATATGGCAGTGAATTTACAGGGTACCGAGGAATAACACCTGATAGCAACGCATGGGGGGTATTATGAGCGAAATAGTATACTCTGTTATGTCCATGGTACTGTTCATGTCTATAGGCGACAGTTACCACTTTCCATCAGGTGGGCCGTCAGCTTGTTTGCCATTCTAAGTTGAATAAAAGAAAAGTCAATTACATCGAGACCAATTCATTGAACGCATATACATGATAGATATTACAGCATCGTGACGTCACAATACATCAATGAATGATAATTATAGGGTCATTCAAGTCGAACTACTTGAATAGTCCGTCCAGATTGAAGCATTTTATTTTTGTAGTTTGTTGCTGGGGTTTGTTGACACATAATGAAATGAAATTTATTGAAATAAAATGAAATTTATTTCGATTAATGTGGTAAATTTAGATAATAACATTTAGTCTTAACATTCAGCCAGCTTGGCGTGCAACATTTTTACATTGCTAACTAATACTTACAAGTTATATTAATACTAAAGCCACACCACTTACCAGAGGGAGACTTTGTACAAAAGTCGATTGCTTGAGTACCTCTGTCCCATTCGTGTTTCAACCGTGAAGCAGTTGTGTTTGCATGGCTGTGTTTCGGTTTGAAGGGTGGGATATGGCGTGAATTTACTGGGTACAGAGGAATAACACCTGAGTCCTCAGGAATGGCAACGCATGCGGGTATCATGGGCACCCGAATGAAGCCGGGGCGTGTCGCCAGTATTTAAATAAACACAAAAATACACGAGTATTGTATAAAAATAATCACTAACTATGTTTTGAATACACTAACGGGACTTAACGTACCTTTATAATTGAGGGTTTACCATGAAATAAAATTCCAAACTTTCAGACTCAATTTCGTGTTTTTGTTCATACCTAAATCGACTCAGTAAATGGAGCTTAACATTTCGTTCGTAATAAATCCTACTACAAAAGTCCAAAGGAACGATATTTTAACATTGTCAATATTTTTAAACGGTATGTATTAAGTTGGTATGTAATTTTAACATCAAATTTGTGTTTCGTTCGGCCCCGAAACTTCGAAAGCGTTTCATGGTAGGCCCTCTGCTTCTTTATTGCCGACTCTTCGATGACAAATTTTTTATCGCTTTAAGTTCCGATAGTGTATTTAAAATGAACTCTAAAGTTTAAGTATTTTTATAAAGTAATAAAGTTGTCCTTTAACTAAAGGTATTCTTACTTAACAGGGTACATAATTACATCTGTTTAAATATTTACCAACCACATTATGGAATGCAATAAGAAAATAAATAAATAATAAAATGTTTTCACATATTTATATTTTTTGCGCCATCTATTGTTAGAGTCAATACGAGTATTCTATATGATAGTAGACGACTTTGAATTAAATTTTATATATATATATATAGATTATATATATATATATATATATATATATATATATATAATCTATATAATCTATAACTGATATGTTGACTATTTTTAGCTAAATATACTTTTAAATAATGGGAACCCCGCCTGCGCTATCGGTATACTCTGGCGGGGCACTGAAGGCAGGTCAGTTAATCGTGAAGAATTCATTCAAAGATTAACCACGATGGTGTCCAGGGGGGACCGCGTGGAGGTCGACCTGCTAGGGCGTATTGTTAGCAATGGACTGTTAGAACTCATTACTAACAACCCCTTTCAACCCAGCTAAATGTACTGTAAACATTTTGTCACACTCAGTCCAGCCGTTTTTACAAAGCCAGTGATCAAAACTCAATCTGTAATCAATTTAGTGTTGACTTCATATCGTCATTACTGATTACAATAATAAATAGACTAATTTCGATAGAATCGGTTATCAGTCTGCAATTTTTTTTTTTTTACGTATTTCAATATTATTTATCGATTCGGTTAATTATTTATCGTTTATTGATTGATGGATTGCTATTAATACAATAAATTCGGGTCGTTGCGTTGCGTGGTAGGTCCCTATTTTTTTTTTAATGTATGATAATGAAAATGGTAGCCCCGCCTGCGCTATCGGTATAACTTGGCGGGACACCAGTAAGGGATGATAAGCGAGGATGAAAAGGCAGGTCAGTTAGCCCATCTTGATGAATTCAATGATAAATTAGTCACGATGGCTTCCAGGAGGAACCGCGTGGAGGTCGACCTGATGGGGTATATTGATAGCAATAGGGACTAATCTCCCCTTTATAACAATCCCTCCCCCGGTAGGTACCTATTGTAAAATAATATAATATAAATACCACAGCGTCATGTAGGCCCAAACTTCATATTATTAGGGGGGGGGAAGGGATTGTTAGTAATGGAGACTGAGAATCCCATTGCTAGCAATATACCCAACCAGGTCGACCTCCTCGCGGTTCCCCCTGGAAACTATCATGGTTAATTTCTGATGAATTCATCATGATGGGCTAACTGGCTTGTTTTCATTCTCATCTATCACCCTTCACTGGTGCTACGCCAGCGTATCCCGTTAGCGCAGGCGGGGTTACTATACCATTTTCACCCATTAAAAAAAAAACTTAATAATATTAGATAACGTATAGCTATATTTATTTAATAATTTGTAAAATAAAGGAGCTTTACAATTCGGTTGTATTTTTTTTATTTATGTTTATGTTACCTCATAACACCGTCATTTGTAAAACGATTTGAATTTTTTTTTTCGGAAAAGGTGTACTTACAGATTGGTTCCCACAGAAACGATATCAAACTTTAATGTATTAATTTAATTTAATTTTTGTGGATTACAATCTTTTTTTTATTTATTTAGAAATATTATTTTATTCATTGATTTTTTTTTGTGGAGTACGATCTTTTTTTATTTTATTTTTTCATTTTTTCATTTTTTTTTATATACAATTTTTTTCTTATACGACTTAGAATGGCAAACAAGCTGACGGCCCACCTGATGGAAAGTGGTAACCGTCGCCTATAGACATGAGCAGTACTATGTACATAACAGTACATTTTATTATATATAAATAACATTTTTTTTTATGGAACAAGATCTTATTATTGTAATGTCATTATATTTTTGCCTACCCCATTGTCTGCCACAATATTACATAGATACACACGTATGTGCGTAATGTATATATATATATATATATATATATATATATATATATATATATATATATATATATATATATATATATATATATATATATATATATATATAATTTGGGGATACTAACCATCGACTAGTATATACAGAGTTTTAGTCGATCAGAATCTAGAATAATTATATGAAAGAGAAAGTTAGTTACGTTGACGCTTGCCTCTAAGCAATAAACATACATAATTCATTATATCATATTTTGTTTATCTATGATTAGAGATACCGATAGCTATAGACTATAGCAAATAGACCGTGTTCTATGTTGTCTATACCAGAGGGAGACTTTGTACAAAAGTCGATTGTTTGGGTACCTCTGTCCCATTCGTGTTTCAAGTTCGTAGCCTATGAACGCCCTGCAATACCAGGGGTATTACGCGCGCGTAGCCGACCCTGAAGAAACCTCTTTACTCCTACTTTTGAAGAACCCCATGCTGCGCTGAGAAAACCTCGGCAGAAAGCTCATTCCATAACCTGAGTGTTCATGGGAGAAAACATCTCTGAAAATGCGTTATACGCGCCGCGCGATATGAACAAAAATAAGAAATTGAATCCGAAATTTCATTTCATTGTAGGTTAACCCCCCCGGTTAACCAATCAATATCAAATTTGGTATCTACACGCGTACTATTTGGCGTTGGGAAGGACATAGGCTACTTTTTATCCAGGTCACGTGAAAAAAGTTGCAGGCATAGCTAGTGAATATATATGTCACGAGGCAATGCATGTTTTGCTCTATGGGATAAATTAGGCAATACAATATACTTTTAGTATCTTTACTACAGCAACATACATAAAGCTATGAGAATTGTCGATGATCCCAGGCTTACAAGCGGTATCGAACCCTTAAGTCATAGGAGAGATTTTGCCTCACTCTGCATGTTCTACCGCTTGTACAAAGGATTTTGCTCAGAGGAATTGTTCAATATGATGCCCACAGCCATCTTTTACCATCATACAGCTTGCCATCGACAGAGAGTTTACCTCCATACCTTAAACCTTAGACGGTCACCTACAACGCGGTTTCAGCGATTTTTCTTCCCACGAACGCTCAGGTTATGGAATGAGCTCCTTCTCGATGTTTTTCTAAGAGACTACAGCATGGGGTTGTTTAAAAAAGGGATAAAAAGGTTTTTTTTTTATGCAACTTAGAATGGCAAAGAAGCTGACGGCCCAACTGATGCAAAGTGGTAACCGTCGCGTATAGACATGATCAGTACCATGGACATAACAGAGTATATTGTTTCGCCCATGACACCCACCATGCGTTGCCATTGCTGAGGACTCGGGTGTTATTCCTCTGTACCCT
Organism: Galleria mellonella; assembly: GCF_026898425.1. Taxonomy (NCBI): domain Eukaryota; kingdom Metazoa; phylum Arthropoda; class Insecta; order Lepidoptera; family Pyralidae; genus Galleria; species Galleria mellonella. The sequence goes on along the minus strand of NW_026441984.1, from coordinate 963,232 downwards.
GTAAATTCACTGCCATATCCCCACCCTTCAAACCGAAACACAGTCATGCAAACACAACTGCTTCACGGTAGAAACACGAATGGTATAGAGGTGCCCAATCAATCGACTTTTGTACAAAGTCTCCCTCTGGTTTCTTTAAGGTCGGCAACGCACGTTATACCCTTAGTATTGCAGGCGTTCATAGGCTACGGTAATTGTTTACCCATCATGTGAGCCGTATGTTTGTTTGCCACCGTAGTTGTATAAAAAAATCTATACTGAAGCATCCTATAAATAACCGAGTCACTTTTAGTTTGCAAATAGCACGTTATCAGAGTGTTTTGTATGTAATAGGTATCTATATATCTTAATTGTCACAATGATACTGAGCCAGATTATTTTTTTTAGTCATACATTATGTATGTATAAGTATGTATTCATAAATAGCGTTATAATGCAAAAATTTTACTTTGTCAGTTGCAACGGAGCGGAAAGTGCTTCAATCTGACAGCTACCACAATTTACAATAATTAATTTCTGTTATCTTCAGTGTGTCTAAAGTGTACTAGCTGTTTGTTTTTGCTTTCCAAAAAACTATCTATCTATCTATCTATTTACTTACTCAAATCTCTATCACGAAAATAATATTGTAATTTATTAATATTTCAAGACTACAAAACATTTTTTTTTTCATTATTGTTCATTCCATTAATGTAAAATATTATTAGTGTATGTTTATTCTATCAAAAATAATCATCAAGATCGGTTCCGAAGATAAATAAACAAATACTGTTTTTACTTATATTTAGACTCTTTTCAACTAGTTTTTTTTTAAACTATATATGTACAGACTTTTCGATCTTACAGTTATATTTTTATAACATTGTATTTGTGTATTCTGTTTAAAAGATATATACTCTGTTATGTCCATGGTATTGCTCGTGTCTATAGGCGACGGTTACCATTTGCCATCAGGTGGCCCGTCAGCTTGTTTGCCATTCATAAAAAAAAACATAATTTAAAAGGGTTACGTTACCTACGGTTCTGTCAGAAATTTAATCTGTTATTATCATACGCGAACCTTCACGGTACAGAGGGCGTTGCACATTTTCTCAATATTATGAAAAAAAAATTATGTTTTTTTATACAACTTAGTATGACAAACAACCTGACGGCCCATCTGTTGGAAAGTGGTAGCCATCGCCTATAGACATGAACAGTACTATGGACATAACAAAGTATACTATTTCGCTCACGATACCCCCCATGTGTTGCGATTCCTGAGAACTCAGGTGTTATTCCTCTGTATCATGTAAATTTACTGCCATATCCCACCCTTCAAACAAATATTGATAAGTATATATCATATATAACGTATAAATCATTATATAACAAAATATTATAAAATAAACGATTACACGCCATGCTGTTTTGATGCGACAAACCAGTTTTCTTATGTATGTTAAATAATACTTCGTAATCGCTGTTTTTTGTCGACCGTCTCGAAAAGTGTTCCGAGGAAAGCAAGTGGCATCTGGGCGTATGCATCTAAAGTTTTTAAATGATATACCGTATGTAGTAGAATTTTTTTTAAATGGATGATAATAGAATGGTAACCTCACCTGTGCTACGGTATACGCTGACCGGACACCAGTGAGAGATAATAGGTGAAGACGAAGCAGGCCAGTTGGGTCATCGTGACGAACTTATAGGGATTAATCGCGATGGTTTTTAAAGGGAACTGCGTGGAGGACGGCCACACAGGATATATTGATAGCAGTGGGGCCGCTAGTCCCCATTACTAACAATCCCTCCTCCCCCAAGGAATATGCTAATTTCTTGAAGGTTATGATGCCGTATCGGTTCGGAAATACTGCTGCTGGAAGTTGATTCCAAAGAGTGGTTGTGCGTGGAAGAAAATGCCTTGAAAAACGCACGGTAGAAGACAGCCACTCGTCCAGATGATTGGGATGAAATTTTAGTTTATGGCGAGTTGTACAATTTGGAGTTGTGTAATTCGGTAGAAGATGCACAGAGATGCAACATTTCTACGCAGTTGCATAGGGTCAAGTCGAACAGTAAAGCGTTTACCATCAATGATTCGACGCGCCCGAACTTGAATGTAATCTAACGGAAGGAGCTAGTACTGTAGCGCTCCTGCCCATAGGTGAGAACAGTATTCCATATGTGGTCTAACTTGAGCATTATACAATTTCAAGCGGTGATCCGATGTGGAATACTGTCTCACTCTATTGAGCACTCCTAACTTTTTGGAAGCCATCTTAGCCTTCTCCTCCAGATAATCGCAAACTTGGACTTCGCTAGATATATCAACGCCAAGGACCCCTAGACTCGACCTGTTATCTGTTTCAACCGTGAAGCAGCTGTATTTGCATGGCTGTGTTTCGGTTTGAAGGGTGGGATATGGCGTGAATTTACTGGGTACAGAGGAATAACATCTGAGTCCTCAGGAATGGCAACGCATGGGGGGTATCATGGGCGAAACAGTATACTCTGTTATGTCCATGATACTGCTCATATCTATAGGCGACGGTTACCACTTTCCATCAGGTAGACCGTCAGCTTGTTTGCCATTCTAAGTTGTATAAATATATATATATATATATATATATATATATAAATTATCAAGGGATGTGCCCTGAAAGTGAGGGGATGCGACAAACGGCGTTTCTTGCACGGTGTTTTGCGGTGAATGCACAGACTTGTGTCTTCTCAGGGTTTAATTTGACAAGATTGTGTTCGCCCCAGATCGAAACTAGATCTAGTGAAGTTTCGTTAAATTAGAAATAAATAAATATTATACTTATATATATATATATATATATATATATATATATATATATATATATATTATACATACAATGTACCGCGTAATTTGTATACAACTATTATCAATATTGCGGACTTTGCACGATCGTTTGTGTCTGTTTATATTATTATCTATCGACAGATGTCATATTTGTAAGTCCAATATTAATAAGGCGGTCATGCATCCTGTCCAGATAAGTCATCAAGCAGTTATGTTTTTTTTATTGGATGAAAATGGAATGGGAAGGCCGTCTGCGCTAACGAGATATGTTGGCGGGGCACCAGTGAAAGGTGATCGATGAAGATAAAAACAGGCCAGTTAGCCCATCATGATTAATTCCAATTGAATTAATCATGATAGTTTCCAGGAGAACCGCGAGGAGATCGAGCTGGTTGGGTATATTGCTAGCAATAGGATTCTCAGTCTCCATTACTAATAATCCCTTTCCCGTGTTTCGGTCTGAAGGGTGGGACATGGTGGACAGGGTACATAGGCATAACACTAATCCTCAGGTAGGGCAACGCATGGGCGAAACATTACACTCTGTTATGCCCATGATACTGCTCATGTCTATAGGCAACCGTTACCACTTTCCATCAGGTAGGCCGTCAGCTTGATTGCCATTCTAATTTGCATAAAAAATATGGAAGTGAAATTATGTTATGGGTAGAAAATTAATAGCTAATTGTCAAAGTAGCTGACAATTTTTTATCAGTTTTCTATATACTTACGTATAAAATGTATCTTGATGTATTAATAATTAAAATGAGTGTTTACGCATTAAAAAGATGGAGAAATTATAAGACAAAATAAATATAGAAGTAATAAAGGAATCACTCATGACTATTTATCACGCAAAAATTTTAAGAAAACGTTGAGCCGCTCTTCTCGAAGCATTTATGTGGGTCTATATAATCTAAGAGTGTAATCATTAATGCAGGTGGTGTCCAACAGTGCCGGTCGCTGCGACGCTCGTGCCCGCGCTCGCTGAGCACGGCCGCGGTGCTTTGCAAGAGTCCCACCGAGCAGCCGCCCGGCCCGCCACACCCGCCGCCACCGAAGGATGCCGGCAATTCAGGTGAACGCAGCTCTTGTGCCCAGCGGGTCTACCATGAAATGAAATTCCGAAATTTCGGACTCAATTTCGTGTTTTTGTTCATACCAAAATCGACCCAGTAAATGGAGCTTAACGTTTGGTTTGTAATAAATTCTACCATAAAAGTCCAAAGGAACGATACTTTAGCATTTTTAATGTTTTTAAACGGTAAGTATTATGTAATTTTAATATCAAATGTGTGTTTCGTTCGTCCCCGAAATTTCGAAAAACATTTCATGGTAGGCCTTCAGTTTGTATGGCAAAAGTGCATAGTAGATGTAAAACGAGTCCTGCCTTCCAGTGGCCACGAATTCATGAGTATGGCTGACTGTATTGGTCTGAGGGTTTTCTATGTGTAATAAATATATTTCTTATTAATGTAATACAATTTTAACTAGTCTTTAATCGATTTTGTCTTTTAAATTTAAATATTTTTAAACTGAGATTCCATTAGGGGACTCTCAGATCGTATTAAAGCATTTTCTAGGCAGACTGTTTTTTTTTAATGGATGATAATGGAATGGTAACCCCGCCTGCGCTAACTATATACACTGACGGGGCACCAGCGGGGGATGATAGGTGACAATGAAAAGGTAGGTCAGTTAGCCCATCGTGATGAATACACCTGGAATTCGGCACGATAGTTCCAGGGGGAGCACGTGGTGGTCAACCTGAAAGGGTATATTGTTAGCAATGGGACTGATAGTCCGCATTATTACTAATCCCTTTCCCCCCGGCATACTTTGTTTAGGCAGAATGTTTTTTATGAGATGATGAATGAATGATAACTCCGAGTGCGCTATTGGTATACATAGGCGGGGCACCAGTGGGAGATGATAGGTGAAGCTGAAGCATGCCAGTTGTCCCATCATGACGAATAATAACTAATCGCCATAATTTTCCAGGGGGAATCGCGTGAAGATGCTCTGGCAAAGGTATATTGCTACCAATGGGGCTGTCAGTCCCCATCACTCACATTCCTTCTCTTCTCCAGACAGACTTGTATTATATCAACCGGAATATATTTTTTATTCATTTTATATTATTTCCCAACAGGCACCACATCTGGCGGCAAGAAATCAGGGTCTGGAAACGGAGTGCTCACATGTCCCAAGTGTGGTGATCCATGCACACACGTGGAGACGTTCGTCAGTTCGACACGATTCGTGAAGTGTGACAAATGTCACCATTTCTTCGTGGTGCTCAGCGAGGTAGACACAAAGAAAAGTATCAAAGAGAACGCCGAAAACAAGTCAGGATTTTACAGGTAACTGTTCTAAGTTATGTTTAAGTATGGGGGTCTAAGAGTCGATTAAATTTTCTACAGGATTGGCGATACGTATGTGGCACCTATTGTGTGGCAAACGTCCATAGGCTATAGTGACCGTTTATACCATCAGATAGATTTATTTATTTATTTATTTCTTATTGCATTCCATAATGTGATTAGTAGATAACATTTCAACTTCAATTACGGACCCTGTTGGGCACAGCAAGTAGGAGAGAGGAGGACGCCTGCTTGCCACTTTCGTGGTATAAGAAGAAAATATGTACTTACCACAAATTACAATGGTTATTTTTTATTCATTGTTGCGTTCATACCTCTATTTAACAATGAATAAATTATATTTTTATGTTAATATAATGTAAAATAATTCTTTAAATGGAATACGTGTATGTAGTAAACAATTTCAAACTTGTATAATAAGTGGTAGGCCTTAGAATGGGTTTTTTAACTATGTATTTACCTCGTAATGTAAATGCGAAACGTAAGAAAGAAATACAGCTTATTTGCTGCGTACCTACTGTTATATATAATAATAAATATAATATATTTATCAAAGGGTGACTTTGTACAAAAGTCGATTGCTTGTCTCTGTCCCATTCGTGTTTCAACCGTGAAGCAGTTGTGTTTGCATGGCTGTGTTTCGGTTTGAAGAGTGGGATATGGCGTGAATTTACAGGGTACAGAGGAATAACACCTGAGTCCTCAGGAATGGCAACGCATGGGAGTTATCATGGGCGAAACAGTATACTCTGTTATGTTCATGGTACTGCTCATGTCTATAGGCGACGGTTACCAATTTCCATCAAGTGGGCCGTCAGCTTGTTTGCCATTCTAAGTTGTATAAAAAAAATATATTATGACAAAATACTTTTCTATTCGGCTGCCATTTTGACGTATTCACTTTCGTTTTGCGTTTAAAAATGAAGGTATGTACAGACATCATTCAGTACGAAAATTATATTAGAAGAATATAAATAAATTGATAAAGGTATTATGTATGAATGTGTATGGCTATAAGGCCAAAGGAAGACCTAAACAGACATGGATGGACTGTATAAAAGATGATATGGCCAGAATGGGTGTGAATGCGGAAATGACCGCGAATAGAGAAGAATGGAAGAGACAAACATATTACGCCGACTCCAAATAATAATTGGGATAACGTAAGAAAGATGTTGGTAGATAAATTGGCAATTGTGAGAATACCAGTCGTTACCTATTAATTTATTCACACGATAGATGTTTACGGAAAAGAAACTCAATTGGTATCGTTTATCACACGGAAAGCAGGCTCAAGAACACGTTCTGTTATAAAATATAACAATTTTACAACTTATATATATATATATATATATATATATATATATATATATATATATATATATATATATATCACTACATAGTATAAAACAAAGTCCCGTCGATTCTTGTCTGTTTGGTCCCTAAATGGTCGCGTACGCTGTACGCGGTGTTAGAGGTGTTTCCTCCCACGAACACTCAGGTTATGAAATGAGCTCCCTGCCGAGGTTTTCTCAAGAGACTATAGCATGGGGTTCTTCAAAAGGGGGTAAAGAGGTTTCTTCAGAGTCGGCAACACACGCGTAATGCCTCTGGTATTGCAAGTGTTCATAGGTTACGGTAACCACTTACCATCGGGTGGGCCGTATGCTTGTTTGCCACCGCCGTGGTATAAAAGTCGATGTATGTATATGGAGGAAAAAACAGCACAAAACATATAGTTATAATTAATAAAAATGCGTTCCGTTTGACGCACTCGAGGTTTGGCTTACGTAGCGACCGTGTTATCTCATCTGCGGTTTGGCGCCGGCCACGAAACCTGTTTGTTGTACACTAAAAACGGCTACATAACACGTGTAGGCAGCTGGTTGCATAAAGTTCACAGGCACATACACACACACGCACACACACATATAGACAATTTATACAAGCAGTACTAGTTTTAATCCGCGACTTTGTCCGCGTGACCGTTATAACAGATCTATGTCCTTCTCCAAATAATCCAATTATTATAGTAGGCGTGTTCTAAATTTCGTGATTATTTCTTTATTAAGAGAGGGGCTGGCTGAAAACCAGCTGTACACATTGCACTGGGACACTCTCAGCATCAGCTGAGCCAGTTTCTTTTGCCTAACATAAGACACCGGGGAGAAAGGGATTGCTAGTAATGAGTTTTAATTTGCCATTGCTAGCAATATACTCTCTCGGGTCGTTTCGGAAACTATCTTTTTTATTTAGAGGCTTTTATCCTCTAAGGATATGTCAGTCTCATCATACCCTAATTTAAAAAAATACCTCACATACTTAAAACATTAATACATAAACCATCATGGTTAATTCTTTTCGAATTCATCATGGTGGGCTAACTGACCTGCGTCCATTCTCACCTATCATCTTTCACTGGTGCCCCGTCGGTGTATATCGATAGCGCAGGCGGGGTTACCATTTCATTTTCATCAATTAAAAACATGAGACACTTCTTATATAATGTATTGTTTGTTGTAATTGTGTTTTTATAGTAATAAATATTTTCTATTCTATTTTTTATTTAAATAACTTTATTGATAAAAAAAAAATGGTACAAAACGTGCACTTAATTTTAGTAGTTTTTCTACCAGTCAAACTTTGGGACGAACAGTGAATCACGAACGCGATACTTGATTGGTTGAATTATTAACGCTAAGAGTTAATAAACAGATCAGGGAGAATGGCAGTGCCAAAAAGTAGGCCTGTTTTTGAGGCTCGATGCTGTATTTATATTATATATTCTAAGCATTAGGTATTTATTGATAGCAAATGCTCTTTCGCATTACAACTTTTCATCGTCATCAACGTCATCTTTTCAGCCATTATCCGTCCACTGCTGGACATAAGCCTCCCCCATAGACTGCCATAAAGAACGGTCCTGAGCCACCTGCATCCACTGACTCCCTGCAACGCATTTTTAATATAATTATGGTATATTATAGCCATTTTTATCATGGCACTGCTCGTCATGGACAGGGAATTCATCCTCATACGCTCGAACTTAAATGGTCGCGTACAGTGTGGTTTCAAAGCAATTTAATTTTATTACTTATTTATTTTGTTTAACACAAAAATCTACAGCTCTCTTAAAAATAATTTACATGCTAAATCTCTTATAAACACAGCCAATAACGGATTTCAATTATGTAAACGAAAACTAAGTAGTAATTACGTAAGCGACTAAGGGAGGGCGAGGGATGGGCAGCAGCGTTCCTTTTAAAACATCTCAAAAGTCAATATAATTGGATTTTACTGTGGTTAGCATTATGCGGTTAGCAAAATACTGTTAGCAGTCGACCTCCTCGCGGTTCTCCCTGGAAACTATCATGGTTAATTCCTGACGAATTCATCATTATGAGCTAACTGACCTGTTTTCATTCTCATCGATCACCTTTCACTAGTGCTCCGCTAGCGTATCCCGTTAGCGCAGGCGGGGTTACCATACCATTTTCACCCATCACAAAAAAACCCACCTGCCAAGTATGACAACTCCTGGCAAAGTTCCCCTTCTGGGGAAGGCTTATGTCCAGCAGTGGACAGTCTACGGCTGAAATAATAATAATGATTACTTGTAGGAGATGTGAAATTTTGTAGAAATTTAAAAAATAATAATAATAAACGGAAATTATAAGTCTAATTCTAATTTTCTCCCGCGAACGCTCAGGCTGTGAAACGAACTCCTTGCCGAGGTTTTCCCTACACTAGACTACACAACACTATGTGGTTATACATAAAGGGTGTGTTAAAGTTTCTTCAGGATCGACGACACGCACGTGACACCCCAAGTGTTGCAGGCGTCCATGGGCTACAGTAGCCGTTTATGCCACCTGAGTTGTATAAAAAAAATTTACTTTGCTTTTCATCTATCAATATTATGTAGAAACCGTGGTATAAATAAGGAATCGAAATTTAGTGGGAGTCGAACGAGATTTATTTTTGCAACATTACCAAAAATTGACAGTCCAAAGTGCACGCATGTGACATGTATGTGAATGCGGATTTGTGCATGAACACAATCTTGTATTTGATTCGTCACGTTTTGGCTGATTACCGAAATGACGTATACCCACTGGCAGCAAATATTCTATTATTACTTTTTCGACGTGTCTAATGTTGTCTACTTTATAATACATTAATGTAATCACTTTGTTAGCTGTGTTTTTATGTATGTTATTATATTTGAAGTTCATTCAACTTTTGTATTTGTTTTTTACATAGTTTTTCAACTTTATTTATTTAGAAACTTTTGTCCTTTTAGACACGTCAGTCCTGTCGTACCTTAGTCAATTTTAGAAAATCATTGGATCTATTCTAACAGTCAAAAGATACCCAAAAAATCGAATAACAGAAACGAAAGGAATGTCGCGAAGAAATGATATTATATATATATATATATATATATATATATATATATATATATATATATATATATATATATATATATATATATATATATATATATATATATATATATATATATATATATATATATATATATATATATATATATATTAATATATATATTAAGGTTACCAGGACCCACTTTTTATATTTTACAAATTATTAAAATTATAATTATAGTTGGGTCCTTTCGACATGCAACGTAACACAATGGTTCATGTAAAAACAGGCGAGAGAGAGAGATAGAGAGAGAGAGAGAGAGACAGGAAAAGAAGTAACTTAATAACTTGCATGTTCAATACGAACAAAAATATTGTAATGCAAACAATTTTATAATTGTAAAATACTTTTTTGTTTTTCTTTTGTTTTATGGAATGTGTCTTTTGTTCTTCTCTATTACTTCATCAATATACATACACGTCTATACAAGGCATTTTTATTTTATTCTTCTGGTACAAGTTCCTGCATAATTTAACTATAATAAAACCAGCGAAAGATTTAGGTTTGTAAAGGTACAAAAAATCCAGTGAGTTTGACTAAATTCATTGTTTTTTATTATTATTATTATTTTGCTGTGAAATTAATAAAATAGCGATGAATTAATAGGTATTTTGTAAATGTATTATAAAGAAAATTATAAATAATGTTTGTTTCGCAACAAGTCATTTTAACAAGAGACAAACGAGCATCCGGCTCACTTGATGGTAAGGGACTACCGCCGCCCATGATCATTCTACCAGCTCTATTTCAGGCCATATCTTTGATCTCCCTATACGACATGACACCTAGCGTTTCCTTTATCTGTCTTATGTAGTTATTTCTTGTCTCCCCTTCCTCTTTTGTCCTCTATTGTTTTTTTATATATATTTTTAAAACTAATATAAAGCTACGTGGTTTCTGAATGCTAATGTAACATATTTTTTGTAACTCTGTATTTTTGTGATAATAAATAATAAAAAAATAATAATAAATAAATAAATAAGTAAGCATTATTCATAAGAGTCGCATAATGCACATGACAAGTGTGACGTGTTTCGAAAAAAAACCCAAATTGCAATATCAATTGTTTATCCGCGATAAATACGCAATGCGCATGCTCATCACGATCGCTTGTAAAATACATCGCTTTCTTTCATGGGCGAATCGAATTAGTACAAGGTACCACAGTATACTGCTAAACCTGCAATGGCCCTATTGACAAATAAATGATACGTAGAAAAGTGTAAGCTGTTATATCGTGACTACGAACTTTTGTAAGAAAGAAGGATTCTGTTCGTGTATATATTTTATTTCAATTTAATAGGTACACATTACAGAGAATTAACAATGTTACATTAATTTATACAGTACAATAATGTTTTGTTCAAGCTAACCCTCCAAAAATACGCGTACACAGCATGATCAAAACATAAACACACAGCTAAACAAGTATGTTATAGTAAAGTATTACGACACACCTTCAACGGCGATCAGATCAGACCACCTAGCTTGACGCAAGAAGGCGCTACCGAGAAAGACACCTGCGTCGAGTCAGCGCCTCAATTCCCACAACAGAAAATACCCATTTCCTTTGTATTTGATTCGATGTGCCTTCACTTACAGATCACACATCGCACCTATTATTGTAACAATTAATTTTATGATTAAATTTAGTTATTTTATAAAATTGGTTTTTTTTGGGTCTTCCGCCAGCGACTTCAATAACTAGTATGTAAACACAATATAATTTATACAACAAATTTATTATTATCGGTTTTCACCTTCTCGACTTATGTCGGCTTAAAAACACACCCCGTCCTGTAACCCACAGAAAAAAAGGTATACATATGCCCCAGTTTTTTTTTTATGTCCGTTTTCTATCTCGCCTTCTCTTTTGAGTGTATACTGAATTTGTGAGTGTTTGTGTGTTTGGTGTATGAATTGTATTGTATGAATCTGGTGTGTTTGTTGAGTGTTGTGTGTTGGTTGCCTGTTGGCTGGTTGGTGACCGGTGTGTGTCTTGAGCGTGATGATTTTGTGTATTTTGTACGAATACGGTATCTCCCAATACTTTGCTGAGTATGCTTGATGTGTGAATGGCTGCTTGTGATGAGATTGTGATGTCAAGTTTGGCATTTAGCTTATTTATGTAGTTTTTAATATTTTTAGCCACTATTCCTGTTGCGCCTATTACTATCGGGATGATAATCGTTTGTGTGTTCCACAAACGACTGACTTCAGTTTTGAGAAGGTGGTATTTACTTAGCCTTTCAAGTTCATTAGCTCCTATATCGTAATCAGATGGTACAGTTATATCTATTAAGTATATTTTATTATTATATTATTAAAATATTTTTAACTTGACATGTTCGAAAGCCCTTACTGTAGTTGCCAACCTACCTACCAAGTGTGGCAACTACTGGCAAGAAGAAAAGGACGGAGGATATATATTGCTAGCAATGGGACTGGTAGTCCGCATTACTAATAATCCCTCCCCTAACTAAAGGTTAGGGCAGCAGCGTCCCTCTTAAAACATCACCAAAGCCTAATACGGTTGAAAACTCGCCTGTCAAGCGTGGCAACTGCTGGTACCCCCCCTCCCCTTTTTTTGAGGAGTACTATGTTCAGCAATGGGCATTTAACGACTGATACATACATATTATTGCCTAGTTCCTCATAACACAGGGGTACCAAGCTTGAGGACCGTGTGATCATATTTTTTCCATAATTAACAAGTGGTCGTTGTCACACAGGAAACCGCCACCGCCTCCCAAGAAGATATTCGAATACCTGAACAAGCACGTGGTGGGGCAGGAGTACGCCAAGAAGGTGCTCTCGGTGGCCGTGTACAACCACTACAAGAGGATTTACAACAATGTCACCAACAGCGCGCCCAGCGACGCGCATCCCCTCCACCATACGCACAGAGGTGAGAAAGTGCATGTATTTTTCCCATTAACCGTCTGTTGGATACAGGGAAGGGTGAAGGATAAACCTGGTCCACGTAGTCCCCGCTTGTAGGTCTTTTATACGCTTTTTTTTATACAACTTAGAATGGCAATGAATAAAAAGTGGTAACCGTCGCCTATAGACATGAGCAGTACCATGGACATAACAGAGTATACTGTTTCGCCCATGATACCCCCATGCGTTGCCATTTCTGAAGACTCAGGTGTTATTCCTCTGTACCCTGTAAATTCACGCCATATCCCACCCTTCAAATCGAAACACAGCCATGTAAACACAACTGCTTTACGGTTGAAACACGAATGGGACAGAGGTACCCAAGCAAAGGACTTTTGTACAAAGTCTCCCTCTGGTAAATACTAAACTGATTTTGATAACTTTTTGTGTAATTAATACGAAAGTATATCTTTTCGGATAAAAAAGAATTTTCAGAGGTAACAAACATAAAAATAACCGCGTGGTCCCGGCATAGAATGGGCTACCCTCCCTTTCACTTTGTCACAATTAAAATCTTTTTTTTTTTTGGGGCACAATCTTTATCTTAAATTTTTCACGTTAATGTCATCTACACTAAAATTATAAAGAGAAAAAATTTGTATTTTTGTGTGTATGTATGTTTGTAATGAATCTACATTCACCCTGAGCAACATAGGCTATATTTATTGCTAGAAAAGATTAGGGATCCTTACTTAAACTTTAGTAGTAAAAAAATGCTATAAAATATATTTCGTCGCGTGCGCTGCGGAAACTATTGGTGATAGAACAAAAGTATGTTCTACAATATTGAAGAAAATATCAATTACTACAAAAAAACTTCGCGATATATATTATAATAGCTTTTCTCTGCCAGAAAGAGGGAGACTGTACAAAAGTCGATTGCTTGGGTACCTCTGTCCCATTCGTGTTTCAACCGTGAAGCAGTTGTGTTTTCATGGCTGTGTTTCGGTTTGAAGGGTGGGATATGGCGTGAATTTACTGGGTCCAGAGGAATAACACCTGAGTCCTCAGGAATGGCAACGTTTGGGGGGTGTAATGGGCGAAACAGTATACTCTGTTATGTCCATGGTACTGCTCATGTCTATAGGCGACGGTTACCACTTTCCATCAGGTGGGCCGACAACTTGTTTGCCATTCTAAGTTGTATAAAAAAAACTCTGATAGGGAGTCAGTTTTTGTACACGTCGTTTGTGTTTGTAGTTTTGTTAAAAACTTACATTATGTATAATCAGAAAGTAGTACCTAGTTAGTAAGCCAGTTAAACAATGAGGATACGTAACCATTAACAATTGCTACGTCTATAATTAATTACTACTGTTCGAAACGGTGCATACGAATAAGCATGTCGTTTCAAAAGCCAGATACATACACATCGAGATAAATATTTTAATATTTTGTTTTTTCGAAAGTCACGAAAGTCACAGACTATAAACCGTTTATTAAAATGAGAAAGTGTAACTCCCACGTAAGTGCGGTGACAATGAGATGTACAACGACATTTTGACACGCCACACCGTGGCGAGGTTACATTCGTACTGCTTTTTGAGATATTGGAAGAGTTTTTGAAAATTTAAATTTGAGAAAAATGTATGTATACCTATATATATATATATATATATATATATATATATATATATATATAAAATATATATATATAAAATGAATTTGAGTTGTCAGCGGCAGGTAAAACTAAACCCCACATTCATAAGAACGTCAAACTTCTATTACGGGTTACCTTGCAAATACTTTCCTTTGATTAAATATAGTTTGACCTTTCGAATAAAGAGGGAAGGGATTGTTAGTAATTGGGAGGTTAGTCCCCATTGCTATCAATATACTCTATGGAGTCGACCTCCACGCGGTTCCCCGTGAAAACCATCCTGACTAATTTATAGTTGAATTCGTCACAACAGGCTAACTGACCTGCCTTTTTATCCTCACCTATATTTCTTCGTCTGGTGCCCCGCCAGTGTATACTGATAGCGTAGACGGGGTTATCATTCTATTATCATCCATTAAAAAACCTTCTAAATGATAAATAGTTGCCTAAAAATCTCATGCAAATACTCATGGCCATAGCTAGGGTTTTGAGGAGCAATGTCCTACCTTAAAATAAAAGGCCCCAAGAAAATCAGATATAGATTAGCTTTTTCGAAGCCACTTAATTTTGACTTCTGTCCTACGAAAAAGTTCTTTTGCCCTACCTTAAACTTGGGTCTAGCTACGGCCCTGTGTATACTTCAATCAAAGTTGAGATGTCAAATGACCTCCATTACGAGCAATAATGCAACGTTTAAGGATAAATTTTGATATTTTCACTCGGATTATACAAACACTAATAGCAAATGTGAATGTATTTACAATTATAAACAGTTGACGAGATCCATGTCAGGGCAATCACTCCTTTTACAATGGACCTTCAGCATACCATTCTGTTACAGATCGTTAGATACACATTGTCTCGGGGTTTTTCCTCCTTTTAGTTTGACATTGTATCTATTAGCTTCCTTATAAATATTCAACGTTTGTAATTATACAACAAATATAGATACATATGCGCGTATAAAATATGATTGAATTGAAAAAGGAATGAGAATTTTTTTTATACAATTTAGAATGGCAAACAAGCTGACGGCCCACCTGATGGAAAGTGGTAACCGTCGCCTATAGACATGAGCAGTACCATGGACATAACAAAATATACTGTTTCGCCCATGATACCCCCTATGCGTTGCCATTCCTGAGGACTCAAATGTTATTCCCCTGTACCCTGTAAATTCATTCCAAGAAGAAATAAATGAAGAAGTAATTTCTTTAAATTGGTCAATGAAATTTTAATAATTAACTAGTTCTTGTATGTTGGAAGGAACTGGCTTACACTGTTTGTCCATGTAGGGCACAGGTTATCCTAATTTATAAACCAGGCCAAAATATATGTAACAGTGCAACCCTGTATTTGTTAATAAAGATTTTACTTATTTAATTATTTTTCAACTGTTGTATCTGAGATTAAAGTTTTCTCGTTTATGTTATGCAATTTTTTTCGATGTGATAATATGAATAATATAAATGTTATCTTTATTTCGAGAAACAGTTATCAAATATTCGTGTCATATTTATACATATTTTAACCTAAACATACAAATTCAGTTAATTAAATTTAAAATATTAAATACTAGGTTTTCCGTATATTTACATAATTTAATTAATTAAAAACTAAGTTTTGAGAAATATAATTAAACGATTAGAAAATAGTTTCGCAATTTTGTTTTTGTTTTAACTCGCTGTACAGCCGAAATATGGCTTTACTACAATCCAGTAGTCTTGAAGTAGTAATTCTTATTTTTTTTTTTTGCAATTAGTGTTTTAATTTATAGGATTAAAATATAATGGTAATCCTGCCGTTACCATCGATATACGCTAGCATGATACCATTGACCAAATATCTAATTAATAATGATAGACGACGAGAAAACCAAGTCGGTTATTCATCAAAAATCCATGTGAAAATCGAACTGACGAGGATATATTTTTATCAGTGGGTGTACTAGTCCGTGTCACTAAAAATACTCTCTCATTTCACTTCAAATTACTCGTACGGAAATTCTGAAATGTACTATTTCTTCATTTCACAGATCTCTTACATTTAAGCCATGGGAACGGCGGTGGGGGAGGCGGCACAGAAGTGCTAGAGAGGCAGCATCACGAGCTAAAATTGGACAAGAGTAATGTACTGCTCCTAGGTCCCACCGGTAGCGGTAAGTTATCTCTAACTGTCACATTAAAATTAGTAATATAAGGGTCGAGATAAAGTAACTTGTTCAGCCATAACAATTAGTAAATCAGCTTTTATAATTAGTAATATAAGAGTGGGCTCAAAGTCACTTTTTCAGCCATCGCAATTAATTAATAATATAAAAATCGAGTAAAAGTTGCTTATGCAACCTTAACAATTAGTAATTCAGCTTTAATAATTAATAATATAAGAGTGGGCTTAAAGTTACTTTTTCAGCTATCACAATTCATTAGTAATATAAAAGTCGAGTTAGAATTATTTATGCAACCATATACCAGCCATAACAATTAGTAATTCAGCTTTAATAATTAATAATATAAGAGTGGGCTCAAAGTCACTTTTTCAGCGATCACAATTAATTAGTAATATAAAAATCGAGTTAGTTATTAACTTAGTCAGCCTTATCAATTAAAAATTCAGCCTTTATAATAATAGTACTCGTAATATAAAAGTCGAGATAAAGTTACGTATTTAGCAATTATCAATTAGTAATATTTGAATCGAGATAGAGTAACTCATTCAGACTTTTAGAATAACTATTTTCATTGAACAAGACTAATCTATGATACAATATAGTTTTAAACCTATACCAGATAAGGCATCTCGTGGAAGTCGCTGCAAGAAAATTGAGAGTTTTAACATGCGTAATTTATTGACAATTCACAAATTGTGTTGTGACTTTTTTATGGAATTTCAGCTTATCGATTATGTTATATTATTATTTAAAATAATAGAATAGAATAAGAATAGAAATCATTTATTCAAATAAACTTACATTGAAGCACTTTTGAAAAGTCATTACATTTTTTTTAATTTACCGCTCGTTCGGAAAGCTGTCTCATCACAAGAAGAACGAGCAAGAAACTTGCGTGATGCTCTTTTAAATAATTTTATTATTATTTTACATTTTTAAGTTTAATTGTGTGAATACAAACCACCAATTAGCACTAATTCAATTAAATACTCAAAAAGAAAAAAAAAATTGAATACATAACCAACTGGTTAAACAATTAATAAGAGGAAATCAGTCATAGTGATTAGAGCAGACCAGTCCCTACAAGCAGCACCCGTTCACGAGTATGACGGATGAGCCAGCCATCACTGCGCTCGACCATATTTTAGGGAGCCCAATGACCCGGCCCACCACGCCGCCACAAGTCTGGACATTTTAGTGAGCATGACTACTCAAAACACTAGACCACGTCAAAGCTACTCACAATTGCTATCTGATAGTTATAGTATTCACATTTTACATAAGAATGCATGCGGCAATTAATACAAAAAACCGCTACGCTTTCATATTTCTAAAATTAATCAATTAAATCAAGAAAGCAATGAGAAAATAAAATTATAACGTTGTATGCTAATAAACTAATTATTTACTTGATATGTTGTCATCTATGAATTCGTCTATCCTGTAATAGGCTTTCTTACATAAAAATTGTTTAATATAAGATTTGAATTGCCTCTCTGTCAGATTTAATGCAGATTCCGGCAGTTTATTATAAAATCTTATGCAATTACCATAGAATGAATTACTGATTTTGTGCAGACGGCATTTAGGTAAAATAAGCTTATTTATATTGCGTAAGTTTCTACTTGTACAGTCTTTGAGTTTTTTAAAACTCGCTAAGTTCTTCCGTGTATACATAATATTTTCATAAATGTATTGTGAAGTAACTGTGAGGATATTTGAGTCTTTAAAGCACTGACGTAATGACTCTCTTGAACCCATACCATAAATAGAACGTATGGCTCTCTTTTGTAAAACAAATATAGTATTTATATCGGCTGCTTTACCCCACAGCAGTATGCCATAAGACATTATGCTATGGAAATAACTAAAATATACAAGTTTAGCCGTCGCCACGTCTGTTAATTGCCTAATTCTTCTAATTGCATATGCAGCAGAACTGAGTCTACTGGCCAATTTTGAAATATGGGGCCCCCATTGTAATTTCGAGTCCACTGTTATACCTAAAAAAACTGTATCATTAACAAAATTTACTATTTCGTCATTAAGCAATAACTGTGTATTTATTAGTCTTACATTAGGAAGTGTAAATTTTATACACTTTGTTTTGCTGGAATTTAATAATAGGTTATTACATGTAAACCAATTTAATATTGCAGACATAGCACAATTTACATCGTCTAATTGATTACTTTGACGTCCAATTTTAAACACTAACGAAGTATCATCCGCAAACAGCACTATATCTGCAATTTTCTCTACCATAAAGGGAAGGTCATTTATGTAGATTAAAAAGAGAAAGGGGCCTAAGATTGACCCTTGTGGAACGCCCATCTTAATATTAGCTCCCTTAGATTTTACACCGTCAATATCTACAGTTTGAACCCTATCCTCTAAATAAGTTCTCATTAATTTTAGATCATTATCTCTTATACCATAATGTTCGAGCTTGTACAAAAGCGTTTTATGATCCACACAATCAAATGCCTTTGATAGGTCACAAAAAACTCCGAGTATGTATACTAATTGAATTATTTTGATAAATTTAATGATGTTTACGTTATACATATGATTTATAGTGTCTTAAAAATATCCTCAGTTTAATCCAATCTACTTGTGACTTTGTCTAGTGCGACCTAGGAAGGTCAGTTGCGATAAATATTTTTATTTACCCGCCATCTTTTGTCCGCTACTTCGTACACGTGGACTGTCGACTTCAGAAATCAAACAACAACATGGTCTTCTCTTGCCCGCCGGATGATGTGTGGGCGGGCGAGGTAGGGGCCTCGGGGCGTACCCCATTACCCCGGCTTCAATTCCGGAGGCGACGACCTTCGGGTCACTAGGTTTGCAGCCGGCATACACTGTTGGTCTGTGTATGTCGGCGTGGTGTCTTCGTCAGAAATCAGAAAACCACTTAAATAGAAATCTAAATGGCGTGTAAAGATATAAAATACACTATATTTTAAGTTAGACTTTAAGCATCACTGCGGTATGGAGGAAAATGTAGGCTACTTTTTATCCCTGGTCAGTGAAGATGTCCCGGTCACGCGGACGAAGCCGCGTGCAAAAGCTAGTGTTTATATGTATACTAATTGCTTGAAGCGAAAGCAAACCAACTAGTAGTTATGGTTTAATAACCCATATAAACCATAAATAGAGGTCTTCACCTAGTCGTGAGTAGTATTAGAAGTTAAAAGGTAACGGATGTTGTTTTATGGTGGTATGAATATCGCCGGTATAACTTTTGTTTTTTTTTTTTCTTTTATGCAACTTAGAATAGCAAACTAGCTGGCAAACTAGCGGTCTAAGAACAGAGAGTGAGAAAACAATAGGCGACCTTATGGCTAAGAGAGAAGTAATTATAAACAGTTTGATCGGAGGCACGATGGAAATTCTATCATTTTTAAATATGGAAATATTATATAAGCAATGATATAAGTATATATTCCTACTCATTATTATATACATACATATATAATTTGCACAGATGAGGGAAATATATAAAAAAAAAACACAATTATTGAAAATTAAAGCATGTTATGCGTTGAATTGCTCTATATCAGTGACTTTTTACGGTTTAAATTCGATTATCTACATTTATTTAAACTTAAAACATTTTTACAAGCCTAATTGCGGTTACCAACCCGCCTGCCAAGCGTGGCAACTAGCAAAACTCGCCCTTATGGGCATGTCTTATGTTCAGCAGTGGACATTTAATAGCTGAAATAGTGATGACGATGATGGTATACATTTATTATTTAATGAAATCATGTAAATGATTTTTTTTATGCAACTTAGAATGGCAAACAAGCTGACGGCCCACCTGATGGAAAGTGGTAACCGTCGCCTATAGACATGAGCAGTGCCATGAACATAACAGAGTATACTGTTTCGCCTATGATACCCTCCATGCGTTGCCATTCCTGAGGACTCAGATCTTATTCCTCCGTACCCAGTAAATTCACTGCCATAACCCACCCTTCAAACCGAAACACAGCCATGCAAACACAACTACTTCACAGTTGAAACACGAATGGGACAGAGGTACCCAAGCAATTGACTTTTGTACAAAATCTCTCTTTTGTTTGTGCGTTCATGACTATAGTCGCTTTTATTTTTGCAAAGTAAAACAATGTCTAAATCTCTACTACATTTTAACGTGACTTCATACGACAGAGGTCAAGTTGTATCTCACGATACGCTCGACTGATTCTTGATAAAACACACGCCAGTTGTCAAGTTAGTCGATTGTAAAAATTCTTTAATATACTCCCTGAAATTTTCTCCTATTGATCCCATATGTAGACAGACGTTAAATTCTAAAAATGACT
Source organism: Galleria mellonella (assembly GCF_026898425.1). NCBI lineage: Eukaryota > Metazoa > Arthropoda > Insecta > Lepidoptera > Pyralidae > Galleria > Galleria mellonella. The sequence continues at coordinate 942,546 of NW_026441984.1, read as the reverse complement.
GTTTATTAAAATCAGCGCTGAACGCACATAAGTCCAGTAAAAAGCTGAGTTTGTACCTAGTTGCCTAGGCATACAGCTACTTCACATTGCTAGCAATATATCCTATCAGGTCGACCTCCACGTGGTCACCCCTGGAAATCATCGTGCTGAATTCCAGGTGTATTCATCACGATGCGCTAACTAACCTGTCTTTCCATCCTCACTTCATTGGTGCCCCATTTCATTATCATCCATTAAAAAAATGTATATATTAATATATGTATTACTAACATTATAATAGTAAATGGTATGGTAACCCCGCCAGCGCTATCGGTATACATTGGCGGGGCACCAGTGAGGGATGATTGGTGAGGATGGAAAGACAGGTCAGTTAGCCCATCGTGACGAATTCAAAGATAAATTAGTCACGATGGTTTCCAGGGGAAACCGCGTGGATGTCGTAAGAGGCGACTAAAGGAACTTAATGGTCGAGAATGGGCAGCACCGCCCCTTGTAAAATATCATCAAAGCCTAACTGCGGTTGCCAACCCGCTTGTCAAGCGTGGCAACAATTGGCAAACCCTCCCTGTATGGGAGAAGTCTATGTATACCTTATAGGATATATTGATAGCAATGGACCTAACTTCTCCATTACTAACAATCCCTTTCCCCCAACACTAATGTATTAGGTTAGTAACCGTAAAAATAAAGATAAGTGTAGATATATATATGTTGCAGTCAAATCTCTTACCCAGTCAAAAGTACTATTGACTAGCAAAATCAGTCAAAGTACTTTTGACTGACGCTCTTCGTCAAAAGTAGTTTTGACTGCAATAAAGCATCAGTTAAAAGCACTATTAACTCGTTTGATGAAAAAAAAAAAGGTTTTATTTAATATGTAATCATTTATTACGAAAAATTTGGCATTACAATCAAAACAAAGAAAACATACTAACCTAACCTAAACTAATTTAAGACCTTTTTAAGAGTTTTGACAGACCCACTTAGTCAAAAGTACTTTTAACCAGCTCCATTGGGCAAAAGTACTTTTAACTGTTATTTTAGTGAAAAGTATAATATTATTGACTAAAGCATACGGTCAAAAGTACTTTTGACTGACTTTGCTAGTCAAAAGTACTTTTAACTGGTTAAGACTGCACTGCAACATATATATCTACACTTATCTTTATTTTTACGGTTACTAACCTAATACAATAGTGTTGGGGAAAAGGGATTGTTAGTAATGGAGAGGTTAACCCCAATTGCCTATAAGGTATACATAGACTTATACTGTACTTATATGTACTTTTGACTGATTTTGCTAGTCAAAAGTACTTTTGACTGATTTTGCTAGTCAATAGTACTTTTGACTGGTTAAGAGTTTTCAGTGCAACATATACAATAAATAAATAATCTGCTTACACTGCTTACACACTACACAGTTTTATTTTAACACGGCCGCAGTGTCGCGGAGTCATTGCCAAATTAGGCGAAGGTTACAACTCGTGTTTACTGGCACAAGTCACGTAATGATGATTGTAATTGACGTAATATATACTTACACGAATATTGTAACGTTTTCCTCTGTAAAAACATAAGAATAAATTATTTGAATAGAAGTGACACTCGTGTGCTTTCCTTTGTGAGTGCACCGATGCCGACGAAATGTACCTACAGATGGGCAAAGCACCGGGTTTAAACCCGGTGCTTTGGTAAAAACCCAATAAACACCCATAAACTCCCATAATCACCCAAAAAAATAGGTTTTTACGTATTTTTTTGAAAATATGTAAGTAATACCAATAAATTATTTTTATAAATTGTATTGATCAATTCTACAATATTAAATAAAACGTTAACTAATAATATTTCAGGAAATTTTAAAAATCTATATATAATAAAATGAAAGTAATTAATTTTCAGTGTTTTCATGTTGCAGTTGATCAACATGTTGGCCTTTTGCTTCCCGTAGATACTTTAAAATTTCTTCATAACACCTCGTTCGCACACATGGCCGTATATATTTAAATTCTTGAGCCACTAACAGTCCGAAATACTCATTTCTTTTATCCTCTTCTCCATAAATTAAGCATTTAGAACAGTTTGTTTCTTCTTTCAGTAAATTTTCTTTTACTTTATCCTCGTTTTTTTCTTTGTTGCGACGACGCTGGGTAAATCATCTGGACACTGGGTCTCACTATCGCCAAATATATTTGGAGATCGGCTTCGGCTACGGCTTGGCAGACATTTTTTTCTTTCTACAATTTTAAATTAAATTTATTAGAATAAATGCTTCGAACACACGCGATCTAAGTACCTTTTGTGTTTATTATACCTTACCTACCTAGGTATAAAAAGAGTACTTACGTAGATTTTCTTTTATTAACTGTTTTATACGAAGATCTTGATCTCTCAAATTAGCATCCATTTTACTTCCAGTGATTATCAACTAAATTAATAATCCACAAAGTATTAAATAACGTTTTTATGAAATATTTAGCACAAAAACAATACCCTTTAAATATCGATCGTCAGTAACTGTGGCTGACTTACCTATATTCTAGCAAGCAGGACTGCCAGATGTGAAGGGGAAATCCCCAATAAATTGTTGCATGTGACTGATGATGTGAGCATGTTCGTTTCATAATAAAAATGTTGCCAGGTAACCAAAAAGTCGTATGTTTTTGTGCGAATTACGATCATAATCTTTACGATCGTACATTAAAAAATAGACAAATAATAGTATGAGTACGATTTAAATCGTATATCTGTCAACCCTGCTAGCAAGACAGCGACAAAATCACGTTGCATAACAATGTAGCCCAAGCTTATATCTTATGAAATATACGGAAGAGATACGGACTTAGAAAAAACAGAAATGTTGTTCTTTGTGGAAGTCATTGATGAAATTCTATGTATTTTAGCCCGCAAACTTTCTTCAAACAAAAACAGCGCCATCTAGTATCGAGTTCTGTAATTATCTCTTTGTTTATGGATTTGAAGTAAGACCGCCACGCATGCAATACATTATGACTGGGGATTCCCCTATTCGTCGACGCTGAATATGAGGCGACGACAATCACTGTCAAACGTGTTCACTATTACTCTGACTCTGGTAACGTGACTTCCTGGTAACGTGTTAGGTAGGAAAAGCAGTAAAAAAGTGCATATTAAGGGAGCAGATTTGAAATAATATTTATACTTAACAAGAAATAATTAAAGGTAAGTGGATTTTTGAATGATACAATTATATCATGATCACTTAACAATTTTAACTTAAAATTAGATGTATTATTACAAGCTTTTATTTAGCTTGCGTTATGTAAATAAAAGTATGTAGGTATGTTCGTATGTTGATGCAATTATCCTCAATACTCAACCGACTGGGATAAAATTTTCCATACACGTTTATTTTGGATGATAGTGCATAGTTAGCTGAGAGTCGTCATTGGATAATAATGGTGGATAGCCTAAGATGTGTACTAGATATTTATTTTTAACATAATATGCGTAAGTACCTAATCGAATTAAAGAAGTTGCTGAGAAAAATACAGAACAATACGATAATAAACTAGCGTCTGCGTTTAATCCTCCGAGGAGATGTAATTTTACAAAGGTTTTTTGTATTTATTTTATTATTTTTTTAATAAATTTATTGTAAATAACAAGAAATAATCATTGTAAAAAAATAGGCACTCTATTGTTGAATTTTCGTCAGACCAACTAATCATCGTTCATTTTTTTAGGTTCAATGGGGAGACCTAAAGATTTACGCATATGGGAGCACTACCGTACTTTACCAAACAAGTCTGTTTCTTGCAAGCTTTGTAATAAGGTCTACAAATTCAGTAATGCTGCCAAAATGCTTCAACATCTTATCACTTGTCCAAAATCTCCAGAAACATTAAAAGACTCTATGAAACTTATAAAAGATAGCTCGTCCAAAACCAAAATGTCTGGACTGTCAGAGATAGAGACAAATGATTCTTTTATAAGCCCCTCGTCGTCTGCTAACACTACAATAAATGCTGAGTTTCAAGACACCGATGATCATATAAAAACAGAATTAGCGAGAGCTATATTTGTAACAGGGACGCCATTATCGATGGTGCAACATCCTTTATGGATACAATTTTTCGAAAAATTGCAACCAAAATTTAAAATACCTTCACGTAAAGCTTTAGCGACAAAATACTTAGATAAAATATATAGAGAAATGCGTTTTGAGTTAAATGAGGAACTAAATGCTTGTAGTTACTTACACCTTCAGTGCGATGGCTGGTCTAATTTAAGAAATGAAGGAATAATAAACTTTCTTATATCAAAACCTCAACCTGCATACGTTAAAAGTTTGAATACAGAAAGTAATCCTCACACTAGTGAATACCTTAGCCAAGAAGTTGAAAAAGTAATGAAAGTGTATGGAGCAAATAAGTTTCTTGTACTTATTGGCGATAACGCTAGAAATATACAAAAGGCATTCGAATTAACAAAACTCAAATATCCACATGTTGTTCCTCTCGGTTGCTGTGCACATATCCTTAACTTGTTGTGCCAAGATATTGTAAAGATACAAGAAGTAACTGTGTTTATTATGCAAGCCATAAATATAATAAAAACTGTTAAAAGGAGTCAACGATTAAGTTCCTTGTTGATAAAATCAAGGCAGGGTGAAGATTCTACACAAACACTAAAATTGCCTTGTGCTACAAGATGGGGAAGTCATGTTACTTCGTTAAAAAGTTTGAAAGCAAATAAGATAGCTTTGCAAATATTAACAGTTAGAGAAGATGTGGTAATTTCAAGAGATATTAAAGATTTAATTCTAAGTGATGATTTCTGGACGAAGACAGGGGAATGTATAAGTATTTTGGAACCAGTCACTGAAAGCATATTTTACTTAGAGAGCGACCAGAATCGTTTGCATCGCACATACATTACATTTAGAGATGTACAAGCTAAGATACGTTTTGCATTAAATGAGATTTCGACATTGAGCGAAGAAAGCAAACAGCAGATTCTAACATCAGTATCTTCAAGATGCAATATGGCAATGAGGCCAATACATTTTGCAGCATATATTCTAGACCCCAGGACTCTAGGAGTCGAACTTACTCAAGAGGAAGAACTTAAGGGTATGGAGTTTATCTACAATTTAAGCCAACACTTAAGTTTGTCAAATGTAATGGCAGATTTGGCGTGTTATAAAGCTAAAGAAAACTTTTGGGCCAGAGGATTTGTATGGAGCTCATTAGATAGCATTGAGCCCCTAATATGGTGGAAAGGTATTTGTGGTTCCACTGAGTTAAGCAAAGTAGCGATTCGTATTCTATCAGCTCCCTGTACTTCGGCAGCCACTGAGCGTTCCTTTAGTATCCAAGGCTACATACATAATAACAAAAGAAATCGACTTACAACTGAAAGAACTGAAAAAATTTCATTCATTTGTTATAACTGGAATCTTAAACATAAAGCTGAATGCGAGGACATTCAGTTTAATGAAGAAAATACCTTAGAAGCTTTCATTGAGCAAGTAAATGAACATAACAGTTTAGACGAAATAGAGCCTATCGAACCTATACAATTCATCGCTTGTAATAACTCTGAATCTGACAGTGATTGACTGTAGTTTTACATTTTACTTTCATCTCTTTCTTAATAAACTCAAAATCAAATTAAAAGTTTTTTATTCTGTAGGCTGCATAATAATATTGTCTATGTCCAGTATAGTGGACGTCTTGCGGCTGAGATGACGATGATGAAGTACAAAATCATAAACACCCAAAAATTTGGGTGTTTATGGGGTTTAAACCCAATAAACCCAAAACACCCGGTTTTTACCCACCAGACTTTAAACCCACCCAGGTGGATTGCCCATCTCTAAATGTACCCCACTTCCCCTCGCTCGAATAGAGTTGTCACAGATTTATACTTATCTAATAAATTACTTGGGGAAAAGGGATTGTTAGTAATGGAGACTAAGAATCACATTGCTAGCAATATATCCACTATACCAGGTCGACCTCCTCGCGATTCCCCCTGAAAACTATCATGATTAATTCCTGATGAATTCATCATGATGGGCTAACTGGCCTGTTTTCATCCTCATCGATCACCCTTCACTGGTGCCCTGCCAGCGTATCCCATTAGCGCAGGCGGGGTTACCATTCCATTTTCATTCAATAAAAAAAAAAATACTTTGTCATACATCGTCATCTTTATTAGACATTTTTCTATGCAATCTTAGAATGGCAAACAAGCTGACGGCCCACCTGATGGAAAGTGGTAACCGTCGCCTATAGACATGAGCAGTGTCATGGACATAACAGAGTACCTATACTTTTTCGGCCATTATCTTTGCTGAACATAGGTCTCTCCCATAGATAGGGGGGGTTTTGCCAATAGTTGCCACGCTTGGCAAGCGGGTTGGCAACAGTAGTAAGGCTTTTAATGATGTTTTAAGAATGACGCCGCTGCCCCTCCTTCAAAATGAGATCCCTTAGTCGCCTCTTACGACATTCAAGGAAAAAGAAGGGGTGGCCCATTCTATGCCGGGACGTACACGGAGATTTATTATGTTAATACAATAATAATAATCAAGCATAGTATAATATTAAATATTTTAATTTTAAATTTATTTATAAATTGTTTACTTGTTGTAATTCCATATAAAACACTATTGTAGTATCTGAGGGCCTACCGTGAAATGTTTTCCGAAATTTCGGAGCCAAACGAAACAGAAATTTGATGTTAAAATTACATAATACACGCCGTTTGGAAATATTAGAAATGTTAAAATATTGTTCCTTTGGACTTTTATGATAGGATGTACGACGAATGAAATGTTCAACTCCATTTATTGATCCGATTTTGGTATAAACAAAAACACGAAATTGAGTCCGACATTTCGGAATTTCATTTCATGGTACACCCGCTGTTTTATGTAGCAAAATCTACAATGGAATTCTCATACAATATGGAATAAAACTGTCACCACCTGAATAATAAATGCTCGCGAACTCAGTTGTATGCATAATTGTTTCACAAACAGTTGGCTAATTGTTGTAAAGTGCTGATTAGGCCTTTTATAAGACTTACACGTAGCTACGTAACAATCAATTTGCAAGACAACGTTTCGAGAGCACTCGGCTGAATGTGCTTGGTGTATTGGACTTTATATATATACATATACATACATACATATATATATATATCAGAACGATAAGCATTATGAGATATAATAACTATTGAGTAACTTGTAACTAGAGCTGGTTTTGTTATTTCAAAGTCATTCTTATTTAAAATTTAAGCTTATGTAGATCGTAAGGGTTACCAACTCGTGTTCTGTGGTATTTAGGTAGTTACCAGCTCCTATGCGGCGGTAGTCACGATTGTTTTAACCAACTAAAACTTATTGTTTTAGTTTTGTTTTAACGATTGTTTTAACAAAAAAAAAATGAGGTTCTTAATTCGACTGTATTTTTGTTGTTAACTCCGTCAGTTCTAAACCGATTTTGATTTTTTTTTATATGTGAAAGGATTACACTTACTGATTTGTAATTATAATAACTGGTTTTATCACAATTGAAATTGGTTTTTATTTTTTTTGTGAAACAATCTTTTTGTGCAAAAAATATGACTATCGCATGAAAACGCGACTCTTTACAGACTAATAAAAATAAACGCCCACGGAAACGTTTTGAAGCAACTAAAATGATATTAAGGAAAGTGAAAGGTTCCACCGATGGGCCAGCGCGCTCGAAGTAAAAGTCAACGATATAATATTTTAGTGGATAGCGCTTATGGTGTGGTGAATTTAAATCCGTTACGTCATCTAGACGGCCGGCCGAGTAATCGTGGCGCCATTGTGACGCTTCTTGGTCGTTAATGTTATCTCACTGCGAAAGCGGCGCGATACAGGAACTTTGGATTTTATTGCAGAACACTAACACCTTTTTTTCCGTGTGGAAAATCTTCGGAAAGACCGTCCCATCTGCCGGAGGGAGGGCAGCTGGGGTGTGCGGGATTCGTACCCACTAAAAACCACACGATGTACCTCGAGGCGCTTATGTTGGATCCCGGGTTCCCGTTTGTACGACTACCGAGTATCCAACGCGACGGCCCGCCCTGTAGGTGGTGTAGGGCAGGCCTTCTCTCTTAGTTAGGGTGGGGAATGTCCCTCCCACCCTACCATCACAGGAGGGCACGGATACGTGCGCGCACCTCCTAGGGTCATATGAAGGGTGTGCCTCCCTCAAGGCAACACCCCGACCCTAGAACACTAACACCTAGGGTTGCCAACTCTTAAAATTCTTGGGTACCTCTGCCCCATTCGTTTTTCTGGGTCTCTTACCGCCCCCCTTTAGGCCTGCAACGCGCACTTTGGGAATGGCTGCTCTATGGGATAACTCCGCCATTGTATATTAAATCTTTTAATGTGTCCAATGTAAATTGTATACAATAAATATTTTATAATAATAATAATAATAATATTTCTTTATTTATAGATTACAAAGATCCATTCTTGTTAGTAACAATCGACTTAAACTATGTTAGTAGAAAAAAAAATACAAAATTTATTTTATGGCCCCTATAATAATTTTGACCCACAATGACAGGATCGGGCTATCGTATTTATTACATAATGCCCTCAGAATGCTGTTACTGCTGCCACGCAATCGGTATAAAAGAGATGCGATCCGTTTGCGTCCGATGGCATAGAATTTACTGGGTACAGAGGAATAACACCTGAGTCCTCAGGAATGGCAACGCATGGGGGGTATCATGGGCGAAACAGTATACTCTGTTATGTCCATGGTACTGCTCATGTCTATAGGCGACGGTTACCACTTTCCTTCAGGTGGGCCGTCAGCTTGTTTGCCATTCTAAGTTCTATAAAAAAAAAAAAAAAAAAAAAAAAAAAAAAGTCATCTGTCGATGCCGCTGCAAACATTGTGGATGCACTACAGAAATATGGCAACCGTAGCAACACCCTGAAAACATTATTGTATTGAACACGCAGAGCATATTATAATACGATACTGTATTATTAATATATTGATAGCTTATCTTTTGTGTTGTGAGACCAACTTTAAACTTAACGTTATGTAATCCAAAATGAATGTGCCCATCTGATGTTATTTTTAACTTATTCACTTAATGTTTATTTAACAGTTGTACATAAGTAGTTTATTACTATCTCTACATTACTTGATAAACTTATACATGCCTAACTTATTGTAGTCTGATTTGACCTTATCATTAATATTGTGGTCATACATGTGCAATTTTTTCTTTTATCTATTACTAGCGACGCGCCCCGGCTTCGCACGTGTGCACATTATATCACATCACATTAGAAACCTCTAAAATTATCAGTGTTTTCTGCTATATTATGCATGTTTTATACATATAAACCTCCCTCTTGAATCACTCTATCTATTAAAAAAACCGCATCGAATTCCACTGTGTAGTTTTAAAGTTCTAAGCAAACATAGGGACAGACAGACGGGAGGCGACGTTGTTCTATACTGTGTAGTGAAGAGATGTATTTTTTTTTAATGGGTGATAATGGAATGGCAACCCCGCCCGTGCTATTGGTATACACTGGCGGGGCACCAATGAGGAATGATAGGTGAGGATGAAGCAGGTCAGTTAGCCCATCGTGACGAATTCAATAAGAATTGTTCACGATGGTTTCCAGGGGGAACCACGTGGAGGTCTAATTAATAAGACATATTGCTAGCAATGGGGCTATCAAACTTCATTGCTAATAATCCTTTTCCCCCCTGAAGAAATGTATTTTTTTTTGTTGGGTATAAATGGTATGGTAACCCCGCCTGCGCTAACGGAATACGCTGGCGGAGCGCCAGTGAAGGGTGATAGATGAGAATGAAAACAGGCCAGTTAGCCCATTATGATGAATTCACAAGTAATTAACCATGATAGTATCCAGGGAGAACCGCGAGGAGGTCGACCTATATTATTATATTATTAGTATATTGCTAGCAATAGGATTCTTAGTCTCCATTACTAACAATCCCTTTCCCCCCAGGGCAGTTGTGTTAGAGTAGATAACCTCAATAGTAAAACAAAAAAATTTTTTTTTTATTATTGACAGTCTATTGATGTGAGCTTGTCTAGTAATAAAACCTGAAGGCCGATGTCTTTTTCCTGTTGTATATTATTTAATTAAGCTTTCACCAAAAATTTGGCCCCGCGTGACGAAATTAACAATAACCACGATGGTTTCCAGAGGGTACTATGGATTGACTACTATTATTGGTGGTAGAAATTCTACCACCATTCCATATTAGCCATCAATCTCCGTACGTTATTCAATCCACACACGTGTTGTACATGACATGTGTTTCACCTTTAAACGAGGCATATTCAGACAAATTAATAGATCGCGGAAATTAATAATAAATTAAATTAATTAATATTAACACTGGAATCGTCGTTCCTGGTATAGAATAGGCCACCCCTTTCTTTCCCGTGGATGTCGTAAGAGGCGACTAAGGGAGGGCGAGCGATGGCCAGTAGCGTCCCTTTTAAAATATCTTTAAAAGATTAACTGCGGTTGCTAACACGCCTGTCAAGCGTAGCAACTACTGACAAAACTCCTCTTATGGGGAAGCATATGTTCAGCAGTGAACAGTTAAGAGCTGAAATATTTTTTTTTATACAACTTACAATGGCAAACAAGCTGACAGTCCACCTGATGGAAAGTGGCAACCGTCGCCTATAGACGTGAGCAGTACCATGGACATAACACAGTATACTGTTTCGCCCATGATACCCCCCATGCGTTGCCATTCCTGAGGACTCAGGTGTTATTCCTCTGTACCCAGTAAATTGACTGCTATATCCCACCCTTCAAACCGAAACACAGTCATGCAAACACAACTGCTTCACGGTAGAAACACGAATGGTACAGAGGTACTCAAGCAATCGACTTTTGTACAAAGTCTCCCTTTGGTAATATTGGAATTTAACAAATAAATGCAATAGACTAATCAATGAAATGGACTTCCGCTAATGTAACACTCAATACGAGTGTTACATTAGCGGAAGTCCATTTCATTTGTACTTACGTACTTGTATTATTTACAAAATGTTACAAAGGTCTTAAATTCATTCCAAATGTTTAACACATATGTACCTTTTTTATTTATTTTTTTATATCACGAAGTTGGCAAACAAGCATACAGCCCGCCTGATGGTAAACGGTCACAAGTGCCTTGCAGCACTAAAAATACCTACCTAAAAATTATAAATATGTAGTCAGATAAATGTAACTACGTCTGTTGCAGACATTATTTGGTTAAACATAATTTACAACATTAACAAGTTTTTATACCTATTTCAAGAATAAAAATAAAAGTAAAAACTTGTAAATGTATGACTATTGTTATAATATTCGATATATTCATACAATGGTTGTAATTTGAAATGGATAATTACAATATTGTATGAGTACAAAACATACATCTGTACGCGTTTGTAAGGTGAAATATAGAGGGCACGTATGTATTGTCATTTTTCCAAATAATAAATTATTCTTTGGCCTCTGAATACATATTTACATGTAGTAAATAGCGAAGTATATTTTGACTACAATTTCCCAAAATTAATGTGAAACGATATATGTTTATAATTGTATACTTTATTACTTAATTTTACTGATAGATCTTTGTCTTCTCTCTCTCTCTCTAATTTTTTTGAAAAATTGCCGTGTGATTCTTGAGTAGAATAAGTGGCCCATACTATTTTTATACCACTGAGGTGGCAAACAAGCATACGGCCCACCTGATAGTAAGTGGTTACCGTAGCCTATGAACACCTGCAATACCAGAGGTATTACGTGTGCGTTGCCGACCTTGAAGAAACCTCTTTACCCCCCTTTTGAAGAACCCCACGCTGTAGTCTCTTGGGAAAGCCTCGGCAGGGAGCTCATTCCACAACCTGTGTGTTCGTGGGAGGAAACATCTCTGAAACCGCGCAGTACGCGACCATTGAGGCTGTAGGACATGAGGATGAGCTCCCTGTCGATGGCGAGCTATTAAAAGCTGTCAAACAATAAATTAAAATAGACTGAATCAGAATGTAATAGAACATCAATAGTGTCTCTTTGTCTACAGTGCATCGAATTAATCTAAAAACATAAATCAATTTACGCGTACTGGTAACCATCGAGTCGGTTTGAGGTTTCCAACACGAACAGTATCAGTACACCTAAGTATCTTATATTATTTTCACGATTTGATATGAAGAAATAGTCGTGTAGGTCTCGGCATAGAATTGGGTACCTTTTCCGTTCCCGTGGGTGTCGTAAGAGGCGACTAAAGGGACTTAATGATCAAGGGATGGGCAGCAGCGTCCCTCTTAAAATATTACCAAACTTTAACTGCGGTTGCCAACACCCCTGCCAAGCGTGGCAACTATTGGCAATGCCCCCCCCCCCCCCCCTATAAAGGGAGGTCTGTGTTCAGCAGTGGACAGTTAAAGGCTGATATGATGATGGCATGAATGTGTATGGACGTTAGAGCAGAGGAAAAACTAAAAAGACGTGAATGGAATGGGTGAAAGACGATATGGCCAGAATGGGAGTGAATGCGGAAATTGTCAATAATTAACAGTTGATACAGCAGCATGATAAATAAATACACAAAATATGTATCTACATATTTTGTTATCAGTGATTGGTTTTTTTGATGGGTGAAAATGGTATGGTAACCCCACCTGCGCTGACGGGATACGCTGACGGAGCACCAGTGAAAGGTGATAGATGAGAATGAAAACAGGCCAGTTGGCCCATCATGATGAATTCATCAGGAATTAACCATGATAGTTTCCAGGGAGAACCGCGAGGAGGTCGACCTGGTTGGGTATATTGCTAGCAATGGTATTCTCAGTCTCCATTACTAACAATCCCTTTCCCCCCTCAGTGATGTGTTAGAAATCTATCTAGATTTCTTTCTAATATAAATGTCGCTCTCCATTATACCACTTTTTGTCATCAGGTAAAACACTCCTGGCGCAGACGATAGCGCAGTGTCTGGACGTGCCGTTCGCGATCTGCGACTGCACCACCCTCACGCAGGCCGGCTACGTCGGCGAGGACATTGAGAGTGTCATCGCCAAGCTGCTGCAGGACGCCAACTTCAAGTGAGCATAACCTAGGTCTACCATGAAATGAAATTCCGAATTTTCGGGCACAATTTCGTGTTTTTGTTCGTACCAAAATCGACCCTATAAATGTTGCCTAACATTTAATTTGTCATAAATCCTACCATAAAAGTAAAAAGGAATGATACTTTAGCATTTTTAATATTTTTAAACGGTATGTATCAAGTAATTTTAACATCAAATTTTTGTTTCGTTCGGATCCGAAATTTCGTAAAACATTTCATGGTAGACCCTCTGATCCCTGAACACAGCGACGCAATAAGACAGCAAAATGGGACCATACCTGTCTCACCAAATTTCAATGACATTTCAATTGTATTTATTTGTATTACGGTACAAAAACTTGTGTTTCCCCAGAAAAAAGACGTTTCTTGGAATCAGCTGTGTTTGAAGGGTGGGATATGGCAGTGAAATTACAGGCTACGAGGACAATATCAGATCCCAGGAATAGTAATGCATGAAGCGTAGTGTATTTTATAACGTTCATAGTGCTATTCCTATGTCTATAGGCGACGGTTACCACAATCCATCATACCTGGTAAACAGCCTGACAGCTGGTGGTGTGGTCCCGGCATAGAATGGGCCACCCCATCCTATCCCGTGGGTGTCGTCAGAGGCGACTATGGGATTTTAGTTGTCGAGAGATGAACAGCAACATTCCCCTTAAAATATCAACAGTCTAACTGCAGTTGCCAACCCGGTTGTCAAGCATAGCAGCTATTGGTACCCCCCCTCCCCCCTCCCACTCCTTACGGGAAAGACCTAAGTTCAGCAGTGCACAGTCAACAGCTGTTAAGGTGATTACCTCTTTACGTACCCCGGGATATCGTTTCGAGGGAGTTTGAAGGCAATGTGCAGTATACCAATTATTTCTATTACGCAATGTACCAGGGCAAGATAAGGGAACTTCAAACCTATAATCTACATTTAAATTACTATCTATTACTCTGTCTATGTTTTTTAGTCAATTTGAGATAAGCGACCAAAAGAATTTTGCATTGTTGCTTCATTGAAAGTTACTTTCTAATTTTTTAAGTACTACATGTAAAAGTCTTTTAAACCGCAGTACGTTTTAATATTTTTTCTCAAACGTGCTTGGAAATGTGAGCATTATTTTGACAATTTTCTTCGAGATAAATCAAAATTGCCGTACTGGCCAGATACATGCAGGTAGCGGCCGGCAAAAGTTGTATGAAAATCCATATCTGTCGTGTTTTGCGGTCAGATAAACTCCATGTAAACTCATATCTGTCCTGCAATTTAAAAATGGAATGACCTTTTACTTCGAAACATGACTACCAAGGAGGTAACTAATAAAAGGTTTTATTTAAATTTCGAACTGGTTTGCAAATAGAAAGCTGTTTTTTGAAAAAAAAAAAACAAAGGAACATTATGGCGCGTGAAAAATTATTGTTGTTCGTTATTCGTCATTGAACTTAAAAAGTAAAATAGTGTTTTTGATTTCCGCGCATGGTTTGAGAAAAGTAATATACAAGCCTTGGCTACAACTAGGCATTGATGGACTCACGTATGTGTGCCTCGGCTACGCCTCGGCCCACATTTGTACGTTCGTCCATCAATGCCCCAGTTGCTGGCCGCTGCAGTAATGTACTATAAGTAGTACATAGGAATATATTGCTTCCCCTTTCTTCCTCGTGAGTGTCGTAAAAGGCGACTAAGGGAACTTAACGGTCGAGGAATGGACAGCAGCGTCTCTCTTAAAACATTACCAAAGACTAACTAAGTTCGCCAACTTGTTTATCAAGCGTGGCAGCTACTGACAAAACTCCCCTTTATGGGGAGTCCTATGTTCATCAGTGGACAGTTAATGGCTGATATGGTGATGATGATGATGATAAATATTGTTTAAAATGTGAGTAAAATAATGGGCTTCTTTTTTTGAAATACTTTATTGTTGGGCAGTGTGGAACGCGCTCAAACAGGCATCGTGTTTCTGGATGAAGTGGACAAGATTGGCGCAGTGCCTGGTATACATCAACTGAGGGATGTCGGAGGTGATTTTTTTTTTCTTTTTTTTTTCTTTTCTTTATTAACGACTATAGGTAGTTATCTCTTATTAATAAAATGTCAATTTATTAATAGATTTAGCATAACACCTTTGTCCTCAAGAATGGCAATGCATGATATCATGGGCGACACAGTATATTCTGTTATGGTACTGTTCATTAAAGATGGATAATATCCGATATCTTGTGGGGGGGAAGGGATTGCTAGTAATGGGGAGGTTAGTCCCCATCAGGTTCATCCCCAAACCGTCAAGTTGTCGTCAGGCCATTCTAAATTGTATTTTTTTTTATACAACTTAAAATTGCAAACAAGCTGACGGCCCACCTCATGGAAAGTGTTAACCGTCGCCTATAGGTATGAGCAGTAGTTTCGCCCATGATACCCCCCATGCGTTGCCATTCCTGAGGACTCAGGTGTTATTCCTCTATACCCAGTAAATTCACGCCATATCTCACCCTTCAAACCGAAACGCAGCCATGCAAACACAACTGCTTCACGGTTGAAACACGAATGGGACAGAGGTACCCATGCAATCGACTTTTGTACAAAGTCTCCCTCTATTTTTTTTTTGTTTTATTCTAATTACTGATTGACTCATCACTTCCATATGTTGTATACAGGCGAGGGCGTCCAACAGGGCATGCTGAAGATGCTGGAGGGTGCAGTGGTGTCGGTGCCGGAGCGGAACTCTCGTAAACTGAGAGGCGACGCGGTGCAAGTGGACACCACCAATATACTGTTCGTAGCCAGCGGCGCGTACAACGGACTCGACAGGTGAGATATCATCACCGTTTTTGTATTTATTCGTATTGAGGATAGTTTTTTTTTAATGGGTGATAATGGTATGGTAACCCCGTCTGCGCTATCGGTATACAATGGCGGG
Source organism: Galleria mellonella (assembly GCF_026898425.1). NCBI lineage: Eukaryota > Metazoa > Arthropoda > Insecta > Lepidoptera > Pyralidae > Galleria > Galleria mellonella. The sequence continues at coordinate 926,465 of NW_026441984.1, read as the reverse complement.
GCACCAGTGATAGATGACTGATGAGGATGAAAGTAAGTCAGTCCACCGTGATGAATTTCACAAGAATTAACCATGATAGTTACCAGGGAGAACTGCGAGGAGGTCGACCTGGTTGGGTATATTGCTAGCAATGGGATTCTCAGTCTCCATTACTAACAATACCTTTCCCCTCAAGCAACTATGATTAGGTATATTTTGTAGAGGGACACAGTGAAAGATAATATTCTTTAAAGCAATAATATATATAATACGTATAGATACAAGATGAGACAACCATTTGGATAGAAACAAAAACCGCGTAGGAAAATAATATCAACATATATATATGGCCAGACTTAAATTTACATTACGGCCACAAAGAAGTTTCAATATATTTGAGGCTTATAAAATAAAAAACAGCTAAATCCATGTCTGTCAAATGTTCAGAAAACTACAGAAACTAATATTTTCTCAAGAATATGAAACCATATTCTATATTTTAATGCAGATTGAAAAGAAAAAAATAGGATATTACTAATAATTTTAATTAATAGAACTTTTAAGAGAAATATTTGAGTACAGAGTGAGAATGAAATCGATTTTATAGCCCTAGATTTTGTAGGCCTCATTCACAGAGCTCAAACTTCATACAGCCTACAGTAAGTGCTCTCACACGTCTGCATAGCACTTTTGATTTTATTTATCCCCCACGTATGATCGTTCATTGGTAAAATTGGTGGGCGTGGTTGCGGTCGCAGGCTGGTGCAGCGGCGCAGCAACGAGAAGTACCTGGGGTTCGGCGCGTGGGACGCGCGCGCGGGGCGGCGCGCGGCGCTGCAGGCCGCCGCCGCCGACAGCTCGCCGCTCGACGCCGCGCCCGCGGAGAACCTCGAGCGCGACGCCTGGCTGCGCAAGGTGCAGGCGCGCGACCTCATCGACTTCGGCATGATCCCGGTACGCACACCACGCGCGCACACCACGCGCCCACACGTACACACGTGCGCACATATCGCACGCGCGCGCACACACACACACGCTCGCACACATACACACACGTACACACATGCGCGCACACATACATACACGTGCACAAGCGTACACACACACGCGCGCACACATACATACACGCGCACACAGACACACAAACACACACGCGCGTGCACACATACACACACATATTGACGTAGACCGTGTAGACGCGACATAAAATAGGCCACCCCTTCTTTTCCCATGACTGTCATAAGAGGCGACTAAGGGAGTATCATCTTATTGAATTGCCTTATTATTAGTAAGGAGCTTAATAATAGAGGGATGGGTAACCACGTCCCTATTAACATATCTCTGAAAACCTAACTGTGGTTGCCATACCGCTTGCCAAGCGTGATAACTATTGGAAATACTCTCTTATGGGGTAGGCTTATGTTCAACAATGAACAGTGGATGGCTGAAATGATGATAATGATGATGACACATAATGAACACACGCTCACGTGACGTGTTTTATTTTTAATTGGTGATAATGGAATGGTAAGCCCACCCGCGCTATCGGTATACACTGGCGGGGCACCAGTGAAGGGTGATAGGTGAGGATGAAGCAGGTCAGTTAGCCCCTCATGACGAATTCAATAAGAACTGTTCACGGGGAACCACGTGGAGATCGACCTAATAAGGCAAATTGCTAACAAAGGGGCTGTCAAATCCCTCCCCCCCCTCCACGTGACGTGTAGGTAACTAAGGTATCAATGCATTTAAGGGAATAGCACCAGTAAATTAGGCCTTAATTAGCGATAATTCAGATAAAAAGTATTCTATGTGACTTTTTTATGCAACTTAGAATAGCACACAAGCTGACTTAGATGGCCCTAATGGAAATTAATAACCGTCACCCAAAGACATGAAAAGTATCATGGACATAACAAAGTATATTGTGTCACCCACAATACCGTTTGTGTTGCCATTTACTAAGCTATAAGGTGGTATGCCATTAAACTTACTAGTACCGCATTCGAGTATTCTGACACTACCCTATGGTTGACTGGGAGAGAATGCTTTTAGCATTAAGTCCGCCATGTATAAATATATGTACTAATGAATAAATAAATAATTTATCTTATATTCTTTTTTTTTTGTTATTTACAGGAGTTCGTGGGCAGGTTCCCAGTGCTAGTTCCCTTCCACAGTCTCAACCAGGACTTGCTTGTTCGGATACTGACAGAGCCCAAAAATGCTATGGTGAGTGTTTATAAATATTTTTATGTTTGTCTTCAGCTCGCCATGCTGTGTGATTCCGGCATAAAATAGACCACGTCTTCCTTTCATGTGGGCGTCGTAAGATGCTAAGGGAACTTAATAGTCGAGGGATGGGCAGTGGCGTCTTTCCTAAAACATCACCCGTAACTGCGGTTGCTAACCCGTTTGCCAAGTGTGGTAGCTGCTGGCGCAAAAAATACACTATCTTCAATCTTGGCAAAACCTGTTATTTTGCTAGTAATTTACTACTGAACTGATTTTGATAAAATTTTCACGAGTCATAATTTGTGAGTATATCCTTCCAGTTAATTAAAAAAAAAATCGAATCGGTTTATGAATGACGTAATTGTGAGGTAACAAACATAAAAAATATACAATGGATTCGAGAAATTATTTGAAGACAGTTGAAAAAATATATTTTTGATGTTTTTTTTTTTAAAGATTTTGATGTTTTGTTGAGACATTCCCTTTTTTAGATATGACCGTTTTAAACCCCATTTGTTGATTTAAAAACTTGTATATTTCGAGTATGGTTGTTGAGGAGTGTGTGGGCGCGGCAGGTGTCGCAGTACAAGCTGCTGTTCGCGATGGACAAGTGCGAGCTGTCGTTCAGCGACGAGGCGCTGCGCGCCGTCGCCGCGCTCGCCATGGAGCGCAAGACCGGCGCGCGCGGCCTGCGGGCCATCATGGTAACTGCACGGCCTTACACGCGGTTACCGCCTACTGCTAAGCGGTTACCGTGTACTGCTAAGCGGTCACTGTGTACTACATCGTGGTTATCGTGTACCGCATCGCGGTTACCGTGTACTACTACATTACGGTTACCGTGTAATTCATCGCGGTTACTATATACTTCATTAGTCATTTATTCAAAAAGCAATGTACATTGTGCCTGAAATTAAGTTAATACAAAAAAGCATTAAATGAAATTGAATATTACCATATATTTCATTGTGGTTACTATATATATTTTATTGTAAAAATAATTATGTTTCATCATGGCCATAACATTTTATCATTTTTTTGGCAAACAAGTGTTATCGGCCATTTAAGAATTCATTAAAAGAAGAGAAAGGTGAAAACATATTTTAAATAAGTTTAAAATATGTTTTCACCTAATAAATGTTTATTTTTAGGGATTTTTTTTATTGAGCTTCCGTTAATTGATTGTCTACAATGACATGGTACGTTTTTTCAAAATACGAAGAATTAAAAATGTGTAAATAAAACATATAAGGTCTGTATATGGTCATACACATTGAGGTAATAAGTTGAAGGGGAGGGCGAGCTATGTCAATGTGAAATAAAAAAAATTGACAATATATTAATGAACAAATTTAAAGCATTTTTTTTCCTCGTCATCATAGTATTATTTCATCATAGCTTCAAGTTACTTAACGGGTTATGGAGAGGGCTATGCTCGGAGTCTCTTTGCGTGAATCCGAAACGAGGATATCCGCAAAAGAATCAAAATAATCGACTTAGCCCTAAGGATAAGCAAGCGGTGGCAATGGACTAGTCACATAGCTCGAAGAACCGATAACCGATGGGGAAGATAGGTTCATGAATGGCAACGGCGTACGGGCTAACGCAGTGTAGGACGATCCCCATTAGATGGAGTGACGACCTGAAATGCATTTTTTTTTGATGGGTGAAAATAAAATGGTAACCCAGGCTTCGCTAACGGGCTACGCTGGCAGAGCACCAGTGAAGGGTGATAGATGAGAATGAAAACAGGCCAGTTAGTCCATCATGATGAATTCATCAGGAATTAACCATGATAGTTTCCAGGGGGAACCGCGAGGAGATCGACCTAGTTGGGTATATCGCTAGCAATGGGATTCTCAGTCTCCATTACTAACAATCCCCTTCCCCCCTACCTGAAATGCATTGCAGGGTGTCAGTGGATGCAGGTAGGTCAGGACTCATGGGGGAGGCTTATGTCCAGCAGTAGTTGGATAATGGCTGAAGCGACGATGAGGACGGGAGTGATTATGTTATTGATAAGTGTCGGCGTGCGTGCGCAGGAGAGCCTGCTGCTGGAGGTGATGTTCGAGATCCCCGGGTCGGACATCGCGGCCGTGCACATCCACGACGGCTGCGTGTCGCGCGCCGAGCCGCCGCGCCTCACGCGCCGCGCGCCGCCCGAGCGAGCCGCCTGCGACTGGCCCTCGGTCCGTCTGCACAACTAAATATGTATGTATATATATTTGTTCTCACTGTGCATGCTCTTTTTTAATAGGTGTAAATGAAATAGTAACCCCGCCCGCTCTATCGGTATACACTAGCGGGGCACCAGGGATAGATGATAGGGGAAGATGAAGCAGGTCAGTTAGCCCACCGTGATGAATCCACAAGAGTTAACCACGATGGTTTTCAGGGGGAACCGAGTGGAGGTTGACCTGATAGGGTATATTACTAGCAATGAGACTGGTAGATCCTACTACTAACAATCCCTTCCCCCCATGACCGTGTATGCTGTTGGCCGCAGATGGCCTTTACAGCTTCACCGAACGCGTATGCAGGAGCGAGTGCAAACGGGACTCCCAGCCCGTGAAAGGGGAGCAACTTATGGACTGCGGCGTACGTCCAAGGGCGCCAGAGTAGCCCGGACCGGACTCAGGTGTTATTGCTCTGTACCCAGTAAATTCACGCCTTTGTATAAATGTACCTATATTATAGTAAGTAATAAATCGTTTTCCTTTCAGAATGTCAAGATAACCGTGTCTCAACCATCTGCCACTCAATCGTGTGCGCTATGAGCGGGAACAAGTATGGTGGGTACAACGAGCACAGACACGGCCGGTCGCCGGCCGCCGGCCGCCAGATGGTGTTGAATAGCGAATAATTAGTGCAATCTGTGTTTCGTAATGAATCGGTTTAATGGGCGTTCGTAGATTGGTATAGAGGTGATGCGTAGTGGTCCCTCTGTCGCGCGATAGTCGAATTGTTGTATTAAAAAAAATTTCCGTTATACCAGCCCTAATACGTTATGGGCCCAGGCAACTTTGTATTACCAATGAAATCGCTAATAAAGTACATACTATGTAAGTGATAATTTTGATGTCGAATCCCCGGTACATTGAAACTTTAGTAATTATAGAAAATAAATTTTGTATTTTGTTTTTGAATTTTTCAAATACTATATAGCAAATCATTGAATTACATATTATAATAGAAAAAAAAAAACATTAAAATACAAAATTTCATTATTTTTACAAGATTTGACTTCAGGTTAGAAAACATCCTGTTGCACTTTAAATGTTTAAATAACGTCATTGGTATCCCTTTAAAAAAAATATACTAAAAGGGTACCTCCAAGTTAGTATATAGAGATGAATTTCTCGTATTTCGATCCATGTTTTTTAGAAAAAAATATTCAATTTTACTCTTAGAACTTTTTCTTTGAATTTCGTTTTGTTTCTTAATATTTGATAATTTGTTTAAATTTGAAATAATAAGAAGGTAATAACAATGTTGCCAGTATGAGGTCTCTGTTAACGAATTCTCTCTCATCAAATTGTAATATAATACTGTTGTTCAAACACTAATGTTGTCTATGCAAAATATTGGAAGCTGAGAAAATATTTAAGTAAATGAGTTGACAATTTCCTTTGTTACAAGATATTGAGGCGCGTTCCAAAAAAAAAAAAAAATATATATATATATAAGTCCGCGCTCTTCAGGTGTCTCTGATCTCTACGTCCATAATCTGACAACATTAAACATGTTCATTCATGCAATTCAAAAAAACCTAATACATACTTGAATAAATAAATAAATTTTATTTGGATATGGTATAAACAGAGCCAAGTTTTGTCCAATGATAGTTCCGTGATAGGAAAATTACAGGCAATTCGATAAAATTTGAGAGTTTGAAGTTTGAACTAGTGTGTTTAAGAGTGTTTAGATTACAGCTGCATTTCCAATACGCTTAGTACTTGGTAATTTGTAATGAGAAATTTGCTATGACGTCCTAATTTTAATAAAATAGGTAAAAAAGATTCACCAGCAATAAAAAAATTATTGGTAATCGTAGTTTACATATTTAGTAAACCAGGCGAGAGGCCATTTTGTTTAGTGAATTCTACATTACAAAATGGCCGCGTCAAAATTAAAAAGAAAATTAAGTTAAAACACAAAAACTTTGTAAACTATTTCAAATAAATTAGTTTACTATTTTTTTGTGTCTTTTATTTTATACATTCAAACAATACTGCCTAAGGAACGCGCCTGATTTTTTACAAACAGCATTTTACAGAAATTTGACAGTAGACGATACTGCCTGGAAACTTAAAAAAAAAAAACTGCAGTATCGTTAAAAAGTCATATTTCTATAGCGGTATTTGTTTCAGACAAAAGTGATCTTACATGTAGTTCCTTATCATAGTTTATGTGAAAAAAAAATTAATAATAAAAAATTAATATTATTAGAATGTTGTATCGTCTCCAACCACCATACAACATTGTTCTTGTGATGTAAATTACTGTAAATATAATAGTAATTAAATATATATCATAGAAAAATGTTTAACATTAAGTTCTAATGAATAAGGTTTGTTTTCCCCAATCTATGTTGTAAGTACGAAAATTTACACAAAAAAAAAGTTTGCCTGGTATTTTTTTTTTTCTAACGGAGCTATTCCGTTGAAATTGACTTTTGAAACTTGTTACAACTATTATATATTATTTTTTTATTTATAAACGTACAGTTGTGGTGTGATTATGAAGCAGGCGTCAGAAATGTACACTTAGAAATATTTACATTCGATTTATGAAATGTGCAATGAAAATTATTAAAAAAAATAAGAGATAAAGAGAAAAAGAATTTCAAAAGTTGGATGTTTATATTTTTGGGGACCACTTTTTGCTTAAATGTGATAAAAAAAATGTAATCACATTGCAACAGGTGTAAAATAGTATAAGCCTATTTTCAAAATAAAATATGATGATAATGAATTTGTTTTTATTTTAATATCATTATTTATACCAGAGGTGGCCAACCGGACTATTAGTCCAGTCGATCGTGGCAAAGGAAAAAGTACAATGTTTTAGGTAATCAAGCCGAAGATGCTCAGACGCAATGCTCACACTAATATAAATAAGTAGCCACTAAGAATCTCTTAATAAAATATATATATATATATTCTTTATTGCACTTGTAAGTATAATTTAATGCATTTATAAATGTTGTGAGCAAGGCTGGACTTATCTCTGACAGAGATCTCTTCCAGTCAACCCAATATAGAGAGAAAGCATGTTGTTAGCGGGCAGCTGAAGTGCTACAACTATTAATCAGATGGGCCGTCAGCTTGTTTGCCATTCTAAGTTGTATAAAAAAAAAACATTAATACGTCGTTATATTGAAATACAAAGTTGATAGTAGTTAACATTAAAATATGGACTTACGTGTGCACGTTTATATAAAATAAAATATGGGATTCTAATAAAGGGCTAGAGTAGTTTTAATTAAAGATCATTTATTGTGTGAATGCTAAGAACAAGGAATTACATAGAAGGAATGATAAAATAAAAACAGTAAATCATATGGATGCCTCCTTTCTTCTTATGCAAACTTAGTAAAAAGAGGACGAAAGATACACCCTCAATTGCAATTTTTCTCAATTCATCGCAGGCTAGTGTATAGAAAATGTTTGATATGTCAATATAAGGAAAACTAGTATAGGGGAGCTTTATAAACGCAATAGAACACAAAACAATGTTTTTTTCTGTTTGTACGATTGTGCACGTTAATCTCAGAAACGGCTCAACTAATTTGATTGCGGTTTGATCCACTTAATATTTAGTTTATTTCAATCGGTTCATAAATATAAAGAATTATATCAATCTAAATAATGCCCATCCGTGCGAAGCCGGGACGAGTTGCTAATAAACAATATAAATAAAAATATACTTGAACATAATAATAATAATAAAATATGATATACTAACATAAATAAACACAAATAATATATACATATATATGAACATATAAATGCAAACTTACATAAAGATAAATATTCTAATATATTGCGATGGAAATGATTTACTTAAATAACATTTTTTATTGGTAACGTAAAATTTGACAGTGATTTTATTTTTCTCATGGAAACTTTAAAGTTTATTTCATCATGGTTCTATAATAACCAATCATAAGATTGCTGACACATTAATATTTAAACAAAATAAACAACATTTAAGGAGTTAAACAACCAGTTTTCTTTTCAAGCTAATGTTCAAATAACTGTGATTTTCCATTATATCGATTAAAATATTTACCACTTCGTAAACTTCAGTATAACTCGTGTATAGTGCTGTTGGAGTCAACCGAATAATGTTGGGATCTCTGAAATCTGGCACTACTCCACGATCCTTTAAAGCTAAACTAATTCTGTATCCTTCATTGTGCTCCAAACATACGTGACCGCCCCGTTTGCTGTCTTCCCTATAATTCCCAATCGTAAATCCATATTTCTTTAGCTTCTTCTCAACTAAATACATTAAATATTTCGTAATATGCAATGATTTCTTCCGAATATTGGCCATTCCAGCTTCGTTGAACATTTTCAAAGCTCCTTTCAAAGGCGCCATTGAAAAAACATTCGGTGATCCGATTTGCCAGCCACCCGCGTCTTTTTGATGATCAAACTCTTGTCTCAAAAGGAATTGAGTCTCTACCCTGTTCCCGTACCAACCAGCTAGTCCTGGCAGAAGATTGAAATGTTTTCTATTTATGTATAACGCAGCAGCTGATCCAGGGCCTCCATTCAAATACTTGTAGTTGCACCAGACGGCAAAGTCACAATCCAACGCCTTTAAGTCTATTTCCAATATTCCAATCGCATGGCATAAGTCCCAGCCCACTAATATGCCACGATCCTTAGCCGCTTTAGTCACCTTCTCCATGTCAAGCACTTGCGCTGTTCTATAGTAAACAGTGGGCAGAAAAACTATCGCAACATCAGGTGTCATGGCGTCTATAACATCGTCTTCATTTATAAATTTACCATCGATACTTTTAACAACTTTAACTGCGTCTCTCGGGTCGTACCCTTTCAATCTAACTTGGCTATCTATCGCGTAACGATCAGTTGGAAAGTTTATATCGTCAACCAATATCTTGTACTTTGCATCTGTAGGTTTATAAAATGTACTGATGACCTGATGTATGTTCGTTGTTGTAGTATCCATAACTGCAATTTCGTCTTCCTCTGAACCAACTATAGGAGCTAAAAGACGCGCCAAGTGAGAAGAGTATAAATAATATTTACTATCGTCAATATTCCATATCGCAACGCCTTCTTCTTTCCATTTGTCCAATGCTCTCAAGAGTCCAGCTTCAGCATCCTTCGATGCTAAACCTAATGAGTTACCGCACATATATACTACATGTTTTCTTATATAAAACCTTTGTCTGAAATGTCCCAGCGGATCGTTATTGTCCAATAACTTCGAAAAGTCGACGCCATCTTGAAATTTCACTTCCATCTTGTCTTAACAAGTTGAAATAGCAATCGCAATTTAGGTATACCTTTATAAATAGGTACAGGTAGGTCAATAATAACTTAGTTTCTTATCAGATAATATGGCGAATAATCGTAATCGAGATGTTTATTAATTTAATTAACTTGTTTGTTCCTTATTTGTTTAGCAATTAGTACAACCACAAATTCTATTTTGATGAAATATTAAAAATCTTTGAAACTAAGTAGGTAGTAAGTAGGTTTATAAAGTTGATACCTTGCCTCCTATAAGTATTATTATTATTGAAAGACGGGCTTTTACCGGGCATAAAAACCTGTGACACTGCGACCTTTCCATGATCTTTTATGCTCGCCCTTTTCCCCTAAAGTTCGCTGCTAATTCCTATCAATAATAGAAATTTTAAGATGTTCTTTGTAGCGATAGCGTTTTATCTCCTTAGAATATAGTGTGTTTTCCAAAAGAAAAAATATCTCGCTTATTTATGAGTGAGGCACAGTCATAAATTAAATGCTTCTCCTGTAAGTATGTTTCAAATCACCTTTTAAAATAACTTCGGTTATCGTCGCACTTTCGACAGCGTAAAGGCGTTTATCCTTGTATAGTAAGCAAAGCAATTTCAAAGAAGTTTTCTTACTTGGATTATGAAATGATTTTCCTACAAAGGTTTTTCTTAGACCCTACAATATGGGATTCTTTAAGAAAAACCGTTTAAGATTTCTTTAGAATCTGCAACGCGTATGTGTCAACCCTCGTTTTATCTGCATCTATAAGTTAAATAATCACAAAAAAATATATTATTTTTTATTCATTGTAATAGTAAATATCCTACACCAGAAAACACTATGGTCACACGACATTCTGATACAAAACATGTTACTAAATATAAATCTAGCAACAGCAGCTGTAAAACAATAAAAGTGATAGGGTGATTTAATTCGTTCTCGAAATGTCTTCGTTCTTTAGTTATTCGATCTAATATTTTTTTTATAGTTAGAGATGCATTTGTTCAGGGATCCCGTCTTCGCTTTTTGATACGGGTGGTAAGATGCCTGCTCTATTGGACACATATAGTATATATATTTGAAGATAGAGTCCAATTTAGGGGGCATAAAGTAAGATCAACGGCCTAAGACTGCTACTAAGAGTATAGAGTGGTTAGCCCTCGATTGGGCACCCCCAATCATCTCCCAATCGCCCATTCGACAGTCGACCGGTCATTGGCCGTCAAGTGCTCGGCATGGGTATCTATAATAGGTTAAAGTTGCAATAAAGTTATGCAATGTGTTGAAGAAGCTAAAAGTATAATATGTGTACAGCGCTTGCAGACTGTAATAAAGAGAGAAAATAGTCGACAATCGGGCACACGATCGCCTCAAGCGGTAGAAGATAGGGGACTAGTGGGCTGCTAGCAATATCCCAGATATCGTAGTAACGTTTGTGTCTAATAAGACGTCATTCTTTTGGTCATTTTAATTTTGCAACCATAAAATGTCTAAATAATAAAGTTTTGGAGTTGCTAATCTCATTTGATAAACCTTGAATAGAAATCCTATTAAGTTTTAATGCTTAATAGGTGATGATGGAATGGTAACTCCGCTTGCGCTAACGATATGCACTGACGGGGCACCAGTGAAGGATGTTAAGTGATCATGAAAAGGCAAGTTAGTTAGCTAATCGTGATTTATTTATTTATTTATTATTACAAAGTCACAGCTCTTAAAACTATAATATTTTATTGTTATTTTTAATACTAATTAAATTGCGTGCGTGCGTGCGTACGTGCGTCCGTGCGTGTGTGTGTGTGTAAAATCACGAAGTATTTAACATGGTTTTCAGGGAAAACCGCGAGGACGTCCACCTGACTGGGATATTGCTAAGAATGGGGGTGATAATCCCCATTTCTGACAATCACTTTCCCCTCCGCAGTCCTATCATATGACCTACCCCACAGTGATCCTACATTTACACCATCCAATGATTTGCATACCTGCAAATTATTATTATAAAATTAGTACCATTATCATATCAGCCATCATCTGACCACTGCTGAACATAGGCATCCCCCTTAGACTGTCATAAGGAACAGTTCTGAGCTACCTGACTTCCTGCAACATTTTTGAGGTGGTCATTCCATCTAGTGGAGAGTCGTCCTACACTGTGTTTGCCCGTACAGGTTCACCACTCAAGAACCCTTCTTCCCCATCGGTTGTCAATTCTTCCAGCCATGTGACCAGCCCATTGCCACTTCAGCTTGCTTTACTCTTTAAGGATATTTCGGGAAAATATAAATAAATAAATAAATGAATCCTTAATTTATTTTATAATTTAAATCTTATTGTTAGGTATTATTTATTTTATTAATTTTAAAATTATAATGTAAATATTGACTTGCCATTGTGCGACGAAAACTGTTACATTGGTTAATAAAGAAATATGAATATGAATATAAATAATTCTGTATCGTAAACAAAGTGCAGTATCCATTTTTCTCCATAAAGAAATCGAAACAATACCTAATACATACAAAAGTTGGGGGTAAAGGGATTGTTAGTAATGAGGTCTAATAGTCCCATTGCTGGCAATATACCCTCTCACGTCGACCTCCACGTGGATCCCCTGGAAACTATCATGGTTAATTCTTGTCGAATTCATCATGGTGGGCCACATGAACAGCATTCATTCTCACCTATCATCTTTTACTAGTGCCTCGTCGGAGTATACCGGTAGCGCGGGCGGGGTTACCATTCTATCTACACCCATTAAAAAAAATACATGCAAAAGATGACGAAACAGTGTATTTCCGTCATCACCCCCTGTAACCTCAATTACTATATCTCCATCATCTTTATTTACAACTATTATCAGCATTAATCCCTATGCATAATATGCTACTTTATTGCTCTTGAAATAACTATGAAGATATGTTATATTTTATTGCATTCGAAGTCATATTTGCACATTGTAAAATTACATTAAACATAGTACATTTATAGCGCACATACTAGTCTAAGATCCCGCTGCTGAATACTGCAGGTATATTTTTTTTTAATGAAACTTACTTGTTTTTATAACAGAGGGCAAACGAGAATGCTGTTCACCTAATAGTGAATACCGCGCCTATTATCATCCGCAATACCAGAGGCATTACAGACCTTTTAAAAAGGAAGATGCTTCTTTCTTGTCGGTTACGATGTCATATCGGTTCGGATATACTGCTGTTGGAAGTTGATTCCATAGCATGGTTGTGCGTGAAAGAAAACGCACCTGCCTTGAAAAACGGAAACTGGTTTCATCTATGCAAAGCAACGTGCATTATTTTTCATTATTTGTCCACTGTTATAGGACACTTGTCCACTGAGCATAGGACTTCCTCATAGTGGGGAGGGAAGGGTTGCCAGTGGTTGCCATGCTTGGCAAGCAGGTTGGCAACCGCAGTTAGACGTTGGTGATGTTTTAAGATAGACGCTGTTGCCCATCCCTTGACTATTAGGTTCCCTCTTACGGCACCCACGGGAAGGGAAGGAATGGTGCATTCTACGTATATGCGCGGACCACACAGCATACGTGCTATTTCACCGCGAATATTATTAAGACATCTTCATGAGTACTATTTACTAGAGGGAGACTTTTTACAGTCGTTCGCTTGCGTACCTCTGTCCCATTCGTGTTTCTATCGTGAAGCAGTTGTGTTTGCATGGCTGTGTTTCGGTTTGAAGGGTGGGATATGGCGTGAATTTACAAGTTACAGAGGAATAACACCTGAATCCTCAGAAATGGCAACGTATGGGGGGTATCATGGACGAAACAATATACTCTGTTAAGTCCATGGTATTGCTCATGTCTATAGGCGACGGTTACCAATTTCCATCGGGTGGGCCATGAGCTTGTTTGTCATTCTAAGTTGCATAAAAAATAACCTTACCTCTATATTGCAGCTGTGTCAGGCTAGGTGATGGTAACTATTTTCCATCGGATAGATGGTGGGCTTGTACGCCAATGTATTTATCCTTCAAGTCAAAGAACCTCCTCTTTAAACTTAGTCGAAAAACATTAACAAATCTTAATAATGACGTCTTTCAACGTTAGGTATTACATTAGTAATCATTCTGTAGTTTTGACATTATTTCTGCATTTTAAAGTGTCAAGAATATTTTGTAATGTTTAAACTGAAACCTTCATTCTATTTAAAATATTTAACGAGAAATATAACGCTGAGCCAACACGAGCGAAATGTATGCTGGCCAAGACCAGACTATGGGCCTATGGAAGTTCAGAGATCTGTACTCTTAAACGGGATTAGAGTGGCGGCAGTGAAACCTCTGGGCTCTCAAATTGCTGCTTGCACTATTATGTACCAGGTATGTTCTAGATCTAGACTTCTGATTTCAATATAGTTTGTAAATGCCCTTGTTATAGGAATTAGTAAAACCTGTAATGCTTGACAAGCTGTTCTGTAAATAAATAAATAATTTAAAATGGGTAACCTTGCGTAACATATTTTTTTAACTTGTGAAAAATATTTAAAAGACCGTCTCAACTGCCGGAGAGAGGACAGAAGGGGTGTGTGGGACTCTAACCTACTAAAAACGACATACCTAGAGGCACATTATCAGATCTCCAGGATACTACTGGATATCTAATGCGACACCCCGCACTGGGGGAAAGATATTGTTAGTAATGGGGTCAAATAGTCTCATTACTAGCAATATACCCTATCAGGTCGACCTCCCCTGAAAATCATCATGTTTAATTCTTGTTGAATTCGTCAGGATGGCCTAACTGACCTGTTTTCATCCTCACCTATCACCCCTCGCTGGTGCCCCGCTAGTGTATACCGAAAACGCAGGCGGGGCTACCATACCATTATCTTTCATTTAAAAAAAAAACGGCCCGCACTGTAGATGGTGTATGGCCGGCATCTCAAACCCTGCATAATCTCTACATCACGAGAAAGCTGCGTGGACTCAAATCGAATTGTTGAAAAGTAAATTTTTTAACCTCTTAATTTATATGCTTGCAGTGATCAATATTAAGAGTGTTTCTGCTTCTTCTCCTATACTATCTGTGACTCATTTGCAAGTTTTTATACTTTAACACATGTAGACTAGTATATAAAATGTGTCTCTGTCTTGCATTTCACCTTTATATAGTTTCCTATTTCTATCACCAAAGTAGCTTGCATCCTATGTTTTTTTTTTATACAACTTAGAATGGCAAACAAGCTGACGGCCCACCTGATGGAAAGTGGTAACCGTCGCCTATAGACATGAGCCGTACCATGGACATAACAGAGTATACTGTTTCGCCGATGATACCCCCATGCTTTGCTATTCCTAAGGACTCAGGTGTTATTCCTCTGTACCCTGTAAATTCACGCCATATCCTATCTTTCAAACCGAAACACAGCCATGCATACACAACTGCTTCACGGTTGAAACACGAATGGGACAGAGGTACCCAAGCAATCGACTTTTGTACAAAGTTTCCTTTTCAAATACGGCGAAATTATTTACTAATGATGCCAATGGCATGATAAGCAATGCACGAGTCATGACTTTAGTGCACTGATCGTAACTTCACTCTAATTAACATCTTCGTAATATTAAACTTTCCAGGCTGGTTCTCGTTATGAGTCAGACGACCATATCGGAGCAGGCCATTTCATCCGAGTAGGAGCCTCATCCTCAGGTTGTGGTTACACATCCTTCTCCAAAATGCGATATCTGCAGCAAAATGGCGCCACCATCACATGTTCCACAGACAGACAGAAGATCTCGTTCACTCTGCAATGCCCTGTCACCTGTTACCCGGAACTGAAGCATTATTTGTTGGATACAGCCGCACGGTAAGTAAAAAGGAAGTTTGGAACAATCGGGATTGTAAAGTTTTTGATATGAGAGACACAAAAGTCGATTTTCTCTATGAGTGAGACCTACAAAATAGAAATTTGTGACTGAAAAACTTTAATTCTATTGACTCTTCATGCTGTCCTTGGTGATACGGGGTAAGTTGTTTACCCAATATTACATTATTTTCGAGCTGTACCTGCTGTTGGCCGCAGAAGACCTTGACAGTTTTATTGGAAGTGTGCAGCGGCGAGGCGAGGCGATGACACTCCAAGCCCGCAAGAGGGAGCGAGAGTATGTTATAATAAGTAGACTGAATATGGTATTCTAAAATATAGCTTTTTCTATATACGTATTCCTATTATTCTTTTTAAGTAAGATTATGGAAATACAATAGACTAGAACTAAATTAATCAAAATTTTTCCTTTCTCTAAGATGTTGCTACAATAAATGGGAACTAGATGACCGCAAGCAACTAATAAGAGAAGATCTAATGCACATACATCCAGAACAGCGCGTCATTGACTTAGTGCAGCGAGCTTGCTTCACCGGCCCCTTGTCCAACTCCGTCTTCTGCGAAGAAGAGAGGATACACGACATGTCAGAAAATAGCGTGAACTGCTTCGCAAGGACGCATTTCAGGAGTGATGCGTGCAGCATCGCCAGTATTGGCGTGCCTTTCGAGGAGACTCTAAAATTGGCTGAGAAAATTGAATTTAAACGGGTAATTTTAAACTGCTTTCTTACACATTTTTTATATCCCCTAAAGAATTATCTATGCAAGAATGATAAGATAGTTGAATATAACTATTTTTCAGATTACCTACGATAATTATATCTCTGTAACAAACAAGACAGCCCCATTGCTAACAATATACCTACCCTATCAGGTCGACCTCCACGTGGTTCCTCCTGGAAACCGTGGCTAATTCTTGTTGGATTCGTCACGATAAGCACATCACTCACTGGTGTATACTGATAGCGCAGGCGAGGTTACCATTCCATTATGACACATTAAAAAAACCAAGACAAAACAAAGCAAAAGAAGCAAGATCAGTGGGAGCACAATAGATCACAAAGATCGTAGTGTTACAGGTTTTTCCGCCTGATAAAGTCCGTTTTTCAATAAAGGGGTCAGTGCCTCTCTTTTTTAACGTCGGAAAATCCATCATGGATATCCATTCATTCCAGAGGCACGGAGGGAATATTGTCAAAGTTTGAAGAAACACACCAGCACCTACAGCGCTACCCTCTTCGGGCTTTCAATAGTCCCATGAGAGAGGGAGGGAATTGTTGGTTACGGAGACCAGCAACCTTATTGCTAGCAACATATCCTATCAAGTCAATCTCCACAGTTCTCCTAGAAGCCATTAGTAGCTGAAATTATGAATCTGAAATTATCAATACTGTGTTCCAGGAAAAGCCACCAACCCGGTGGGAGCATTTGTCATGCGCTCGCGGTGGCTTTGAACTATACGACCTCGGACCTGGTAGCGATACGTGGATTGCCGTTGCTGTACCCGGCTGCGGCACGTGTGATATCTCGTAAGTTCAGATGATACAAAAAAATAAATCGTGCGTAGCATTGCAGATTAATGCATAATGTTATTTGTTTGAAGAGTTCACATATTTTTTGTCCATTGTTCTCGACTATAACTGATTTGTGAATAGCGTGATAGTATTAGAATCCTATTAATTTTACTAGCTGAAGTCGCAAAGGGCTGGTCATATAGTATGAAGAACTGATAACCGATGAGGAAGAAAGGTGATGGTGCTGAGGACTAAAGATGTTACGGCCCCGAATCCTGCATTTTCTTTGCTATATCACATACTTCTTGTGTGGCGACCCCGCACAGGGAATCGCAGTTTAGGACGATCCGCTGCTAGATGGAGTACCAACTTCAAACGCATTGCAGGGAGTCAGTGGATGCAGCTGGCTTGGAACCGTTCCTTATGGCAGTTTGTAGGAGAACCCTATGTTCAGCAGTGGACAGATAACGGCTGATATGATGGTGATGAATTCAACTATTATAAACTCGAGAGTATAAAAAAGATAACCTGTTAGGACGACCATCACTCTCGTCTTTGAAGACTGTTGAAAATTAGGGAACAAGCGTAGTGTGAAGCGATCTTCTGCAAGATGCAGTTACGATTTCAGAAGTAAGTATTGCATAATCTTTGGATTACAAGGGGTACAAGATTGTAGTTTTTGGCGAAATATTATTCCGAGTGAACGATATATAGCTCATGTAGGTATTTTTTTTATGGGTGGTAACCAGTGAAGGGTGATAGATGAGAATGAAAACAGGCCAGTTAGCCCATCATGATGAATTCATCAGGAATTAACTAAAGTATATTGCTAGCAATGGGATTCTCAGTCTCCATTACTAACAATCCCTTTCCCCCAGCTCATGTTGGTTATGGATTATGGTATTCCACAGTGATCTGTTAAAGCATGCGATAGTGGCTGCGGCGTGTGGCACCGGCAACATGCAAGTGGGACAGCACAGCCTCGACCGCACGCCGCAGCCGCCGCTCGGCAAGATGGCCGGCGACGATGTGTACACAGAGTACAAGGCTTTCAATATTTCTTACCGGGAGACTGGGCTATTTGGTAATATTCTATTCTTTGTTAGATAAACTATGTAGCTACTTACCAGCGCATACTATCTGGAAGATACCGACCGTAAGTAAAGGTTTCTAAGTACACGTTTGTACAATTGAAAGAGAATGTCCAATGAAAAGAGTTCTGTGCCCAACACTGGGCACACAACTCGAATATAAAATGATAGAAAAATGTTTTTACTCAGTTAATGAATATTTTGATCATTTTAAAGCTTAAATATTTGACTCAATTAATTGATTGTAATTTGTAACCTATATAATTTATTATTAATACGTAAATTTGTTGACATTTATATAATATGACGATATTAGTAAAATAGTAGTAGCATAGCATAGTAGCACAATTAAATAAATTTTATATGCCAAATTCTGGTGGAAAGTGTGAACAATATTTAAATATTATGTACCATCCTTTATACCACTTTTCAAACAAAATAGAGCTATTATATTTGTATTAAAATAGATATATAAACCTACCATTATTTACTAGCTATACCATAATGCTACAAAACCTTATAGTCGTTTACCAGAGGGAGACTTTGTACAAAAGTCGATTGCTTGGGTACCTCTGTCCCATTCGTGTTTCAAGCTATCTGTATTTGTACCTTAGTATTGTTATTATTAAGGACTAAGTTGATATTATTTCTTACATTGTAATTTTTTCTGCCCTGCTGCTGTTTCATATCCTATTCAAAACAGCTACGCAAGCATATTTGCTTGATAATAGAAACGTGAAAATAGTCACCTGACAACATTCGAGTTTCTTATTGTATGTATAATCAGTCGCCTACTTCTTATATTACTTTTGTTTTCAGGAATAGTAGCGAAGACTCGTGCCTCGACAGCGTTCAATGTGGCGCTTGCTGCCGCTGAATTTCTAGCAAATGTCGGTGATTTGGACTCCAGTCAGATACAGGTCGGGAAGCGGAGACTCGGTTAGTTCATAATCTATGCACTTATTATAAGCCACGGAACATAATTAGAAAGAAAGAGAAACAAAAAACAAAGAAGGAAAATATTTGGCGCATAATAACAATTATGAATGAATGAATCTTTTATTTGAATGAATGAATGAGTATACTTTATTTGCATTATACAATATTGGGAAAAAAGAAGACAATTAATAAATATAACGATATAATTGTATAATTACAGCAAGGCGCTCTTATTGCTAAGAGCAATCTATCTTATTTATTTATCTATTTATCCAAAGAATAAAATACATTGTATAGGATAGATACCACATAAGTTGCCTGGAAGAGATCGCTCTTAGCGATAAGGTCGCCCATTGTTTTCTCATTGTGATTATTTCTTGTAATTGTTTATATTTATAATAAGTTTACTACTGTAATCTTTTGGAGGAAACAATAAAGAGTATCTATCTATCTACACTAGCTGATGCCCGCGACTTTGTCTGCGTGGTATTTGTTATTCCTGTTTAGTACGTATTGATGTATGTGCCTATCTCTTCATTATATCTGAGAATACTGGCCAAAATTAACATGTGACATGTCGTTTTCACTCTTTGCCTTAGGTCAATTTGACTTTACTTAAGTAGGTTGTGTACTAAGCTACATAAGTTACCATAGTTTTTTTTAACTATCCCACGGAAACTCTTTAATATTCCGTGATTAAAAATCTAAAACGTTGACTGGGGATGTAAGGTACCAGCATGTAATGTTTCATTTAAATCGGTCCGACAGTTTCTGAGATTAGACCGTACAAACGGACCAGAGAGAGAGAGAGAGAGAAATAAATTTGAAAAATCTGGATGTGTTCTATTTAGGTATTTATATTAGTTCGTCGAATAAAAACTAGTCTATCTCGTGAAATATTGGGGTCTTCTTGTAGACGACATTTCCCTGAATTTATCTTTAATTAAATTATAATTTAATTACAATTTGATTTTGATATCACAGCAAAAGTGTTATTTGAAATACCAATTTGAACTAAGTTTCTAATATATTTAATTAAGAATTATTGTACATTTAGCTTATCATGGCCTATTAATATGGCCTTATAGGCCATATTAATAGGATTTTCGCGAAACTGGCATTTTAAAATATTAATTTAGAATACAGGTTTAGAGTAATATCGCCTCGGAATAGATCCCATTGCTAATTCCCATTCCTCGACCAGTAAGAACTTTGTCACCTCTTAGGACACCCAGGGAAAAGGAAGGAGATTTGTAGAATCAAGGTGATCAAATTTTTTCTTATGGGGCTCAAATTCAATTTCTCTCAAATTCCAGAACTAAGCTTGGCCATGAACGAGGACAGCTGTGTGGGCGTGACCGAGGGCATGGCGCTGCAGCTCGCCAACAACATACAGATGGACAGCGCCAAGAGCGCGCTGTGCATGATCGAACTGCTCTGTCCCGAGGAGATCTCCTGTACCGCCAAGGCTTTGTCTTCCAAACGTAATACGTTACTTTTACTCACATTTCCATGATATGTGGAATGGCAAATAAGCTAATGACGGACCATTACGAGGCAAAAGATTGTTAATAAGGAACACTAACGCCACTGTTGCTGTTAATATACCTTGTCAGGTCGACCTCCACGCAGACTGAATTTACTGGGTATAGAGGAATAACACCCGAGTCCTCAGGAATGGCAACGCATGGGGGTATCATGGGCGAAATAGTATACTCTGTTATGTCCATGGTACTGCTCATGTTTATAGGCGACGGTTACCACTTTCCATCAGGGGGGCCGTCAGCATGTTTGCCATTCTAAGTTGTATAAAAAAACTGGGCAGTAGCGTCCTTCTTTAAACTTCAGCAAAGCCTGATTACGGTTGCTAATCCGTCTTCCAAGCATGGCAATTAATGGTGAAAATCCCCATAGAAGGAAGCCTATGTTCAGCAGTGGACAGTAAACGGCTGATATGAGGATCATGCTACAATTTCTATAATGACTACCTGCCTCTTCTTCTTTTTCTTTACCCTCAGGCGGGTGCATGGCTGTGGCCGTCGTGGGCGACATCGGCGCAGTGCCACACGACAGAGAACTAATATGCCAGTAGCTTTTAATTTAATGTGCAATTGGTATTGCTCTTCTCGACAATAAATCTTTGATTTTTAATAAAATATAATTGAAATCTTTATTGTACATATTAAAATATTTAATATACCTACAATGGCGGTGTTTAAAAAAGTCACATCCCTATAAATTTTATAATACCCTCCAAATGCATTATATTCTACCGATTCCCCTGACTTAAGACGAACAGAGAAATGGTCGGTCCCAATCTAACGTCCACCGCGTAACACTGTGCAACGGGTTGCTGTTTTTGTGCCTACCTTAATCAAGAACAGTAAGTTCTTGATTAAGGAAGAACTTGGAGAATGTGTGGAGAACTCGTGAACCCCCTGGACATTCCCTATTGATCGCTCCAAAGTATCGCGAGTGATTGTTTACTTAATAGTGTGGTTTTACAAGTAGACCAAAATAGATCAGCGCCTTTGTGACATTCACGTGGCGTGGCTTCCTGAAACCTGTGCATCCTGAGCGTGTACCTCTTACGCTAAATCTGCATTTTGCAGTCAAGGTAAGTCTGTACCATTTTGACATACAAACTTCTTTAATGAGACCTAGAAACCGGGCCCAGCCTAGGTCTCAAATTACTTCGTACGTTTCCAACTGTGCTAATATTGTTACAATTTAAATCAGCAATTTTCCTTAACAGGCGGACTTATTCCATAATTTCTTACGGTTTACCTTTGAGAAGTTGAATGAAAACTATAGAATAGTCGAGGGTAAAAACCGTACAGCTGAAGATAAAACTTAATCATATCTAGTTGAAATTAAACATATTGTTTCATATTACAATAATAAGTATATACATACCTACCTGCATATATAAATGCGCACGCATACGAGGATGCGCCTCTGCACGACCGCGTGTACGTGCATATGAATATATATTTACACATATATGTATTTGTTTGTGTGTGTGTAGTCTCACAAACACACGCATAAATACATATATTTTCAGTTCGCCGAACGAAACAGGAGTTTCAGAATAAAATTTTGTAATACCTGCTTTAACGGATGAAAATTATTTTTCTAAAACATGTTTGGAAATGTGAGCATTATTTTGACAATCTTCTTCGAGATAAATCAAAATTGCCGTATTGGCCAGATATATGCGGGCAGCGGCCGGCAAAAGTTGTATGAAAATCCATATCGTCGTGTTTTGCGGCCAGATAAATTACTATGTAAACTCATATCTGTCTGTGTGTAATTTAAAAATGGAATGGCCTTTTATTTCGAAACATGGCTACCAAGAAGGTAACTAATAAAAGGTTTTATTTAAATTTCGAACTGGCTTGCAAATAGAAAGCTGTTTATTGAAAAAAAAAAAAAAACAAAGGAACATTATGGCGTGTGAAAAATTATTATTGGTTGTTATTCGTCAATGAACTTAAAAAGTAAAATTGTGTTTTTGATTTCCGCGCATTGTTTGAGAAAAGTACTATACAAGCCTTGGCCACAACTAGGCATTAATGTATGTGTGCCTCGGCTACGCCTCGGCGCATGTTTGCACGTTCGTCCATCAATGCCTCAGTTGCTGGCCGTTGCAGTAATGTACTATTGTATCCGTTGCAATGTGACACTTTAAGACACTGTAGATTCATAAAAAAATGACTATTCAAAAACGCTTATAAGTTTACTTAAATAAAAAATATTTTTACTTTATTTATTGGTAACCCGGGAAGAAATTGCGGGCAGTTATTAAAAAAAACACAATCTATGTGATGATATAGTTTATTGGATGGATTCTATTTCTGTACATACGTATTAGATAGATGACATGGATAAAAGTGTTTTATCAACTATGTGTAAGGAATTCCGAATTAATCCACTATGAAACTCGAATATAATAGTGGTTTTTTACCAATCATGTAAGTATATAATTTTTAAACAAATAAAAATAGAGAAATTCTTTTATTTTAGTTTATTTATTCTTTTTTTTTTTTAATTTAGACTTTAATTGAGCAGATAACGATTTTTATTTTTATACTATTGTTTAGTTTTTGTTTCTTTTGTGTGCTACTGTGTAAATCCCATGCTTCTTCATTTCTTTCTTTCTTTTTTTAAACCATTAATCTTAAATACTTTTAACATAATAACAAAAATTTCCATTCAGTCTTGTTTAGATATCAAATTGTTCACTTAGACACTGTTTCATTGAAAATTAAATGTATGTATTTATGTCTCATTAGTACTGTATACTTTAGCATGATAATCATTTTGCCTGTACTTATTTTTTATCCTTATGTCATTGTTTAAATTTATAAGGAGAAAATACTTTTTTTACCGCTAGATGGCATTATAAAGTATAAAAGTTCATTGAAGGGCCTCAAAAGTGATGAATATAAAGTAATAAAAAAAAAAATCAAAGTTCCCGCGTTTTTATTAGGAAATTATGATTAAAAAATAATATTTATTACAGTTTCAAATGCTTCTATTCAATGATTGAAGATTAAATTAATCAAAATTCAAAATTTTTATTTGAATATAAATATTTTTCGATATATCTTTTTTTTATGAATGAACCTTACAATTTTTTATTATAATAAAATATTTTTTTAATTTTAAGATGAGTATCAAATATAAAGCCAGTAATTGTGCTTGTTTTTAATTCTTGACTATTCATCGAAAAAATCAACTTCATTCTTAATTTCTGGAAGCAGTATAAATTCTTTTTTAACTTCTGGTATTTCAATCTGACTCTTAATCTCTGGTATTTCTACTTCTTTCTTAATTTCTGGCACCTCTGCCTCCTTCTTGATTTCCGGAATTATAATTACCTCATTCTTGACTACAGGAACCTCTATTCTCTTCTTCCTTTCCCTGTATTTCTTGGAGTTTATTCTCCACAATTCCCTGAGCTTTGTCCGCTGATTTTCTGGCATCTCAGCTATATTCTTCTTCTTTTCTGCTTTTCTTTTATGATAATATTGCAGATCTTTTTTCCTCTTCAACTCTTTTTGTTCGGGCGTCATTTTTTCTAGAAACCTGCGTTTTCTGGCTTTCGCTTTCTCTTGGGCTCTCGTAAGGGCAACTTGTTTATCAGTTACATTCGGTTTTGAGTTATCGATTAACAATTGCTGTGTCTGAAAAATACAACAAAAAAAATATAATAAAAAAATTTTGCTTTGCACTAAAAGACAGCTATATGGTCAATCAATTTTTTATGATAGAATTAGTGTTGGACTACATACATACATATCTGTCATGCCTGTCTCCCATTAGGGTAGGCAGAAACAATGGAACGTCAAATGCTTCGATTCGAACAAACCTCTTTCGCTTCTTCCACATTCATCAATCTTTTCATACACGCTCGCTGGTTACGGGTACTTTTAATTTAGCCCTTGTTGGACTAATTGGGAGTAAAGTCTATCAATTGCAAAAAAAATACTAAAATCGGTTTAGAATAGGCAATATAATCATATTATTGTATCAAACTATAACTTCTTGTTTCCTCATCACATCAGGATGTTACTATCATCACCATTCCTCTCTATTCCATTCTAAAAGTAATAGGCGATAAATATAACACGTCTATAATTGAGCATATCATTCAGATGCTGTTCTAGTCGGTTGGCTCACATCTGAGTGAACTGCTTTAATTAATTTGCTTTTCTTTTTTACTAACATAGTTTGTAAGAAAACTGTTACTAACAAAATGGACCAAATTGTAGTCTGAGTAATAAAGTATATTATTATATTATTTTTTAAATTTCTAGAAAATTCACATCTTCCCTCTTAAGGAGAAGAGATGACAAACTAACCCCCGGCAGAAGCACAGTCGGCCGGGGTTCAGGGCCTCAGGGAGAGAAACCGGCGTACAATGCGGACAGAATCTAAGAGCACCGCTTTCTGCATCTTTTCCAAGAGTGAGCCGCCTCGGAATCCCAACCGTCTGAGATGTTGTCTAGACTGGTTGGGATAAGACCGTTTACCGACATAACGATTGGAATGATTTCGATGAATGTCACCCCCTACATTTCGTGACCGAAATGTAGGGGGTGACATAGTCATCATCATAGGGGTAGGGTCACCTCGTGAGCCAGCTCGAGATATTTTCTCTTCTTCTCGGTTTCGGCTTTCACGAGGTTCTCGTCATGCGGTATAGTGACATCCACCAAAAACACCCTCGAGAGTGCCCGATCCATCACCACGATATCAGATTTTTATTATTATTATGTAGTGCAGTCTTCAGCTATCTGTATAGACTTTTGGATATACTTCGTTCAGCAAGCATTAGTCCATAATGTTATATCAGCTCTGTCCACTGCTGAATATAGCCTCCCACATAGGGGGGTTTTGTCAGTAGCTGCCACGCTTGACGGGCGCGATGGGAACCACAGTTTGGCTTTTGGCAATGTTTTAGAGGGATGCTGCTGCTCATCCCTCCATCCCTCGCCCTCCCTTAGTCGTCTCTTACGACACCCACGAGAAAGGAAGGGGTGGCCTATTCTATGCCGGGAGCACACGGCAATTATATTGGTGTTCAGTCCATCACTTTGGTGTTCATTATATAATATAGCCCAAAAGAAATATAGACAAATTGGTAATCTTCTACTTTTGAAAGTTGGTTAAAAATTTCTGAGCGGGTGGTGTAACTTACAGATCTATTTGTGATTGTGACGTCATTCAACATAACGTCGCCCCCACACTGCTCCCGCGTCAAATTGCTCTCGGTCACCGTCCCCACATTGCCATAATTTTTCTCTTTATGCTTTCTCGGGGGTCGTTTCCGTTTGTCCTTTTTCTAAAAAGAAACGGCGGTTTTTTTAAATGGGTGGGAATGGAATGATTACAATAAATAAAAAAAAAATACCATGCTTGCGCTACCAATGTATGTTGCCGGGACTCCTGTGAGTGATGATAGATAAAAATGAAAAGCTTGTCAGTTAGTCCATAGTGACAAATTCCACAAGATTTAACTATGATGTTTTCTAGCGGGAACCGCTTGGAGGTAGACCCTATCAGATGATGGGGTACATAGATATAACAATGGGGCTATCAGATTATTAACAACAATCCTTTTCCTCCCGTATGATCTCGTGCCCTGCGAGTCACGCAACAAATGACGGTATTTTTAAATGAATCAAAAATAAATTTCAAAGATTTGATATCAGAATCTCTGGACCGTAATTGAGCGTTTTTTTTTAAAGTATATTTTATAATGGAACGGTAACCCCGCCTGCGCTATTCATATACGCTGGCGAGGCAACAGTTTAAATGACAAGTGAGGATGAAAAGGCAGGTCAGTTAGCCCATCGTGACAGTAGAATTAACCACTCAACAGCATAACTGAGTAACAAACATCTAATCATCTTTGCAAATCATGGGCTATCATGGGGGAAAGAGTCCATGGTACTGTTCACTACAGGCGACGGTTATCACTTTCCATCAGGTGAGCCATCTGCTTGTTCGCTATTTTAATTGAATAATAAAAAATAAATTTATAATGTTAGTATGAATCTTTTACTCACATTTACTACTTCCGGAATCGAGTCATCATTACAATGACTTCTGAGTGCATCATTATGATCATCAACAAAGCTGTCCACTTCATTCTTAATGTTTTCTTCCACAATCACATCGGAAATAATGTATTCAGGTTCAACTTTGACTGTGGTTAAATGTTCCCTATGTGATTCTTCTGAAGTTATCTTTATATATGTCAGTTGTGATTGCAGCTTTAACATTTTTCTGTCAATACTTCTAATTTCTTGGTCAGTTATCTAGAAAAATATATTATTACTGTATTATTAATTCTATCTTATACAGTTTTTTAATTAATAACACTAACAATTAATTATACATAGTTTCTTAAAGTACCACATTGGGGCAGTGCAGTGTACCCAAGACACTGGCAGCATTACCGCTTTGGATCGCCAAGCTTATTTTTTAAGGCTTCAGTACGCCTGAGTAAATTTTCCAGCACAAATAAGTGTTCGAAATTTTAATTATTGATTAAATTAATATTAATATTTATTGACACATATTTTGATAAATAGGGTAAAATTAAAAATCGTTAGTATTAGGGAGACTTTGTACAAAAGTCGATTGCTTGGGTACCTGTCCTATTCGTGTTTCTATCGTGAAGCAGTTGTGTTTGCGTGGCTGTGTTTCGGCTTTAATTAATCATGATAGTTTCCAGGGAGAACTGCAAGGAGGTCGACCTGGTTGGGTATATTGCTAGCCACGGGATTCTCAGTCTCCATTACTAATAATCCCTTTCCCGTGTTTCAGTTTGAAGGGTGGGATATGGCGGACAGGGTACATAGGCCTAACGCTTTCGTTCTCAGGTAGGGCAACACATGGGGGGTATCATGGGTGAAGCAGTATACTCTGTTATGTCCATGGTACTGCTCATGTGTATAGGCGACGGTGGCCACTTTCCATCAGGTGGGCCGTCAGCTTGTTTGCCATTCTAATTTGTATAAAAAAAATTAGGCTTTTAATAGTTCTATTTCAATTGGTCAAAAACACAAGTTAATTTTGATCCACCAATGTTATATTGCATGTCCAGCTACAAAGTTTATTAGAGAGGGTGAATATTTTATTTGTTAATCTATTTTATTATATTATTTACTGTTATCACGATATAATAAATTTAATTGGCATTCCAAACTGTAAGACAATTTATAATAAAACAATATTGCATAGACTTGGATGAGATTATTATGAAAAAAAAAAAAATTACTTTTCAATAACTCGATGCCGAGGTTTTCCCAAGAGACTATGAGGGTCTTCAAAAGGGGGTAAAGAGGTTTCTTCAGAGTCGGCAACGTGCGCATAATACCTCTGGTATTGCAGGCGTTCATAGGCTACGGTAACCGCTTACCATCAGGTGGGCCGTATGCTTGTTTGCCACTTCAGTGGTATAAAAAAAAAACTGTTATTAATTAAAAATGTTTTTAAAGATAGAAACGAGGTTATACAGGAATATACAAATACTTACTTTATTCTTGCTTTTCAACAATGTATAGAGAATTGACTGAGCTATCAGACATTTATCTCTAAACTTTTTAAATTTTCTTACATATGCAGCACATTCAAAACATATGTACGGTGGAAAGCTATCTGTGTTGATCACCTGAAAATAACATTTTAATAATAAACATTTAGAAACCATATCTTTAGGTTTATCAGTCTATTTAACGTGAAATGTATCTAAAATTTTATAGTTAAACTATTTATCTATCCTATTTAAGAGCTGCGCTCTTGTCGGTGGAGCTCTTGCCACTCACTACGATTTTCAGCGAGTCTCTTCATCTCTTGATACGACACGACACCAACTCCTTCCTTGATCTGCCTGATGTAACTATGTCTCGGTCTCCCTCTCCCCCTTCCTTCCTTCTATCTTACCTTCTATTATAATGTTCATAAGTTCGTTGTTAAACTATAGAGAAATTTAATATAAATACCACCAAAAATCTATTAAAATTGTTATGGGAAAGGCCTGTGTCCAACAGTGGACAAATAAAAGCTGAAATGATGCTATGATATAAATAAATAGATCGTTAACTTTTACCTATAAATAATAATAATACTTGTTATCAATAAATAAGGGCATTTGTTTTTAATAGGAGGAAATAGAATTATTAGATATCATTGGGAGTAGAGAAGTAACTTTTTTTAAAATTAATTAATTGTTGTTAGTGCTCGCTAAACCATTAGGTTCTCTAAATTTGTTATTAACATTTTAATAAAGAAATAAGTTGAATTATCATAAAAATTACTTAATAAAGAGGCTATTGTGATTATTTCTTGTAATTGTTTATATTTATAATAAGTTTGCTATTGTAATCTTTTGGAGGAAACAATAAAGAGTATCTATCTATTTATCTTTTATTTTTTGCTATAGATTGCACAATTAAATAAACATTGAACAACAATTTCCATAGCATATGAGAAAACACCTAATTCACCTGAAGCCTAAAACATACATGAAGTAAATTCTGACAAACTTGACATGTTTTAGGGACCTAGTGTTTTTTAATTATAAAGGAATTTTCGATAATTATGCTTAGCAATTTATGTACTTTTTATAATTTAAATACATTATCATTTGTTGTTATTTGTCATGATAAACTTTATAAAGTCCATTTAATAATACTACAGCACAAGGTTAATAGTTTACGTTAGGATTATACTAAGTCTATGAATGCTAAAAATAGCATTTCCAAGTGCATCAATGAACACTATTAAAGGTATCTAAATAGGTAAGTGGCAAGGTATGCTTAACACAGGAGGATACCAACTTGAACTACAAGTCACATTAGTAACAATTTACGTAGATATTACTCACGTCTTTTCCTAACATGGATTTCATACTATTTTCCAGATTTGCATCGATTTCAATCATCCTAACATCCATCAAAAGACACAGTCTACATGCTTTAACTTTTTCAGAATTGACCATTGTCAATTCATATAAGAAATTTGATGCCGGTATATTGTGAATTTGTGATTAGGATAAATATTTTTTTTCCAATTTAATCTGAGAATAATAATTTAAAGACATTAATCCACTTTTTAATGAAATTATATTTTTATTTCAATTTCAATAAAGTAAACATCCTTGAATTATAAACTGTATGAATAACATTAATTAAACAATTAAAAATTTCTAACATTGATTGACATAAGTCGCCAGTGTAACTATATTCAAAAGGAACATTCCACTTCCAACTTTTAAAATATATTAAAATGTACCGAAACAATTATTACATAATTAATTGTTACATTGATTAATTTATTTAGTTGTACAATTAATTTTATGAGACGAATTTAAATTTTTTTTAATTAAATAATTCTTGATTTAATTCATATAAGTGAAACAAAAACATTGTGACATAAAAAGATAGGTTACTTTATTTGTAACTTAAGAAACAATTTGAAAATAATTCTTATTGAATGAATACAATTAACATTCCAAATATGAATATCGTGAATCTCATGCAAATTGTTCTTCATTTAAACAAGGGAAATTTTTTTGAGACGGTAACCTTGATGTCACAAATTTTACTAT
The DNA here is from genome assembly GCF_026898425.1 of Galleria mellonella. NCBI lineage: Eukaryota > Metazoa > Arthropoda > Insecta > Lepidoptera > Pyralidae > Galleria > Galleria mellonella. The sequence continues at coordinate 896,219 of NW_026441984.1, read as the reverse complement.
CCACTGTCATCAGTGTTATTTGTCATTTGTTAGACTATAATTTTATGTCAGTTGTGCTGTCAATGTCAGATTGTCATCAGTCAATCCTATCCTTTTCCTCTATTAAACTTTTATTCGTTTTTATTCATTCGAACTGATTAAATAATAATTTTTACACGTTATTAATATGTGAAATTTCTTTTGATTACAATCTTACAAATTATGTTATAAATTACTGAAGGAACGTATGTAACGAAAAGGATGATAACTTCACTACAAAACACCGTAAGATGTTAGTACCAATTTGAGGTTATGACTTATTTAGATTATTATTATTTGTCCTAGTTATTATTAAATTGTTTAATTTCAGATTTACGGCTAGTTAATATCAAAACGGCATTAAACACCATTAAAGAATGTCAACCGGCTAGACTTCCTGTCGAAAAATCTTTAATATCCAAAGCGAAAACCGTAACTTTCGCTCCAAGGGGTTTGATAGTGGAAATCGCAGAGAATAAAAGCGATATAAACAAAATCAGACAGGATCCTATACCATATGTTCCTATTATTAATCCTCTATCAATTTTACCTCTGATCGAATCAAACTGGAGGAAGGATGAAATAGGGTTGCCAGCTATAAAAAAGGAGGAAATCCAAGCGATAAGGTTAATTGTAATTAGACGGAAAAAAATGAAGAAGCACCAGCGCAGGAAGTTGTGGAAGAGAATGAGACATCGTTGGGCTCGGGTAATTTTTATTTGTAATAAAATTTTTACACAATATTTTATGGCAAACAAGCTGACAATGGCCATCTGCTTGAAAATGGTTATTGTCGCCTATAGAAATGAACAACATCATAGATGTAATAACCCAAATATGATACCCATGTTAACTCTTATTCCTTGGTGTTTTGGAGAAATATTTTCTCCATACCCTGTAATGGCACTGCTGTGTTCCACCTTCAAATTAAAAAAAAACTACAAAATTGCTGTTCACCAAAAACATGACAGTGAGGTACTTTTGCAAATGTTTTTTGTAACTGTCCACTGCTGAACATAAGCCTTCCCCATAAGGGGAGTTTTGCCATTACATACCATGCTTGGCAGGCTGGTTGGCAACTGCAGTTAGCCTTTGGTGTGGAGGAGTATGGTCATACATATCTACTGTAAATATTATGGACTACTAGTTCCATTTCTAACAATATACCTTGTCAGGTCGACCTCCACATGGTCTCCCCTGGAACCATAGTGTTGAGCCCCAGGTGTATTCATTATGATGAGCTAACTAACCTGCTATTTCATTCTCACTTATTATCTCTCACTGGTGCTCTGCCAACATATACTGTTAGCGCAGGCAGGGTTACCATTATCATTCATTAAAAAAAATATATACTCACCAAATATTATTTATTTATTCTTAATTGCACAAGAAAACTTTGTACAAGTGGCGAGCTTAATGCCATATGGCATTCTCTACCAGCTAACCATTTTTTTTGTTGGATGAAAATGGATTGGTAACCCCGCCCGTGCTAACGGGTGATACGCTGATGGAGCACCAGTGAAGGGTGATTGTTGAAAATTAAAACAGGCCAGTTGGCCTAACATGAAGAATTAATCATGATAGTTTCCAGGGGAACCATGTGGAGGTCGACCTGGTTAGGTATATTGCTAGCAATGGGATTTTTAGTCTCCATTACTAACAATCCCTTTCCCCCCCAGCTAACCATTAGGTAAGTCCTCAGGAATGGCAACGCATGAGAGGGTATCATGCGCGAAACAGTATACTCTGTTATGTCCATGGTACTGTTCATGTCTATAGGTGACGGTTACCACTTTCCATCAGGTGGGCCATCAGCTTGTTTGCCATTCTATGTTGTACATAAAAAAAAAGGTAAAAACAGAAAGTGTATAAGGGCATACATTACTCTTTTTTCATTGTAAAAGTACTTATTATAGAATTTGCAATTACAAAATAAACTAAATTGATTTTCTGCATGTGAAAAGCTAAACAGGAATGGAAGTTTAAAGTTTTTCCATTTCTTATTTTACAGGTGAGGCAGCGCCGTCGCCAATACAAAGAGAAGATATTCCAGAACAGTCTCTTGGCTATGGTCAAGGAAGCCAACGAGTTCTCTGCCGAGCAATATGTCGCCGAGAAGCTGAAGAAGGTGAACCACACACCGTTACCAACTCGGTGGAGACACAAACGTCTTCCCGCCTTCATCATCAGACAATTGATGGGGATTGATAAAAAAATAAACTATAAACATACTGATGTATACAAGGCTTAGTTTGTTCATTGTTAGATTAAATACAGTTTTATTTCAGAGTTCAATACTGCATATTTAATTTTTAATAATTGATAAATAGATTAACAAAGATGTTAGTCAGCATACATTGAAATGTTGATCTGTCTAGACTTTTTTTTTTAATTTATGGCTCCTTTCGGGAGTAACAGTTAAAACTGGTTTATGTATCGTCATTGTAATATAAATAGACAATTATAGCAAACAATCTCAGCAAAACCATAGACAATGATATAGTAGTCTTATAGTCTTTGAAATCGTTACAGAGTAGCTAATCATACTCAATTTATTTACTGGTGTCTGTATTAAAATCTGTTTCTCTTTAACAACTATAAAGATGTATCTATTATCTAGATAGATCCCCGTATTTTTCTTTTTTATTGCGTGAAAATTAATAAAGCAAATATTCGTATAAAAGTTTAACAAATACAATTGTATTTAAAAAGCATATCTATTGATTGCAGTGTGTAGTATTTTGAATAAGTTAAAGAAAGTATATGTTGGAAATGATAACAAATTGTTTTATTAAGTAGACATATATACTTCTTTTTAATTTTACTTTTAATTCAGGATGAAATTAAAAAAAAAATGTTATATTTGATATCTCACGGAATTCCTTATCAAGTACGTGATTTATTTAAAACTCTTGTATATTTATTTTACTAATTTAGTCATTATTTTGCGGAAGCCCATATCACTGGTTACTTATAATAGTAGTCAATTCTCAAATGATGGCAATCTCACGCATTCTAATGGGAGTGGAATTAAGCAAAATAATTTAATTGATTAATTTTGGGTATTTTTTTATACTACTAAAGTGGCAAAGAAGCATACAGCCCGCCTGACAGTAAACGTTCATTAGACTATGAATGTATGTAACACTAAGGGTAACACAAAGGTATCAAAGGGATTTTAACGAAACTTGGTACATTATTATTCATACTCCTGGGCAGGTTATAGTATACTTTTCATCACGCTACGATCAATAGGAGCAGAGCAGTGAAGGGAAATGTGTCTGTTACATCAAATTCACTGAACAACAGAAATGCGGACGAAGTCGCGGGGCACAGCTAGATCATAACAAAGACATATGAAGACGCATAGAATATACACAAAGTTATTTGTGTCATATAATATAACATATTGTGTCGAAATTAACAGTGCGTACAAATAAACAATCGCGGTAAGAATCCATTAATTATCTATATTTAATATCTCATTCTCACACAATTTCCATTCAACTAGGTACCACGCAGAGGAACGCGTGGGCACAGATAGGTACAATGTAATAGAATTTAAATTATACCACATTAATCAGATAAGTACTTACGTAAATTATTATACCATTATATATGGGTTGCAGCGCTAGAATCAGCGATGGCATTTATTGTAGAGAATTTTACATTATCCTTCGCAAAAAGGGGGCGAATTTACTACGGGGCCAGTAAACCATTGCAAAAGGAATTACTGAAATCATTCTATTGAATATATTGGGTTTTTTTAATGGGTGATAATGGAATGGTAATCCCGCCTACGCTATTGGTATACGCTGGTGGGACACCAGTGAGGGATGATAGGTGAGGATGAAGCAGGTCAGTTAGCCCGTCGTGATGAATTCCACAAGAATTATTCACAATGATTTTCCGGGGGAATCATGTGGAGGTATATTTTTTTATTTGATTGCTTCTAACTGCGGTCCATGCTAAGCCGGATTACTTAAACGTTTTATTACGCCTTTCTTGATCCAAGTTATACTTAGTAGGAAACATAGATCCTGGAAGAGAATTTTATACTTTGACAGAGATAGGAGATGCCAAACTTGGTCCTAGTGTGAATCTTATCAACAGTGTATCCTGTTAAAACATATTTGTCGTCTATAAACTCGAATACCACAGAGTACAAAACGAGACGCTTACGGTACTCTTAGGTACTCTTTATACATTACTATTCCTGACCACTAAAGACTAAACATTAGACAGATATAGCTACAAAAGTTATTAATAAAAAAAATTTTAAATTTAATTTTTATACTTCGCCGTCAGTGGCGATCCACCCAGACAGAAGATTTAGGTCGCGGCGTTTTCGATGTAAATTTTTTGCTTTATGATAAACTTCCTAATTACGAATTCGACGTTCTGTTGACATGGATTAATGGCGCACGGGCGGCAGCCCGCTCGTTAGACGAATACACACGGGACGGGAAACGCGACACCGTGAACTCCGACGCGGGATAGCGCTATTGTCTATTATTACAAGGAATTGCTTGATAACAATGGCAATGGAATACATTGTTCAAAAAATAAATTAATCAGAGTAACGATGGTAGGCTTCGTCACGCAATATATGTTTGGCTAAACGTAGGCATTTCATAAACTGTTAGCCGTATTCGAAGCTTCGTCAAGTAACTTAGTGAACTATGAGGAGGGCTATGTATTAGAAATTTAGATTAGATACATGTTTAGATGTGTACTTACTGTGTAATCATGGGGGGTATCATGGGCGAAACAGTATACTCTGTTATGTCCATGGTACTGCTCAGGTCTATAGGCGACGGTTACCACTTTCCATCAGGTGGGCCGTCAGCTTGTTTGCCATTCTAAGTTGTATAAAAAAAAAAGTAATAGCATCCAAAACATAGAAAAAATGAAACTGATTTATATAGTCCTTCATGTTTGTTTTTTCTTCCCAGACTTTTAAGTCCGACGATCCATTCCATCAATCAAATTTAATCCAAGGATTTTAAGTCTATTGCTAGGAATATGTCCTGTCTAATCGACTTCCACGCGGTTTCCCAGGAAACCATTGTGTGAACCAGTTTCAGTTAATTATGTCATTCTTATTACAAGTTTGTCATATTCTATTCTAATTTCGATAAAATAACAAGTTTTCTATGTAATAATATTAATAATAAAATGGTAAATTTCTAAATTTATCCATTTTTTACGTTGAGCCGATTGACCAGGTTTCATTGTCATTTATTATCTCTCATTAGGATTACGGCGACGTATATAAATAACGCAGACAGGGTTATCATTCTATTATCATTCATTGAAAAAAAAAACTCAGTTTTACAAACGGACATTTTATCTGCGGACGAATTGTAAATATGGAGTAAATAAATGTAGATATGCAATAGAGGCGTTAAGTAGTAGTGGAGACCGTGACAATTACGAAGCAAATCGTTAAATTTTTTCAGTGTGAACTTTCCACTTCACGTTTGGGCCGATCTGTCTCAATTTTTCGTGTACAGGCTCTTTGAAGTTCGTCGGGTCCGGTGCGCTGTTTATATTGTATGTGAATGTTGAGAATTTATGAGGGCGTTCCTTAGGAAAAAAAAATATAAGTATTTTTATATATTTGTTTAAGTAAAAAGGTGGTAGGTAAGTGGATAGGTCGCAATAGGTTTCCAAGCGAATGTAGGTCACACTAAAGGAATGCTTCAAGAAAATCTTTTTCCTTTTTCATGTTTCTTGGACGTCACACCTATAAAAAATAAGAAGTGACAAACGTCGGAATAGTACATTATTGCAGAGACCAGCAACTGAGGCATTGATGGTCCATCAATGTCTAGTTGTGGCCAAGGCTTGTATAGTACTTTTCTCAAACAATGCGCGGAAATCAAAAACACGATTTTACTTTTTAAGTTCAATGACGAATAATGAACAACAATATTTTTTTCACGCGCCATAATGTTCCTTAGTTTTTTTTTTCAATAAACAGCTTTCTATTTGCAAGCCAATTCGAAATTTAAATAAAACCTTTTATTAGTTACCTCCTTGATAGCCATGTTTCGAAGTAAAAGGTCATTCCATTTTTAAATTACAGGACAGATATGAGTTTACATAGTAATTTATCTAGCCGCAAAACACGACAGATATGGATTTTCATACAACCTTTGCCGGCCGTTGCCCGCATGTATCTGGCCAGTACGGCAATTTTGATTTATCTCGAAGAAGATTGTCAAAATAATGCTCACATTTCCAAGCATGTTTGAGAAAAAAGTATTTACATTCTTAGCTACCTATTCGTATGTTATTAAACGGACTATTCGTCTTTTGACATTTAGTCAATTCCCTGTAAATCCACTTAAAGAATGACCTAAATCTCGTACGGTCTATTAATCTAAATAGTACAAAAAGGAACAATCTATAAAGGTTGTCTGCGAGAGATTGCCCTAGCGATAAGACCGCCTTTTGTGCCTACATTGTATTTGTATTTATTTTTCCTTTTTCAAATTCTGTATACAGCCAGCATCAAAGACGATTAACACGGTAAGAGTTAAAAAAAAGCACGCGCTTTACTTTGTGCGGATTTTGGAAATAAAAAAACAAATAAAATACATCATTTCTAGATGGTGTACAAAAATAAAAAATACACCTGATTTTTAATTACACATTAAAGAGGGAGACTTTGTACAAAAGTCGTTTGCTTGACAGAGGTACCCTGTCCCATTCGTGTTTCAACCGTGAAGCAGTTGTGTTTGCATGGTTGTGTTTCGGTTTGAAGGGTTCCCACCCTGGATGGTATCATGGAGGAAACAGTATACTCTGTTATGTCCATGGTACTGCTCATGTCTATAGGCGACGGTTACCACTTTCCATAAGGCGGGCCGTCATCTTGTTTGCCATTCTAAGTTGTATAAAAAAAAGATAAGTATGAAAATAAAATACCAACGTATGTACATTATTTATAATGTACATGGTACTGTTTATGTCTATTGGCAACGCGACCTTTATAACAAACCCTTGATGGGTTTACTAGGGATTTACTATTCTTAGTTGCATAAAAATATAAGATTTATTAATATTCTGTTATTTGTATGTTCATATTACTTGGCACTGAATCCATCTTATCTTAGAAATGCGGAATAAGAACAATCACTGCGTTTCAAGTTATTATATTTTGCGCAACATTTTCGCCGCTTAATAAATTATTTTTTTACTAAAAAAGGTTCTCTATTAATCTGTATTTTTTTTTATATTTTTGTTTTTACAACACAGGGGGCAAACGAGCATGCGTCTCACCTGATGATAAATGACTACCGCCGCCCATGATCACCCACAACACCAGCAGCATTGCAGGTGTGCTGCCGGCCTTTTAAAAAGGAATATACTCTTTTCTTGAAGGTTATGTTGTCGTGTCGGTTCGGAAATACTGCTGCTGGAAGTTGATTCCAAAGAATGGTTGTGCGTGAGAGAAAGTGTCTTGAAAAAGGTACGGTGGAAGACCAAATACTTAAGAGTGACTGGCTTTATACTCAATAAATTATCTTTATACCTACACAATAAGTTGCTATATGACAAAATCATCTTTATTCTAAACAAGTCGTTTACGAGCAACTTTAAATCATCATTTTTATGAATGCAGCGTTCGAAAAGTTGTTAGCGCCAATTAATTAATTACCATCATAGTATTAAAAGGTCCATGTTCTACATCTGCACCGGTGAACGTTTGAACCATTGCATACATTCACATAATCCGATTACAAAGCAAACTCGTAGAAAATTCGACCCAACACGTTATGAATTTTACGTTTGGATTGTTACATAAAACATTCCTACCGGCTCTTGGGCCGGATTATTGAAATATCGTGCAGTGCTATATTTAGGATATTATTGTATCCAGTTATCGTATCGCAGGAGTAAATTGTGCGGAACCACGTAAATATTTTAGAAAGAGATAAAACATATATCCCTCTTGTTTGTACCTATTATATATAGACAAACCGAAATTATAAGGATAATTTTTAAGGATGTGTTCTACTAGTGAAATTAAACATTTTCTTTTTTGGCAGAAATGGGGGTAGATAAAACAACTAAAATATTATAGTTTTCCATAAAATTTTTGGTCCTATTTATGTGCCTATTTCAAATAATGCATATGCATATAACTTAAAACTATGCACCTGTTTTTTGAATGCGTATATTTATGCTATAAAATAATAAATATATTATAAATTTTCATAAAACGTATGTATATTATATATATATACATATACCCTTTAATAATCTTTCTTCCTCATCGGTTGTCGATTCTTCGATCTATGTGACCAAGTCGTTGCCACTTCAGCTTGCTTTATCTTCGTATGTATATAAATATATATATATATATATATATATATATATATATATATATCGACCCAAATCATATATATTCCAGATTTATCAAGGCCAGCCAGTATCAACTGCGGCCCGCGAAAGCATTTCCATTTTTTTTTATTCGATGATAAACCTACGCTATCGGTTTACACTGGCGGGGCACCAGTGATAGATGATAGGTGAGGATGAAGCAGGTCAGTTAGCCCACTGTGACGAATGTAACAATAAATTAATCACGATGGTTTCCAGGGGGAACCACGAGTACCTGAATATATATACGATAAAGTACGTATAAAAGTTTTTTATAATTTTACAATTATTCAGGTAAATCAATTTTATCCCCTTCAAAGTATCCCCCTGTGACATAATGCACTTGTGCCAACGCCGTTTCCACTGTGAGAAGGCTCCTTGAAAGTCCTCTGGTTGTACGTTTCTCAGTGTCGTAATTTATGAAATGCGACCAATTTGGTTTTTGGGAACAAGAAGAAGTCACACGGGGCCAAATCCGGCGAATAGATATTCCCGTAATGGAATTTTACTCAAAAACTCACGGACAACAAGAGAGGTGTGGGCAGGGGCATTGTCGTGGTGAAGAATCCAACGCCCCTCTCGCGCCAATTCTGGACGAACTCGTGCCACACGAGCTTTGAGGCGTCTGAGCACATCGACGTTTTTCCATCAACTGTCTGGCCTGGAGGGACGAAATGGACAATCCCCCGAACATCGAAAAAAACAATCAACATTGTCTCGGCCCTCTCTGAATCTTTTTAGCCACTTGTGGACGGTTGGTTCCTTCACAGCATCATCCCCATAAACTGTTCTGAGATCGGCAAAAATTTCACGGCCATTCTTGCCGAGTTTCGAGAGAAACTTGATTACGACGCGCTGCTCTTCAACGGAAGCGGGCTCCATGCCAACGGGGTTTCGTTAAGAGAATGTAACAATGGCGTGACAAGCCAGTTCGCACCGCACGGCGGTCAGACCAGAACTGAAGCATTGTTAGGGACATAAGGAAGGGGTCCTGCGCTTACCTGGCCTCCCCACTCCTCTTTCTCGCATTCCAGAACACTTTTATACGAACTTTCCGGACAGACCTCGTATTACTAGCAATGGCGCTACTAATCCCCATTACTAACAATCCCTTCTCTCCCCAGCATTACAATTTGCAACACTATCATTTATTGGTGGTGATAAGACTTGAATGGGATACATTTTGCGTGAGGTTCCTTGGTGACACAAAAAGTTGGCTTAAAAAATGTAGCATTGTAAAACCATTCCTACAGTTTAGACCGTCTGCGCTTACTTTTTTTTTTTTATACAACTTAGAATGGCAAACAAGCTGACGGTCCACCTGATGGAAAGTGGTAACCGTCGTCTATAGACATGAGCAGTACCATGGACATAACAGAATATACTGTTTCGCCCATGATACCCCCAATGCATTGCTATTCCTGAGGACTCAGGTGTTATTCCTCTGTACCCAGTAAATTCACGCCATAACCCACCCTTCAAACCGAAACACAGCCATGCAAACATAACTGCTTCACGGTTGAAACACGAATGGGACAGAGGTACCCAAGCAATCGACTTTTGTACAAAGTCTCCCTCTTACGTTTAAGTAAGTTGACGAAGTTCTACGTATACTGAAAGCACAGGCGGGGTAACCATTCAATCACCCATTAAAAAAAAAAGTACGGTCAGCTGTTGAGAGGAGAACGTTCTCTTTTCGGCTGATCGCATTCGTGAACTACATTTTCACTGCATTCGTTTAAGATGTTAAGGACGCATATTGTGCTATAATAAAAAAAAAAAAAAGAAAAAATACAGGACCCCTCGGGCAGCGAGGTCGTGGGCGGTGGCCCGCGTCACCTACGCCTTTCGCCTACTGTGCCATCACTCTGTATTTGTTGTTTTATGCTAAACTGGTTTGGTTTTGACGTGGAAATATGGTAGAGTGCTGAATTCATTTTTTATATATATGTATTATAAATACGTCATCAATTTTATTCGGACGAAGTTCTAGATAGATAGGTTATTTATTGTTCTTTTGGTTTAGCTTTTTTAAGTCTGGTTTGCGTCACGATACAATGAAGATAAAAATATTGTATCCTTATTGTGACGGATTTATTAAAAAAAAATTATGGGTGCTAGTTTGGGCTAGCTTAGATTATCATAATTCCTAGCCTTTTGCGAGTATGAGAAAATTGCTCTTAAATATCCTGAAAAAAAAAATATCTGATTGAATTGTACAAAATATATTAAGTACCAAAATTTTTGTTCGTTAAAGTCTATGTCATTTAGATTTTTTTTAAACAACTTAAAATGGCAAAGCACCAAATGGAAAGTGGTTACCGTCGCCTATAGACATGAGCAGTACCATGGACATAACAGAGTATACTGTTTCGCCCATGATACCCCCATTCGTTGCCATTCCTTAGGACTTATGTATTACTTCTCTGTACCCTGTAAAAACACTGCCATATCCTACTCTTCAAACCGAAACACAGCCATACGCGTACAGTGCGGCTTTAGAAGAGTTTTCTCCCAAGAACAATCTCCAAGGCTGTGAAAGAAGCTCTTTGCCAAGGTTTTCCTTAGCGACGACAATATAGAGTTCTTCAAAAAAGGTTTTTCAGAGATAGCAACGAATACGTGATATCCCTAGTGTTGTAGGTGTCCATCAGCTACAGTGGCCGTTTACCAACAGACGGGCTGTATGTTTGTTGCCACGGATGTGGTATAAAAAAAGATGGATCGTAGTTTGCGACCCCACTATAAAGTGACTTGACAATAACTGACTTATAGACCGTTCTAGAAATGACTAAGGGAGAACACCCCTCATTCTGGGAGCTTTACAAGTGATTACATAGTCGGTAAATAAGATTTTCACTCGGTTTATATTTTGTGGTGAATTTCTCGCTGAAATTAGCTTTGGGAAATAAGAAGCAGCGATGCTGCCATCTATATATATGTATATATATATATATCTAATATAACCTCTATTATAATAAGGTATACAGCAGGTAATCGAATGAGAAATCGATTACTAAATAGAATATTTTTTATAAAGTGTTTATGTGTTATTCATATACAACAGTATACTCTGTTATGTCCATGGTACTGCTCATGTCTATAGGCGACGGTTACCACTTTCCATCAGGTGGGACGGCAGCTTGTTTGCCATACTAAGTTGTATAAAAAAAAAGTTATTCATATGGGTAAACATCTTTACTTTAAAAATGAATGAATGAATGAAAACTTTTTATTGTTCCCTTCATAAAATGGTACAGATTATAAAGTTTAACAATATGTACATATACAAAAAAAAATTACATAAAAGCAAGATAAAGGGGCAACAATGGGCGGCCTTATCGTCAAATACTCGTAGAGATCTCTTCCAAGCAACTTCAGAATGGAGAGGAATAATTAAAATTGTGTCTGGTCAAGGTGAACAGAAAAATAATAAGGGAGAAGAAAGGGAGAAAAAAGGGTTAAAAGTAAATTTAAACGCAGCATAAACAATATATATGCTATACACACGCACACACAAACAAAAACATTACAAATTAATATATACTTTTCTATACAACTTAAAATGGCAAACAAGCTGACGGCCCACCTGATGGAAAGTGGTAACCATCGCCTATAGATATGAGCAGTACCATGGACATAACAGAGTATACTGTTTCGCTCATGGACTGGCAACGCATGGGGATGCGTTGCCAGTCCTGAGGACTCAGGTGTTATTCCTCTGTACCCTGTAAATTCACGCCATATCCCACCCTTCAAACCGAAACACAGCTATGCAAACACAACTGCTTGACGATTGAAACACAAATGGGACAGAGGGACCCAAGCAAATGACTTTTGTACAAAGTAGTCCCTCTGGTAATATATTTATATTAAAATTAAAACTATTCAATCACTGTAACAGGAATATCAAATTTATAAAAGTGTAATAAGTTATTTATTTTTTATAGGTTCTTCAGATACCGAAGACCATATCTATGGCTCGACCCATATGGCCCCCATATGGGTCGAGCTATTTTAATAATAATAGTTAAGCAATTTTGTAATTTACTATTTTAAATAAAGATTACTATTATTATTAAAATACTTACATAAATAGACGCAAATAAATAATATATACATATATATGAACATACATATATAAACTTATATAAGGACAAATATATTAATAGATATGAATTAGGTATTTGCAACCTAAAATTGGCAATAATTTTATTTTTCACATAGAAACTGGTAGTAAAATAATTATTATAAAAAACATAAAAATTTAAAAGTTACATTTTACATGGTGATTGTAAACACAAAGTCATTTTGTTAATAAATACCATTAGACATATTGACATGGCCGTGTGGTCCCAGCATAGAATGGGCCACCCCTTCCTTTACCGTGGGTGTCGTAAGAGGGGACTAAGGGAAGGTGAGGGACGGGCAGCAACGTCCCTCTTAAAACATCTCTAAAAGCCTAAATTGCCAACCCGCACGCCAAGCGTGGCAATTACTGGCAAAACTCCCCTTGTGGGGAAGGCTTAGTCCAACAGTGGACAGTTAACGGCTAAAATAATAATAATAGACATATAAAACATCCTAATAAATATAAATACACATTTTTTCTAACCGTTTTTGCTATTGGCCGCAGACGGCCTTCACCGAATCCGTGTGCAGGGGCGAGTGTAAACGGCACTCCAAGCCCGCGAGAGGGGAGTGATGGAGGCGTTGGCTCTTACTTATGGACTGCGGCGTGCGCTCAAGGGCATCAGAGTGGCTCGGACCTCGACTTAGGCCACCGTATTTCGACCCCCGTCGAGGGACGGAGGGCCGGTACCTCGTGATGGGTGAGAACTCTGGACCGGAGGGATGCGCTCGGGCGCAAACCTGAGGGCCTACCATGAAATGTTTTCCGAAATTTCGGAGCCAAACGAAACACAAATTTGATGTTAAAATTACATAATGCATGCTGTTTGGAAATATTAAAAATGTTAAAATATTGTTCCTTTGGACTTTTTTGATAGGATATATGACGAACGAAATGTTAAACTCCATTTATCGGTCCGATTTTGGTATAAACAAAAACACGAAATTGAGGTGTGACAAGATTCCGCGGTAGGGAGAGAAAACAGACATGTATTCATAATTGAATAAAAGATAATTTATTTGCTTGAATACAGTTATTACATTAGAAGTATTTAATATTAAAAACAGTATCTTTATTAACCTTATTATTTATTATTTAACCTTGTGGCGTGTTTATTATACTTTGGACTTGTCCTTTAAATTTTACATTAAAATTGTCTTCAAGTGAATAAAAACATTTCACTGAAAGTCAGTTGTAAAGTTTCTCATTAAAATGTTTATCTGTTAAATCTCTGTATTCTATCGATAATCTCTATAATATAAAAATGTATCGCTGAATGTGTTGTTAAGCGCAAAAAGCGAGAACAGCTGAACTGAATTCGTTAATCCTTTTTTTAGAATATTCTTTGAAGTACGAGGATGGTTCTTACGGAGAGAAAAATTTTAAAAAATGCCTGAAAAAGTCTAGAAACAACGCTTTTCTATACTCTCATACAAAACGATTCGTAATAATACTTAAAAGTCAATTTGAACTTTACATACATACATACATACATACATGTCACGCCTGTCTCCCATTAGGGTAGGCAGAAACAATGGAACGCCAAATGCTTCGATTCAAACAAACCTCTTTCGCTTCTTCCACATTCATCATTCTTGTCATACACGCTCGCCGGTTACGGGTACTTTAATACCATACTATAAAGTTCAAGTGTTAGTGGAGAAGTTCCGAGAAGGTAAAACAATTGAGTAACGTTAATATCGTACAAATCTAGCTGATCCAGAATAGTAGAAAAGTATTAAAAAAAAAACTAAAAAAAAATAAAGAATCGACTGTTAGGCGGTACTAAGTTCGTGGGGTCAGCTAGTTTATATTTTTACAGCTATATAGTAACAGTTTTTGTACAATGCCAATCTATGTTATATCTAGACGTCCATTCTCCATAACACTTTTCGTCTTCTTCAAAATTTGTATAGTGTTTTCGAACAAATTCATACATAGTTAATTTTTATCTTTTGCGTTGTTTACACATATTTTAAATACACAATCGGGACTTAAACGCGATATAAAAGCCAGGTAAATAGTACCTACATACCTGCTTCTTTATTCGCGACGTTTCAACGTGAAGCAATCCACGTCGAAATCACGTTATCACTACGAGTATTTACTTGTAAAGGCTTTTACATCGTGTTAAGTTCCGATTGTGTGTTTAAAATAAATTCACACATTTCAAAAATATATTTACCAAAGAGAGACTTTGTACAAAAGTCGTTTGATTGGGCACCCCTGTCCCATTCGTGTTTCTACCGTGAAGCAGCTGTTTGCATGGCTATGTTTCGATTTGAAGGGTGGGATATGGCGTGAATTTACAGGGTACAGGGGGCAAAGGAATTGTTAGTAATGGAGACTGAGAATCCCATTGCTAGCAATATACCCAACCAGGTCGACCTCTTCGCGGTTTTCCCCGGAAACTATCATGGTTATTTCCTGATAAATTCATCATGACGTGTTAACTGGCCTGTTTTCATTCTCATCTATCATCCTTTACTGGTGCTGCGCAAGCGTATACCGTTAGCGCAGGCGGGGTTATCATACCATTTTCAGCCATAAAAAAAAATATAGATGTTTGTTTTATCACGGAAATCGAACTTGTGATCATTTGAAAGGTAAGGTGGTGTATTAAACAATTACTCTGCAACGTATTTAAAATAAAGGATTATATTGTTATAATAAATTTCAATTGAATATAAACAGAAAACTAATTATATATCACCCTTGTAATTACATTTCTGAGTAGGATCAGGTGTAGGTACCAACAAGTAGAAAGTAGATTACGATATCTCAAAAGAGAACGTTGAGAAAATAGCATTTTATATTTATATTAACTGATCCCTGTGAGGGCTCCTTTTTTATTTCGTACTGCTCGATTTGTAATTATAATAATTTAATGTTATTCGGAGAAAACGGTCGTTCAAATTATGAAACACTAGTCGCAGCCCGCGGCTTCTCTTGGTTCAATTAACTTCCAGCAGCAGTATTTCCGAACCGATACGACAACATAACCTTCAAGAAAAGAGCATATTCCTTTTTAAAAGGCCGGCAGCACACCTGCAATGCTGTTGGTGTTGTGGGTGATCATGGGCGGCGGTAGTCACTTACCATCAGGTGAGACGCATGCTCGTTTGCTCCTGCGTTGTAAAAAAAAATGAGTCACCAATCGCACAAACGATTTCAGCAATTTATTTACTCAACTGTATTTCAGATGATATCCGATCGCATTCATGTTATTTATAATACGTTACTACCTGAATTGTTAAGAGTACTTACCTGTCTTAATCAAATAACACGACACGCATACTTGTTCGACTTTTCGCTAATATTATATGTGTAAATGTTTGCAAAGATGGTTGTAACTATATTTTTATAAATGAAAATTATTATATTTAAGTTAAGCTAATTGTTTTTTTATAATTCAGGGCCGAACGAGCATGCGGCTCATCTAATGGTAAGTGACTACCGCCGCCTTTAACCACTGGCATCACCAGAGGCATTGCAGGTGTGCTGCCGGATTTTATTACTAATTATTTTAATTTAAAAATTAAACTAATGAAGTGATTTTGTAAATTTTATAAGTATATCCTTTCAGGTGAATGAAATTATTACAGCCTAAATGGTCGCGTACAACGCGGTTACAGAGATGCTTTCTCCCACGAACACTCAGTTTATGAAATGAGCTCCCTGCCGAGGTTTTCCCAAGTGACTACAGCATGGGGTTCTTTAAAAGGGAGGTAAAGAGGTTTCTTCAGGGTCGGCAACGCGCGCGTAATACCTCTATATTGCAGGTGTTCATAGGCTACGGTAACCGCTTACCATCAGGTGGGCCGTATGCTTGTTTGCCACCTCAGTGGTATAAAAAAAAATATTTTTTTAAATCGGTTTTTAACTGACGGAGTTATGAAGTAACCTTCTTTCTTTTTTGAAGTAGGTTGACAAATCAACTCAAAACGTGTGAGCCTATTTGGCTAATTCTTTTTTTGTAGTGTTTGTCAAGACAAGTTTGAAAATTTTGTACGAAAAAGTGAACAATTTATTGGCAGCTAATTAGATATATAGAATGTGGTCTTTTTTTTATGCAACTTAGAATGGCAAACAAGCTGACGGCCCATCTGATGGTAAACGGTAACCGCCGCCTGTAGACATGAGCAGTACCATGGACATAACAGAGTATACCCATGATACCCCTATGCGTTGCCATTCCTGAGGACTCAGGTGTTATTCCTCTGTACCCAGTAAATTCACGCCATATCCCACCATTCAAATTGAAACACAGCCATGCAAACACAACTGCTTCACGGTTGAAACACGAATGGGTATGGTATGGTATATGGTCTATAATTGATAGATCCTTTTAGTCCATTTTATGGATTAAAAGGATCTTTTAACAAAACAATTCAGAATTTAAATATTCTTTGTACATAAACAGCGTCCTAAACAAATCTGAGTGTCTGAAGTTTAAAACAAACAAATATTTTCCTGGAATATCGTTACACAATAAAAATCTACTGATATAATGTTTAAATGTAAAGTTACAAATAAATGCAACATTAAAACAACAATACAAAGAAACATTTCAATATGTATGGAAAAAGTTTTAATTGAATTCGAGGTTTCCATTGGTAAATATTAAAATTTCTCGAAGTCAATACTGTAATATTGTTTTGCTTGTAGATTATTTCAAGTTGTATTAGAGATGGATTGAATGGAGGCGCGAGCGATTTTATTTTGTGACAAACTCATTTAAAACTTCAGTCCAATTACCTTTGACGAACGTAAGTTGGATTTATAATTATTAATTTTATTAATATTTTAATTAATTAATAAAATAAATCGTTTCAAACAAACCTCTTTCGCTTCTTCCACATTCATTAATCTTTTCATACACGCTCGCCGGTTACGGGTACTTTTAATTTGGCCCTTCTTCAGTACGTCGCCTATTTGGTCAACATACATCCGTCTAGGGCGGCCCCTACCGACATCTCCATTCATTCTTGCTCGATAAATCTCTTTCGTAATTCTTCTCTCATTCATCTTCTCCAAATGACCAAACCAACGCAACATTCCTTTTTCGATTTTTGTTACTACATCGTCTTTCAGTCCACACTTTTCAAGAGGCTGTTTGAATCGAAGCAAAAAATTAAAGATGTACAACAAGCGAGCTTAACTCTGTAAGAGTTCTCTTCCAGCAAACCTTGAGTGGAAAGGAGCATTAATTACCAGCGGGTAGTGTGCGTACAATAGGAATACTCAGGAATGGCGACGCATGGGGGGTATCATGGGCGAATAAATGGTATTTTTATATACAAGTATATTCTATTATGTCCATGGTACTGCTCATGTCTATAGGCGACGGTTACCACTTTCCATCAGGTGGGCCGTCAGCTTGTTTGCCATTCTAAGTTGTATAAAAAAAAAAAACCTTTTAAACTTCATTCTAAAACTAACTAAAGGTATTGTATATTAGTAAGCATGCTCCGACCATCAACCGAGATTCGAAGCCTCTAAGTTAATGAGTGCTCCTAATATTTTCTCATCAGTAAGCCTTGTCTCCTCTTTTTATTAAATTCAAAGAACCCGAGTCCTGCAAGTAATCCTGGAGCTTGTACAAAATTGATTTCCAACCCACCATTGCGCGGAGCATTAGAAATTATTTATTAAACATGACAGAAATCCTTTCTGGTTAAAAGAATATTTATAAGCTTTCACACTTTTGTTTATCTAACCGCAGTGTTGATAATCTATTTATTCATTTTGAAAATATATATTTATATTGATTTGAATGTATTTGACGTATGTCGACCAAATAGGCAACGTGCTGAAGAAGGGCCAAATTAAAAGTACCCGTAACCGGCAAGCGTGTATGAAAAGATTGATGAATGTGGAAGAAGCGAAAGAGGTTTGTTTGAATCGAAGCATTTGGCGTTCCATTGTTTCTGCCTACTCTAATGGGAGACAGGCGTGACAGATATGTATGTATGTATGTATTGATTTGAATTATATATTTATTTTGACAGTGACATTTCTTTCATTTTTATTGTTGACAAGTGTCTGACATTTTTGATGTATTTTTTTTTTATATAACATTTCGAATTTTAATGACTTATTTAACATTTATTCTTTTTAAGTTTTAATATTTGCATGCCTAATTATGGCGAAATATGAGGACTTATACTTATTGTAACATCTATACACTTACCATGTTTCTTGTAAATAAATAAATAAAGAAAAATAAATAAATGTATACCACGATACTAGTAACACCAGTAAGTACCAGAAACAGTTTGTCTGATGGTTAACAAACACTGTAGCTACCTGTGGACACCTGTAACAGTATAATAAACGCAGATAGGGCATAGGGCCTACAGCCCTCAATAACCTTACCGATATAAATGTAAAACTTTGTAAAGATGTATATTTGTACTGTATGTTAATTGTTTAATCATGTTTCAACAATCAGGGATTGAATGGATTTAAATAAATCCATAATATATCTACTGATATACTCCATGTCCTGATGCACGCAGGTAAAGTAGCAGGAAACAGCTAGTAGAGTACCACTAGCCCTTAGCCGTCCACTGCTGAATATAAGCCTCCCCCTTGGGGGCTTTTGCCAGTTGTTGCCACACTTGGCAGGCTTTAGAGATGTTTTAAGAGGGACTCTGACAGCAACGTCCCTCGCCCTTCCTTAGTCGCCTCTTAGTACACCCACGGGAAAGAAAGGGGTGGCCCATTCTGTGTCGGGACCACACGGCCAGGTTAGTAATTTCTCCCTTAATCAGATGAAAACAATTTATCAAAACAAAACTACTGAAAACAATATGAGCGTTCGTAGGAGAAAATTCCTTTGAAATTGCATTGCACGTGACCGTTCAGATTCAGACATGTGAGGTTGAATTCCCTGTTGATGGCGAGCGGTGTAATGATAAAAGGTGGCTGTGGGCATCATTTTAAACAATTCCTCAAAACACAATCCGTTATATAAGCAATAGAACACACAAAGACAGGCAAAGTCTTCTTTTAGACTTAAGGACTCGATACTACCTGCGAGCTTGGGATTGTCAACTATTTTAAATACAAAAAATTATTAATTTATGATACAAAGCTAGCAATTATGTAATTATTTATGTCGGCTTTACTTAGGTTTTAAATTCGGAGATGCCCAATTTGATTCGAACTCAATAGGAGCCCTCATTCATGAGCGCGGTTCACGGCTGCAGCACAGCGCGAACAGCGAGCTGTTTGTCGCCGTTTGCATCCAGCATATAAAAGATATACAAAGACATATTTCTTTGGAGAGAGTTGAATAAAATTTATTCAGAAGCAAAATCCGTGTAACGTGAATACAAGGCAAAAGAGTCTACAATACTCGTCTCAAATTGCGTTTATTCTTTTGTATCGGATAGGCGACAATCCATGTGTAAAAATGCAAATATTGCGAAGTTGTATGTCTCTAAACGCAGACTGCCTTTGGTACAGTGTAACTTTGTAGCGGATGCAACATCTAGATTAGAATGTTTGCATTCACATAATGGATTTAATGGGGCGTTTTATTATAGCTGATTGTTGGAACTTTTATAACAAACAAGTTATTTTTTTGTGATGAAAATGTAAAAACACAATGTGACAAGATACTAGTGTTTCTGGAGGAACAGTAAAACAATATGTGACGTTGAATTTTTTTTATACAACTTAGAAAGGCAAACAAGCTGTCGGCCCACTTGATGGAAAGTCGACCTTCGCCTATAGACATGAGCAGTACCATGGACATAACAGAGTATACTGTTTCGCCCATGATACCCATGCGTTGCCATTCCTAAGGATTCAGGTGTTATTCCTCTGTGCCCTGTAAATTCACGCCATATCCCACCTTTTAAACCGAAACATAGTCATGCAAACACAACTACTTCACAGTAGAAACACGAATGTGACAGAGGTACCCAAGCAATCGACTTTTGTACAAAGTCTCCCTCTGGTAAAATAGTATGTAGTTCCTAGTTAATATTCCTTGTCTGCGGATGTCGTAAGAGGCGAATAAGAGAGTTTACGGTGGAGGGATGGATAGCAGCGACCCTCTTAAAACATCACCTTTCTAGCAGTAATGACTTCAATTTTCTTCTAAAGATATTTAAATCATTTAGTGACTTTAATTCCTTAGGCAGCTTTAATAATAACGCCACCGCTTGATTTCGTGGACAATGTTGTATTATGTTAAATTTGGGTATAATAACCTTTTGTAAACCCATCCTTCTTGTAATTAATCGTTGTCTCATACTATCCTCTGATTTATATAAATGTCTATTTTTAATTAAATCTATTAGCAGAATAGAGTTCATACTGCATTTTAATATGTTTGTAACACTGTGAGGGGAAGGGATTGTTAGTAACGCGCACTACCGGTTCCATTGCTAGTAATATACCTTGTCAGCTCTATCTCCACGTGGTTCCCCTTGGAAACCATTGGGCTGAATTTTAGGTGTATTCATCACGATGGGCTGTTTTTTTCATCCTCACCTATCATGTTTCACTGGTGCCCTGCTAGCGTATACCATTAGCGCAGGTGGGTTTACCATTCCATTATCACCTATTAAAAAAAATCTAGCAATGTTTACATTATCTGTAAATTTTCACAATATTCAATAAGTTGAAAATTTAAAAAAAAAAAAGTGATCGTACATATAAACTACAGAACAATTTAAAATTTGAAAATTTAAAATTTTGCAACTGTAGTGCCTATTTACAAAATATATTTACTTTTAAAATCTCCAAAACCAAACGTTTTCTATCATATTCTCATTTCTCAGAATACAAACACGGGTGTTCTGTTGAACACATTCGATATGTGGTCGCTACGGACGGGTGCGACAACCTTTGTCGGATAAATCCGATTGTAGCGGCCAAAAGGTTAAAGGAACATACATTTAACCGTTTTCATATTTCAGAACACATCGCCTGATACCTTTAATTCCATTTCGAAAAAAAAAAATATAATTGATTTTTTTATAGAATAAAACATTTCTATGGTTATAGGATAGGGGATAAAAGCTTGTCCTTACTCGTAAATTGAGCGGAAACATACGATGTGGGTAATGCAGTGTTTTGGATGTCGAATCCACTCTCTTGTGGATGAAACGAAATGTTCGTTTCACATGCCTAACGTGATTAGGAGAGAGACAAACTGTGGCACTCCGCGGAGATTTCTCGAACCTTACGGACTGTATCTACCGATCGCTCGCCGAGATGTGGATTGATTACCACAGCCGATTATAATACGAGATGATACATATTTTTTTCTATATTTTAGGCAGGTAGTAATAGATCCATGTTTAATTTTTTTTTCTGCTTGCTACAAATCTGGTACACATGGGGAGAAGATCGCATACCGCGGATTTGATTTGGTCGGCCCACGAGGTCTAGTACCGTCTATTCTGGCCTGTATGATAAGCCGCTCTATGGAAGCGTCGATTTTTCGTGAGACGTAAACAAAAATGTAAAACTCTGCTATTATCTTATGCAAATTTTTCAGTCAATGTCAATAGCTTTTCCATGTAGCGCCTAAAAACTATTTCCTCAGGACCAGAATCTCTTTTCAAGAATCTGCAGAAATTAACAAAATTTGTTTAATTTCCATTAAACCTAAAAAATTTATAGCAAAAAAATTGGATATCTAACATGAGTGGTTGGACTGATTTAGCTATTTTAATAGTCTGATTAAGATTTTTAGGGAAAGAAAGAAAATGGCATTTAAACTGAATAGATTAATATATGTTTGCCTATATAAACCTCATTTTATATTTGAATAATACATGCTCAATATTATAAAAGAAAACCACAAAGAAGCAGTTGCATATCTATTCTCTTATACGTACAAATCATTCCCCTCTTTGGATTTTTTATGTTGTTTTTATGAGCACTTGCGTTATTATTGTCGTTGCAAATTCGTTGTTGAGTTTTATTAACTCGTCTCTCCGTCGGTACTGCATGATCTTTATCTGTTTTGTCTCCGTGTATTGTGATGTTGTAAAGTCTGTTTGCAACAGTTGCAAAGATTATGCCTTGTTCATTTTATTTCATTTTCATAGTTAAATTTATTATTGTTCATATAATGCCTTGACGTGCTAGCGACTGAATTGTATTTATTTATTTATTACATCCACTGGGTGAGCCTTACAGTCTTCCAATACACTCACCCAGGAAAGCATAAGTACAATAACATATAGAAAAGGAATATTACACACATATAACAAGAATAATATAAAAAGACTTAAACAAAAACGTATGAACACAAATACTCTGTGGTCACTCGCCGAAACTCCAGCAAGTTGGAGGCAAATACATCCAATTGCGGATACTGGCTCAAAATAATATTGAGTAGTTTCAATGCATGAGATAGGGCAGTAAATGTAGCTATTTTGAGATAGGATGACGTCATTAATTGTTTGACAAATATTACCACTGTTGCATTGTCTAACGGACCTCAATTTATTAACACAATTTTAGTTATATCAATATTTTTGTTAGGTACATAACGTTGATGTTTATTATTCATTTTACAGTTAAATCGTTGAATAGATTTTAATGAAATTTAGGAAAAAAGATATACTAATATAGGCTTTTAAGTTTGTGTATGTTTATATATGTATTTGTTTTATCATATGTCATATTTATTATTGTTTATGTGTATATATAATGATATATATATATATATATATCATTATATATATATATATATATATATACATATGTGTATATATATTTGTTTATATATAATAGTGCACCACCTACCTTTTGTTTTTCTTACTTTTCTCAATGTCCTCTACCCAAAGGCTGTCTGAAAGAGATTGCTTAGCGATAAGGCCGCATTTTGTATCATTTCTTATTACAGTTAAATGTATTTACTATTTTATAAATGGTGCAATAAAGTTTAAATAAATAAAAAATGCCTACCTTTATTAATTACTTACATTAATACATATGATATTTTGAATTCCTTATTATTTTTCACCTACAAAGTCGCGGGATGTAATTGGATATAATAGAAAATTTAAGAAATTATTTTTTTGTTGATTCACATCTATAACAAGATATACATTTACAAGACGATGTGGAGTAACTGACTAATTTATATATACACCATTCCATTTTCTAAATTACGTATAAATTTAATCTATATACATACATATACATACTAGTCTTGATATTCATTTACATATAAAAATATAATAAGATAGATTTTACATCTTCTAGCCTTTTATTTATTTGGTTACTTATAAATGGCTTTCATTAATTGAGGTGAGTGGTATTGCCAACGTTGCGGTTAGAAAGACGTACATTGCTTGGGTAATTTCCATGAATGTATACGGTAAGACTGTTTTAGTTTCTCTTAGATTGGGAGTACTGGAAATGAGACACGGGTCAGTTTTGAGGGTTAGTGTTTAGTCAATGAAAGAGTGAAGCATTATTACAATGTTTATATTTATGTATGTATGTATATTATTTATGTATATTTATTTATTTATTTTGTATAAGTATATAACATTAGCTGTTATTTTCTTTACCTATCTCAATAATGAAGTACTGAGCTCGTGAATCACTGTTCATTCCAAAGGTTGACTTTTTTTTTTATACAACTCAGAATGGCAAACAAGCTGACGGCCCATCTGATGGAAAGTGGTAACCGTCGCCTATAGACATGAGCAGTACCATGGACATAACAGAGTATACTGTTTCGCCCATGATACCCCCCATGCGTTGCCATACCTGAGGATTCAGGTGTTATTCCTCTGTACCCAGTAAATTCAAATAAACTGACTGGTAGAGAATGCTACTAGCATTAAGTCCGCCTTTTGTACCATATTTTTATTTGATCAATAGATTATTTCAGGCATTAACTGTCCACTGCTGGATATAAGCTTTTCCCATAAGGGGAGTTTTACCAGTAGTTGTCAAGTTTGCCAAGCGGATTGGCAACCGTAGTTAGGCTTTTAGAGATGTTTTAAGAGGCTGCTGTCCATCCCTCGCCCTTCCTTAGTCGTCTTTTATCACACTCACGGTAAAAGTGGGGTGCCCCATTCTATGCCGGGGCACACACGCCGATAATTTTTTATCAATCAAGTTATTGAAATAAAAAAAAAATGTTTAATAGTAAACAATTGTGTTTCAAAACAAAAACACGCTGCAAACAATTAGATAATTAATTGCATAGAATTTAAGATCGAAAATTCCGTTTGCATTCTTTAAAAAGTATTGCCGTAATTGTCAACGTAATATCGTTCCTCACAATAGGCCACTGGCGTTCTTTCAAACGCCCATACAAAGCCCAGAGTCGCAGAACATCAGTTAGGGGATTCTAAGAGACATATATAGATGCGTCTCTTAAGAGATCCAGAGATGCAACGGGCACTTACGAATTGCCGGATTACACGTCGACCGCTCCGCTGTTTATTTGACATATTTTATTTGGCCCGATTCGGTAAATTTGGTCTTCGCTGTGGCCAAATATAACTTGCCTTTTAAGGAATACGCTCCGCGCTTTCGATTTCTCAAAGGATACAAAACCGACTTTGTATTCTGAGCTTTTAGTTCACTGGTTAATGTAATGGAAATGCGATTTTGTTTGTTGAACGCCGGGAAAAGTTTTATTTGGTAGTGAACTATTTGATTCTAATTGAAACTTTACTTATATAAATTCAATTTACTTATGTACAGACATTAAAATATGCTTGTACAATGCTAGGCCATAAGTAGTTTAATATTCATAAAGAAGCTATTGAGAGGGCTATGATCAGAGTTACGCTGCTTTATAGAATCAGTAATGATGATAGCTGATGAAAAATTAGAATGCTGAAATACTTTAAATAGCATGAGATTGATGTACCTTCTTATTTATTTATTTATTTAAAGGAACACCAACAGCATATTGCATTATAACACATATAACAAACATTAAATATAATACAATATTAATGCACATGCCTATTAAAGGTATTCACAGCGATTTTTCTTAACAGATAACTTTCTGAACCCAGAAGTAAATTAACAAAAATGACGATATAATAATACTTGTAAACAAGTCTATTTGAATAAAGATGATTTGAATTTGATGATGTAAGATATTAAGAAGGTAATTCAAGTAAGTAAAAAGTGCAATACTGCAGTCCTCTGCAGCTAACCGTCGTGCATTTTTCAAGGCACTTTCTTCCATGCACAACCACTCTTTGGAATCAACTTCCAGCGGCAGTATTTCCGAACCGATACGACAACATAACCTTTAGGAAAAGAGCATATTCCTTTTTAAAAGGCCGGCAGCACACCTGCAATGCCGCTGGTGTGGTGGATGATCATGGGCGGCGGTAGTCACTTACCATCAGATGAGCCGCATACTCATTTGCCCCCTGTGTTGTAAAAAAAAAAGCTAAATTTGTAAGCGAGAATAGTAACAAGTCAATTGCTATTTTTGTTAATTGCAACTGAAATAATCTAATAAAAAACGAATACAGAAGAATACTAACAATTTTCAACGATGTCGAGGAAAGAGAAAAAAAAAATTGGGAAAATGAAGTTGCTATAATTTCGCTACACAAAAGTTCATAGGTCGTTCCCATCACCGAAAATACAGTGAAGTTAACCCACTTCAGAAAACATTCCTATTTGTCGGCCATTAATCTTTTTTCAGCAAGTTACAAAGCATTCAGCATGTCCTCTTGTACTCCACCCCAATACAAAAGTGACAAGAGGCGGTATAAAGACATAGGGAGTTTGGAAGTGGCCGTTTAATGATCTGACCTATATTTAATCTAAAAAACGAAGGGTGAAATCTAAATTATTGACACCTTTTTAAAGGATTCTATTTTATACGAAATTGAACGTTGTTGTTAAAGAAACATGAGTTAAAAATATTTATTTTATTTTGTTTTACACTTTATTGCACCAAGTGAAAAAAAAAAAAAAAAATAACAAATACAGTAAATATTAATGAGAAGTGACACAAAAGGCGGTCTTATCGCTAAGCAATCTCTTCCAGACAACCTTTGGGTAGAGGACATTGAGAGAATGACAATATACAATGTTTTAATTTATTTTACCATAGGAGATATGGGAGGCCAAAAATATTTGTCAGAAATCCACTGAGATCATTAAATGATGCTCTATGACTGGCTTTTTATTACATACAAAGATAAAAAAACCGGTCAAGTGCGAGTTGGACTTGCTAACGAAAGTTTCGTACAAAATCATCAAGTTTAAGTTTTTTTTTGTGAAATAACTACAAGTTTACGGTTTTCGGATTTTTTCCTTTACTTGTACTACATGACATTGCTTCTTGCCAAATTTCATGATTCTAGGTCAACAGGAAGTACCCTATTAGGTTTCCATTCCCTTTGTGAATATCAAAATATGCGATATAAATGGAACATAAACTGTCGTATCTATTGAATGCGTTGATTTAAAAGATTGATTTTTTTTCACTGATTTAAGAGACTGCAGACTTGATTATATGATATTAATTTCAACTTGATACCTCCACGCGTTCCTAAGAAAAAGGATCGTGTATATAGACGATTATTTGTATTGATTTGCATGTTTTATATGACTGTGTTTGTAAAAAAAATTATTTATATTCTAATGTATACCACATCTAGTATAATTGATATCCAAACTCCAAGTCTCAAGGCATTCCTGGCAACCCCTAACGTCGTCTGCTTAAAGATAAATCGCTTCAAACGCTCTTTTCCTTCCGGGCCCTAGCTTTGGAGTTTACGAGAGCGTAAAATAGGTAAATAGATATTTTATTTAGCGCGCTACTGTTCGGTGAATTATGTGGCGTTTAGTAAAAGAAAATATAATAGATATTTTAAACAAAATGGCGGAAAATGTATAAAGAGTACAGTATGTATACAGTATACATACATGTATACATACATATATATATTTTATTCTTGCCTGACAATTACTATTATTATTTATTTAAAATTAGAATGTAATTATAAGTAATTATATGAAATTGATGTATAATTTTGGACTGTCTGTGTAACTACATATTTTTGTATGCCTTACAGGCTAAACATGTCGAACGACATTGTATTGTCAACATCTGCATGTTAAATACATTTTTACAATTTAATTACATTTAATTACAATTTTAATATATGTTAGTGTATTTAAGTGAGAAGTTAAGTATATAAGTGAAATCAGATTATAAATTCATCGGTATATAAATTCTAAATTTCATTTAGTGTCAACAAATTTCAGCACAAATAAACCAATCAATCAATTGATAACCAATTGATTGGTTGAATCAAAATCGCTAGATACTTCTGCAACGAAATACCACTGGCGTTGAAAAATAACAAAAATATTCACCTCCAACACATAAACAATTTTTTTTGTCGTTTTTGAATTTTTGTTTCACGATATTTCTGTTCTAGTATATTTTACAGTTTTTTTTTTATTATACGACTTACAATGGCAAACAAGCTGACGGCCCACCTGATGGAAAGTGGTAACCGTCGCCTATAGACATGAGCAGTACCATTGACATAACAGAGTATATTGTTTCGCCCATGATGACCCCTATGCGTTGCCTCATTCCTGAGGACTCAGGTGTTATTCCTCTGTACCCAGTAAATTCACGCCATATCCCACCCTTCAAACAGAAACACAGTTATGCAAACACAACTGCTTCACAGTTGAAACACGAATAGGACAGTGGTACCCAAGCAATCGACTTTTGTACAAAGTCTCCCTCTGGTGAGATTATTAAATTTCAACAAACTACAGGTAATTTTAATTTATTATATTATATATATTATTGTATTATATCATGTCAGGTCAATTTCTATATGGCCTCTTATGCAAACTACTATAGTTAGTTGCTTTCTTAGCCATTTTGGAATTCTAACAATTAATTTAACTTTATTCTCATCTGTCGTGTCTTCAATCATAATATAGGTACAGTTGTAACATTATTTCCAGTCCATTTAAAACCTCTCTGACTACCTCATTAAGGATTATAGATTAAAACATATTTATTTTATATTCTCGCATTTGTATTGAGCAAAAAATATCGAGCGAAACTCGTTACCCCTGGCGGAAAGTTTGCACGGTTCGTTTGTATTTCTTTAGAGAGCCAAATTTCTGTTCTCTTTTACATTTTATTAGTAGGTATATATGGTTTGGAAGTAAAAAATGTTAGAATGGTGATCTTTGAAGACCAATTTGTTATGGTCGGCCGCATGGCATTGAAGCTATGGGAATTGTACGGTACCGATGTATTTTTAGCAATTTCAATTCAAGTGTATTTCTAAGTGTACGTTACATATGAGTTTTATTCGATAATTCTAAACCGATTTGATAATTCTTTATGCAGTCGTGTAAAGTCAAAGGTTTGGTTATATTATATTTTTGTTTACAATATTCAAAATTCTAACTCCCAGTTGAAGTGTAATCGGCCATGGTTCAGGGCTCCAGGAAGAGAAATCGGCGCACTATGCGGGTAAAACACAAGAGCACTGTTTTCTGCATCTTTCACAAAAGTAAGCTGTCTCAGAATCGCAACCATCTGAGGTGTTCTTTCAGACTGGTTGCGATAAGACTGTTCAGTGATAGAACGACTGGGATGATTTCGGTGGATTTTTTTTTATACCACTGAGGTGGCAAACAAGCATATGGACCACCTGATGGTAAGCGGTTACCGTAGCCTATGAACGCCTGCAATACCAGAGGTATAACGCGCGCGCTGCCGACCCTGAAGAAACCTCTTTACACCCCTTTTGAAGAACCCCATGCTGTAGTCTCTCGGGAAAATTTCGGCTGGGAGCTTATTCTATAACCTGAGTGTTCGTGGGAGAAATCATATACCACTTCTCATAATTTTTTAATAATTAATTTCCTTATATGGCTTTGTCTGTATCAATGGGATATATTGATCGAACAAAATAATTGGTTTAAGTTATTTCTACATCCAAAATGCTATGTGTATTTCGAATTTTATTACAAGTGGTTAAGCTCATAAGTCGCCAAGAGATAAACTAACTCAACTTCACATTTATAATAGTACTAGCTATGTTCTCCGGCTTTGCCTGTATAAATTAGTAGGTACATACTGTATCCTATTAAGTTACGATATAATTTATCTGTGTACCAGAGAGTGACTTTGTACAAAAGTCGTTTGCATGGGCACTTCTGTTCTATTCGTGTTTCAACCGTAAAGCGTTGTGTTTGCATGGCTGTGTTTCGGTTTGAAGAGTAGGATATGGCGTGAATTTACTAGGTACAGAGGAATAACACCTGAGTCCTCAGGAATGGCAACGCATAGGGGTATCATGGGTACACTCTGTTATGTCCATGGTACTGCTCATGTCTATAGGCGACTGTTCCATTCGTGTTTCAACGGTAAAGCAGTTGTATTTGCATGGCTGTGTTTCGATTTGAAGAGTGGAATATGGCATGAATTTACAGGGTACAGAGGAATAACACCTAAGTCCTCAGGAATGGCAACGCATGGGGAGTATCATGGACGTAACAGTATACTCTGTTATGTCCATGCTACTGCTCATGTCTATAGGCGACGGTTAACACTTTCCATCAGGTGGGCCGTCAGCTTGTTTGCCATTCTGAGTCGTATAAAAAAAAATGTAATTAGTGGTTGTTTTGCAATTCATTGTAACATCAATAAATTGAATGATAAAGCAGTTCTCATCTGAAACTGGCTATCATTGCGTACTATTATATCAACCATGTAATTATGTATACAAAGTAATAAACAGGGACAATCTTAAAAAAAAAACATTTGTAACTCTTGTTGATAATTTAGTATGTAAACAGTAGTGCCAGTGGACGGTGGGTTGTTCAAGTAAGTCACTGTTTATATTGATTTATTATTTATGTAAAAAAAAAAAATAATACGATGTAAATTATAATATGGAAATAGTGTGGAAATGCAGCAAGTCTCCTAGGTACCCTACCAGTTGGCAGTGATCTCAAAGAAATTTTTTATCTTTAAGTAATTCTTTAATGGCAAGTCCATTTTTGACATTTATAACACGTAGATGTAAAGTGTATATAATAGATAGATTATATTTTTTTACATATTTATATATAATACATATAAAATTTTGTATATAATTAATATATATCACCATATATTATATATACACTTGTACCAACTGTAAAATTAAGTTATTATAATATTCCTAATATATAATATACCTATATATTTATGTATATATATGTTTTTAACTGTTTACTAATCATATTAATTAAATTATTTATTTGCAAAATACAGAATTACAATTAATATATTAATTTAATTATATGTACAATACATTAATAAATTAAAGTTATATATTTAAGTTACAGAATTGACATTTTATGAAAATTAAATAAAATCGTAATGTTTTATAGTTAATTATTAGTATTAATTATTGTAAATCACTTGACATGTGCAAAAATTTTGATTACCTGTAGTGTGTTGGAGTTTGATCATCTGTAAACTGCAGGTAATAATAAATAAATAAATGAAAAATTGAATGAATGAATGAATGGATGGATGAGGCGAAGAAGAAGAAGAATAGAATAGAATAGAAAATCATTTATTCAAATAAACGTACATTCAAGCACTTTTGAAAAGTCATTACATTTTTTTTAATTTACCGCTCGTTCGGAAAGCTGTCTCATCACAAGAAGAACGAGCAAGAAACTTGCGTGATGCTCTTTTAAATAATTTTATTATTATTTTACATTTTTAAGTTATATTGTGTGAATACAAACCACCAATTAGCACTAATTCAATTAACTCAAAAAGAAAAAAAAAACCGAATACATAACCAACTGGTTAAACAATTAATAAGAGGAAATCAGTCATAGTGATTAGAGCAGACCAGTCCCTACAAGCAGCACCCGTTCACGAGTATGACGGATGAGCCAGCCATCACTGCGCTCGACCATATTTTTGGGAGCCCAATGACCCGGCCCACCACGCCGCCACAAGTTTGGACATTTTAGTGAGCATGACTACTCAAAACACTAGACCACGTCAAAGCTACTCACAATTGCCATCTGATAGTTATAGTATTCACATTTTACATAAGAATGCATGCGGCAATTAATACAAAAAACCGCTACGCTTTCATATTTCTAAAATTAATCAATTAAATCAAGAAAGCAATGAGAAAATAAAATTATAACGTTGTATGCTAATAAACTAATTATTTACTTGATATGTTGTCATCTATGAATTCGTCTATCCTGTAATAGGCTTTCTTACATAAAAATTGTTTAATATAAGATTTGAATTGCCTCTCTGTCAGATTTAATGCAGATTCCGGCAGTTTATTATAAAATCTTATGCAATTACCATAGAATGAATTACTGATTTTGTGCAGACGGCATTTAGGTAAAATAAGCTTATTTATATTGCGTAAGTTTCTACTTGTACAGTCTTTGAGTTTTTTAAAACTCGCTAAGTTCTTCCGTGTATACATAATATTTTCATAAATGTATTGTGAAGTAACTGTGAGGATATTTGAGTCTTTAAAGCACTGACGTAATGACTCTCTTGAACCCATACCATAAATAGAACGTATGGCTCTCTTTTGTAAAACAAATATAGTATTTATATCGGCTGCTTTACCCCACAGCAGTATGCCATAAGACATTATGCTATGGAAATAACTAAAATATACAAGTTTAGCCGTCGCCACGTCTGTTAATTGCCTAATTCTTCTAATTGCATATGCAGCAGAACTGAGTCTACTGGCCAATTTTGAAATATGGGGCCCCCATTGTAATTTCGAGTCCACTGTTATACCTAAAAAAACTGTATCATTAACAAAATTTACTATTTCGTCATTAAGCAATAACTGTGTATTTATTAGTCTTACATTAGGAAGTGTAAATTTTATACACTTTGTTTTGCTGGAATTTAATAATAGGTTATTACATGTAAACCAATTTAATATTGCAGACATAGCACAATTTACATCGTCTAATTGATTACTTTGACGTCCAATTTTA
This sequence comes from Galleria mellonella, assembly GCF_026898425.1. Taxonomy (NCBI): domain Eukaryota; kingdom Metazoa; phylum Arthropoda; class Insecta; order Lepidoptera; family Pyralidae; genus Galleria; species Galleria mellonella. The sequence continues at coordinate 863,668 of NW_026441984.1, read as the reverse complement.
AACACTAACGAAGTATCATCCGCAAACAGCACTATATCTGCAATTTTCTCTACCATAAAGGGAAGGTCATTTATGTAGATTAAAAAGAGAAAGGGGCCTAAGATTGACCCTTGTGGAACGCCCATCTTAATATTAGCTCCCTTAGATTTTACACCGTCAATATCTACAGTTTGAACCCTATCCTCTAAATAAGTTCTCATTAATTTTAGATCATTATCTCTTATACCATAATGTTCGAGCTTGTACAAAAGCGTTTTATGATCCACACAATCAAATGCCTTTGATAGGTCACAAAAAACTCCGAGTGCATCCTGTGACCTCTCCCAAGATTCGAAAATATGTGTCATTAGCGCAACACCTGCGTCAGTGGTAGACTTGCCGGCGGTGAAACCATATTGCTGACTGTGAAGCAGTCCGTTAACCCTGAAGTGATGTAACATTTGATTTAACATTATCTTTTCAAACACCTTACTTAGAACTGGCAAAATAGATATAGGTCTATAGTTCCCTGGCTCAAATTTATCTCCTGATTTAAATAGTGGGATTAATTTGCTAAATTTCATTAAATGTGGAAAAACGCCATTATCAATACATTTATTAAAAATAGTGGCTAGATATGGAGCAACAATATCTATGAAAGAACTAACTACTTTTACAGACATGCCCCAAAGGTCTTCCGTATTTTTTAAATTTAGCTGTTTGAATATTTTTATGATATGAAAGGGGCTAACATGTGAAAATTTAAATCTTAAAGAACAACAACCGATATTAGTCTCTAGTAATTTTTTTGCTCGAGATTGAGATGAGTCCAGAGAAGATGTAATATCAATCGGAATATTAGCAAAAAAATCTTCAAAAATATTAACTACATCTTTTGTTGTTGATATTAATTTATTATCATAATTTAATGTAAATTGATTACAGGCTATTTTAGATCTTCCAGTTTCTTTATTTATAATGCTCCAGATGGTTTTAATTTTGTCAGAAGACTGCTTAATTTGTTTATTAAAATAATTAGACTTAGCCATAATACAAACTTTTTTAAAAATTTTAGAATAATTTTTTACATAAGTGGTGAATTTGTCATCAAATCGATATTTTTTTTGATCGTATAAATCAAACAAAATATTTCTACTTTTAAGTATTCCTACTGTTGCCCATTCCGTGAATTTAGATTTAACATGAACTTCTTTTTTCTTGAAAAATTGTTCATATTCTCCGGATAAAATATTAATTAGCTTGGTGTAAAGATAATCAGGATTATTACTAGATTGTAACAGCAAATCCAATTTATTTTTAATCGCGCTTTTGTATTTATTAATATTGTAAACATTTATTTGTCTTTTTGATTTTTTATTATTGTTGACTTTATTGATTTGACTGCTAAACTTAACAACTTGACCACAGTGATCTGAAGGAAGTTTATTTATTATGAATTTTTCTGTATACTCGCAGTTACAAAAAACATTGTCAAGACAAGTAGCAGACGTGGCAGTTACACGAGTGGGTTCATGAAAGACATGACATAAATCAAACGACTGAAATAAACTAATAATTTTTGTACATGTGGGTGTATTACAAAGAATATCAACGTTAAAATCTCCACATACAATAATTTTTTTAATACTATTAAATACTTTTTTTAAAATATCCTCCATCACCCCTTCAAAAACATTGTAATCACTATTAGGAGGCCTGTACACACATATAAGGATATAATTTTCTAGTTCTATACAAGATAATTCTATACAACACTCAATAGAAAGTCTAACAATGTCAGCACGTTCCTTTACTTTAATATTATTTCTTGCAATTATCATAGACCCGCCTCTGTTAACTGACTTTCTATTGAAGCAGCTGACAACGTTATAATTATTTAAATTGAACATCATATTGCTTTCTTTAAGCCAATGTTCTGTGAAACAGACAATATCAATATTATACTTTTCTAAAAATAATTGTATAATTAACTCGCTGCCGGGAAAACTTTGTATGTTCTGATGAACAATTATTAATTCTGATTGCTTTCCCTTTGTCTTTGTGAGCAGTTTAAATCTGCAGTCATAGTACTTATGTCACAAATATTAATAGAATTATCTGTTATGTCAGCATTTTTATGTTTAAGTTTACCATGTAAACTGTTCATGTAGTCAATATTATAAGCCACTAAAGTGGCTATTTTATTTTTAGATGATTTAGAAAGATACATTGTATCTTTTGTCAAATAAAAATCACTAATAAAACTATTAGTATCAAAAAATGTCAAAATGTCACTATGACGACATGTCAATGTATGTAATAAGTTATTTAGGTAATGTACCTTACTGTTAATTTTTTTATGAAGATGTCTATTTGTGTAAGGAAAAGCGCACAATACAATCTTATACACATTTAATTGTAATAAATATTCAATTCCTTTAATTACATCCTGCCTATTTAATTGAATACTATTAAAAAAATAACACAATTGTGGTCATATTGTTCATTTTCGTAGACTTAATTTTATTTATTATTTGTGTAAATGATGCTTCTGGCATGCAGTAGTTTAATAAATCACCCTTAAGATGATACTTCAATATAGACCCAAAGTTACAGCCTATTCTGTCAGAGAACACCATTGTGCTACTCTTAGGGTTACAGTCACTGGCACAAACACCCTGAACTTCATTTTCCAGCACAGTTACAACTGAATTATTATTTGATATATTTGTGTGATTACATGTACAATGCTTAGTCAACGACTCAAAACGGTCAGCATTGTATTTACTGACATCAATCAGATCATCCATTGCTAAAATATGCTCCTGGATTTGTTTCTGAGAGATAATATACTTTGTATTTAAATCATGAAGCGAAGATTCTAAACTATTGATTTTTGAAGTTATCTGTATCAATATATATATAACTTTTGGCTTTCCACTAACTTATATATATTAATGTAATCATGCAATTTTAAATTATTCATGGTTTTTTTCAATAATTGTCCCTTTTTGCAACGCTTATTTAATATATTCCGATTCTTAATTATAAACTTTTTTAGTTTTAAATATTTTTTAAATTTATATATATACAAATATTACTGTTATAGTTGCCTAATTTAGGTGATGTATCACTAGTAAGGTCAATTACAACAGGATGGGTGCATGGAACTGTAGTAGAAGGAGGCACACAGTCAACACTAATAAGTTCCTCATATAAAGTACTAATCTCATTACTTTGTCGAGATTCCAATCTTGTGTCTAGATCATTGATTTTAGAATATGCCTGCTTTAACTCAAGTTCCAATTCAGTGATACGCCTCAAGGCTTGCTCATGAGTGTCACTACATTGATGAAAGCTACTTATTAGTTCTTGAAGCTGATCCCGCTGCTCAATAACTTCCTGATGGCTATTATGAAGTTCTGACAATTCTGATTTTAATTGGGTATTTTTATTTATAATTTTTAAAATTTCATCTTCACTCTCTTCTCTCTCCCTGATCAAATTGTCACTGAGATCTTTGGATGCCTGAAGTTCTTGTAGGGCCACTTTAAGCTTCATCTCTGTCTGCCGTGCAGTTGTGGAACGAGTAGATAGTGACATTATTGAATATATGAATAGTTACTAGGGAGAGTGAAGTGAGTTATTTCTAAAAAAAGTATCACAGCGAGAACAGCAACTGAACCTTACTTATTCTAATGAAGGATCGATGAATGAATGATGGATGTATGGAGGGATGGATGGATAATTGAATGAATAAATTAATAAATAAAGAATATGCATTTTTTCTTATCAGAATGTGGAGTTACGTCATAATTACACTGTGTGCATTTGCCATCTGGTTGTACTTGCATTGGAGACATACATCTCAATATTGGAGCAAGCGCGGTGTCCCACATTTGCCTCCTCATCCTATACTGGGCAGCCTTACCTTCCTACAGCGACGCAATCCGGTATGTTGATTATATTTAATTAACTATATATGGATAGATAAAACCTCTTTATTGTTTTCTCCAAAAGATTACAATAGTAAACTTATTATAAATATAAACAATAACAAGAAATAATCACAATGAGAAAACAATGGGCGATCTTATCGCTAAGAGCGATCTCTTCTAGGCAACCTTTGGATGGAGAGGAGTAATTATAAACAATTTGGTGGGAGGCACGATGAAAAACTCTGTTAGTTCTATATATGGGAGATATATATATATATATATATATATATATATATATATATATATATATATATATATATATATATATATATATATATATATATATATATATATATATATATATATATATATATATATATATATATATATATATATTGCCAAACATGGCCACTACTGGCAAAACTCGCCCAATTGGAGTAGACCTGCACCAGCAGTGGCTGTTTAAATCTGATCAGATGATATAATCATTGTATATTATCAACTTCTTCGACTTAGCCTAACCAACTTCGAAAAGAAGAATGTTCTCAATTTGTTTGTATTTTTTTTTATGTTGCTCGGAACCCTGTCAGTTGTGAATCGTAATTGATTTTGTCACAGTGGAACTAAATTTTTGTTTGTGGAACATTATTTATGATGTGCAATATGCAATGAATATGTTAAATGTTTTACCAGAAGAACACTTTATACAAGAGTCGATTGCTTGGGTACCTCTGATTTGTTTCAACCGTAAAGCACTGCGTTTCGGTTTGAACAAAATGGCGGGAATTTTTGTTAACACCTGAGTCCTCAGGGCAACGCATGGGGGGTAATGGGTGAAACATTATTTGTTATGTCCATGGTACTGCTCAATGAATTTCCATCAGGTGGGCCGTCATTATTTGCCATTCAGTGTTGTATAAAAAAATGTAAATAAATAAAAAATAATGTTAATTCTCACGTTCTGATTAATTCAAATAAAGTTATTTATGTTTATTTTATCACTCGAGCGCAGTTTCGGACGGTTGTTATCTGCCGTGAAGAAGATACGTCTCGTATCTTAACAATTATATCATCCAGTTATTATGTATAGAGTTTTTATCTGTCAGTTTGTACACGCTAATATCAGAAATTGCTTAACCGATTTGAATACAACAACAGAATAAGAATAAGCCTCTTTCTTGGGGGGTTTTGCCAATAGTTGTCAAAACGTAACATATGTGTATATATATATATATATATATATATATATATATATATATATATTTACAGTAAAACTTAAAATACTACAATACAATAATTTGTTATATTCGTTAATTAATCGTTGTGTTTGTAAACTGCCTTGCTTATTACCTATATTGTATAATGCAAATAAAGTATACTCATTCATTTAATAATACAATTTGTCAAAATAATATTTTTTAAGTGAATCTTGACTGTCTAATTTGTAAGGGTATAGAATGGATGATTTATTGTAAAATGGCAGTCATAACCTGTTCAGGAATGGAAATGCATGAAGGAGGGTATCATGGGCGAAACAGTATACTCTGTTATGTCCATGGTACTGCTCACGTCTATAGGCGACGGTTACCACTTTCCATCAGGTGGGCCGTCAGCTTGTTTGCCATTCTAAATCGCATACAAAAAATTTAATAACTCTAATGTCTATCTCAAATATCTATATTGAAGGAAATAAAGTTATCATTCATAAAATTCATAAAAAATAAATATATTTTAGGCATTATGGCTGCGAGAGATGTATCGTCACTTCGATACTCCATATGTCGGATTGTGGTTAGTATGGCGACCGGCTTTGTTGGTTAACAGCCCAGATATAGCTCGAAGAGTACTGGTAAAAGATGCTGACAACTTCAAAAATAGGTTTTTGAGTTCAGGAACTTCAGACCCAATCGGCCAACTCAATTTGTTTACAGTCAATGTAAGTATTTTTTAAGTAACATCTTCTCTTGTACATACTGCATTATTATTATTATTTCTATTAATTAAATACTTTAGCTATGTTTTTTTTTATACAACTTAGAATGGCAAACAAGCCGACGGCCCACCTGATGGAAAGTCGTTACCGTCGCCTATAAACATGAGCAGTACCATGGACATAACAGATTATACTGTTTCGCCAATGATACCCCCCATGCGTTGCCACTCCTGAGGACTTAGGTGTTATTTCTCTGTACCCAGTAAATTTACGCCATATCCAACCCTTCAAACCGAAACATAGCCATGCAAACACAACTGCTTCACAGTTGAAACACGAATGGGACAGAGGTACCCAGGCAATCGACTTTTGTACAAAGTCTCCCTCTGGTAAAATAATATGTAGTTCCTAGTTAATATTCCTTGTCTGCGGGTGTCTGAGATAAGAGAAGAGAGTTTACGGTGGACGGATGGATAGCAGCGACCCTCTTAAAACATCACCAAAAAGCCTATTTGTGGTTGCCAATCCGCCTGCCAAGCGTGGCAATTACTGGCAAAACCTCCCTTATGAGGAAGGCTATGTTTAGCAGTGGATACTTAATCAATTAAATACGTTACGTATATTTTTTATCCTTCTATCCAGGATCCAATTTGGAGTTACATGAGGAAACGTTTGTCACCCGTGTTTACTTCTGCGAAACTGAAAAATCTCAACGGTCTTGTTACTGAGAAGGCGTCTCTTTTGATTCAACGTATCCACAATGAATGTAAAAGAAGCGACCCAATAGACTTGAGGGTAGGTGGGCTTTTTTATGTGCTTTATAAGTATTACACACATACTTATTGTAAAGGTAGTAAACAAGAGTATAGCCTGTCTTAATGATGACGAGTTACCGCAATCTATGAACGTTATCGGGGTGTCCTGCTCGTCTTGGAACGTTGGAAATGCCAGGTATCTGGGTGGAAGGGATTGTTAGCAATGGGGAGGTTAGTTCCCATTGCTGTCAATATACCCTATTAGGTCGACCTTCACGCGGTTCCCCCTGGAAACTATCGTAACTAATTTATCGTTGAATTTGTCTCGATGGGTTAACTGACCTGCCTTTTCATCCTCACCTATCACCTCTCACTGGAACTTCGCCATTAGCGCAGGTGGCGTTACCATGCCATTTTGACCTATTAAAAAAATGCCAGGTATCTCCCGGGCACGTTTTGAATCTTGAAGAAATCGCACATTTGCGAAACCCCATATGTATTTAACTTGTTCAAGTAAACAATAGCGAAAATAAATTCGTCCGAAATGTAAGGATAAATTTCCTTTCAAACACTATAATACTTTTCTTCATTAGTATTTTAAACGAGATTTTTTTGTTTAAATATATCATAGCACATTTATTGTTAAAGAAATCTTTGAAATTTAACATATATGTGGTACTTGGTATGGAGGGGACTGTTTTTTTTTGATGGGTGAAAATGGTATGGTAACCCCGCCTGCGCTAACGGGATACGCTGGCGGAGCACCAGTGAAGGGTGATAGATGAGAATGAAAACGGGCCAGTTGGCGCATCATTATGAATTCGTCAGGAATTAACCATGATAGTTTCCAGGGGGAACCGCGAGGAGGTGGACTTGGTTGGGTATATTGCTAGCAATGGGATTTTCAGTCTCCATTACTAACAATCCCTTTCCCCCCGGAGGGGACTGTTAGATTATTATATATCACAATCAGTCAATATATTTCTGTCGTAAGAGGATAGTAGTTCTCTTTGTGAATCATAGGTATGCTCTAAGTATGAACAGAAGAATTCTATTATATTATTACTGCACTTAATACTCACTTATAGTATACTATTACTTATGAAAATGAAAAATGAAAAAATATTTATTCCATAACAAAATTGATACAATAATAAGATCGTTGTTGTGACCTTCTAGTAAGTGTTATCACCTGTAACAGAAGGTCACGCTCCTCCATAACCATGCAAATACAAATCATAGTACCATGAAATTAAGACATATACATTTTCTAGTAATAAGTAAATGTAAATGCATGCATGCGTGTGTGTATAATAGTTACCCAGTAGCACTTACTGCTGGGTAAATATTTTCCCAATTTTCTTTTATTTTTATGCAACTTAGAATGGCAAACAAGCTGGTGGCCCACCTGATGGAAAATGGTAACCGGCGCCTATAGACATGAGCAGTGCCATGGACATAACAGAGTATACTGTTTCGCCCATGATACTCCTCCTGCGTATTCTTGAGGACTCAGGTGTTCTTTCAAAGGTTTTCTGTCCTGTGGCAAGTTGAACCAGTCTCTTTTAATTTTTTTTACAATATCCACAGTCAATGTATTCCGACTATACCACGGACGTGATTGGAACAGCTGCCTTCGGCGTAAGCAGTGAAGCTACTCTTAACGGCAAGAGTCACTTGAGGGATGTCACTAAAGAATTCATGAAGTTTAATGTACTCAGAGGCATCGCGTGGTGCAGTATATTTTTCTTCCCCAGACTAGTTGATATTTTCAGGTAAGAAATTTATGTATATCTTGTAAAAATAACTAGATTCATGAAATCATGTTTTTTTTTATAGCATAAAATGGCAAACAAGCTGACGGCCCACCTGATGGAAAGTGGTAACCGTCACCTATAGAAATAAGCAGTACCATGGACATAACAGAGTATACTGTTTCGCCCATGATACCCCCCATGCGTTGCTATTCCTGAGGACTCAGGTGTTATTCCTCTGTACCCTGTAAATTCACGCCATATCCCACTCTTTCAAAGCGAAACACAGCCATGCAAACACACCTGCTTCACGGTAGAAACACGAATGGGAAAGAGGTGTCCAAGCAATCGACTTTTGTACAAAATCTCTCTCTGGTATGTGGTGACAGAGTAATTAATATGTATGTATATCAATAATTAGTAGTACCGCATTCGAGTATTCTGACACTTCCCTATGGTTGACTGGGAGAGAATGCTTTTAGCATTAAGTCCGCCATGTAGGTACACATATTTGTACTAATGAATAAATAAATAAAATAAATAAATAATTAAATAATTTCTCACAATTCACTAAGAGTGAGAGAGACTAAAGAAATAAACTACAATGCATTCATACAAGAGAAGTTAAGATCTGTACTAAACTAACTGTGGTAAAAGTAGGCTGTGTAAACAATTTTTTTAAAAGAGACTCAATCAATGGTGAGATATGGTACCTACTATGTCTCACTATGTTAAATATTCTACTAATCTCAGGTAATATAACTGATATTTTTTTTTAATGGGTGATAATGGAATGGTAACCCCACCCGCGCTATCGTTATACACCGGCGGGGCACCAGTGAAGGAGGATAGGTGAGGATGAAGCAGGTCAGTTAGCCCATCGTGACGAATTCAACAAGAATTGTTCACGATTGTTTCCAGGAGGAACCACGTCGGGCATATTGCTAGCAATGGGGCTGTCAAACTCCGTTGCTAACAATCCCTTTCCCCCCTAATATAACTGATATTGTAAATTTGAAAGTTTGTATCAATATATATTATTCAACTATCTTTAAATAGCTGAGCATGTCTATTTAAAGAAACATTATTTTATATGTTATTTTTGACGCATTTTGAAGTTTATTATTTTCAATTTTTACCATATTATTGTTTTCTTAAAATCAACGTTATTTTTTTTTATATTTTGCTGTTTGATCCCAGCATCGAATATCCCACCTGAATAGATGTAGTAAGAGGCGACTAAGGAATGGTCAAGGCATGGACAAAAGCGTCCCTCTTAAAACATCATTATAGGGGGAAAGGGATTGTTAGTAATGGAAACTAAAAATCCCTTTGCTAGCAATATACCCGACCAGGTCGACCTCCACGCGGTTCCCCCTGGACACTATCATGATTAATTATTCATGATGAATTCATCATGATAGGCTAACTGGCTTGTTTTCATTCTCATCGATCACCCTTCACTGGTGCTCCGCCAGCGTATCCTGTTAGCGCGGACGGGGTTACCAATCCATTTTCATCCAAAAAATATCATTATGGCCTAATTATTCTTGTCAACTCGCCTGCCAAGCGTGGCGACTGCTGGAAAAACACTCACAGTGTGAAGCTTATGTTTAGTAGTGAGCAATTAATTGCTAATATGGCATGGTATTTTATACCAATAATAATTTCACTGATTTTGATTAGTAATTCTTGAGCAAATTATAGCTTTTACGCGTATTGATCCCATTACAGTTTTCACCATGGAAATTGCTGTATTAGTTTTTTTTTAAAAATCTAATTTCAATTTTTAGATTCTCATTTTTCCCGAAAACTACAACAGATTACTTCAGGAGAGTGTACCGAGCCATGGTGATACAACGGAGGGACAATATCGGACGAGAAAATAAAGATTTACTTGATGCACTGTTGAAGATTCAAGAGGAATCAGTGAAGAATAACGAGGGTTAACATCGTTATTTACATCATATCAGCTGTTATTTGTCCATTGTTGGACATAGGTCTCCCCCATAAGGAACGGTCCCAAGTCACCTGTATCCATTGACTCCCTGCAATGCATTTGAGGTCGTCACGCCATAGGATCTAAATAGAAAAAATTTCTTTCTAATAAATAGTACAATTTATGTCTACAGTAGATGGCCACCATTTTTCATCATGTGGGTCATCAGCTCATCATACATTGTAATGCAAATTGTGTAAATAAGGTTTTTTTTTATGGGTGAAAATGGTATGGTAACCCCGCCTGCGCTAACGGGATACGCTGGCAGAGCACCAGTGAAGAGTGATCGATGTGAATGAAAACAGGCCAGTTAGCCCATCATGACGAATTCATCAGGAATTAACCATGATAGTGTCCAGGAAGAACCGCGAGGAGATCGACCTGGTTGGGTATATTGCTAGCAATGGGATTCTCAGTCTCCATTACTAACAATTCCTTTCCCCCCTGTGTAAATGGTTATCTACATATATGAGTGTTGTATAGAGTAAATATTGCGCTATTCCAGACGTAACTGAAGACATGCTCGTGTCTCAGGCTGCGATATTTTTACAAGGTGGTTTCGACACTTCTGCTTCGACACTCACGTTCATGACTTACGAAGTAGCTCATCAACCACAAATACAGGTAAGTTCGATGCCTTATTGTCATTTTATTTCAACATTGGACATATTCTATTGCCCGTTGTAGTGGTTTTGACGTTTTTGCTTCGGTTCTCATGTTGGTGACTTACGTAGTAGCTCATTAACCGCAAATATACTTAGGTTCGCCGTCTGGTATAGAATAGGCCACTTGTTTTTATTGGGTGTCGTAAAAGGTGACTAAGGGAACTTAATAGTCGAAGGATGGGAAGCAGGGTCCCTCTTAAAACATCAGCGAAGCCTAAATGCGGTTGCCAATCCGTCTACCCAGCGTGGCAACTTCTTCTTCCCCCCTTTTTTGTGGGGGAGGCTTATATTCGGCAATGGATAGTTAAATAATACATGTACTTATATAAAAAAGAATTATTTGTTAAATATCTATTGATCATTCCAGGAGAAACTCTACAAAGAAATACTGAATGCTTCAGAAAAGTATACTAAAGAAGAATTTAACTCGATTATTTTATCCAATGGCTTAACCTATATGAATTGTGTCATTAATGGTTTGTATATTAATTTACTAAGTATAAATTACTCATAAGTAATATTCTTAATAATAGAGTCATAATCTTAATTTATTTATTTTTATAATTGAACTGTCAAACCTTAAAATCATTGAACTAAATTTCTATTGTAGGTAGTATATTCATTTATTTTAACATCCATTGTATAAGTATGTAGGTATTATATTTATTTATAGTATATGTATTTATGTAATATTTTATTATGTATCTTAATATTTTATTTAACTGTATATTTGTTTATGTACTCTAAATATTAATAGTTGTAGCACTTCAGCTGCCCGCTAACAACATGTTTTCTAACTGCATTGGGTTGACTGGAAGAGATCTCTGTCAGAGATATGTCCACCCTTGCTCACAATATTTATAAATGCATTAACAATGTAATTTACAAGTGCAATAATGAATATATATATATAAGTATTGTTAAATATGCTTTAGGTATTGTAGTGATTTTCTTAATGATTTTATTATCCACCAGATGGCACCACGTTCTCTGTTATATTGTATCGAAACAAATACAATAAAAAGTAACAAAAGTAACAATTATCTAATGAGTTAAGATTTTATTTTATAAAGAAACAATTTAGTAAAATTTGTACGAGACAAACACGACCTTGTTGTTAAAACTTATGTTTATTTCTAATTAGCAATGTATGTAATGCAAATTTTATGGACTTACTATGTTTATTGTTGCCAACAATTTTTTGTTGTGCGACGCGAGATGCAGATGTATGTAAATATCGTATCTATCGAAACTTAAAAAAGACTTCCGGATGAAGTTGAAATAATTGTCGTAATCGACAAACATAGTAAGTTCACAAAATTCGCGTTATACACACACACACACACACACACGCAATCGCCCACGCTCGCGCGCCTCGGTGCGCTGATGCACGCACGCACGCACGCACGCACGCACGCACGCAGGCACATACACACACACACAAATACGACTCTTTCTTAGTAAAAATCTCTTAATCAATCATAAAAAATGGCTAAGAATTAACGAATACATTACGAAACGTATTCGGAATGAAATACAATGTGATTGAAAACCTTTTCCTTTTTGAAGTAGTATTCGATCCAGTTCTCAGAAGTAACTGTATTGAATTAAACTAAAAACGGAGAAATCCTCCCCATAATAATAGTATATTCTGCGGTGTTTTTGGTGCTATTCAAAGTGCTATTCAATTATCTGTCTATAGGTTGAGGTTATGACTTTTCATCAGGAACGGGGCGTAACATTGATTACCACATTTATCCAGTGCCAAAAAAACTAAATTGCGTTTAATATTTACTCAAATTATTATTTAGAGACTCTCCGAAAATACCCCGTAATGGGCTGGCTCGATCGGATTGCTGCTAATGATTACCAGATAGACAGTAAGCTGACCATCACCGCTGGAACGCCAGTATACGTGAATACAGTGGGCATGCACTACGATCCCAAATACTTCCCGCAACCTGAAAAGTTTGATCCTGATAGGTTCCTGCATGGAGACGTCGAGCCGTTTACGTATATGCCTTTTGGTGAAGGCCCAAGAGTATGTATAGGTAAGACACTATAAATTTTGTTGAGAATCGAACTTAAATAGTCTTATGAAGCAGATTTTAGAGTTTACTCCATAGACGCTTAAATTATGGAATGATATCTCTACCAATTTTTATAAGAGACTACATGGGGTACTTCAAAAAAGTTGTTGAAAGTTTCCTTTAAGATCGCCAGTATAGTACAATGCAGGTTTTGTAAATATCCAAGGACCGCGGTAGCTAGATACATGCTTATGTATAGCTATCTGTATGCTTGTTTGTCACCTGAGTCCTTGATGAAATGAGTTACGTTTCCTAAGAAATATGACCTTAAGTTTTACTTTCTCATTTAAACTTCCTAAAACAATCCCTCTTTAATTAGAAAATTCCTAACTTTAAATTACATATTTGTGTTGGTTTAAATGCTTAATATAACTGTAGGGCGTTTAAAACTTGCAAATATTGTACCTAATAACTATGCAAAATTTCTAAAGTGTATAACTTCTGACAAAGATCTTTGAGAACTCAATTTATTTTAAATATAGCTGGCTGGGATTTTCCTTCTAGTTTCTGCCTTTTTATAAATTCTTATTATCAGATTGAGAAAATATTTACTTCTCGACAGTTTAATCCATCAGATTTCAAATTCGTCTCTCATAATGAAAGAATTACTATCATATGTAGTTAATTTTTTCATTTCTTCTTCTTCTTTTGAAAATCACTGGAACAAACTCGTATACCTAATACTGTGTTAGCATTAACATCTTCTTTATCGGTGTAAGTTTATGGAAGATTAAAATTTTCAGAATAGAATAGAATAGAATAGAAATCATTTATTCAAATAAACTTACATTGAAGCACTTTTGAAAAGTCATTACATTTTTTTTTGCCAATTTACCGCTCGTTCGGAAAGCTGTCTCATCACAAGAAGAACGAACAAATTTACTTGCGTGATGCTCTTTTAAATAATTTTATTATTATTTTACATTTTTAAGTTTAATTGTGTGAATACAAACCACCAATTAGCAATAATTCAATTAAATACTCAAAAAGAAAAAAAAAATTGAATACATAACCAACTGGTTAAACAATTAATAAGAGGAAATCAGTCATAGTGATTAGAGCAGACCAGTCCCTACAAGCAGCACCCGTTCACGAGTATGACGGATGAGCCAGCCATCACTGCGCTCGACCATATTTTAGGGAGCCCAATGACCCGGCCCACCACGCCGCCACAAGTCTGGACATTTTAGTGAGCATGACTACTCAAAACACTATCAATGTTTGCATGACTACTCAAATTTCAATCATATAAATTACAAATATTTTTTGCAGGTCAAAGGTTCGCTTACATAACGTTGCGCAAGGCAATGACTGCCATATTTTTGAACTTTGAAGTTCGTCCACTGGCCAATACTCCGAAACCCGAAGAATGTGAGTTAGAGAAGAAAGGATTGTTCCTGGTGCCAGCAAACGTCATGTCAGTAGAGTTTGTACCAAGAAACAGGACATTTTGATCGGCGGAAAAAATTTGAACAAATTTATTTCTGTAATGGCTAGGTACAATCTCCTTGTGTTGTTGTTTGATTTATTAATTAATAAAAGTTTACTTGTAATTTTATTTTGTACTCATATTTTCAAATCAGTATAATCTAAATGTCTAATTTGATTTTAAATCTTGGATAAGTGTGACTTATTCTCAAGTAAGGAAAGATAAAAACTAATACGTTTTTATGCGACATGAAGTGGCGAACAAAGTGATGGGCCACTTAAATGAATATGGTAATCGTCGGCTATAATTATATACATCATTGTAAATATTACAAAATTCAATATAATATCCACGATTACCCTGTGTTTTAAAAAGAGAACAGTGAGAATATTAGTCAATATAAATTTACTCGTGTGAAGTTTTTTGCGAAGCAAAATCCACTTGTTTCGTTGAGTGCCTAAACGTTCACATTATTTTTTTGCTCGCCATTCGTTTCCATCAAAGAGTTATTGTCTAGGGACACAGTGAAATATAGGAGTTGTCGGGACTGGGGAGAATTAAGATTATTTACCCCCTAATTCTCGAGAGGGGGGACGAAAAAAATTTAAACATCGTAGCGCATTTATTAAAAGCGAGCGAAATTATTTAAATCAGAGACTGAAGGAAACCCAAGAGGGCCTCGCCACATAAATAACGTCGGATAATCGATTCCCGTCCCTCTAAGTTATAATGGCTGACAAATTGTTACGCATTTCTGATGGAGTTCGGATGGTTGGCGTTTTGATAATGTCACGCGATGGTAAACAGTCTCTGTCTGTTGATGATAGATTGCCGCAGAGTTTTACCATTTTTATATGCTTTTGTTACCTCACTTATTATAATTGTAGGTGGTTCAGGACCTTGTTTCGAAATGACGACCTCTGTGACAAACCAGTTGGCACATTGATTTGTGTAATGAGGTTTCGAGTTCGATTCTCGGTCGGGCCAATTTAGGAAATATTTTTTCTAAAATTTTGTGTTGTACCCTCATATGTTCATCTGGTTCTTCATAAGACAGGGTAATTTAGTTTGAGAGTCAGGCAGTTGGAGTGTGTTAATATAATCATGTTAGGATGTTTAAGTCGATTCTGAATTGAAGGAGTTTCTTTAAATACACTCTAATAATACATAAATAACTCTATTGTGTATTTTTCTGTAATGCCCATTTTATCACGTGGATTTGCAGTTTACCGACCATTATACGTATCAAGAAAAATACTTTCCCTTTTCTGGCCTAAAAACTGTACACCTCACTCTATTGCCAGTACAATCTTTTCCTAAAACCAATCAATCATACAATAACTTATTTATTTTCGTTCAAGAACCGTAAGCACTTTTTCTTTACCTTAGTTATAAATGCATGTCTCAGTCTAGAAACTTCAGTTTCAATTTACTCGAGGAATATCATGAGAATATCTTGGCCAACTTTTCATTGGATGGAAAGGGGATGGGTCATGTAAGGGTTTCATATAATTGTATAGCTGTCTACCTAGGTAATGTATTTGTTTAGGCCTCGATTACTTAGCGGGCAGTTGTTTTAGTTTCTGATATTTATAGAACTTAAACTGTGGAATAGGATATTGCGGTAACTATGCTGTTTTGTTTGCTGAGGATGGTATTGGTTTATGTATCGTTTGGAATTTGTTACAATTACATTATTTGACATAGTAGCTTCCTGATTTGATTCGCTACTTTATAGGTGAGAATTTTAGAAACAGGAAAACCAATGAAATGGTTTATATTTTGATAGTGTAGCAATATAAAATTAAATAAATAATATTAATACAAGTGTAACTTAAAATATAGCGTTAGTGAAAACTGCATCCAATTTGGTAAACTTGTTTTTGAGGGACAAAACAAGCAGCCAAATTTTCTAAAAAATATTATTTTGACTTCTCTTGTTTTTGTTAATATCTCTCAACTAATTACAATTTTATTATATTAGTGTAATTTGCTGACTTGATCTAATTAATATTATAAATATGAAAGTATATATTATTTAACGGATGAACGAATTTGATTTAAATTTAGTGCATAGATAGACCATATTTTAGATTAACACTTAGGGTACTTTTAATACCAATTCATGCGACTCCTCCATGGGGTAGCAAATAGCAATATGATAGCAAATAATAATTTTTGTTTAGCTTCTATAAAAAAGTAACTTTAAACATAACAAAATATGGTGTAATTAAAATAACAAAAAGTTACTAAAATTAGTTTAAAATTAGCAAGGATTTAGTGTAACATACATACAAAAACATCGTAAAAATCGAGAATCCGCTCGTTTCGAAAGTCGTATCAAAATAAATCGAAATTTTTGCGTTGTTGTAAAGTGATGAGAAATTTTGAATTTGCAATATAAATTCCAAACAAACTCGTTTGTACTCTTTGCTCCGAAATATTTTATACGCGGTATGTTATAATTTGGTTTTAACAGAAATGTTTTTAACATAACTTATTAGAAAGTTAAATCCCTTTAAAATATTATAGGTAAAGTTTTCGTTTTTAAGGTAACATTATCCCGTTATTGTCCTGATTAACTGTTAATTAATTAATGTATGAACTTGGACAAAAGTTAAGAAACATGTCAAATCCTTCATTAATCAGATACCATTTACCGGAGGAAGACTTTGTACAAAAGTCGTTTGCTTGGGCACCTCTGTCCCATTAGTGTTTCTACCGTGAAGCAGTTGTGTTTGTGTGGCTGTGTTTCGGTTTGAAGGGTAGAATATAGCAGTGAATTTATACGGTACAGAGGAATTACACCTGAGTCCTCAGTAATGGTAACGCATGGTGGATATCATGGGCGAAACAGTAAACTCTGTTATTTCCATGATCACTGCTCATGTTTATAGGCGACGGTTATCACTTTCCATCAGGTGGGCCGTCAGCTTGTTTGCCATTCTTAGTTGTATAAAAAAAAAATTAACTGAACAATGACTGTAATATGGGAGATATTTAAGAAAAAATAATATAGAAAATGTTTAATCTCACTAAGAAGTAAGTCCAATAGATGCTAAAATAATCTTTTTTAGATATTTTGTTTGTCTATCTGTATATGTTGTTTTGGTATTGAACAAAAACTATTAAGCATTAAATTGAATGAATTTTTTACTATTATATTTTTGACGGTCTAACGTAAAATCTATTTTATCTTCATTTATCTATATGTGTCTACCTACTTTTGAAGTCTACGTGTTCTTAGTAACGAGCAAAAAGCTAGTCAGGACTAAAACTATGCCATTTCCCAAGTTAAAGTAAACAAAATAAGTTTCATCAAAATCGGGTAAACGATTTGGGAAATTGGCTTGAACCAAAATAGTGATATGGAATTTATATATATAAAGATGCCAATTAAATCGGATCGTAATGGAATCGTTAGTTTTATTAAACAAGCATATAGTTCGCATGATATAAATATGGCTCCCGAAAGAGATCGTAATTAATTACACGTATCACTTAGAAATGGACCCTTACTGTAATATAGACGGTGGTGGGCCTCTAAACTGTCTGAACCAAAGAACAAGGAATTACATAGAAGGAATGATAAAATAAAAACTGTAACTCATATGGTTGCCTCCTTTCTTCTTATGCAAATATAATTAGTAAAAACAGGACGAAAGATACACCGTTAGTTGTTATTTTTCTCAATTCATAGCAGGCTAGTGTATAGAAAGTGTGTATGTGGGGGGAAAGGAAGTGGTTCCCCCTGGAAACCATTGTGAACAATTCTTGTTGAATTCGCCACAATGGGTTAACTGATCTGCTTCATCCTCACCTATCATTCTTCACTGGTACCCCGCCGGTGTATACCGGTAGCGCGGGTGGGGTTACCGTTTCATTATCACCCATAAAAAAACTCTAAAATTGGTCGTGTTAAGAAATATTCCGGCGTGTTATATACTGGGGTGATCTGTCTTAGTATTTCTATGCACAAACATGGCAGCACAACTGTTTGGTACAAACCCGAGTAGGACTGTGTTATATAACCACCAGAGAGAGACTTTGTACAAAAGTCGTTTGCTTGGGTACCTCTGTCCCATTCGTGTTTCAACTGTAAAGCAGATGTGTTTGCATGGCTATGTTTCGGTTTGAAGGGTGGGATATGGCGTGAATTTACAGGGTACAGAGGAATAACACCTAAGTCCTCAGGAATGGCAACGTATGGGAAGTTTCATGGGCGAAACAATACACTCTGTTATGTCCATGGTACTGCTCATGTCTATAGGCGACGGTTACCACTTTCCATCAGGTGTGCCGTCAGCTTGTTTGCCATTCTAAGTTGTATAAAAAAAAAATATCAAAATATTCCAACTCACCTCCCGTTTCGTGGCCTTATCTTAATAAATAGTTCACGTAAATGTTCCCTACTCTTAATTCCCGTTAGATTGAATAGCGCAAGATTTCTCACGTGGTCCGCGTATAAACGTTATCTGGACGATACTTGCCGAATACATAAGTAGACGAACTTGTGGCCCCGCCGACACTTTCGGACGAAATGAACAAAATAACGTGACTGTATTCTTATTTTTGTTTTATAGAAAGAGTAAAACGTAATTTGTCGGTTTGCTCTTTTAAAAAATAGGTCGCGTGTTGGATTTAAATATTTGATTTTTAATGTTTATTACTGAATTGTAACTATATAAAGATAGATAGATAATTTATTTACATTACTTACAGCACACAAATTACAATAAAAAAAACATACACAGTAAAAGAGATAAAAGAATGAAAATAAAAAAGCACAAATAAAAAAAAAAACAGAAAAAAACAAAATATATAAACTAACAATCTCCTTTCTTTCCCTTCCTTCATGCGTGTGCCATAGTAACACAAAATGGTCACAACTCAGTTTATTGCTTTGCCCTTAACAGAGCAAAACACTGACATTCTGCTGTGGCCAAGAGTCAGTCGCGAAACTCCTCATTAAAAATAACAATAACAAAAAATATAAATAAAATGCATTGTATGTGTCCATTACATTCGCCTCCATTTGATATTATGTTCTAACTAAATAAATAAATAACAGACACCATTAGGTGAGGGGTAGTCAGAGATCACAACGTTCTAAACACAATGCAATTATGGAATTGGGGGAGGCCTATGTCCAGCAGTGGGCAGTTAATGGGAGATATGAAGATGACGATGTTGAAACACAATGCGAATGAAACACTAATATAATTGTAAAAAGGTTCAGTACGTTAGAGAAAAGAAAATTTCATAGTATTTACATTATTTTCAAATTAAAATTCTCAGACTGATTGTTAGTTCTAGATGCCATACAAAATAGTGATGTCTTTTTAAAAAAAGCTGGTCAACTGCGAGTCGGACTCACGCGACGAGGGTTCCGTACAAAATCATCAAGTTTATTTTTTTTTGTGAAAGAACTACAAATTTACAGTTTTCGGATTTGTTCCCTGACTTGTGCTACTCAACATTGCTTCTTGCCAAATTTTATGATTCTAGACCAACGGGAAACACTGTATAGGTTTCGATTCCCTTTGTGAATGTCAAAATACAATAAAAAGGGTGGAAAGGGATTGTTAGTAATGGGGTCAATTAACTTCATTACTAGCAATATACCCTGGTGGTTGACCTCCTCGTGGTTCTCCCTGGAAACCATCGTGACTAATTCTAATTGAATTCATCAGGATGGGCTAACTGACCTGCTTTCATCCTCATCAGTCATCTATCACTGGTGCCCCGCCAGTGTATACCGATAGAGCAGACGGGGTTACCATACCATTATCACCCATTAAAAAAAAATACAATAAAAAATACAAATGAAATAAAATACAATGCCCTCCCTCCTATTTAGACAGGTTATCAATATTTTGTTGTTATTGTAAAATTCGTAACGTTCAGATAGGCGAAGAGCAGAGGTTAGTACCAAACGGCACTGACCTCTGCTCTTTGCCTATTTACAGTATGGTACCTACTAGTATGACTAAGCAGTCATACTTCCAGTCTAGTCATCCTCTTAAATTGTTTCTTCTATGATATTTTCTAGATTGTTTCCAAGGTCGTTTCTTCTGTTAAATCAATTCGTATAATTTGTTATATATTATAACATAGCTGAATATATCACAAAATCTTCTATTTCTATCCATCCCAATAGTAGATAAGACAGCAATACGACCCAATATGATGTTTACTGTATGCCAATGATAATTATAATGTGAATGCATACAAATATATGTCAGTGATATGTTTATATTATAACGTGACGGTTATCTTTGAGTCCCCTGCGTGATGATGAACGACGAAATAATAAAAATAACAATATTACTGTAATTTGTAATAAAAATAAACATTTTTTACCTTTGGGACTGGTTGGGAGCACTGAACGCTGTTTGGAACAGTGTTTTTATTTGGATAATAAGGTAAATATATATATATTTTATTGTTAAAAGTTTAAATACCACAGGCAGACTTGTATATAAGTTACTTTTTTATGGATGACTAGCGTTCGCCCGCGGCTTGGCCCGCGTGGATCTTGGTTATCGCAATATGCAATTTTTGGAAATAGTAATATTTTAATTTCACCACAACTTCAAAACCAAACGTCCAATTTTAATCATTCAAAGACCAAATATTATCAACATAAACTGTACTTATTGATGAAATAATTTATTTTGATAAGGATTAATAGCATGAGTAAAATAAATGCATTTAAATGTAGTCCAAAATTTTTTTTGATTTTTAAATAAAAGAATGGTTGTTGTGCCTCACACGACATAGATATGTGTCGCGGACTTTTTTGTAGATATTTATAAGATCAATAAATTAGAATACAATTAATTAGAACATTTTATGGTTCTATCTTTTATAGTTTAGGCAGCGTACGCAAAATAAGTAACGTTTCTGGTTGATTTTTTACACCTTGTGTCCGAAAAACCCAATTATTTTACGAAACCCTATTTTTTTCCATAATAAAATTTAGCCTATGTTACTTGCGGATAATGTAGCTTTCGAATGGTGAAAGAATTTTTAAAAACGGTCCAGTAGTTTTTGAGCCTATTCATTAAAAGCAAACAAACATACAAACAAAGTTTTCCTCTTTATAATATTAGTGTAGATAATGGAATGGTAACCCCGACTGCGCTATCGGTATACGCTGGGCACCAGTGAGGGATGATAGGTGAGAATGAGAAGGCCTATCGTGATGAATACACCTGGAATTAAACATA
This sequence comes from Galleria mellonella, assembly GCF_026898425.1. Lineage (NCBI taxonomy): Eukaryota > Metazoa > Arthropoda > Insecta > Lepidoptera > Pyralidae > Galleria > Galleria mellonella. The sequence continues at coordinate 841,894 of NW_026441984.1, read as the reverse complement.
ATGGTTTCCAGGGAGGATCGAATGAAGGTCGACCTGACAGGGTATATTGCTAATAATGGGACTCATAGTCCAAATAACTAACAATCCCTTCTCCCCTCCCCCCTATATCCTGTTTTTTCATTGAAATTGTATTAATTACGATGGGCTAACTCACTTGCCTTGGGGGGAAAGGGATTGTTAGTAATGGAGACTGAGAATCCCATTGCTAGCAATATACCCAACCAGGTCGACCTCCACGCGGTTCCCCCTGGAAACTATCATGGTTAATTCCTGATGAATTCATCATGATGGGCTAACTGGCCTGTTTTCATTCTTATCTATCACCCTTCACTGGTGCTCCGCCAGCGTATCCCGTTAGCGCAGGCGGAGCTACCATACCATTTTCACCCATCAAAAAAAATAAAACTTTTTTCATACAATTTTGCGTGCTAAATAGTTATGAGTATTTCCTTTATAACTTCAATATTTATTTTGTTTTATAATTTTTGAACCTTTTTAATGTGTAAAAACTCATTTTATTTATTTATTAATTAAATATAAACGCGTCAAGATATTTAATTAATTACGTGCGTAAGTATATAGATTAATGATAAAAAAAACGCGCCAGTTAATTTGACAATTAGCTGACAAAAAGTTGATTCGTTTTTGAGACTCGATGCTCTATTTATATACCTTTAATGTACGTCGCATAGGTAGGTCGGGAATAGGAAACTACGCTCGTTCGTAACCATATTTGTTTAATACAAAACAAAAGATATAGGTGTTACTACCGTCCACAGTGCAGATAAAAAACTATCCCAACTACCTTACATATTTTAGCAGTTTGCTAGCAGCAGCTTAGCAGTTTGCTATTGAAAGTTGCATAAAAAAAAAAGATTATGTGACTTGACAGTACAGTAATTTTTAATTAATTTATTTAATAAGGTTCACATTCGAAGATTCTTGCTAAAAATATATGTAAGTTTGATTTGTTTTTTCGGCTTATTATTACATTTAAATTAGGTTTAGCGGAGTAAGAATGGATCGAGATAGTTTTTTATATTTGTATTTATGATTTATGATACATTGGACAATTAACTGCTGAATTATTTAACGATAATGATGCTGTATTTATTAATGATTTGTCTTACACTGCATTTGTGTGTACGAAGCCGCTACTCGAAAACATTTCATCTTTATCATCCTTAGAGTACTTGAACTATATAGTCACTCTATTACTGTGTCAGATTTTACATTTTTTTTTATACAACTTAGAATGGCAAACAAGCTGACGGCCCACCTGATGGAAAGTGGTAACCGTCGGGTATAGACATGAGCAGTATCATGGACACGACAGAGTATACTGTTTCGCCCATGATACCCCCTATGCGTTGCCATTCCTGAGGACTCAGGTGTTATTCCTCTGTACCCAGTAAATTCACGCCATATCCCACCCTTCAAACTGAAACACAGCCATGCAAACACAACTGCTTCACGGTTGAAACACGAATGGGACAGAGGTACCCAAGCAATCGACTTTTGTACAAACTCTCCCTCTACTTTAGTGATCTTTCAAATAATTTAACTTACATAATGTTATTTAGTAGCCCTGTGGTCCCAGCATAGAATAGGCTACTCTTTTCTTTCCCGTCGGTGTCGTAAGAGAGGACCAAGGTGATTTTATTAAATTCGAAATTTTATTATTTTATTACAGTAAATTTTATTATATTAGTATATTTTTTTGAATTTCTTTCAAGACGAGTGATGGACAGCATCCCTCTTAAAACATTACCAAAATTTAACTGCAGTTGCTAATTCGCCTGTTAAGCGTGGTAGTTATTGGCAAAACTCCCCTTATAGAGGAGGCCCGTGTTTAGCAGTGGATTATATTTATATTTAGTATATATTTACTTAACCTATGTTTAGCACTACAACTGCCCACTCACTACTTCCTATGCCACTGTGTTAGGTTGACTGGAAGAGATCTCTTTTAGAGATAAGTTCGCCTTTGCTAACATTGTTATTAACTTATTGTTGTTACTGTATGTTTTAGTGCAATAAAGAATATATATATATATATATATATATATATATATATATATATATATATATATATATATATATATATATATATATATATATTTATTTTATAAAATATTATACATTTTTATGTTTTAATTAAACTCTTCCAGATACACGTAAATATGCATTTAATATCACTCGTAATTCTTCTGTTATTATCCTGGCTGTACTTCCGATGGCAAAAAGTGAAGGTGTTCTGGGCGCGTCGGAATGTGCCGCATCATCCGCCGCACCCCATCCTTGGGGGACTCACGTTTCTGCAAAGGGAGAACCCTGTAAGTATGATATTGATATTTGTTATTTATTTACTAATTAAAATAAAAAATATTAATATATTAGTGAATGTAATGAACACACACAATGTATTTTATCTATATTTCTTTTTTTAATTTTTTCTAAGGAATTTTGCGACTGACCCTTGGTCACAACAGAATATCACTGTTTGGCTCTTTTGAGGGTAAAGCAATAAGCTGAGTTGAGACGCGGGTCCCTCTAGAAACTATCATGGTTAATTCCTGATGAATTCATCATGATGGGCTAACTGGCCTGTTTTCATTCTCATCTATCACCCTTTACTGGCGCTCCGCCAGCATATCCCGTTAGCGCAGGCGGAGTTACCATACCATTTTCACCCATCAAAAAAAAAGTTATAATATTTTCAACCCAATTGGCGTAATAAATAGGTATTTAGTTGCAGCCAGCCGTGTGATCTTGGCGTAGAATGGGCTACTACTTCTCCGTGGGTGTCGTAAAAGGCGATAAAGGGAACTTAATGTACAATGGATGGACAGCAGCGTCCTTTTTTAAACCAAAGCCAAACTGCGGTAGCCTACCTGATTGCCAAGCGTTAATTTCGAATAGGGCTAGGCCTATGTTCAGCAGTGGACGGTTATCGGCTCATATGATGACTCACAGCTATGAAATTGTAATATTAATGATCTTAAATAACATACAATTGTGTTTTATATTTCAGGCTGTTTGGATGAAGAGAATATATAAAGAGTTCCGAACTCCATATGTGGGAACTTGGTTGTTTTGGCGACCAGCACTCGTTATCAACTCGCCAGAAATTGCTAGAAGGATATTGGTGAAAGATTCCAATGTGTTTAGGAACAGATTCCTAAGCTCCGGCACTTCCGATCCAATTGGTTCTCTCAACTTGTTCACTGTTAACGTAAGTATAGCACTTTGCAGGTTTCTTTACTGCTTTAGCTTAAAAAAAGGTTCATCTTTCTGCTCTTATCTTAATTATATGGACAGATAGATAGATACTCTTTACTGTTTCCTCCAAAAGATTACAATAGTAAACTTATAGATATAAACAATTACAAGAAATATTATCATAATGAGAAAACAATGGGCGAGCTTATCGCTAAAAGCGATCAGGCAACCTTTGGATGTATATATACATTTTGGAATTGGCGTTATTTATTTATTATTCACTTAAAACATGAGATACATAGTGTAACATATAAAAAACATAAGTACATGTTTTGCCATACATAGGCATGTAAATGTTGGGTCCTTAATACTCCTGTTATTATTTATATTATTATTGTATTTCAGTCTATCTATCTATCCTATTTAAGAGCTGCGCGGTGGAGTTCTTGCCACTCACTACGATTTTCAGCGAGTCTCTTTACCTCTTGATACGACACGACACCAACTCCTTATTTCAGTCAGTGTTAATTAATTGATTTTTATTTATTTATGAAGTCATTATGATTTGTTATGTTTTTATCTATATTAATTAAGGTTCTGACATCAAGTGTTGAGGACCTCCCTCGAGAGAAGAGAGGAATTTTTTTAACTTTTTGTTAACTTTAACAACAAGGATAATTTTTTAAATACAGGGAATCGAATCAATCTTATTCAGAATTGACAATGTGTTAAATTTATGCCAAAAATATTTTCTTTTTAATTTTCTGAACACCAAAAAAAAAAGTCAATTCAGCAACAAATTGTTAACGCACGTGAATGTGTTTTGAATGTACTTCTTCAAAACATTCTCATTCAGCGAATCAATGGTGTTTTCCTATTGATTAACCCAAATTAGATGTTTGCAGTCTAAAACATGGACACCTGAACTGCATTTTCTGTGGCGTCCATTAAGTCCCGTAACATATGAATATGAATTATAATAGATATAATGCATTTTTATATAACAAGCTAGTGGCTTATTTCATAGGAAACGGTAATAGTTACTTATAGACGTGAAGGGTACTTTGGACTTCACAGAATTTACTTTAATACTTTTCATATATTGATATTCCTGAGGACTAAGATGTCCATTATCTTTATTGATTCCATCATTCATTTCAAAACAACCATTTGTTGAAATTATGCAATGAAATCTTCTCGGGCTACGTTCGTAATACACCGCCTATGTAGATAAGATACTTTGATTTTACATTTTTTTAACAATATTGTTATATATTAACTATTTATCTACACTAATATTATAAAGAGGAAAACTTTGTTTGTATGTTTGTTTGGTTTTAATGAATAGGCTCAAAAACTACAGGACCGTTTTTAAAAATTCTTTCATCATTCGAAAGCTACATTATCCACGAGTAACATAGGCTAAATTTTATTTTGGAAAAAAATAGGGTTCCGTAAATTATTTGGGTTTATCGGACACAAGGTGTAAAAAATCAACCAGAAAAGTTACTTATTTTGCGTACGCTGTACTATCACGCGGGCAAGGCCGTGGGCGAAAGCTAGTAATAAATACATGGGTACTACAGTGATTATATGCAGATGTGTACATTATATTCAACGCGCGCGTGACATCCCCGGCGTATAGGCTACGGTAACCCCGTTTAACATTTAACGGGCTGTATACTTGTTTACTATTATACTAGTATAAAAAAATATTAATATATAATATAAATATATGTATCGCATCTCTATATTCAGAAATAATAGAATTGTCATCGTGCCTCCGATCAAACTGTTTATAATTACTCCTCTCCATTCAAAGGTTGCCTGGAAGAGATCGCTCTTGGCGATAAGGTCGCCTATTGTTTTTTCATTGTGATTATTTCTTGTAATTGTTTATGTTTATAATAAGTTTACTATTGTAATCTTTTAGAGTAAACAATAAAGAGTACCTATCTATCTATGTATTAAGAGTATCGGATAATAATATAATAAATAATGTATGCAGTATTACGTAGATAGATGGTTGGATACTCTGTATTGTTACTTTCGAAAGATTACTGTAGCAAATTTATTATAGATACAAACAATTACAAGAAATGATCATACTGAGAAAACAATGGGCGACCTTATCGCCTTATACCTTTGAATGGAAAGGAGTATATTATAAACAGTTTGATCCGAGTCACGATGAAAATTTTGTTATTTTTAAATATATATGGAGATCTAATATATGCAAGATTGCAAGTATATATATATATATATATATATATATATATATATATATATATATATATATATATATATATATATATATATATATATATATATATATATATATATATATATATATATATATATATATATATATATATATATATATATATATATATATATATACATACATATATATACACACCTACATGTATGTAAATCCATAAAAAACAAACTTAAAAATTGTTAAATATGTAAAGAAATAAGTAGGTATATTAACCAGACAAACAAATTACGAAGATGACAACTTGCTCAAATAAAAATTCTTAACTTTTGTTTTAAAACTTGGTAGACATTGTTATAATATTTCATATAAAAATTGGTAAACCATTCCATAGCCGCATACCTTAGTACATATGTATTATATTTTTTGTATACTTTGAAATGTAAAGTTGAATCAGGTGTTCATTTGAGGAAGTCTGAAGTGACAGGTATTGTTATTTCGTTTATTATTAATATTTATCCGTTCATCCACACTTTTTGACTTACAACTCATAATTGGTTGATTTTTATGTAAAGCAATACCTTGGCTCACTGGCCGTTTACATTTTTTTTTTTGCAACTTAGAATGGCGCACAAGCTGACTGTTAAGAATGTATAAGTGACGACGCACCTGATGCAAAGTGGTAACCTATAGACATGAGTAGTACCACGAACATAACAGAGTATACTATTTCGCCCAAGATACCCCCCATGCGTTGCCATTCCTGTGGACTCAGGTGTTATGCCTCTGTATCCAGTAAATTCACGCCATATCCCACCCTTCAAACCGAAACACAGCCATGCAAACACAACTGCTTTACGGTTGAAACACGAATGGGACAGAATTGTCCAAGCAAACGACTTTTGTACAAAGTCTCCCTCTGGTAAATTTAATTTTAAATTTCTATTCTAGGATCCTCTCTGGACGTATATGAGACGACGTCTGACAGTTGTATTTACAGCAGCGAAATTAAGAGCTCTTCAAAGACTCATTACCACAAAGACTGAGCAATTATGCGAAAGAATTAGAAGCGATGTATCACAAAACAAATTGATCGATGTCAGAGTAAGGATCAGTTATCTGTATTATAATTAAATTTTTTTAAGAACCTTAGATACTAGGAAAAAGTATATAGATAGGATTAAGAGAGATAGATAGATAGACGCTCCTCCAAAAGATTACAGGAGTAAACTTATTATAAATACAAACAATTACAAGGATTTCGGTTTTCGAATTCAATTCTTTTTTTTCTATGCAACTTAGAATGGCAAACAAGCTGACGGCCCACCTGATGGAAAGTGGTAACCGTCGCCTATAGACATCAGCAGTACCATGGACATAACAGAGTATACTGTTTTGCCCATGATATTCTTCATGCGTTGCTATTCCTGAGGACTCAGGTGTTATTCCTCTGTGCCCTGTAAATTCACACCATATCCCCACCCTTCAAACCGAAACACAGGCATGCAAACAACTGCTTTACGGTTGTACAAAGTCTCTCTCTTTGTCTTGTTAGTTATACGAACATTATAGTTTTCTTTTTTAATTTAAATATAATGAAATAAAAGAAAGTGAACATGTTACACTCAATAGTAACGATCCAATAAAAAAATATTATTTCTGTCTGTCCTACTAGTATTTCTTTCTTCCAGTCCTTATTTGCTGATTATACCACAGACATGATCGGAGCAGCTGCATTTGGTTTAAACGACAACGCTACCATTACGGGTGAAAGTCCTTTGAGGCACGTTACAAAAACATTTATGAGGTACAATCTGTATAGAGGCTTGTCGTGGTCAAGCATTTTCTTTTTACCCGAAATGGTCGATGTATTTAGGTAAGAATAAAGTGAGAAATTGGAATTTTTATCAGGACGAGGCCCCATCATCTGAATAATCCTATTGTTATATTCTATCGGTATATTTTACGATGAAATATATTTTAGATATTTATTTAAATAGATTAAAATGCTGAATTTACTTTAACAATATTAAAGGAATATCAATTAATGGTATTGGTTTATTAAAAACCTTCATAAATGCTTAAAAAAATCTTATAATAATTGAATTTCGAAACTCTTTATAAGGTATAATGAAATTTGTGATTTGCCTTATTATCATCATGCATAAAGTATTATGTATAGATACTTGTTGGAACTTCAAATTCGTCAATGAGTTTAGACTATTTTTTTCCTTGTGACATAATGGCTATTTTTTACTTGTCTCTTTCCTTTTATCTTCTATATTTAAATTTTTTTTTAAGCTGACAAGACACAGTTCGTTTTAGATTTTCTCTTATTTGCTATTTTTTAATAAATATAAAATAACCGTCTTCTTTTTTCTTCATCACAGTCACGTAATTTTAGAACGTGAATTACATTCTAATTATTGCACGGACAAAATGGAATAATTTTGAATTTTCGTCATTTATAGGTTCTCATTTTTTCCAAAGAATTCAATAGACCATATCAAAAAGATCTACCGTGCAGTAGTTAAAGAACGAGGTGATTTCGAGTATGGTATTAGCGAAATCAATGATCTTTTGGATGTTTTACGCAAAATAAAATATGACGCTGTTCAAAACAGAGAAGGTAATTAATATATTATAGCGATATTACAGAAGAGTAATGCATACATACATATCTGTCACGCCTGTCTCCCATTAGGGTAGGCAGAAACAATGGAACGCCAAATGTTTCGATTCTAACAAGCCTCTTTCGCTTCCTCTACATCTATCAATCTTTTCATACACGCTCACCGGCTATGGGTACTTTCAATTTGGTCCTTCTTTAGCACGTCATCTTTTTGGTCGACATACGTTCATCTAGGTCTACCCCTACCGACACATCCATTACATCTTGCTTGATAAATCTCTTTGGTTATTCTTCTTTCATCCATCCTCTCCAAATGGCCAAACCAAGAGTAATGCAGTGGTTTATTAAATCTGGTGTTAATTTAAATTTCATAGTGGATAATAAACTATATTATCAGAGGGATATCGTGAAGCAGTTGTGTTTGCATGGCTGTGTTTCGGTTTGAAGGGTGAGATATGGCAGTGAATTTACAGGGTACAGAGGAATTATACCTGAGTCCTCAGGAATGGCAACGCATAGGGGCTATCATGGGCGAAACAGTATACTCTGTCCATGGTACTGCACATGTCTATAGATGACGACTACTAATTTCCATTACCTGATGAAAAGTGGTAACCTATAGACATGAGCAGTACCATGGACATAACAGAGTATACTGTTTCGCCCATGATACCCTCATGCGCTTAATGCGTTCCTGAGAATTCAGGTGTTATTCCTCTGTACCCCGTAAATTCACGCCATATCCTACCCTTCAAACTGAAACACAGCCATGCAAACACAACAGCTTAACGATTGAAACACGAATAGGAGAGAGGTGCTTAAGCAAACGACTCTTTTGTACAGTCTCCCTCTGGTAATATAATATATTATTATCGAAACGTTACATAAAATATTATGAATTTGTATTGTAACTATGAAATAAATATAGGTTGAAACATTAATTTACAGAAATAACCGAAGATATGCTTGTAGCGCAAGCAGCCATCTTTCTTTTCGGCGGCTTTGACACAACAGCAGTAGCTGTGACGTATGCTACATGTGAATTGGCGTACCATACTCACATACAGGTGAAATGTATACTTTTACTACGACATTTAATGCTAATAAACACTTTTGATTTTATTTATTTATTTTTAAAAGGTACATCAACAGTGTAGATACAGACATTAATTTTAATTGATATACAGGGCTTGCAATTTGCATTTACACCAATTACAGATGTAGACAACATTTTCTTAAGTCATCCATTATTACATATTAACAAAACTGACATCAACAAAACAATAAACAAACATACATGTGATAACATAAGAATACTTAAAATATATAATTATTAAAATTGTGCACTGTTCTACAGTGCACACAGAATTAAAATTATTGGTTGTGGAAAAATTATGGTAGTATTACGAGAGAACTTTGATTTATTAAACATTTAGCAATTACCTATTTACGTATCATTATCATCACCTTTTCTATTGTATTATGCACAGGAAAAACTTTATAATGAGCTTCAAGAAGCGAAGAAAAGAAGAGGCGGTAGGGAATTGGATGCAAATGCACTAAGTGAGATAGATTACCTAACTTCTGTTATTAAAGGTAATAATTATCACTGAGTCCTAATAATTCTATAGAGATTATAAGATAATAGTAAAATGAATCATTATTATATAACATAATATTATAAATAATAAAAAATTGTGGAAGAAGCGAAAGAGGTTTGTTTGAATCGAAGCATGTGGCGTTCCATTGTTTCTGCCTACCCTAATGGGAGACAGGCGTGACAGGTATTAAAAATTGTGAAGCACAAAAAATCTACTTTATCTTTTACTTACTTTATCTTGTTATTTTGGTTTAATAACTAAAATATTGGAACGATTTTGATAAAAAAAATCTATTGAACCATTCTGTAATCTGTAAATATATACTTTAAAATAATAAAAAAAGGATTTTCCAAATTTGTTTAGAACCGACGGAGTTATTAGGTAATAGACATGAAAAAAATATACAACTGAATCGAAAATCTCTCTCTTTTTGAAGTCAGTTGTAAATATATATTTTTATATCAAGTTTCCCAATTCTATTTCAAATTCAAAATGGAAAAAAATATAGTATATAGTTATTATATAGTATATAGTTACATAAGATTTTATACCATAATTGTTTCAGTTATTAAATTTTATTAATAAGGATTAATTAAATTGACCGTTTAACTAAGAATTTTGTTTGTTCAGGTGTAATGAATTTTATTGGTTGGATCTCCGAACAATATTTCTGTGTATTTGGTTCTTTATATGGTATTAACGTATTGTATCCGTATTTAAACGTTACGTATAATATCGCGTGGTCCCGGCATAGAATGGACCAACACTTCCTTTCCCGTGAGTGTCGTAAGAGGCGACTAAGTGACGGCGAGGGATGGGTAGCAAATACCCTTTTAAAACACCTCTAAAGGCCTGACAAGCGTAGTAACTAATGGCAAAACTCCCCTTATGGGAAATGGCTTATGTTCACCATGTGGACAGTTATTGGCTGAAATAATAATAATAATAATAATAAAGACTAACGTATTAATATAATAAGTTTATAATTAAGACTCTTTGTTCGTTATTTATCATTTTACATAGTAACAAAACAAACATTTGTTATATTAACGACTCCGTGGCGTAGTGGTGAGCCAATTTAGGAAATAAACTTTTCTGAACAGCTTGGGATTTAGGTGTTCTGGATTATGTCCTTATATATTCGTATATTTTGCCTTATTCCTCATAAAACAATGTCCTAACTTGAGGACTAGGCAATTGGTGTGAGTTCCTATTACTTATTGTCATTTTTATTTATCAGAAACATTGAGAATGTTCCCTTCAATGGGCTGGTTAGACCGGATTGCGTCTACGGATTATAAAATTGATGACAATCTCACAATCCCAGCTGGCACTCCAGTGTATGTGAATGCTATTGGGATGCATTACGATAATATCTATTACCCAAACCCAGAGATCTTTGATCCTGACAGATTTATGCCTGAAAACGAAGCAAAATTAACACCATTTACTTATATGCCTTTCGGAGGAGGTCCAAGGAATTGTATAGGTAAGATTGTTTTGCATTTTAAATAATTTAAAAACCTAACCATTTATAAACTACGTGAACGTGTACAGTGTCAATAGTTTTAGAGGAGATTTCATTATTGAAGGCTTAGTTTAAAGGTTTCCTACTGACTACAGAATGAGGTTTTTTAAAAAAGTGTAAAATCGTTCCTTCAGGTTCAATAACGTGCAAAATACACCACAGAATAGCGGCAATCTTTAACAATCACGCGAGTTATACGTTTGCTAACTTAGTGGTATAAAATATTATAATATAAATGAATATATTAAAATAAGTAATCTCATTAGAATGATTTGAAGAGAATATATTTTATTTTTTAAATGAGGATCATTTACAGCCGTTGTTGGACTCTTGGAGTTTTCTTTGGTTTGGCTACTTGTTGGATTGTTACTTGTCATCGAATGAATCATTATACTTATTTGCCAAAATTAGTCTACCTGGAATGGCATTTGGATTAAAAATACTCTGGACGTCACTAGCTTTATCTTAATATGATGTGTGATTATTTTATTGTTGTCAGGTCAACGTTTCGCTTACAATACGATGCGTAATACTTTGGCTTCTGTCGTCCAAAATTTCAAGATTCTTCCAATATCTGACTTTCCGAAACCAGAAGAGTGTTCGATAGAAAAAAGAGGTATGTTCCTCGCGCCTGACCGTCCTCTCTCCGTGCAGTTTATACCCAGATGCTAACATTTCTTATCGTTAACATTAGATTGACGGTTAGCTCGTGGTCTAATAAGTTCTTGTATCAAGAGATTTAATATAATTTATGACTTTTCAACATTAGACATTTTTACTTTTATCTCTTCGTCTATTTTTCCTTTTAGGTATAAATAATTCTTTTTAACTATTAGCTAGTGGAACTATTGAAATAACATCATTGACAGACATGATAAAACATCTTAGTTTTCTGGTTTGAATATGGCAGTAAAATTGCTAAATACTGTGAATCCCATAAAGGTCGGCAAAGCGTGAATAACGCATTTTTGCAGCAGTCGCTCCATTTATGTATGATTTAATGCCAAACTTAGTTAACAAATAAAACACTTGAATAAAAATAATTAAAACATTTATAATAACTTTGAAAATATATTTCTTAATACAAGATCAAATTAAAAAATAATTTCATACTTTTAAAATAGTATTTTAAACAGCATAGGGTTCTTTTGAGGTAAAGAGATTTCTTCTGGGTCGGCAACGCGCCTGTAATACCCATGGTATTGCAGGTGTTCGTAGGCTACGGTAACCGCTTACCATTAGGTAGATCATATGCTTGTTTGCCACGTCAGGGATATAAAAAAAGTTTAAGTTTTACTTAAGTGTTCTCTCCGTCAAACTAAATGTTTATCTCAATGAAATATGGACCAAAAAATGTCAAAAATGTTAATTCTTCCATACTAACACACACCACCTCATCTGTTAGTATGAAAAGTTTATTTATTGTTACTGTTGGTAAATATAGTCAGTTTTCCTGGTAGAAAACTCCTTTAAAAACATGATAATGATTTCGATTAAAAATCAGCGCTACAAGATCCCCTACATCGCGGTCGGTGTACAAACGGCCTCGGCTGTACGATGTATCGCACAATCAACTCGCCGCCACCAGATTAATGGACAATTAACTTCTAGATTTGTTACGTCTGTGCTCCATGCGTTGGATTTAATACGTTCTCTTGTTGCCTAGTATCACTAGCTATTAATGATAATAGTTCAAGATTGTATTCCAGAAAAATAAAAACCGAATTCAATTATGGCAATACCAGTTTTTTGCTTCAAAAACTAAATTAATTAACCAATTGCGATAACATTTTCTTAACAGATGAAAAAATAACAAATCGGTTTATAATTATATATACATATATATATATATATATATATATATATATATATATATATATATATATATATATATATATATATATATATATATATATATATATATATATATATATATATATATATATATATATATATATATATATATGGTTCTTTGTTCTTATTTTATTTAAATTATTTTTACCTGTACCTTTCCTGCACTAGATTATCCTTCAATAATTATTTTCTCTCTACACTGGGTCCCTTGCTATATATATATATATATATATATATATATATATATATATATATATATATATATATATATATATATATATATATATATGTGTTATTTTTTAAATTGTTTTAATTTAATATTAATAATAATAATATTCTTTATTATCAGGTACTTAACTTATAGAGGTACAATTGTATTGCAACGTGCTCGGCTAACATATAAAAATGTAACAATCAAAACATACTAAAAAAAAAAACATAAAAATTAAAATATGTAGAAAAAGTATGTAAAAATTAAAATATTGTTCATTACGTTGCACCGTCAATTATATTTTCTGTTATTCCTGTCTAATGTCTGTAGAATATCGATCTAGATGTAGCATTATTGTCTTTGCCTATTAAGGAATTATTAATATAGATTCAAAATGAATCTACACTAATATTGTAAAGAGGAAAGATTTGTATTTTTGTGTGTATGTATGTTTGTAATGAATAAACCCTAAAAATTACTTTGCCGATTTCAAAAATTCTTTCACCATTATAAAGCTTCATTCACCCTGAGTAACATAGGCTATATTTATTGCTAGAAAAGATTACGGAACCTTACTAAAACTTTAGTAACGTAACTTAAGGTGTAAAAAAATGCTATAAAATATATTTCGTCGCGTGCGCTGCGGAAACTATTGGTGATAGAACAAAAGTATGTTCTACAATATTGAAGAAAATATCAATTACTACAAAAAACATAGTGATATTATATGTCCAACTATTATCGTTATGTCACAATAATCACTTTTAAAATGTTGTAAAAATATCCACCCATGCGAGGCCGGGACTGGCCGCTAGTGTTATATAAAACCTTATACGTAAAAATCGGGAAAATGCTCAAATCCTGTAAAATACATTCATATCGCAAACTTAGCAGCAAAGATATATCGATGCAATATCCGAATAAAATGTCAAAGGCGATAAATCATAGCCACTCTTTGGAATACAGAGTAATATAACCGCAGCCAAGCAATATGGGAAGACAGCACAGCGTGAAACAATCCTGAGATTAGACATGTACCTTATGAATAAATCTATTTATCTAGCCATAGTGAGATTTTATATAAAATTCGTTTGCTAAAGCTTAAAGGCATTTCCATAATGAAACAGTTGTGTTTGTACGGCTTACAGTTGTTGCCACATTTGGCAGGCGGGTTGGCAATCGCAGTTAAATGGGGGGAAAGGGATTATTAGTAATGGAGACTAAGAATCTCATTGCTAGCAATATACCCAACCAGGTCGACCTCCTCGCGGTTCTTCCTGGAAACTATCATGGTTAATTCCTGATGAATTCATCATGATGGGTTAACTGGCCTGTTTTCATTCTCATCGATCACCCTTTACTGGTGCTCCGCCAGCGTATCCCGTTAGCGCAGGCGGGGATGGGGGGGGGGGCGCAGTTAAATGCAGCTGTCCATCTCTCGATCATTAAGTTCCATTAGTCGTCTTTTACGATACTTCCGGGAAAGGAAGGGGTGGCCCATTCTATGGCGGGACCACAACGCATATAATACCATAATAATAATACCGTAGTACTTTAGAATGCAACGGATGAGATGTACTATGGGCACCATAGTTTATAGCTCATTGATGAAGCTCAGTGATGACCATGTCTCTGATTATGTCTGAGTGATTGTCGACGCATGCGATCCTTGTCCAACTTCAGTGGACACATTTAACTTTTACTGTCATGGATGTCCTAAAAATTTCTAAAATGTTTTTTGCGGACACTATTTTTTTATACAACTTAAAATGGCAAACAAGCTGACGGCCCACCTGATGGAAAGTGGTAACCGTCGCCTATAGACATGAGCAGTACCATGGACATAACAGAGTATACTGTTTCACCCATGATACCCCCCATGCGTTGCCATTCCTAAGGATTCAGGTGTTATTCCTCTATACCCAGTAAATTCACGCCATATGCCTCCCTTCAAACCGAAACACAGCCATGCAAACACAACTGCATCACGGTTGAAACACGAATGGGACAGAGGTACCCAAGCAATTGACTTTTGTACAAAGTCTCCCTCTGGTACAGTACTGTAATGCTGAAATCACATTTGTTGAAAATCAGTAATACACATACAAGTGACCGTGACATCTTTCCATCAGGTGGGTCGTTATTAATAAATCAGCTCGTTTGCTATCCATTTTCATATAAAAAAAACAACATAATGATATGTAGGTACATACGCCTCCATTGTTATTTGAGAATTTCTTTTATGGATAAATTCTAAAAATAAGCGTTCGACACTTTCGGTTCGTGATCAAGTAGACGCGGGCCCGGCGCGTAATGTAATGTATTTTATAAAAAAAAATATTTAAATCAATTCAAGGGTGCCAAATTACGATTGCTACAAGCATCCTCCTTCATTGTTGATCAGTTTGCTGAATGTGTAATTCTTTTGTTTCCTTTCAAAGACAAAGTATTTTTAAGCGACTTATTATTGGGTACGTGTGTGCGTGTGCACGCGAGCTGTTGTGTTTATGCGTGCGTGCGTGCGTGCGTGGGTGCGTGGGTGCGTGCGTGCGTGCGAGCAAGCGAGCGTGCATGTGTGTCTGTAAACACACACATGTGTGTATGTGTACTCAACAGTGGACGATAAATAAAGCGACTACAAAAATTTTTAAAGTTTACTGTGGTGTTGGTTTCATCCCAATTACTAAGCGACTGTATATATTTTTTTTTGCTTTTACATGTGACAGATTCGTAAAATTTCGATTGTGCAATTCGACGAATATTGTTATCACGTTGAAACGATTTGTAAAATACTTAAGGCCAAACAGCTTTTTTATAATTTATTTCTTTCTATATGGTGATGGAAAATACCGTTTACAAACTAAATCAATTCGATTAACAGTATGTACGTAAGATTATAATATTTTTCAGCGAAAAGTGGGCACAGATATCCCCATATTGTGCAAGCGATAACTTTAATAAAATGTCTAGAGATCTCGATTTAGATTTATTTTATTCTAAGATAGAATCCGCAAGACGTATGCTGGAGTCAGAGATTCTTTGATATTTCATTTTTCAACGCCTGAGTTTCAACTTTTTCTTCTACTTACCTACAATATATATATATATATATATATATATATATGTATATATATTGTCAAATTAACTGACTCGACTTTTTATCAGCGTTCTATATACTTACGCACATAATGGTATCTTAACGTATCTATATTTATATTTAATTAATAAAATGAGTTTTTACGCTTTAAAAAGATGCAAAAATTATAAAATAAAATATATATAGAATTAAAAAAAATCACTCGATAACTATTTATCACGTCAAATTGTATGAAAAGTTGACACGCTTTTCTCGGAGCATTTGTATGGAGACACTGTATCTATATAAACTAAGGTATATACTTATAACTTCACATTTGCTATTGTTTGTACATATTAGCACTGACATATATTTATTTATTTATTTATTATCTCCACTGGGTGAGCCTTACAGTCTTCCAATACGCTCACCCAGGAAAGCATGAGTACAATAATATATAAAAAAAGGAATATTACACACATATAACAAGAATAATATAAAAAAAACAAAAACGTCTGAACACAAATACTCTGTGGTCACTCGCCGAAACTCCAGCAAGTCGGAGGCAAATACATCCAATTGCGGATACTGGCTCAAAATATCATTGAGTAGTTTTAATATGTTTTGTTATATTTAGTTATATTTTGTTTTAATTTGTGAAACCCTGTAATTGGCGTTTTGTCTTTACTGTGGGTTTTTTTTTACAACACAGGGGGCAAACGAGCATGCGGCTCACCTGGTGGTAAGTGACTACCGCCGCCCATACTCACCCACAACACTAACGGCAGTGCAGGTGTGCTGTCGGCCTTTTAAAAAGGAATAT
This sequence comes from Galleria mellonella, assembly GCF_026898425.1. Classification (NCBI taxonomy): domain Eukaryota; kingdom Metazoa; phylum Arthropoda; class Insecta; order Lepidoptera; family Pyralidae; genus Galleria; species Galleria mellonella. The sequence goes on along the minus strand of NW_026441984.1, from coordinate 824,729 downwards.
GCTCTTTTTTTGAAGGTTGTGGTCTTTTAAAATTAATGTTTTTAGATGTTGGTTGTTTTTTAATAAAAAAATATTATATCACAAAGGTGGCAAACAAGCATACAGCCAATTTGATAGATACTATCTATCTAAAAGATACCAGAGGGAGACTTTGTACAAAAGTCGATTGCTTGAGTACCTCTGTGCCATTCGTGTTTCAATCGTGAAGCAGTTGTGTTTGCATGCCTGTGTTTCGGTTTAAAGGGTGGGATATGGTGTGAATTTACAGAGTACAGAGGAATAACACCTGAGTCCACAGGAATTTTTTTTATACGGGGTATCATGGCAAACAATACTCTGTTATGTCCATGGTACTGCCCATGTCTATTGGAAAGTAGTTACCACTTTCCATCAGGTGGGCTTGTTTGCCATTTTAAGTCTTATAAAAAAAAAAGTTACTGAAGCCTATTGACGCCTGCAATACTAGGGATGTCACTGCACGTTGCCAACCTTGAAGAAACTGGGAGGAAAGGGATTGTTAGTAATGGAGACTAAGAATCCCATTACTAGCAATATACCAGCCAACCAGGTCGACCTCCTCGCGGTTTCCTCTAGAAACTGTCATGGTTAATTCCTGATGAATTCATCATGATGGGCTAACTGGCCTATTTTCATTCTCATCTATTACCCTTCACTGGTACTCCGCCAGCGTATCCTGTTAGCGCAGACAGGGTTACCATTCCATTTTCATCCATCAAAAAAAAACATGAAGAAACCTTAATATAGCCTTTTTGAAGAACCCCATTTTATAAATATTTCGTATATTTGATATGTTACGTTACAAATTTCTCTGACTACCAAAAAATCGAACTTTATTTTTATTTCCAGAATGGAACCGCGTGACGGCCCACCTGATGGAAAGTGGTATGTCGCCTATACACAGCAACCATGGACATAACAGAGTATACTGTTTCGCCCATGATACCCCCCATTTGCCATTCTTGTGAACTCAATGTTATTCCTTTTACCCCATATTCCACTCAATCAAACCGAAACACAGCCATGCAAACACAACTGCTTCACGGTAGAAACACGAATGGGAGAGAGGTATCCAAGCAAACGACTTTTGTTGAAGAGACTACAGCATGGGGTTCTTCAAAACCGATACGACGACATTTTTTCAGGAAAAACGCGCGCGTAAAACCTCTTATTGCAGGCGTTCATAGCACACCACAATCAGTTGGTGCATACTTATTGTTAAAAAAAGATCGAATGGGACAGAGTCACTTACCAAACACTTTTGTACAAAGTCTCCCTTTGCTCTCTCTGTTTTTATTCTCAAAAAAAACAAAATATAATTACAATATCAGGTGAGTATATTACTTAAATAAAGTTAATTATAATGAATAGCGTAATTAAATGCAACAAAGGAAACATGATATATTTTAATTTAATTCCAAATAATTAATTTAATATTAGTGGAACTAATAATACCCAACAGCACTATAAGAGTATTAAACAATAATTCATTAATTACGCAGCGCGCACAAACGGTAATGCAAATAATTTAATAATATCGCCATCGGACAAAATTTACATTAATGCTCTAGTCCAGCTGCGATCAACTGTGGGTCGCACGAGTTAAATTGCGGCCATTGTTTGTTATTGATCCAAGCTTTATTTAATTTATAAGAGGAATAATTTAGTTAAAATACTGATTAAGTTACCAGAATGATGATGATGATTACCAGAGGGAGATTTTGTACAAAAGTCGATTGCTTGGGTACCTCTGTCCTATTCGTGTTTCTACCGTGAAGCAGTTGTGTTTCGGCTGTGTTTCGGTATGAAGGGTGAGATATGGCGTGAATTTACAGGGTACAGAGGAATAACATCTGACTCCTCAGGAATGGCAACGCATGGGGGGTATCATGGGCGAAACTATATACTCTGTTATGTCCATGGTACTGCTCATGTCTATAGACGACGGTTACGACTTTCCATCAGGTGGGCCGTCAGCTTGTTTGCCATTCTAAGTTGTATAAAAAAATAAAAAAAGCCCATCACTAAGAAGATATCTGTTAAGTCGATGTCGCAAATTTTTCATGTATTGATATGAGTATTAATTAAATAAAATAAATAAATAAAAACATCAAACGTCTCATAAAGAGGCAAAACAGTTTAATTTTAGCTATTAAATTGTTTTGTCTCTTTCTTTTATGCTACATTTCTAATTTTTTTAATCAGTGAACATGGAATGGCAACCTCGCCTGTGTTATCGGTATATGCTGTCGGTGTACCAGTGAGAAATGATAAGTATGAGAATGAAAGAAGGTCAGTTAGCCCATCGTGACGTAATCGATAAGAATCAACCACTATGGTTTCGAGGGGGAACCGCGCGGAGATCAACCTGATAGGATTGCTAGCAATGGAACTGTTTTTTTTTATGGGTGAAAATGGTATGGTAACCCCGCCTGCGCTAACGGGATACGCTGGCGGAGCACCAGTGAAGGGTGATAGATGAGAACGAAATCAGGCCAGTTAGCCCATTATGATGAATTCATCAGGAATTAACCATGATAGTTTCCAGGGAGAACCGCGAGGAGGTCGACCTGGTTGGTTATATTGCTAGCAATTGGATTCTTAGTCTCCATTACTAACAATCCCTTTCCCCCCGCAATGGATCTGTTATATCTCCATTATTTATGTTAAATTTACATATATTTCTGTAATATAATCGTGTAGAATATCACACACTATATATATAATTCTATTTACGTGGTATATCACGGTTTGTGCTGAAAAACAGCGTTGTAGCACTTCAAACGCTGCAGCAATATGCTGGGCACAGACCTAATTCACAGTCACGCACACGTACACTAATACAAACTTGCATTTATTATTATTTTTCGTTTATTTTTGTTTTTACTTATATTGTTATATTTAGTTTTTTCATTTATTTAATGAATAAATTCTTAGTGTCTTTTTTATTACTAGTAATCTCTTCTAAAAGAAAGTTAACCTATGTTACAAAACAGTTACCAATACACAATTATTAAACTGTTTTACCATTACTATAATTCTTTAGTATAATATAATACATAACTGCGGTTGCCAATCCGCCTGCCAAGCGTGGCAACTATTGGTAAAACCCCCCAAGGGGGAGGCTTATGTTCAACAGTGGATAATTAAAGGCTGGTATGATGATGATGATGATACTTTAGTAATAACTAAAATATGGATACGGCAGTGAATTTACAGTGTAAGGAGGTGGGATATGGTGTGAATTTACTGGGTACAGAGGAATAACACCTGAGTTCTGAGGAATGGCAGCACATGGGGTGTATCATAGGCGAAACAGTATACTCTGTTATGTCCATGGTACTACTCATGTCTATAGGCGATGGTTGCCACTTTTCTTCAGGTGGGCCGTCAGCTTTTTTGCCATTCTTAGTTGCATAAAAAAACTAGGTTTGTAGTTTTACATAGTTTTATTTAATAAGGGAGGATGAGGTTTAAAACATTTTGACGGTTTTAATGCGACCTACTTTATTAACTGGTTGAGCGCCGCTGGAAAGCCAGCTCCAGCATATTTCAATGTGTCTCAACTTATTGTCGCATAAATCCTGGGTAACTGTGCAATAATGCACAATATCTGGGCATTATGGGTAGTGGCCGTAAGTAGCTTATTGATACATATTAAAAGGATGCGGTTATAGGATTCGATATTTATTTTCTTTGGTAGGAGAGAATTGTTTAGATCCAATTTGGCGACGGCCAACAATATACCTGTCAGGTCGACGTCCACGCGTTCCCCTCTCGAAGCTATCGTGATCAATTCCTGGTCCTACGCGAGTACCCCATCCGATCTCAATAAAACATATCTATAAAATTTTTTTTTGTTTATAGTCACTAAATAAACAAGTTTATTCTTAAATCAACTGATCTGTTGTAAATTGCTAAATGATTATATATATATTTTTTTTTGATGGGTGAAAATGGTATAATAACCCCGCCTGTGCTAACAGGATACGTTGGCGGAGCACCAGCGAAGGGTGATAGATGAGAATGAAAACAGGTTAGTTAGCCCATCATGATGAATTCATCAGGAATTAACCATGATAATTTCCAGGGGGAACCGCGAGGAGGTCGACCTGGTTGGGTGTATTGCTAGCAATGGGATTCTCAGTCTACATTACTAACAATCCCTTTCCCCCCCGGTATTCACCATTAGGTGAGCAGCATGCTTTTTGCCCCCTGTTATAAAAACAAGTAAGTCTACATTACTAACAATCCCTTTCCCCCCAAATGATTATATTGACCTTATGTATGATTTATACTATATGTTTCATGCAGCTTGGAATGATAAACAAGCTGAAGCGAATGAGCGAGCGCCGAGCTGTCAGCTCATCTCATAGAATAACCATGGATTATAAATATGAAATGTATTATGAACATTGTAATTGTTGTGTACAATAAAGTATAAATGAAATGAAATGATATGAAATGTAGTGAAATAAAGTGAAACGAAGTGAAGTGAAATGAAATGAAATTAAATGAAATATTTATTTGATTTGACAGACATTTAACGTAATAAATAATTAAAAATTTTAACATTATTTCGAATAACATATTGAAAACATGGTTATTACATTTATCAGCTAACAGTATTCTTTTCGTAGCATAATTATTTTTTATGTTTAAGGATTTTTTATTTTTACTTAAATCACTTTTACCCAATCCGTGGCCGTGTGATCCTGGTATAGATTAGGCCATACCTTCCTTTCCTGTGGGTGTCGTAAGAGGCGATTAGGGTAGGGCGACGGATGGGCAACTGCGTCCTTTTTTTTATACAACTTAGAATGGCAAACATCCTGACGGCCCACGTGATGGAAAGTGATAACCGTCGCCTATAGATATGAGCAGTACCATGGACATAACAGAGTATACTGTTTCACCCCCATGCGTTGCCATGCCTGAGGACTTAGGTGTTATTTCTCCGTATCCAATAAATTCACGCCATATCTCACCCTTCAAACCGAAACACAGCCATGCAAACACAACTGCTTTACGGTTGAAACAAACATCACGAAAAGCCAAACTGCCGTTGCCAACCCGCCTGTCAAACGTGACAACTACTGGTAAAAGTCTCTAAAGGGCATGCTTATGTTCATTAATTGTTAAAAAATAAACAAATACAATACAATTCGTCAATTAACAAGCTTAATTTATACTTAATTAATATAAAGGGAATGCTTGTGTTAGTGTACATAGTCGAGTAGGGAAATAAATTAATATCGACATGTACACTGTACTTCTCGCCGTACACACAAACCGTTGAACAAACAGTTAGCTCAGCGCCCGCTGTGTGTTTGTTTGTGTATCTCGCAACTGTGTGCATACCAGTCTTTTAGTTGTGTATGTCATATTTTTTTTATTTTATGGGTGAAAATGGAATGGTAACCCCGCCTGCGCTAACGGTATACGCTGGCGGAGCACCAGTGAAGGGTGATAGATGAGAATGAAAACAGGCCAGTTAGTCCATCATGATGAATTCATCAAGAATTAACCATGATAGTTCCCAGGGGGAACTGCGAGGAGGTCGACCTGGTTGGGTATATTGCTAGCAATGGGATTCTTAGTCTCCATTACTAACAATCCCTTTCTCCCCTGTGTATGTCATATTTACTTCATGTTCGTATTTCAAAGTTCATTTGAATTTTTTTTACATATAATTTGATTTTTTTTAAAAAAATTGATTTTTGGATAAGCAAGCTGAAATGGCAATGGGTTGGTCACATAGCTCGAAGAACCGACAAGCAATGGGGAAGAAAGGTTCTTGAGTGGTGACTGCGTACGGTCAAACGCAGTGTAGGATGACCGCCTACTAGATGGAGTGACGACCTGAAATGCATTGCAGGCAGTCAGTGGATGCAGGTGGCTCAGGATCGTTCTTTATGGCAGTCTATAGGGGAGGCTTATGTCCAGCAGTGGACGGATAATGGATGAAATGATGAATGAAAAATGATGATGATGAATTTGATTTCGTGTAACCTGGATGTATTGATCACACGTAGCCAAAATTTTTTTTTTGTAGCCTATATTCTCTTTCTCTGGTCATGTAGCCCTGGTATAGAATGAGCCACCCTTGCCTTTCCTGTGGCTAGCGTAATAGGCTATTAAGGAAACCTAATGATCAAGGGGTCCCTTAATAAGGGGAGGCCTACGTTCAGCAGTGGACAGTTAATGGCTCATATGATGATGGGATCGGCCCATTTTTTATTTATTTTATTTATTCTTTATTGACCATATTATAAAAAAAATGTCTAGTACAAAAGGCGGAGTTAATTTTTTTAACAACACAGGGGGCAAACGAGCATGCGGCTCACCTGATGGTAAATGACTACTATATATATATTAATATATTATAATATATAAATATATTAATACTATAAGCATTCTCTCGCAGTCAACCTTTGGAAAAACAGAAATGTAATTATGCAGTGAAAGTTTGAAAATTGTTGTATGTAGATAAGCAATTTTCCTGTACTAGGATGACTTATGTCCTTTAATTGCAGTATCATATCCTAACCTTTTTTATCCCATCCAAATTTTAAGTTAGACCTTCAAAAATACCACTATAAAAATCGCATTCAATTCGGTGCCCTAGTTTTTACGTGACACTTGAATAAACAAAGACACAAACAAAATTTCTAGTGACCCTGATATAATATTTTTTTTAAATACATGTACAGAAATCGTCTAGATATAATTTTTTTTATACCACTGAGGTGGCAAACAAGCATACGGCCCACCTGATGGTAAGCGGTTACCGTAGCCTAAATTATATTAGTAAAACCTTTATATAAAAACTATACATACAAAAAACAAAACAATCTTGTTTTTTTGTTTTTTATTGCACTTGAACCATAGATATAGCGATTTGTTTTTTTTTGATGATAATGGAATGGTGAACCCGCCTGCGCTAACGATATACGCCGGCGGAGCACCAGTGAGGGATGATAGGTGAGAATGAAAAAGCAGGTCAGTTAGCCCATCGTGATGAATGCATCTGAAATTCAGCACGATGATTTCCAGGGGGAATCGCGTGAAGGTCGATCTGATAGGGTATATTGATAACAATCCCTTCCCCCCAGATACAGCCATTAGTTTAACAACTTGTTAGCAAGGGACCCAGTGTAGTTAGAGAGAAAATAATTATTAGAAGAAATTTAATTAATAGAGAAAATAAAAAGGATAATCTAGTGCAGGAAAGGTACAGGTAAAAATAATTTAAATAAAACAAAGATATACAATTAGTATATATATATATATATATATATATATATATATATATATATATATATATATATATATATACATACATATGTATAAGTGGATAGTATTATCATGTATTATTAGTTAAAAGGTGAGATTTCAATCTTTTCATGAAGGAAGTAATGGAGGGACTATCCTATCCTATATGTCAGCAGGAAGCCTGTTCCACAGTATTCTACAACGATACGACAACATAACCTTCAAGAAAAGAGTATATTCCTTTTTAAAAGGCCGGCAGCACACCTACAATGCCGCTGGTGTTGTGAGTGATCATGAGCGGCGGTAGTCACTTACCATCAGGTGAAAATCAGGTCAAAAAAAAATCTACAAAATGAAAGTGAGATAAGCAAATTTGATTGGCAGTTTTTAAAAACACATACATATGGAGTGTTACGTTCACCACCATGGCAACACTTGACAAATGTTTCCGCTTTGAGGTCATGGCGGGTGTTATCAATAAGTTTATTCAATGTTAGTACATATTGAATTCACTCGTGGGTCTTCTAAGTGATGGGATTAATAATTTGTTATTGAATTTGGCTGGCAAGGCTCCAGCTGGCGACGATGGCTCGTTTCTATACTAAATAGTGTCCGCAATGGACGAGTAACTTTACTAGTTTTTAAAATTATATAGAATAGAAAATATTTATTGCCAGAAAAACGCAATCTCTTGCCTCGTTCAAGAGGCAGGTGAAATCTCATTACCTATCTCTCTAATTTGCTTTGACGTTTACTATGTGTGATTTATCTTGATCTATTTAGTATATTTATGTTTATGTATTATTATTTATATTATATATGTATGTTTATGTATTGTAATCTTATTTTTATATTTAGAATATTTTGCATTTTGTTTGATTCCTTTTATGTATTTACTGTGTCTGACTTGCACCATTTACCTTTCTCTCTGTACTTATCCATTCTTTATGCCAGGTTGTCTGTAAGAGATTGCTTGTAGCGATAAGGCCGCCTTTTGTATATGCACATTCTGTATAAATACTCCTTGTATACATCTCTACTGTGCGCAATAAAGAGTTTATTATTATTATTAAAACAGAGAATACATATACAAGAAGTTACAAGGTATGCTATGAGACATTAGTAATATATTACCAAGGGGCTGGTTGAAAACCAGCGCTGTGCAGCTGTCCACATTGCACTGGGACCCTCGCAGTATCAGCTGAGCCAGCTCTTTTTGCCTAGCATGAGACATTAGGGGAAAGGTATTGTTAGTTATGGGGAGGTTAGTCCCTATCGCTATCAATATACCTTATCAGGTCGACCTCCACGCGGTTTCCCTTGGAAACTATCGTGTTTAATTCTAGTGGAGATCTTCATGATAGGTTAACTGACCTGCCTTTTTATTCTTACCTATCTTGCGTCAATGGTGTCCCGCTAGTGTATCCTGATAGCGCAGGCGGGGTTACCATTCCATTATCATCCATTAAAAAAGGTCTACTTTCATCCTCAACTTTCAACTCTCAGTGCTACCTTTTACCAGAGGGAGACTTTGTACAAAAGTCGATTGCTTGGGTACCTCTGTCCCATTCGTGTTTCAACCGTGAAGCAGTTGTGTTTGCATGGCTGTGTTTCGGTATGAAGGGTGGGATATGACGTGAATTTACTGGGTACAGAGGAATAACACCTGAGTCCTCAGGAATGGCCACGCATGGAGGATATCATAGGCGAAATAATATATTCTGTTATGTCCATGGTACCGCTCCTGTCTATAGGCGACGGTTATCACTTTCCATCAGGTGGGCTGTCAGCTTATTGCCATTCTAAATTGTATATAAAAAAAAGCCTCGCCAGCATATCGTTAACACAAGCGGGGTTACCATTCCATTATCACCCATTACAGTCATTCGAGTTATCATTAATTTTCTACATCAGGTGAATATCTCATTTGCCATTCTCATTCATATAAAAAAGAGTATAATCGAGTCTCGTATCGTATCTATGAACGTCGTAAGTCCCTCGTTTCGCTTCTCATGCGTCTGCCGAGATGATTAATGACTATAATGAATTTGATGATACACCAGTTCATATATTATGTACGAGGATTGTATATCAAGCTCTTTATTTTCAGGCATATACCCATGTACATTTTTAATTTTATTAATTAAATAAATTGGATTAAAAATATACTTTATCTGCTCTTGTCACAAAATTGTCTTTAGTTGTCATTAATCTGTCATGAAATTTTGCCTTATAATTACGTAAAATAGCAAAAAAAAATCATTAACCCTGTTCTCTGCAAACATGCCAGACGCACTCCAAGTATTTTTTCTTCTTAGATTAACACATATAACATTATGAAATAATTCTCTGCACCCTTATAGAATGTTAACAATATGATGTAGTGACATTTTTTTTTATACGACTTAGAATGGCAAACAAGCTGACGGCCCACCTGATGGAAAGTGGTAACCGTCGCCTATTGACATGAGCGGTGCCATGGATATAACAGAGTATACTGTTTCGCCCATGATACCCCCCATGCGTTGGCATTCCTGAGGAGTCAGATGTGATTCCTTTGTACCCTGTAAATTCACGCCATATTTCACCCTTCATACCGAAACATAGGCATGCAAACACAACTGCTTCACGGTTGAAACACGAATGGGACAGAGGTACCCAAGCAATCGACTTTGGTACAAAGTCTCCCTCTGGTAAATGACTATAAGGTTTTCTAGTATTATGGTATAGGTAGTAAATAATGGTAGGTTTATATATCTATTTTAATACAAATACAAATAGCTTTATTTTTTTTTAAAGTGGTATAAAGGATGGTATATAATATTTAAATATTGTTCACACTTTCCACCATAATCTGGCATATAAAATTTATTTAATTGTGCTACTATGCTATGCTACTACTATGTTACTTATATCCTCATATTATATAAATGTCAACATATTTACGTATTAATAATAAATTATATAGGTTACTAATTACAATCAATTAATTGAGTCAAATATTTAAGCTTTAAAATGATCAAAATATTCATTAATTGAGTAAAAACATTTTTCTCAAACAAGCTTGGAAATGTGAGCATTAGTTTGACAATCTTCTTAGAGATAAATCAAAATTGCCGTACTGGCCAGATACATGCGGGCAGCGGCCGGCAAAAGTTGTATGAAAATCCATATCTGTCGTGTTTTGCGGCCAGATAAATTACTATGTAAACTCATATCTGTCCTGTAATTTAAAAATGGAATGACCTTTTGCTTCGGAACATGGCTACCAAGGAGGTAACTAATAAAAGGTTTTATTTAAATTTCGAACTGGCTTGCAAATAGAAAGCTAATCAAATAATCAATAATAATAGGTATCAAATAATGAGAATAGTTTTTATTCAAATAAATGTATTTATAAGCATTTTTGAATAGTAATTTCTTATCGTTCTTTGGTTGAGAAGAACCAACAAGAAGCTTAGCTGTTGATATTTTTAACAAAAGTTGATTTTACAATTATATATTTATGCCAATAAAGACTGTATTATATGTAGAATGTATATATGATATAGCAACTACAAAATATTTTATGTATTCTGTAGTACAGTGTTTTTCAAACTTCGAGATGATTTGTTTAGTTGTTAAGACGCTACCAAGTTACATAGTTTGTATACATACAAAGTCAGTTTCATATTTGTATATTTAGTAAACTTAATGTTGCTATAAGAACCATAATACCTTGGAGAGAGAACTGCATTGAAATGAAGTTGAATGAGTTTATTTGCATTAAACAATATTCAAATTGTTAACAAAAACAAAAAAAAATTATATATATATATATATATATATATATATATATATATATATATATATATATATATATATATATATATATTATTCTCAATTTCATGTATAATATAGTATATGTATATTTGTTATTTATATATATATCTATTCGTTTATATATGTAATTTAAGTATGTATGTATATCAATAATAACTAGTACCGCATTCGAGTATTCTGACACTACCCTATGGTTGACTGGGAGAGAATGCTTTTAGCATTAACTCCGCCATGTACACATATATGTACTAATGAATAAATAAATAAATAAAATGTAGTACTACCTAAGTTTGGCTGCCATTTTTTTATTGCCATGATATGCAATGCATGCAAATATTTATATTTTATAAAAATACGGCAATAAATAAAATTATGATATAATTTAATGTTATTTATTTAGATTATTGTTACATATTAAAAATTAAATTTATGTTACGTTGTTATATATCATGTCTCTTATATAACTTATATGTAATATGAAAATAAAAAAAAACAGTAATAAATAATTATAATGCCATTAAATTAAATATAACAAATAATACAATAAGTTTAAACTGAGAGTTTTAGAAAGGGACTTTGTACAAAACTCGATTGCTTGGGTACCTCTGTCCCATTCGTGTTCCAACCGTAAAGCATTTGCGTTTGCATGGCTGTGTTTCGGTTTGAAGGATGGGATATGGCGTGAATTTACAGGGTAAAGAGGAATAACACCTGAGTCCTCAGGAATGGCAACGCATGCGGGGTATCATGGGCGAAGCAGTATACTCTGTTATGTTTATGACACTGCTCATGTCTATAGGTGACGGTTACCACTTTCCATCAGGTGGGCCGTCAGCTTGTTTGCTATTCTAAGTTGCATAAAAAAAAAGATTTTTCTTGGCAGACTGGTTGCCAACCGCAGTTACGTTTAAATATTTCAAAATATATTATAAACCTCTACAGTAAGAAAAAAACCTGACGAGACCTTCGACTAAAACAATTTCGTTACAAAAATCCTTTCGGGGGCAAAGAATATTGAATATTCATAGTATTCTAATATTCCCCAAGGAGCATCTGCTTCGTAAAAAACCTTAATTGAATTTTTAGCAGGGAATTTCGTGTTGTTTATAATTTTACCGTCTATAAAGCATGCCGGTTGGTACTTACACAAGTAATTAAGTAGTCAGAGTGCGCCAAAGTGCTGTTGTAATGTTTTTTTTTAGAGTCTTAGCGATTTTTCAACTAGATGGCGCTCAAGGTGACTTTCTATTAAAGGTGTTGTAGCAAAGAATTTGTTTATTTATTAATATGTCTTTTTTATTGATGTAATAAATACTTCACATAATCTCTTTGTAGAGTTTGGAGTCATCTTTAACTTATGCAACTTAAGATGTAATCAGTCGACGCTCGTATGATGGATAGTGATAACAGTTCTCCATAGAACAGCACTATGGATATAAAAGAGTACACAGTGGCGATCATGGTACCCCTCATAAGTTACCTGTCCTGAGGACTATGGTGTTATGGATCCGTACCCTGTAAGACATATAGGTTTCGACATAGAATAGGCTATCCCTTGCTTTCCGAAGGGGGGGGGGATTGTTAGTAATGCGGATTATCAGTCCCATTGCTAGCAATATACCCTGTTATGTCGACCTCCACGTGGTTCCCCCTGGAAACCATCGTGCTGAATTCTAGGTGTATTCATCACGGTGGGCTAACTGACCTACCCTTTCATCCTCACTAATCATCCTCCATTGGTGCTTCGCCAGCGTATACCGTTAGTGCAGGCGGGATTACCATATCATTATCATCCATTGAGAAAAAAAAACCCTTTTCCGTGAGTGTCTTAAGAGGCGGCTAAGGGAGCTTATGCTGGAGTGATGGACAGCAGCGTCGCTCTTAATTTTTTTTTATACAACTTAGAATGGCAAACGAGCTATAGAAAGTGGTAAATATAACCAAAAGCCAAACTGCGATTGCCAACCTGCCTGCCAAGCGTGGCAACTACTAGCAAACCCCCTCTTATGGGGGGAGCTATGTTCAGCAGTGGACAGTTAATGGTTGATACAACAATGGTTCTATGGATCTGTACCCTGTAATTTCAATGTTTTGGGGGGAAAGGGATTGTTAGTAATAAGGTTTAATACCACCATTGCTAGCAATATACCCTTTCAGGTCGACCTCCACCCGGTTCTCCCTGGAAATCATCATGGTTAATTCTTGTCGAATTCATCATGGTGGGCTAACTGACCTGCTTTCATCGTCATCTATCATCTCCCACTGATGCCCCACCAGCGTATACTGATAGCGCAGGCGGGGTTACCATTTCATTATCACACATTATCGCATATCCTTCAAGTTGTAATACAGCTAATGTCTGTGTTATAATAAATCCAGTTACTAGATCCAGAAAGTTCAATAGAATGGAATATCGATAGAATATAAAAGATTTTTTTTTAATGCAACAGAATGGCAAACGAGCTGATGGAAAGTGGTAACCGTCGCCTATAGACATGAGCAGTAGCATGGACATAACAGAATATACTGTTTCGTCCATGATTACCCCCCATGCGTTGCCATTCCTGAGGACTCAGGTGTTTCTCTGTACACTGTAAATTGGAAAAAGGGTAAAGAATGCTATTTGCATTGAGACCATTTTTTGTACCATATTCTCGTTTGGTCAATAAACATATTTAAAGCCTATCGAAAGTTTGTAAGGATGGATTGATCGATATGAGATCTACAGGCGACGGTTACCACTTTCCATCAGGTGGGCCGTCAGCTTGTTTGCCATTCTAAGTTGTATAAAAAAAATAATGAATACATGGATTTTGTATTGTTTCGTAAAATCTTTATTGTACATAATTTGCATTGGACACATTAAACGATGTAATATACAATGGCGGACTTATCCCATAGAGCGATCTCTTACGGTCAACCTTTGAGAAGATGAAAGAAAACTATAAAATTTACACAATTAGATGTTTGTTATTCTTTTAAGCAAAAATTACTAAAAGTTAGTACAGATATAGGTTATATTATAATGCAGTATATAGTATATTTAATATATTGATTCACGCGGGCAAAGCTGTAGGATAGAGTAATATGTTCGTAAAAGTGATGACACGAATTAAGAACCTCCTGCTTTAGAAGTACATAATTTGAAAAGCGTACAAAATAAACCACAGTTAACTTGCGTAGACCGCTCCCCGAATAATGTACAGTGAATAAAAGATTTTAAACAATTTATGAATAAAAAATATTGCACTTAAAAATAGCGGAAAAGCCGTGTTGCCAGACATCCGGTCGGAATCAAATTAACCGGCTGAGGGGTGGGTGATGCGGCGCGGGGTGACACGAATTATTCAATTTCCGTGGAAAGCGCAGTGGATCCAATCGGTTCAGGTTAATTGCTCCGGGACGCGGTGAGCGTGTCTACTTTTACATTGTTTTGACTTTTCCACACAGTATTTTATTTATTTATTTATTTAAGGCAAACAAACAGCTAAAATAATACATAATTATATACTTAAATAGTAATTTGGTAGCCACTAGAATTTGTACAAAATAAAATACAAGTAAACGAAACACAAAATTAGACAATACTAAAATTAAACAAATATAAACAAAATAAAACAAACAAATACTATTGAAAACTACAGCAACATTGTCAATAATAATGCTCAGAAGTTAATAAAACATTTTTTCAGAAAAACACATTATATGAAAATAATACCTGTATAATCATTAAAAAAAAATTGATAATAATTTAGAAAAAAAAAAATTAGGAAAAATCAAGACTTCTGACTGTATATTAAAGAAACATTATATAAAAAAGAAATCTTTGACAAATTCAAAATGTTAATTACCTATTACCGCCATATGCCGTTTTATCTCATTCTTAAACTTTATTTTCGACCCTATAAAGGGATCAATATCGGAGAACATATTTAAAGCCAATATAATTAATAAAAAAAGCGCAAGAGTGTAATAATTAATAAATTTATTAAACTTTAATACACTCAAAAAGTGTAAATGGCGGACTTAACACCACATGGCGTTATCTACCAGTCGACTGTAGACAGGAATAACGGAAAATATAATTGACGGTGCAACGTGATTATTATAGAATTAAAATAAAACAATCATTAAATTAAAACATACATATAATATACGTATTGTATGTATGTTGTCATAGAATTACTGTTTTAATTTCGTATGTATGTAGGTAATTTACATATTATATATACATGTACATAAAATTTTACTGTGCGTTAAAATTTAAAATAAAAATAAATAAAACTTTTTACTACTATAATTATACAACCTAAAAAGTAATTATCTTTGAGTATAATTAATACCAAGGTGCACTGTTAATACCATTGTCCTTTATAATCTAGAGGTTAAAATAAATGTATAAATGAAAATAAATAAAAAATATTGACATAATTAACTAATTCAATGTAACGATTAATATGTATTTAGAATAATTATTTGGACATACGTAATTGATAAATTTTTGCTTAACATGTGCTAAGACAAAATTTGCATGCCTTTAGATAAGGCGAAATGTGTAGCTCAGTTACCATTTAAGACCTTTGTACCACATTTCGAGCAAATAAATTATTCTTATTCTTATGAAAAAAAAATACATATAAAAATAAATAATATCCGACAAAACCTACTCAGTTACAAGGAAACACCGGTATCAGACAGAGTGATTACAATTTTATGAAATCTAAATAAAAAGAACGTAGTTCTTTGAATGCCAATTTGGCGGGGGCAGGTCTAATGTCAAAGGGTAAATAATGCACAGAAATTATTTTAAATTAGATTTAAATACATAGTTCTTTTATATAACTTGGAATAATTAATATGCTCATGGTCCATTTGATAATAAGAAATTTATTTTATTTATTTATTTATTCATTAGTACAAAACATGGCGGATTTAATACTAAAAGTCAACCATAGGGAAGTGTCAGAGTACTCGAATGCGGTACTAATAATTATTCATATACATACATACTAAAACTACATATGTAAACGAATATATATATATATATATATATATATATATATATATATATAACTTATACATATTTGGCATATTATTATATACGAAATTGAAAATAATATAAAGTATTTACTGCTCGGATAAAGTAAAAAAGTGAGCATGAACATCTATTTGTAAGAAAATTTATGTTCACTATATGTACACTGATTTATATAATCGTGCAATGAAGTTTAAATAAATACATCAGGCTTAAATCGGAATATGGAAAATAACTTTATATTATTTATATTATTGAAAATTCCATGTATGATATTCTTCAAGTTTTTCCCAATCAAGCTTATAAATTTGGCGAACGGTGGATCCAATGCATATTTCAGTATTTTGTTATAAATTTTAATCCAATCAAAGACTCATTTACTTTTTCAAATATATAATAATAGATAATATAAATATAAATAATAATAATAGATAGCATTTTTATTTCCTTGATTTAGACAATTATACATGAATTGGTACATGATTGTTTAAAACAAGTCTTCTGGATTTATCTATTATTGTGTTTTATATTATTCTATATATTTTTTGTAAGTATATTATTCCATATGTTTGTATGTTTATTTATCATAAATTGTTATATTTAAAATATTTATTTAATTTACAAATTGTTTTTGTTAAATCAATGCACCGCTATTTACTCTCTCTGTTTATCGTAACGGTTGTCTGGTAGAGAGTGCCATCAGGCACAAAGTCCGCCCTGTACACATATTCTAATGTATGCAAAAGTATAAATAAATAAATCTATTAATAAAATAAAACTTTATTGATTTGAATTGTTCGTGCGCTATCAATTTTAATTGAAACTTACTCATCGACAGTTGGTAACTTAGTTAATCCGCGGCAAATACAAAGAGTTGAACCAAACATGAATTCTGTGAAATGTAAAGTTATTTTAACGAACTGACTTTATTGGGATAAAATTGAATAAGTGGATTAAATGGGAGCCTAATTTCGGCTCTAAAAATAATGCTTGGATGGAATCTAAATTATATTTTCAATTAAAGTATGACGTTACTTGATTGTGACGGATTACGGGTTTATTTAATGTTGACGCTAGTGTTGGTTGGTAAATGATTTAATGTTAATAGTATTGATGACTAGTGCAAAATCATACTATTAAATAAATTTTATAATATTCCTGTAGTGGTCATTATCATACAAAGAGGAATAAACAATATTTTGTTGCACTTATTCAGTACTATACTCAGCTCCGAGCGCTGACGCACGTCTAACGTCCGCGACATTTGACGCTAGACTGCCCGGTTGACAGCTACGCCCTCTATTGTTGTACATGAGACAATACATTATGTTTATTGTATGAGATCAAACATTATTTAGTTGAATTATTCCAATAAACAATGAGTTCTCGGGAATGGCAACGCATGGGGGGTATCATGGGGGAAAGAGTATATGTCCATGGTATTGCTCATGTCTATTAGTGATGGTTACCACTTTCCATCAGGTGGGCCGTTAGCTTGTTTGCCATTCTAAGTTACTTAAAAAAAATTGCTACTGATACTTTTTTTATTGATGACAATGGAATGGTAGTCCCGCTTGTGTTATCGGTAAATGCTGGCGGGGCATCAGTGAAGGATGACAAGTGAGTATGAAAGCAGGCCAGTTAGTTTATCGTGACGAATTCCATAAGAATTTATCAAGATCCAGGGGAACCATGTGGAGGTCGACTTGATATGCTAGCAATGGGGCTATTACGTCTTCATTACCAACAATCCCTTTCCATCCATATAATAATAATAGACAGCGTTTTAGACAATTATACAGGCAGGTGGGTAAGTAATTGGCAATTAGGTTTTTAGTTATGTTTTAAGAGGGACGTTGCTGCCTCGACCATAACTTTCCTTTTCCATAATGTGAATTTACTGGGTACAGAGGAATAACACCTGAGTCCTCAGGAATGGCAACGCATGGGGGGTATCATGGACTTACTGCTCATGTCTATAGGCGACGGTTACGACTTTCCATCAGGTGGGCCGTCAGCTTGTTTGTCATTCTAAGTTGTATAAAAAAAAAATATTATTGTTATTGGATGATTGTAATATTCAATTTAATGTAATGTTTTTTGTATGTTTATCCCTTATTTCAAATACAATGTACATTGTTTTTTTGAATAAATGACTAAATACTAATGTTAGCAATGGAGTGTGACAGCTACACTGCTGGCAATATACCCTATTAGGTCGATCTCCACGTGGTTCCCTCTGGAAACCTTGTTGAATTCATCACGATGAGCTAACTGACCTGTTTCATCCACACCTATTGTCTCTCACTGGTGCTCCGCCAGTGTATATCGCTAGCACAGGGTTACCATTCCATTATCACTCATTAAAAAAAATTACTTGAATAATGTCAAATAACGAATTATTTAAAATATTATAAGATTTACTTTTTTCACAAATTTTACAGAAAATAAGTAGTTACATGAAGAAATATGGCCGTGTGGTCCCGCCATAGAATAAGCCATCCCTTCCTATCCCGTGGGTGTCGTAAGAGCCGATTAAGGGAGGGCAAGGGATGGACAGCAGCGTCACACTTAAAACATCTCTAAAGCCTGACTGCGGTTGCCAATCCACCTGCCAAGCGTGGCAACTACTGGCTAAATCTCCCAATGGGGACGCTTATGTTCAGCAGTTGACTGTTAGAGGCTGATGTGATGATGAAGAAATATAACTATATATATACAAACGCATATATAATACAAAATTTTTTGAGAAATTGGACCTTAAACTAGATCTGTATCTCAGGGATCCAGGTCCCCATCTCGGACACACTGCACCGTTTGCATTAGTTAAGGGTAAAATTTAAATTAAATTTTTTGAAATGTTTAAAAATGGAATGGTATTCCCCCAAATTATAACAGCTTAGATAAGATACTGTGAGAATAACGGAATAAAAATACAATATTCCGCTTGCCTTTTCATGCCAATGTTGAAAGAGATAACTGAGGGAACTGGAGAAGGGGAATTCAAAATAAAACGTAGCGTGGAAAAGCACTTAGTGGGCTGGCATAGTGCGGCCTGCCGTTGAGAGTATAATATTATTTTTTCGATGGATCTCATTCATGAAACAAAATAATGTCCATGTTTGTGTGTGCCCGCGTGCGTGCGTGGATGCGTGCGTGCGTGCGTGCGTCCATACGTGTGTGCGTGCTTGTGTGTGGTCAGGATTAGTGCTTATATGTTGTGCTATTATAAAATTAAAATCGTTTATCAAGCTAAGTACCTGGTCAGCAAGGAAATATTACTCTCATGAGGAGATAGTTTCTGTAGTTATTGCATTGTGGCGAAAGCCGCCGGATACTAACTTACGTATGTGATTTACATATAAGTGAATTATCAAGCTTAATCGCTCAAGCGTCAAACAATTTTTAAACTTTAATATTTTTTATTGCATTTGTAAATTACATTGTTAATGCATTTATAAATATTCAGAGCAAGGGTGGACTTAGGTATCTCTGACCGAGATCTCTTCCAGTCAACCCAATACAGTTGGAAAGCATGTCGTTAGCGGGCAGCTGAAGTGCTACAAATATTAATATTTAGAATACATAAACAAATATACAATTAAATAAAATATTAAAATATATAATAAAATATTACATAAATACAAATACTATTTACTACTATTATAATTGTCGACTTTACGTTTTTATTTTTATGTATTTTATTTTTTTGTTTTTTATTTTTGCTAAGTTTACCATTGCAATCTTTTTGAAGGAACAATAAAGAGTCTATCTACTTGATAAGAAGTTCACCCTCATACATTACAACCTAAATGGTCGCGTACAACGCGGTTTCAGAGATGTTTTCTCCCACGAACACTCAGGTTATGGAATGAGCTCCCTGCCGAGGTTTTCTCAAGAGACTACAGCATGGGGCTCTCCAAAAGGGGGATAAAGAGGTTTCTTCAAGGTCGGCAACGCGCGCGTAATGCCTCTGGTATTGCAGGCGTTCACAGGCTACGGTAACCGCTTACCATCAGGTGGGCCGTATGCTTGTTTGCCACCTCAGTGGTATAAAAAAAAAATAAGAAGCAAAGTCAACTTGTAGATATATAATTTCGAATTGTATTTTTTTTTGTGATTCTGTGAAATGTATTAGTTTTATTAAATATTTTTAGTTATGATTGTATATTATATATGCTTGATATCATATTTTTTAATTGATAGCCCCCATGAAATAAATTAAAAATATTTTTTATTCAACAATTGTAAATTAAAATATCATCAATTAGAGTATTTGTGAAACATTTTCACGTACTTTTGGTTGAAAGTATTTTCTCCACATGCTTATATTTAAATGAAGTGGTAGCCCCGACTGTGCTATCAGTATACGCTAGTAGAACACCATTGAGAGATGATAAATGGGGACCAAAGTAGGTCAGTTAGTCCCTCGTGACGAACTTAACAAGAATTGATCACGATGGATTCTAAGACCACGTAGCTACATCTTACCCTTCAAACCGAAACACAGCCATGCCAACACAATTGCTTCACGGTAGAAACACGAATGGGACTGAGGTGCCCAAGCAAACGACTTTTGTACAAAGTGTCCATCTGGTGCTGTGCTGTAAGTAATGCAAATAAATTATATATCTATCTATCTACTTACTTACTTATTTTATCAGGAGAGGTATAATAATAAAATCGTAGGCACCAAACTTTAATACGTTCCAAACTTTACACAAGTTAACCACGCAGAGTTCTGGCTAAATTCTTACCTAAACGCTGTCTTCAATATAACTTTTTTTACCTGAAAGTCTATTCTGTAGTTTAATTTAAAAGGAATCCCTTAGACAATTTGAGGACTATACTAAGAAATCCATTTCTGACCAACGTATGAGGGCAGAAGAGTTTGTGAATTATTAAGAAATGACTCAGCGTTCTCTTGTATAATATTATTTTTTTAACCGATTTTATATGGATAGATAGATAGATTATTTACTTACATTACTTGCAGCACACAAATTACAATAAACATATACAATAAAAAGAGATAAAATAATGTATATACTAAAAAAAAACAAAATATGTAAAATAAGTAAGTACGTATGCCATAGCAATACAAAATGGTCAGAACTCAGTTTATTTTTTTAGCATAAATAGTCTACGATAACATGGCACACCCCTTCAAAATCTAAAGAGCAAATATACATATATATATATATATATATATATATATACATATATGTATGTATATATATATATATATATATATATATATATATATATATATATATATATATATATATATATATATATATATATATATATATATATATATATATATATATATATATATATATATATATATATATATATATATATATATATATATAAAACTACAAAAGATGTTCCTTTACAAACACAAACTAACACGTTTGTATATGGTCACGTTGGAGGGGTTTGCTATGTTACAATCTATAAAGCAGGGGGGGTTATTAGTAATGCGAATTACCAGTCTCTCGTACACTTCCATAGGCTTTGAAGATGTTTTAAGAGGGACGCCGCTGTCTATCCCTCGCCATCCCTTAGTCGCCTCTTACGACACCTATGGGAAAAAAAGTGGTGGGTTATTTTATACTGGGACTATACTATTTCATTATAATCCGTTAAAAAAAAAAACAGAAGCCTATGTCCTTTACATTTTTAAATATTACATGTTACCTTTAATAATGACTGTATTATAGGTTAAAACACAAAAAGACAACAAACATACCAACTGAATTAAAACCATATTTAGAATTAACAGAATTTTTCATCGTGCCTCCCACCAAATTGTTTATAATTACTCCTCTCCATCCAAAAGTTGCCTGGAAGAGATCGCTTTTAACGATAAGGTCGTTCATTGTTTTCTCATTGGGATTATTTCTTGTAATTGTTTATAATTATAATAAGTTTACTATTGTAATCTTTTGGAGGAAACAATAAACAGTATCTATCTATCTATCTCAATTTCACATTTATATCTACAGTGACTTCTCTTTCGCCCATGGAACCCTAAAATGAAGAATCTACGTATATAGCACCAAACAAATGAGGTGCGTGTAAGGGTTTTGATATGCGTTCCGCGTTCCCGACAAATATTCCACATTGCTCATAACCAAGGCACGGAATTTCAGGCGTCGTTGTCGTGTTTAAATGTAAACTCCGTTCGCAAAAACTTCAAATGTCGCTTTGACGTATTGTAGCTACTAATATTTACTCGTGACTTGGTCTGCGTGACCGGGATTTGGGATTAGTTGGTATAAAAGTAAAGCTTATTAACTTCTCAACATCATACAGAATGATTCCAAATAGAGTAGGCCACACTTTCCTTTGAGGCGACTAAGGGACTTCGACAATGCTCGAGTGATCAGCAGCAGTGTCCCTTTTAAAACATCACCAAAGTTTAATTCGTCATCATCACTATTTCAGCCATTATCCGTCCACTGCTGGGCATAGGCCTTCCTCATAGATTGCCATAAGGAACGGTCCTGAGCCACCTGCATCTACTGACTACCTGCAATGCATTTGAGGTCGTCAGTTCAGTCAGCCAAAAAGCCTAACCTGCGGTTGCCAATCCAACTACCATGCGTGGGGGGAAAGGATTAAGGGTTGTTAGCAATGGAATTTGACGGCCACATTGCTAGCAATATGCCCTATTAGGTCGACCTCAACGTGGTTCCCTCTGGAAACCATCGTGAACAATTCTTGTTGAATTCGTCACGATGGGTTAACTGACCTGCTTCATCCTCACCTATCATCCTTCACTGGTGTCCCGCCGGTGTTTACCGATAGTGCGGGTGGGGTTACCATTCCATTATCACGTATAAAAAAAAGACCATGCCTGGCAACTACTGGCAAAGCTCCACTTATGGGAGACGTCTATGTGCAGCAGACGTCTATGTTAACGGCTGATATGGTGATCAAACAGTATATCTTTGAAGATAATTCGTTGAGCCATTAATGCGCCAATTAACAAAAACAATAAACAAACTCACTTTCGCATTTATAATATTAATAAAGATATTCTTCGTGGAAACGCACAGAGGGCAACGTGGGCGTCGCAGAGTATTCTGTGATATACATATATGTTTTTTTTTATACAATGAGGTAGCAAACATGCATACCTGCGACTCACTTGATGGTAAACTGTCACCGTAGCCTATGAACGCCTGCAATACCAGAGGTATTACGCGCGCGTTGTCGACCCTGAAGAAACCTCTTTACCCCTCTTTTGAAGAAGCTGTAGTCTCTTGGAAAAACCTCGGTAAGGAGCTCATTCCATAACATGTACAAGTCTATAGGCGAAAATTACCACTCTCCATCAGGTGGGCCGTAAGCTTGTTTGCCATTCCAAGTTCCATAAAAAGCAGACCGATTAAGAAGTTTCTCCATTCCGAAATGGATCAGAAGTGTTTACCTCTTGACATTTACAACATAAATTCAACATTATATTTTTAAACTGCCGTACTTTTGATTAATTAGAAGAATATATCCCGGCCGCCCACTGCCGCCGCCCGGGCGCCGAAACTTCCAGCGCTCCCCAACTTTCCCGGGGGAATTTACATTTTCAATGCGAAATTATGTCGTTCGATGGCCCCGGAATAAACGATGACACTTATGCAAAAATTTGCCGAACTCAAGACCCGTTTAGATCATCCAACGTGTGTCTGGAAGCTGATTTATCTTTTCTTCTGTTTTTAGAAAAAAATTAACAATTTAACGTCCACAATTTAACAATTTAATTTTAGTATGAATAAGGGAAGGCGATGTGTGAGCAGCAGCGTCCCTCTTAAAACATCTCTAAAGCCTGACTGCGATCGCCAATCCGCCTGCCAAGCATGCCAACTACTGGCAAGACACCAAAAGGCGAGGCAAACGCACAGTCCAGCAGTGGACAGTTAAAGGCTGATATGATGAATATGAATAACCATATTAATAAATTTTGCTATTTTAGACATTTGTTCGGTTGGTTCTCTTTTATTCAGGTTTAAGCATTAACTGACAGTTTGACCATATTAAAGTTATGTTCTATGGAATCGTTCGGATTGATAACAGCTGCCGAATTTCACCATCATACAATCAGCGATGAATTAAAGTTCCATCCCTACCATCTGAATGAGTGGCGATCTTCCACCTTCTTCCTTCCAGTGTGATTTTCAAGGCACTTTTTACCAAGTACAAGTATACTTAAGAATTAACCTCTAGAAGTGGTATTTCCGAACCGATACGATATCGTAAACTTCAAGAGCCTTTTTAAAAAGTTGATAGCGCACTTGCGATTCCTCCGGAGTTATGGGTGTTCATAGACAGCAGTAGCTACCATCAGATGAGCAGCACGCTCGTTTGCTTTTGTGTTATAAAAAAAGTTTTCGTGTTTTACTTTATCTAGAAATCTATGAAACCTATAGGAAAAGAAAGGGAGAAAAATGGTACGTTTCTCAATTGAATTTTGCATTTTATATAGTTCTATTTTTTTTATACTACTTAGAATGGCAAACAAGCTGAATGAAACGGTCCAGCTGATGGAAAGTGGCAACCATCGCCCATGAGCAGTACCATTGACACAACAGAGTACACCGTCTCGCCCATGATACCCCCCATGCATTGCCATTCCTGAGGACTCCGGCCTTATTCCTCTGTACCCTGTAAATTCACTGTCATATCCCGCCCTTCAAACCGAAACACAGCCATGCAAACACAACTGCTTCACGGTAGAAACACGAATAGGACAGAGGTACCTAAGCAATCGACTTTTGTACAAAGTCTCCCTCTATTTTATATATTTTATATCATGTAGCACTCTCATAGGAAGGACGATTTAATGGCATCTTATTTGATATAAACTTACTTTAAATATACATATACTCAAAAAAAATTTACGAAATCTATTTTCTTACTTTATTGATACTATGTTGAATTAAGTTGATAATATTTGGTTGCTTTTTAAACACACTTTGGTAGGATTTGATTATTTCTAACTAAACAGGACAGGATATGTACTTTCAAGTAGTAATACTCCATCACTGGATGGTATTTTGGATAATGTAATTCATCCATAACGAGGCACTAGCGGCAATTAACGTCCTCGCTTGCGGTGAAATGACTTAAAGCAGTCTGTAGTTCTGGAGTTACAACTCAAGTTATGCACTCTTATTGCTTAATCGCTTTGTAACAGTTTGTGCCGTATTTACAAGTTTTGGAATGGCATTTACTTCTCTAAATCTCTGTACTGTCATCTAATCTTTTAAATGTAAATGATTTTTTATGGATCATATGACCATTCTACATTTAGAATGATACTTACTTTACTACCAAATTTTCTATTTACTTGTTTGTTATTACCTACTTAATATTCTCTTTGCTTTATGGTTGATTAGTAAAGAACTCTCCTAGGAGTTCAGCCCGCCATATATACATTCACTTATATAAATGTACATTACTTTACTTACATAAAGTTTAAATAAATAATTAAAATTAATAAAATTTCTATAACAAGACGGCCCCTTCAAAATATATGTTTGAAATATCATAAAGTATTTCACAAGTATTTTATTTGGAATCGAGCCTGCGACCCTTGCCGGGAATCCAGCCAATTACCCGTTCGGCCACATATCTATATAGCAACGTATAACTTAATCTGAAAACAATTTCTCTCATTACATTGTTGATGAGGAGTTCTATGAGCTTGTACCCGCATTATTTTACAAATAAACTTGT
This sequence comes from Galleria mellonella, assembly GCF_026898425.1. Taxonomy (NCBI): domain Eukaryota; kingdom Metazoa; phylum Arthropoda; class Insecta; order Lepidoptera; family Pyralidae; genus Galleria; species Galleria mellonella. The sequence goes on along the minus strand of NW_026441984.1, from coordinate 798,838 downwards.
TAAAAGTATGTTATTGAGTTCAAATCTATTAAAGTTTGTCCATAAAGGGTATAATTTTTGGAACATTATCAAAATATGTGGTTTGCTAAAATTTTATTTAACTACAAAGTTACCAGTATATTTTATAGAAGTTGCGTAGAGTTATGTATTTTTAAATTGCAATACATTTTATTTATTACTGAAATAAATCTACAGAGAATGATGGTTATTTTTTTTATACAACTTAGAATGGCAAACAAGCTGACGGCCCACCTGATGGAAAGTGGTAACCGTCGCCTATAGACATGAGCGGTGCCATGGATATAACAGAGTATACTGTTTCGCCCATGATACCTGCCATGCGTTGCCATTCCTGAGGACTCAGATGTTATTCCTCTGTACCCTGTAAATTTACGCCATATCCCACCCTTCATACCGAAACACAGTCAAAACACAACTGCTTCACGGTAGAAATATTTTAAACAAAGTCTATGCTGTTAAAAATCATTTATTCATTTGTAGAATGTAGTAACCATATAAAAAAGTGGTTTTAGCTGCGAGACGATGTATTTTAACAAATACATCAATAGAAAAATTACAAAATATTTTAATCTTTAGTCTATGTGAGAATTAGTTAAAAAATAATTTTTTTTGCAACTTAAAACAAGCTGACGGTTCACCTGCTGGAACGCAGTAACCGTCGCCTATAGACATGAGCAGTACTATGTACATAACAGAATATACTGTTTCGCCCATGATACCCCGCATGCGTTGCCATTCCTGAGGAGTAACGTGTTATTCCTCTGTACCCTGTAAATTCACTACCATTGAATTGTCAACGTAAGTGCCCGTAAAATAGTCACAAAAAATATCTTCAGACATATTGGAAATCTTTTTTCTCCTGAAAGTTGCCTAAAACATTTATCTTCGGCTCTATTAAGTGGAAGGCTCATTACCTACCTGTGATCTCTAAACACGTGTCACTCGAGAGGTTGTTAACTTTTACGGTCACGAGATAGCTACCCTTATTATGCGAATAGAGGTGAACGAATTGTATTATTAGATAAGTTTAGTTCAACCAGAACATCGATGTACAACAAACTATAGATTTCCAATTCGCAAAAAGTGCAATTTTGATTGTAATAGTTACAGGTCTATGTTTTAACGATTATGTTATTGTTGTTAATTTATTGTAATTAATGTTATATGGGGCGAGGGATAGGCAGCAGTTTCCCTGTTAAAACATCTCCAAAGCCTAACTGTGGTTGCCAATACGCCTGCCAAGCTATTGGCTCTAAAGGGGAGGTTTATGTTCCGCAGTGGATAATTAAAGGTTGATGTGACGACGATGAATGTTTATATGGATAGATAGATAGATAAACACATTATTTGAGCCATTTATGACACACGTAAATTACCAATAAGTTTCACAATCAGATTATTTACATTTTTTCAAATATAAAACAAAAGATGAAGTATGGAGATATGTTTTCAACAAGTGTGTCGCAGGCTAATATGGCTAAATTGATTACAACTGATATAATGAGAAAACCAAAATGCTTAATATATAAAATAAAATAACAGTCATTTGCTTATGATTTGCCGTTTTGGTGTACGTTACATTTTAACGCTGTAAATATTATAAAATGTCACTAGAATTATTTTTGTTTTATTAAAGGCATTTTTTCATCATGAACTTTTTTAAAACTTTAAACTGATGTAAAAAGTGTTTATTTTCGAATTTATGACTTTTAAAATCTTTTTGATATTTTAAGGTATACTTAATCCAGGTTTACCAATGACACAGAAAGTATTTTTTTTTATGCAACTTAGAATGGCAAACAAGCTGATGGCCCACGTGGTGGAAAGTGGTAACCGTCGCTTATAGACATGAGCCGCACCATGGACATAATAAAGTATAATATTTCGCTCATGATACACCCCATGCCTTTGCCTTTCCTGAGGACTAAGGTGTTATTCCTCTATACCCTGTAAATTCACTGCCATATCCCACACTTTAAACCGAAACCCAGCCATGCAAACACAACTGCTTCACGTTTGAAACACGAATGGAACAGAGGTAGCCAAGCAAAAGACTTTTGTACAAAGTCTCTCTCTGATCTTATTATATCTCGGAAGTATAATCGATTACACAAAGTAAATTTTCGAACGTTTCCTAAACAAATTCTCTTAATATTTTTTTATTTAATAATTGTATAGGTATCTAGTTTTTACTACATCGAGGTACAGGAAACAATAATTCCGTAGTGGTATTTGGAATCAGTTTGTGTTTATTATAGAGGGCGCTCCCCTCTCACTCATTGTTTTTTGTTGTCGTTACAAGTTATAATTTGAGTTGGTTTGTTTGCTTATAGCCTATTCGGACAATAACGTTGATTGTAATGGTGTGGAGTTGATACAAAAGTTAATTTGATATAATATGGGTATGTATTTTAACTAAATGAGTATCTAACGGGTCTTCTAAAATAGGAAGATGCTGCTGATGATTTTCACCACCGTACAACCCGCCATAAACTAGAGTTTCATCCCAATCATCTAGACGAGTGGCGGTCTTCCACCGTGCGTTTTTGGAGGCACTTTCTTCCACGCACAACCACTCTTTGGAATCAACTTCCAGTAGCAGTATTTCCGAACCGATACGACATCATAACCTTCAAGAAAAGAGCATATTCCTTTTTAAAAGGCCAGCAGCACATCTGTAATGCCGTTGATGTTTCGGTGATCATGGGCGGCGGTAGTCACTTACCATCAGATGAGACGCATGCTCGTTTGCCCCCTGTGTTGTAAAAAAAATAGATTCCTAATTAGTTTATTCTATATTATTTATGTAATTTTTTTTTTATTTATTTGTTGTAACATGGTGGGTGATATCAAAAACTATTTTAAATTTGACTTATTTAAATATACTAGTGGTTGCTTTGTGGTCAAAATGCAACCATAACATACGTGTAATAAATGAATTTGTTATGGTTATGTTTGACATTCAATAAGACTATAGACAAATAATAATAAAGACAAACAATATTAATTGCAGGTGGCTTAGGACCGATCTTTATGGCAGTCTATGGGGGAGGCTTATGTCCAGCGGTGGACGGATAATGGCTGAAATGATGATGAATATTAATCTATTCTCACTTTGACTTGAATTCAATTATGTGTGACAAATATTTGGTAGTGTGTGTGATGTTCTCTTTTTATTAATTTAATTTTTTAATGCATAATTTAAAAAAAAAAATCAGCATTCTGTACTCCTTCTCTATTTAAACTATAAGTGCGTCTAATTTCATACCCCTCCGTCCGCGCAATTTTCATAAAAAGGGGTATAAAGTTTTTGCTTCGCGTATTAGTATATAGATTTCAAAATATAACATTAAAATTTTAAATTACTAATTGAAATAATATTTAAAATAATAAAATATTGGAAACAGATTCAATAGTATATACCTAATTATATTGTTATGAATTAATTTGTTATTCGCATTACTAACACAAACACACGTGCGCACGCGCAGGTACGCATATTTTATATACGAGGATTCTTACTAAAAGTGATGCTTTAGTGGATACAGTTAGTGGTAACTGCAATGCATTTGGGATTGATCGTTGCTTCATCTAGTCGGGACGTCCTATGCTTTGATTGCCATTACGAGGTCGCCATTCAAGAACTTTTCTTCCCTATCGGTTGTCGATTATTTTAGCTATTTGATTAGCCCATTGTTACCCCAGATTGTTTTTCCTTCAGGCTATGTCGGTCGCTTTGGCTCTTCTGTGGATGTCCTCAATTCAGCTGCTATCAAGCAGAGAAGAACATGCCAATAAGCCGTATACTACAAAACACGGATCTATTTTCAGACACACTGTGCAGACTGTGCGGTGAGAAATCGGAATCCATGAAACACTTGACGTGCAATTGTGATTCATTGACAAGTATGCGTATGAGTCCACTAGGAACGGCTTACCTAGAGCCAGGGGATTACAGATATCTTAATGCGCGGGATATCCTTAAGGTAACATATAGGATCTACGAAATGATAGTACAAGGCAGGAAGAAGCACAAAAGATTCTGATGGGTCGATGTGCAATGGCTTAGCTGACCCCATATGCGAATATAAGATAAGATCACATAAAGAAACTCCGAGCATGGTCGTCTACATAGCTCGCTAAATAACTTAAAGCTTTTGCATACAACCAACTGTGTATGACCATGTTTTGGTTCCGTAGGTCATTACTGGCAACACGAATTGGATAGAGACCTTCGTCTTCAAATTTTGAGGTATTTTGGATAAGCATTGAGACAGTCTTTTGGTTAAGAATATTTTGAATTACAGTAAACACCAAATCCATATTTACGTCTAGTGTGTATCAACAGAAGTTATTGAACATTTAAACAAACATCATTTACTTGACAAAAACAGTTTGCTGTAAGTATGTCAATTAGTAACACAAATTATATATTTAATACTTGGTTGAATTTATTTTGAACAGTACTCTTGTTATAATTTCAACAAAACAAAACATTTGTAATACATTTTATCGAAATAGTAGATTATATAAAATGTTATTAGGCTAGATATTAGACTAATTTTTCATCGTGCCTCCCATCAAATTGTTTATAATTACTTCTCTCCATCCAAAGGTTGCCTGGAAAAGATCACTTTTAGCGATAAGGTCGCCCATTGTTTTCTTATTGTGATTATTTCTTGTAATTATTTATGTTTATAATAAGTTTACTATTGTAATCTTTTGGTAGAAACAATAAAGAGTATCTGTCTATTTATCTATATAACTACAATTTTTTAAATAACATTTTGCCACAGAAGAACTATAAGCTATATTTGCCATACCCTACCATATCAAATTAGCTGTTAATTGTTCTCCCCCATTGGAGGGGTTTTCTAGTAGTCGCCATGCTTGGCAGGCGGGTGTACAACTTCAGTTAGGTTTTGGTGATGTTTTAAGAGCTCTCGACCATTAAGTTCCCTTAGTCGCCTCTCACATGGCACATGGAAAGGAAGGCGCGACCTATTCTATACTGCGACCACACGGCTAGCTATATTTACTACATATATAGATATAAAAAAAGCAGACATTCGTAAAAGTACATCGTGTTAATAACTTACAAATTTATATACTCTCTTGTAGACAACTGCCTTGATGAAGTCTATCAGGTCATACTTACGAAAACAAATTTTATTGTTTGATGAGCTAGTGCGTCAAAGCGATACGCGTCACCGTCTTCATAATACATTTATCATATACATATTATTTTTATAATTAGTCATATATTATTTTCTAGTATAGCGCATAGGTGGATGCAGGTGGCTCAGGACCTTTCTTTATGGCAGTCTATGGGGAAGGCTTATGTTCAGCGATGGACGAATAATGGCTGAAACGATGATGTCGATGAAAGCGAATAAGTCGCTGTTTGTTTTGGCATAGAATGGACTACCGCTTTTTTCCTGTGGATCATATGATGCTAGTAATTGGCATGCAATTCAAGGAAACCACCAGAGGGAGACTGTACAAAAGTTGATTGCTTGGTCACTTCTGTCCAATTCGTGTTTCTACCGTGAAGCAGCTGTGTTTCAGTTTGAAGGGTGGGATATGGCAGTGAATTTACAGGGTACAGAGGAATAACATTTAAGTCCTCAGGAACGGCAACGCATGGGGGGTATAATGGACGAAACAGTATACTCTGTTATGTTCATGGTACTGCTCATGTCTATAGGCGACGGTTACCACTGTCCATCAGGTGGGCCGTCAGCTTGTTTGCTATTCTAAGTATCATAAAATAAACGTAAATATTAGTCCACAGTTACTTGTGTAAAAAGAATCCTCAAACTGTAATGCCAACAATAATTTTCCTTGTTGTCCTTTAACCCCGTGGGACTCGTAGCATTTTGTAAACGTGTCGAAGAAAACGAAATGGGATTCCCATGTGATTGATACACATAAACGTCTGTATTGTATTCCGTATGTAAAGTTTATATAGATCATTATCATATCAGCCTTTAACTGTCCACTGCTGAACATAAGCCTCCCCTTAAAGAGGAGTTTTGGCAGTAGCTGCCACGCTTGGCAAGCAGGTTGGCAACCACAGTTAGGTTTTGGTAATGTTTCAAGGGGGACACTGCTGCCCACCCCTTCACCATAAGCTCTCTTAGTCGCTTCTTACGACACCCACGGGTAAAAAAAGGGTGGCCTATTCTATGCCGGGACCACTGATTATTAAAGCATATTTATTTATACAAGAATATGTATATAAATATTTATTATCAGGAAAGAGCTAATGTAGCCTTCCGCTTCCCTAATGATGTTTGTATTTCACCGACGTCTCTTCGGATAGGGGGGATGGCGGAATTATAGTTTTATTTGTAAAGGAAAACGCATTTAGGGACACACCACTTTTATGGACAACAAGGTGCCTTGGTGTCTGTGATACGTTTCAAGTATTAGCTTTTCTATTTATTTGTTTATTTATACTTTCTTGCACAATATAATTTGTATAAGTGGCGAGCTTAATTTCGTATGGCATTCTTTACTAGCTAATCTTGTAATTATTTATATTTATAGTAAGTTTACTATTGTAATTTTTTGAAGGAAATAATAAAGAGTATCTATCTATCATAAAGATTTTTTTTTATACAACTTAGAATGGCAAACCAGCTGACGGCCCACCTGATGGAAAGTGGTAACCGTCGCCTGTAGACATGAGCAGTACCATGGACATAACAGAGTATGCTGTTTCGACCATGATACCCCCCATGCGTTGTCATTCAAATTTGTTTGGGTACCTCTGTCCCATTCGTGTTTCTACCGTGAAGCAGTTGTGTTTGCATGGCTGTGTTTCGGTTTGAAGGGTGGGATGTGGCATGAATTTACAGGGTACAGAGGAATAACATCTAAGTCCTCAGGAATGGCAACGCATGGGGGGTATCATGGGCGAAACAGTATACTCTGTTATGGCCATGGTACTGTTCATGTCTATAGGCGACAGTTACCACTTTCCATCAGGTGGGCCGTCAGCTTGTTTGCCATTCTAAATTGTATAAAAAAAACTCCCAAATAATATAAGAACGGCGCAGACCGTTCGTGCCTTCAAAGATCAAACATTTTACAATACACTTGACAAATGAGTTATATATTATTATACAGTAGTTATTCTATGTTTATAATATTTATTTATATGTAAATACATATATATTTACTTGTAATTATATAATCGAAACAGTATACTCTGTTATGTCCATGGTACTGCTCATGTCTATAGGCAACGGTTACCACTTTCCATCAGGTGGGCCGTCAGCTTGTTTGCCATTCTAAGTTGTATAAAAAAAAATCTTTGTATCTATATTCAGTTACTAATTATAAGGCAATTATAGTTTTTTATGTATCATTTGTGCCCCATATATGTACATATGTTACGCTTTACTTACAAACTCAATGGACATTTTCTCCTTTCGGGTTACAAGGCTGAATTCTTTTAAGAGAAAAATGTCATCACTCTAGGTACTTTGCCATTTCCTTTATTAGTATAGTTATTTATATTAAATGTGATTGTACAATAAAGCTTATAATAAATAAATAATCAAAATAATTGCGTGTATGAAAAGATTGATGAATGTGGAAGAAGCGAAAGAGGTTTGTTTGAATCGAAGCATTTGGCGTTCCATTGTTTCTGCCTACCCTAATGGAAGACAGGCGTGACGGATATGTATGTATGTATGTATGTATTATTAAAATAATTATAGGTTTGTGTCACGTAATTTAAAACTAGTCTGAATGATTTTGTCTATTTTTTTTTATACCACTGAAATGGGAAATAAGTATACGGCCTACCTGATGGTAAGCGGTTTATTTTAAAGCCACTGTATTCTTTTAGCCGAATTAAATTTGTAAAACTGTTACGCTGTAAATGCTCATAACAAGTCTCAAGGACGTCTTGGCGATGTCGTATTTACTGACGTCAATGAAGCGTACCCCACAGTACTTTGACTGTTATTATCGAATTGAAAAACTATTGATACTGCCTTAACACGAGTGGTAATGGGCGTTAAATACATTGTTTTATTTGTTTTATTTTTATTTTAATATTGCATCTGGAATCAACAGCTTATATCTAGAATAATTAAAAATATTATATTTACTCCATACCTTAGCCAATTACAGATTCCCAATTTATATACCAGATAATATTATGGTTATTTTTGGAGGGTAGGTTAAATTAAATAGAAAAAAATAGTTAAAAATAAAATCTATGCAGATACTTATTTGAAACGTCGCATCACTGGAAGTTCAGCAATAATTAGTGTAAAAGTGTGTATTATTTGTGTGTGTAGTGTTGCGTGAATGTGGTGTATAAAGAAACAAAATGTCATGTGGTGTAAAAAAAGTGTATTGTACGCTTGTACGCGTATTGTTTTGTATAAAGGAAGGGTTACATGCAGCTAATTTCATAAACATACTTAAACAATTTCAATCTAGCATATTTCAGGTTAATTTATATATATATATATATATATATATATATATATATATATATATATATATATATATATATATATATATATATATATATATATATATATTATATATATTATATATATATATATATATATATATATATATATATATATATATATATATATATATATATATATATATATATATATATATATATATATATATATATATATATATATATATATATATATATATATATATATATATATATATATATATATATATATATATATATATATATATATATATATATATATATATATATATATATATATATATATATATATATATATATATATATATATATATATATATATATATATATATATATATATATATATATATATATATATATATATATATATATATATATATATATATATATATATATATATATATATATATATATATATATATATATATATATATATATATATATATATATATATATATATATATATATATATATATATATATATATATATATATATATATATATATATATATATATATATATATATATATATATATATATATATATATATATATATATATATATATATATATATATATATATATATATATATATATATTCTTTATTGCACTTGTAAGTTACATATAAAATAATCTATTAATAAATGTTGTGAGCAAGGGTGGACTTATCTCTGACAGAGATCTCTTCCAGTCAACCCAGTACAGTAAGAAAGCATTTCGTTAGCGTTCCTTGATCGTTTGTTAAAGACGGATAGTAAATAAAAACTGAAATTGAATTGGAGTAAAAACTAGCGCAGGCCAAGTCTCCCGGCAAATATATGGACCGCCATTGCGAGCCCATTCCGGTTTTATCTGATCATTACTGGTACACATAAACATTTGCCCGGCAAATAGTCGGCGCGGCCGCGTGACCGGCATCCCACTCAGTTCTCTTTATGCTCCACTATACAACACATTTCATATTACTTTTTATTACTCCTGTATTTTTCCCCTTTTGTATCTAATGTTATTGAAAATGGGATGTTTTCAGTGATCGCAGCTCTTGGCTCGTTAGTTTCGTTTTATTTTATGAACTTGGCCCTTGTATGGTCCCTTTTATTATTAGGTTACTATTCATGTGAGTTTGTATTGTTGGTGTCGAGAGTTTCTGGGTCATTTTTGTTGTTAATCAACTTCAAAAAGGATGAGATTTACAATTCGGTTGTAGTTTTTTTTTTTATGTTTGTTACCTTCTGTAACTCCGTTGATTGTAAACTGATTTGAATTTTTTTATACAACTTAGAATGGAAAACAAGTTGATGGCCCACCTGATGGAAAGTATTAACCGTCGCCTATAGACATGAGACATGGACACAACAGAATATACTGTTTTGCCCATGATACCCCCCTTGCGTTACCATTCCTGAGGATACAGGTGTTATTCCTCTGTATCCTGTAAATTCACGCCATATCCCACTCTTCAAATCGAAATACAGCCATGCAAACACAACTGCTTCACGGTTGAAACACGAATGGGTCAGAGGTATCCAAGCAAGCGAGTTTTGTACAAAGTCTCCCTCTGGTGAAATCCTTTTATATCTTGCAAAGCAAAATCTATTTGAATAATCATTATTAGTGTTTTTTTTTGTTTTGTATAAAATGTTCCAAAACTTTATTCTGATGGAAAGTGGTAACCGTCGCCTATAGTCATGAACAGTACCATGGACATAACAGAGTATACTGTTACAGGATCTATTTTCCTGAGATGATATACTTTCAGATTGGTTGCCATAGAAATTTTATCAAAATCGTTTCAATAGTTTAGTGTTTAAATAAGAATAACTGATACTACCACAACTAAAGTCGTTTTTTTTTAGTTAATCTTATTACCATTATTTTTTAAATTACTTAAATATGAATTTGTGTTTTGAGATTTAATCTCTCTGTAAGTATATCCTTTCAGACAGAAATAGGATTTTCCAATTAGGTTTAAAACTGATAGAGTTATGAGGAAGTAAACATAAAAAATAAAATCATATTGAGAATCTTCTTTATTATAAAGTCGGTTGTAAACTCATTCGTAGAGATGCCTCTATTCACAATGAACTTACCTTGTACTCGTAAATAAACAAATAGAGTTATGAGGTAACAAACATAAAAATAGAACCAAATTGAGAACTGCCTTCTTTTTGAAGGTTGGAAACTCATTCGTAGAGATGTCTCTATCCACAATGAACTTACCTCGCGAATAATTTTGTTTAACGAGATCTTGTAACCACAGAGACATTAATATTTTATCTATGTCATAACTAAATGTTTAAGCTTTTATCACGTTCAAGACTATAACGACTTATGTTTTTGCTATTATATCTATGAATTAATTCTGTAATTTCTCTAATAGATTCTACCATGGGGTAAAGATCGAAGGGAGATTACTTAACCGATAATCGGTCGGAGCTGCGATCGGCACTTAATTACCAATTATGACCTTCCAGTTTAGGATCATACTCATTAACTACTATTATCTTATGACAAATTTGAATTTGTCAAACGCCAGTAGGTGATTTTTGAAAGAGAAAATATGGATATTTCAAATAGTCTTTAGTCTAGTCCTCAACTAAGCAAAGTTGTACTTTTTTATGAATTTTTTTATGCAACACACATACACACACACACACACACACACACACACACACAAACACACACACACACACACATATAGACAGATATATCTATATATTCTGTTCGATCTCTGTTATTGAATGAATGAGTATATTTGCATTAGTATAAGGAACAAATTATATAAGGAAGTATGACAATTAATATATGTAACGATACAGTTGTATAAGTACAGTATGGCGGTCTTATTGCTGAGAGCAATCTTTTCGACATAACCTTGTTTCTTTTTGGTAATAAATCCACTTTATTTTTTTTAATAGTTGTTAGAAATTTCATCTGTCTATTTGTTTATCTATCTATCTGTCTCACGCAAAAAACTACTGTACTAAAATGGATGCAGTATTCACCGTTATATTCTTGAAGGACTAACTGAACATCTAGTGAATGTTTTATTTTGATACGCCATCTAAAAACGGTTTATTTTATTGATTTTTCCTACTTTTGAAATCTATGCGTTCGAGATAACTGTTAAAAGCTGGTTAATGATATAAATAGAAACACCTAGACAAATATAAATATATGTAGATACACGTGAACACTAATGTTTGTACGTACTGGAATCGAACACGCGACTATAGGAAAGTGAAACGATATGTAAAACGTATACACCAAGGTCGCCCAATATGTACTTAATAACAGTACAAAAACCGTTTACTTAGGTACCTGTGTCCCACTAGTGTTTCTGCTGTGAAGTAATTGTGTTTCGGTTTGAAGGCTGGGATATGGCAGTTAAATTACAGGATACAGTGGCATAAGATTTTTCTTAGACCTCAGAAATGGTAACACATGAAGGGTATCAAGTATACCAACTATATGCATAGTATTATTAATGTCTATATATAGGTGGCGATACCACTTTCTATTAGGTGGGCTGTCAGCGAGCAAGTATCCTTGCACGCACGCACGTACGCACGCACTAACCCACGCACGCACGTACGCACGCACGCACGCACACATACACACAAAATTATCGAATCCAGTTATAAATTTTGAATACCTCTTTTTAAAGTTGTAAAAAAGTAAGCAATATCATAAAAGAATTACGATTTAAATGAGTTTTTGTTTTGTTTGTTGTTTTATATATTTTGCTTTTTGTTTTTTTTATTTCTTTTTTTTCCTTCTTTTATATCTTTTACTGTGTATTATGTATATGTTTGTATTGTAATTTGTGTGCAGTGAGTAATGCAAATAAATTATCTATCTATCTAGCTAATAAGACTATTTGAATTAAGATCATTTCTCTTCTACAATCTTTACAAATATTATGTAAAAGTGAGTTTGTTTGTTAGTTTATAACGCCATAGCAGCTTTACCGATCATTATGGAATTTGCTGTACACATACTATCTGAGACGGAAAAGAATATAGGGTGCTTTTTGCCGCAGTCACTGAACATATCCTGGTCATTCGGATGAGGTAGCGGGTAAAAGCTACTATACTAAAAGATTAGAAATTAGTCGGTAGGGGCCGCCCTAGACGGAAGTATGTTGACCAAATAGGCGACGTGCTGAAGAAGGGCCAAATTAAAAGTACCCGTAACCAGCGAGCGTGTATGAAAAGATTGATGATCGTGGAAGAAGCGAAAGAGGTTTGTTTGAATCGAAGCATTTGGCGTTCTATTGTTTCTGCCTACCCTTATGGTAGACAGGCGTGACAGATATGTATGTCTGTAGAAATTAGTTTATTTTAATTTTATATTCAAAATGTAATACGAGCACATTAAGCTAGTTCCTCACTTGATCTTCATCATGACGTATCACAGCAAGTGGCACTGCGGTCGGCGGGCGGTGTCTAAAGTTAAATAACCATATGTGATTGACGGCGAGATTAAACTATACCCCAAAATACTCGCTGGCTGCATTTTAACCGTTCTTTGCATGTTTTTTTTTATTGATGTTCAAAATTAAAGAAAAAAATGTTCAAAATTAAATTAAAAAAAAAAAAAAATTTGGCAGCTATGGATTTTTTTCTGCAATGAACATTAAAAAGGTATCCAGACACGATCAACTTAAAGTGAATTTGGTCTTTTATATAATTTTTGGGCATTCAATGTTATGATGGAAATTTCCACCATCATGCAAAGATGGGTTAAAACATTCACTTCGTATGAACAGTGTCTGTACATTTTAATAATAGCTACAAGAACAAATGGTGAATGAGGGGGAAAAGGGGTGTTGTAAAACACGACTAAGGGACGGCGAGGGATGGGCAGCAGCGTCCCTTTTAAAACACCTCTAAAGCCTGAATGCGGTTGCCCATCCGCCTGCCAAGGGTGGTATGTACTGGAAAGAATCCCCAAGAGGAAGGTTTATGTTCAGCATTGGACGGTTCAGGGCTGATATGATGATGACAATGAGGGGGGAGAGGGATTATTAGTCATGAGTTTTAGCAGCTCCATTGCCCCAGCCTCAGCAATATAGCCTATCAGGTTGACTTCTACGCGGTTCCCTCTGGAAACCATAGTGATTAATTCTTGTCGAATTCTTCACGATAGGCCGACTGACCTGCCTTTTCATCCTCACCTATCATCCCTCACTGGTGCCCCGCCATCGTATACCGATAGCGCAGGCGGAGTTACATTCCAATTTTACCCATTAAAAAAATAGGATTTGTAGGATGGTATATGGCGTGAATTTACAGGATACAGAGGAATAACACCCGAGTCTTCAGGAATAGCAACGCATGGGGGGTATCATGGGTGAAACAGTATACTCTGTTATGTCCATGGTACTGCTCATATCTATAGGCGACGGTTACCACTTTCCATCAGGTGGGTCGTTAGCTTGTTTGCCATTCTAAGTAGTATATATATACTTAGACATATTTTTTTATATTTATATATATAGACATATTTTTGACGCTCAGGCTTAATGCTCTATCAATATCGTCTAAGAACTAGCTATAATCATATATGTTAGGTTGGATTTTTTTTTGTTTTAAATAACTTAACTGACCAAAAGAAAAACATGGTACAAATGGCGAACTTTTTTTTAAATGGTTGATAATGTAATGGTGACCCGTTGGCGGGGCACCAGTGAGGGATGACAAAAGGCGGACTTATCGCTAGTAACATTCTCTACTAGTCTACAACCAACCTATATATATATATATATATATATATATATATATATATATATATATATATATATATATATATATATATATATATATTATTAAACTTTTAGTTATGTTGACACAAAATTTTTATATCATTCAATTTATTTTATTTTTTTAATTAATATAATTACTTTTAAGTTCTATAGATTGAGGCAGCATACTACTGAATTATTTTTGATGACGCTATGTTTGAAATGAATAATAGTATTGTTTGTATACCGTCAATACCAATATAATGTAACTAGTAAATGCTAGTATTCTTCTATTTAATATGAAAGGAATTTAATATGTAAACAACTGGAAAAAAAAACACGACAAATGTCCATAACAACTATTATTTAGATTCCTTAATTTACCTATTATTTAGTATATGTCGATGTTTTTCAATGTACATAGAATATAAATATTTTCCTAGGCATGTAATACAAACTGGAATTTACTATGTAAACAATTGGAACAAATATGACTTGATAAATTATTCATTCAACTATTCGTTCTTTTATTTATAATCAAAATGTATATATATATACTTGTAAGTCTCGTCATAGAAATAGTCCAGCCCTTCTTTTGTCGTGGGTGTCGTAAGAGGCGACTAAGGAAGCATATAGTGGAAGGATTGGCAGTAGCGTCCCTCTGAGAACAATACCAAAAGCCAAAATGCGGATACCAACCCGTCTGCCAAGTGTGGCAACACTCCTCTTATAGAAGAGATTATATTTAGCAGTGGACAGTTAATGGCTCATACAATATACATATAAAAGTGTGTATTCTAAATTATGTATTTATTGATACAAGATTGCAGCGATACAAGCCTCGAATTTAGTGTTTAATTATATTATTTTAACCAAGTATTTCAAATGAATTATTACATAAATAAATAGATAGATATTAATATTATTACACTCTTTATTGTTTTCACCAAAAGATTACAGTAGTAAACTTATTATAAATAAAAACAATTACAAGAAATAATCACAATGAGAAAACAATGGGCGACCTTATCGCTAAGAGCGATCTCTTCAAGGCAACCTTTGGATGGAGAGGAGTAATTATAAACAGTTTGATCGGAGGCACGATAAAAATTCTATTATTTCTAAATATGGAGATGTAATACATTTAATAATTTAAATATATACCTCTACTTATTATAAATATTCACTCAGATTATACATTACATTATTGTATCACAATTAATGCATTTAAAATTTTTATTAAAATATTTGTGGAATATTTATTAAATCACAACAGTTATCTATAATTTAATGATTAATTTAATGAATGCAGATATAACAGTTACGTAACAGTGTCACTCCTTTTCTTAAGGAGGAGGGGTAATTGACCTTTTACCATTAAGGTAATTTCTGACAGGGGATCATATGCGGGATGGCGCGTGCTCTCCGGGGCGGGCTCCACGGTGAAACGCGACAATATCGCTGCGAGACCTGCCAGAGCCTGTATCAGAGCTAGTCGCTCGCCTGAAAATACAAATAAAGTAAGTATGGGTCAGAGAGATTAAGGAATATACTTATTTGTAGTTCATAAGGAAAAAGTGACGAAGGTTTATAACCAGTGTGTGTTGCCAGTGATGACTTATGGAACCGAAACATGGTCCTACACGATTGCCCATATATTAAAGCTTCAAGTTACTCAGGTGGCAATGGAGAAAACTATGCTCGGAGTCTCTCTGCCTGATAAAATCCGAAACGAGAACGTGCGTAATAGAACCGACATAGCCCGAAGGATAAGCAAGATGAAGTGGCAATGGGCTGGTCACATAGCTCGAAGAGCCGCCAACTGATGGGGAATAAAGGTTCTTAAGTGGAGACCGTGTATAAGTAAACGCAGTGTAGGATGAGCCCTTACTAGATGGAGTGACGACCTGAAATGCATTGCAGGGAGTCAGTGGAAGCAAGTGGCTCAGGACTGTTCTTTATGGCAGTGTATAGGGGAGGCTTATGTCCAGCAGTGGACGAATAATGGGCTGAAATGATGATGATGAATGAAAAGGTGTTCTACTGTGCTATCGGTATACACTGTTGGGATACCAGTGATAGGTGAGATTGAAAGGTTGGTTGATCCATCTTGATGAACTCATTATGTTAGTTTCCAAATAAGACTATGTGGAAATTGACATAGTATATTTGTAGCAGTCTCCTCTTCGCTATGATAATGTATGAAGGAGGTTTATATTCAATAGGATTGGAATATTCGACATGAAGAAAATGAAATATCATATGATACGAAAAATCATTTATTACATCTGCTACCTTGCTTCAAATAAACTGTTACAAATAGCTGTAAATGAAATCGCAATAGTAACAACAACAGACAATAGATTGGCCCATAAAGAGTCTTTATTCGCTTACTCTTATTATACAAAATAAATATTAATATTTTATTTTAAAATAAAATAGGGATAATAAGTGCTGTGATATTAGGTTATTGCGTGCAAAAATCACAACTATAATTTATCACAGTTGATGTCACGTTAATAATAAAGGAAATATTCATCATAACCGCTGTTAAGTGTCCACTTCTGAATATAAGCCTCCCCTTGGGGTGTTTTGCCAGTAGTTGCCACGTTGGCAGGAGAATTGGTAACCGCAGTTAGGTTTTAGAGATGTTTTAAAGGATGCTGCTGTCCATACCTCGCCGTCCCTTAGTCGTCTTTTACGACACCCATAGAAAAGGAAGGGTTGACCTATTCTATGCCGCGACCACACGGCCACTTTTATTACACAAAATAAATATACATATTTTACTTTAAAATAAAATACACGCGTGTTACATTAGGCTATTGCAAGTGAAAATCACAACCGTCAGTTTTCACAGGTGATATCATGTTAATAATAAAAATCATCGTCATTATTTTTTGTATTTGGTTGAGAGTGGGACTGACTGAAAACCAGCGCTGTGGCGGAAAACACCAACAAATGCATTCGCAAAGAGGGTTGACGTCAGGCAGGCGGCCGGTCGTAAAACTATAAGCCAAATCTTTTTATAATATGTATAAAAAGATATTACGCTAACCCCAAATAATAATTGAGGTAAGGGTAGAAAAATGGTTATATAATTTTTTTTTTGTTGGGTGAAAATGGTATGGTGACCCCGCCTGCGCTAACGGTATACGCCGGCGGAGCACCAGTGAAGAGTGATAGATGAGAATGAAAACAGGCCAGTTAGCCCATCATGATGAATTCATCAGAAATTAACCATGATAGTTTCCAGGGAGAACCGCGAGGAGGTCGATCTGGTTGGGTATATTGCTAGCAATAGGATTCTCAGTCTCCATTACTGACAATCCCTTTCCCTCCGTTATATAATTTATTGTATTTTTTCTTCTTCTAATTTTAATGATTGTTAATTAATTTATTCATTACTATAGAATAGAAGTAATTTTTATTCAAATAAACTCGATTGCACGCTGCTTTAAACCGTCAATTTTATATGATTGTACAGCTGGTTTCTAGATGATTTTATTTGCTGTAGAATCCGCTACTCAACAGTTACTCTTTCCAAATTATTATGTACAAAATAATTTTGCATTTGCATGGGAACTGTGATTATAATCGGAATTAAATTCTATTTATATGTATTATTACATCGAAAATAAAGAAGTAAACTTAAGCACTCATAAGCAGCTTTCGTTCACGAGTATGACGGATGAGCTAGTCATCATTAGTCTCAATCATAATTTATTTATTTGCCGTATGGTCCCCGTATAGAATAGACTATTCTTTCCTTTCTCCTGTGTCGTAAGAGGCGACTAAAGGGACTTGATAGTTGAGATATGGGCAGCAGCGTTCCTCTTTGAATATTACCAAAAACTGCGGTTGCCAACCCGTCTGCCAAACGGGACAATTATTGACAACTAGCGGCTCGTCCCGGCTTCACACGGGTGGACATTTAAACATTTTAAAAAGTGGCTATTAAGGCTGCACATGCGACGGAAGCTTAAAAAAGGAGTAACTTCTCCCGTTTTTTCAACATTTCCCTTCACTGCTCTGCTCCTATCGATCATAGCGTGATGAAAAGTATACTATAACTTGTCCAGAAGTATGAAGAATAATTGTACCAAGTTTCGTTAAAATCCGTCGAGTAGTTTTTGTTTCTATAACGAATATACAGACAGACAGACAAAAATTTTACTGATTGCATTTTTGGCATCAGTATCGATCACTAATCACCCCCTGATAGTTATTTTGGAAATATATTTCATGTACAGAATTGACCTTTCTACAGATTTATTATAAGTATCTCCAGCAGTAGACAGTTAACGGCTGGTAAGATGATACCAGCCATTGACCATAATAGGGTAATATATTAAACTGTTGCCCAAATTAGATCTAGAATTCAAGAGTGAATTACTACAGAATTCGGAGACTCATTAATAAATAACTATTTCAAAGTATCTAAAGAATACTCTATATTCAGAGAAATTTCAATGTAATAAAATAGGTCTGATATCGATACTAAGTTTTGTAGGCATTCGGGTCTTTTTTTCTTTTTTTTTTTTCATCCTTTTGTTGAAATAAATTCAGCGATTCAAACATCAACACGACTGTTTGGATTCCATTGAGGAAGAATTCTTTGTTGAAAGAGAGTGGTGTGATAGTTAAAGTGGCAATATGAAAATCTCAAACGTATTGCGGTGAATCGAATGCAGGTAGTTATGCAGATGTCAATATTAATTAGTGGACAATTAAAATATTTAAGTACACAGATAATAATACATCCTGTATTAATGCGTGTTGTAATTATACTATTACAAACTCAGTCTTATAGGAATTATAATGTACTGCTACGACATAATAAAGGATAGAAGACACTAGAAACAAAGGGCACATATTTTTTTAAATTGACAATGTACATACCAATACAAGCTCGTGGACCTTCTCCAAATGGTAAGTAGCAGAATTTAGGGATTTTACTAAACTCTTCGGGGCTGAATCTCTCTGGTCGGAATTCTTCGGGGTTATCGAAATATTTAGGGTCATGGTGTATCGCGTAAACTGGAATAAGTACTCTCACTCCCTTGTCTATTGTTGTATTTATATTAGGAATATGGGTCTTCTGTGCACATACTCTCATAGAGACTCCTCCTGCTGGGTGTATTCTCATACTTTCCTTGAATGCCCATTCTAGATAAGTCATTTCTTTAACAGCATCATAGCAGAGTTTGTTACCATATTTACTAAGTACTCTATCAATGTCCTCTTGAACTTTTCTCTGTACTTCAGGATAGTAGGCAAGTAAATGTAATGTGTAACTCGTAGTAGATGACGAAGTTTCAAATCCCGCAGCAAAAAAAATAAAAATTTGTGAGGCTAAAATTACATCGTCTAGCTCTAATGTCGCTATTTCAGGGCTGCCGTCTGGCTTCTTGTGTTCTATAGATTCTACTACAATTAATCCTTTTTTCTTACATTCAAGTAATAAATCAACAAAATCATTTCTACCCGAAGGTTCATAGTTTCTCTGCTCTAAAATTTGTTTAGTCAAAGTGACCATTTCTACTTCAACATTATTAAATACTTTGAAGCGTTTTCCAATACTTGGAATGAAATAATTTATAAAACGAAGTAATGTATCTCTTATACTGGATTTAAAGAATATTTCTCCGAGTTTATCAACCGGTGAGTCTTCTTGCTCTAGGGCGTTGATATCTAATCCAAACCCACAGGTTGCAATGAAATCAATGGCGTACCGTGCCATGAGTCTATATACGTCGACAACCTGGCCTGTGGCAGCAACTGCTAGCGCTCGTGCCTGTAACTTCTCAGCCCGATCCATGATCAGAGGGAACATCCCCTTCAACTTGCTAGTAGTGAAAGCTGGCGTCATCCGTTGACGTAGCAGTCGCCACAAGTCACCTTTTGCAAAAAATACGTTTTTCATCATGGGTTCAGAAATATCCTCGTGATAATTAAGACCTCGTGAATTGAAAGTCACAAAATCTGTGACAAAAACATGTTTTATGGTCTCTAAGTCTTTGATTATTAATTCTGGTCTTCCCCCTCGAAATAATCCCACCGCTTTTTCATTGTAATACTTCCAGTAGGTTTTGTTTACGATATCTGTTAAGCTCTTCTTAGCCATAAAGTACCATAAACAGTTTCCGAACAATGGTACAGGCTTGTCGTGTTTTATTCCTTTCGTTTTCCAATATTTGAAGGACGTTATACTGTAGTAATAAAGTAGTGATAAAACGACGAACACTATTGTTAAAGTGATCATTTTGCACACACTGACACTCCAAGTGTATCTTAGTTACTGACTTTTTATTTCGTCATGTCTCACTACACTTCGCTTACTTTTATATTATGCCAATTTTCATATTTGCACAGATGAAATTAATATTGCTAAATTAAATTCATTAATATGTATCTATAGTATAAAGTATATAGATTGGTAGTGTAAAAGGAAAAAAAAAAAAACAGTAAAAAAAAACCTGTATATTAGAGCAAGACAGATAATAGGACATTGGTTTGTACAATATATGCTCGAAGCTGATTTAGTGGGAGCATGAACAATAAATTCCTAAATATTTTAACCTTTTGCAGTAGAATGAAGTAAAAGTAAAAATAATTTTAAATCATAACATGTTCAGTATTTGGGTGTAGTATAAATAAAAGAGAAAATCCTTGTAAGTGATGTAAGTAATGCTATAATGTCGTCATAGTCATAGGATACTGACGGATATACATATATATGTAATATTTGTCAGATCCATCAGTATTCTACGACTATGACGATATATAGACAGATAGATAAATTATTTTATTATTAATATATAAATAATAAAAAATATCTATCTGTCTTATAAGTACACATTTCTCTTATAATATGCTTGAAGTTATTTGAAAACAATATTAAGAATCATAACAAGTGTTTCATATATGAAACGACAGAGAAAATTATCACATTTAAGTTAATTAATACTATGAATTGTCAAGTATTTAAATTGAAATAATATTAAATACAAGAATATTTATAATTTATGATTTTATTTTCTTAGGAATTGGTAATAAGTGTCGATATTATCGATATAGAAATTGACAAAATATATGTAGCTAAAAGAATTACATATAAATGTTTTAACATACCAGTTGTCATTTGTCCACTGCTGGACATGGAACTCCCCATAGATTATTATAAGGAACAAAGCTAAGAAATGGAGCGTTCTTTATGAGTAATTTACAATTGGGGAGATTTATCAGTAGTTGTCACATTTGGTAGGGGTTTTGGCAACTGCAGTTTGGCTTTTGGTGATGTTTTAAGAGGAACGCTGCCGCTTATTAAGTTAATATTGCAATATGTCATAAAATTAATTCTCTTACAATATAATACCTATTATTGTACAACATGGTTACTCCATATGTAGTTAAATTTATTGTATATGAAATTATATAAATAATTTTTAGTTACTTTTTAAAATTGTCTATATACATAAATATAGCGATGCGAGAATTTCCAGTTATCCTACGTTTCAAATAAGTATCTTTAACGAATGCTTTTTTTTGCGAATACCCTCCAAAAAAAAATCTGAACATTGTCTGGTATACAAATTGGGAATCTATAATTGACCAATGTATTGTGTAAATATAATATTTTTCAGTTATTCTAGATATCTAGATAGCTGTCGATTCCAGATGTAATATTAAAATAAAAAAAATAAAATAACGGAAAACATATAAATACAGAGCAAGGATATGAATGTGGTAAATGACAACAAGTACATGCAAATAACAAAAATATATACATGTCACTCAGATTATGGAATAAGCTCCCTGCCGAGGTTTTTCCAAGAGACTACAGCATTAGGTTTTTCAAAAGGGGGTAAAAAAGTTTCTTCAGGGTCGGCAACGTATGTGTAATACCGCTGGTATTGCAGGCGTCTAACCACTTACCATCAGGTGGGCCGTATGCTTGATTGCCTTCTCAGTGGTATAAAAAAAAATGTCAAAGACACTTGACGGCTGTTTATAAAATGTTAGGCATTTCAAGATTTATACTTCAGTATCGATAAGTAAATTAATGATAAAATGTGCATGGTGCAGCACTGTTCCCTGCACACGTTTCCATGCACATTACATTTGCACAAGTGTAATCTGTTTTTCGTCTTGTTTTTGCATTTCCAGCCTGTTAGTACGTAAGTACGTCATACTGATTCTATGAATATATAAAAAAAAATTCTTTGTTTTTTTTTTCAAAAGAGAAATAAAGTAAATATTAATTTTTTTTTTATACCACTGAGGTAACAAAAAAGTGTACAGCCATCTGATGGTAAGCAGTTACCGTCACCTATGGACGCCTGCATTATCAGGGATATTACGCGCGTGCTGTTGACCTTGATAGAATCCTCTTTATCCCTTTTTTGAAGAACCCTATGATGTAGTCTTTTGGAAAAACCTCGACAGGGGAGCTCCCCATTCCATAACCTAACAATGTTATAAATGTAAAAAAAAAAATTGTATAGATGAATGAATGAAAACTTGCTATTATGCAGTTGCCACCCTGTCTGCCAAGCGTGACAACAACTGGCAAAACTCCCAGGCAGGCTTGTGTCTAGCAGTGGACAGTTAATGGTTAAAATAATAATAAAAAATAAAATAAATATATGTAGAAGAAATCTCTTATATTTAATTTAAAAATATTTTTTAAATTCAAAGTACACGCTTACGAAGTTGTGGGCAAAAAGTTAGTACGTAACATAAATATATGTGTGTATATAAATGTATTGTTATGATGATGCATCTTCATCACTTTTGTAAAGATTATTCTGGAAGTTTCTTCTAACATAGTGATCGAATAGAAGTGTTTTCGTGATTTACAAAGAAATTTCGAGAACAGTTCATATCGAATAACAGAATTCTGGAAAGTGCATCGATTTTGAACCGCGGATATATCTACTGCCTGCTGTGTTCTTTTTTTTCCTTTTTTTTATACAACTTAGAATGGCAAATAAGCTGACGGCCCACCTGATGTAAAGTGGTAACCATCACCTATAGACATGAGCAGTACCATGGACATAACAGAGTATACTGTTTCGCCCATGATACCCCCCATGCGTTGCCATTCCTGAGGACTCAGGTATTATTCCTCTGTACCCTGTAAATTCACGCCATATCCCAACCCTTCAAACCGAAACACAGTTATGCAAACACAACTGCTTCACGATTGAAACATGAATGTGTAATACGTTACCATTCCTGAGGACTAAGGTGTTATGCTTTTGTGCCTTGTAAAATCACTGCCTTATCCCACCCTTCAAATCGAAAAACAACCATGCAAACAGAATTATTTCACGCCAGAAACAAGAATAAGACAGAGATATCCAAGCAGACGATTTTTGTATAGTCACTCTTTGGTGAACATACATAAAGTAAAAAACAGAATTAAGTAGACAGATCGCGAACTTTTTATAAACAGTATACTGCGAACATCATGATATTTTCAAGTATACAAGTAGTTGCTATTGTGGACTGTAATTATGTATATATGGTAGTTAGATTGACATGAAAAATAAAAAAATACAGAGACGCAAACCCACTATAATTAACGTTTACTGCGAGAGTACAAAAAATGTTGCTACCTGTTATAAAAATACAATTTTAGTGTTGCCAGCCATCAATGTCTATTGGGGAGAGAGGGGTTTGATAGTAATAGGAATTGACAATCTCATTGCTAGTAATATACCCTATTAGGTCGACAATCACGCGGTTCCCCCTGGAAACTATTGTGATTGATTTATTGTTATTCACGATAGGCCAACTGACCTGTTTCATTTTCACCTATCATCCGTCACTGGTGCCTCGCCAGTGTATATCGTTAACGCAGGCAGGGTTACCATTTTATTATCATCCATTATAAAAATTAAAATGTCTATTCGTACATTATTCACATCAGCTGTTAACTATTCAATGGCATATATAAGCTTGTTGCACAATTACCAATAATGTGTAACACGAAATAAGACAAAACGAAAGCTTCCTTCTATATAGATTTATCTTTATACATATTCAGTAGATACTTATTACCATAACTTGTCATTGTCAATTTTAATTTCTTTTATGAGTAAAATAGTATGGTAACCCCGCCTGCGCTAACGGGATACGCTGGCGGAGCACCAGTGAAGGGTGATCGATGAGAATGAAAACAAGCCAGTTAGCCCATCATGATGAATTCATCAGGAATTAACCATGATTTTGTGTTAACACGTTTTAAGATATCAATCTTGTCCAATGTCTTGTTAATTAAATATTATCATTTTTAATTGATATCTGTTGTGTTTTCCAAATTAAAATTAATAATTGAATTAATAAATAAGAATAAATTCAATAATGCATTTACCGTGAGTGTCGTAAAAGATGACTAAGGATAATGGCCGAGGGATAGGTAGTTGCTTCTCTTTTAATACATCACCAAAACCTAACTGCAATTGCCAACTCGCCTGCCAAGCTTGGCAACTACTGGCAAAACCCGCCAATAGGGGGAGGTTTATGTCCAGCAATGTACAGTTGAAATTGGCTAATGAAACACATTTGACATGTTTTTTTTGTTCAACAATATCTTAAACTATTTTATTGGATTAGGATTATTACATATTAACGAATAATTTAATGCATGTAGATATAACAATTACAGAATGGTATTACTCCTTTTTTTAAGAAGGAGGGGTAATTCGTCTTTTATCATTAACGTAATTTCCGTCAAGGGATCATATGCGGGATGGCGCGTGCTTTCCGGAGCGGGCTCCACGGTGAAACGTGACAATATTGCCGCGAGACCTGCCAGAGACTGCATCAGAGCTAGTCGCTCGCCTGCAAATACAATTAAAGTAAGTAGTGGTTCGAGAGATTAAGGAATATACTTATAGCATAATGCTGCTTGTAAGAATCCGAAATGACACTGATATAACCCAAAGACATCGATATAACTTGAGGCTAGTCGAAGTGGTCTAAGGCCGCTCATATGGCTCGAAGAAATAACTACCATTGGAAAAACTGGTGTCTTATTCAGACTAATATTAATGGATTACTCATAAAGTGCACACTATTTTTTTTTATTGAAATAAAACTTACCTATACACGCCCGTGGACCTTCTCCAAATGGTAAGTAGCTATATTTAGTGATATTACTAAATTCTTCAGGACTGAATCTCTCTGGTCGGAATTCTTCGGGGTTATCAAAATATTGAGGATCATGGTGCAGTGCGTAAACTGGAATAAGTATTCTGACACCCTCGTCTAATGTTGTATTCAGATTAGGGATTTGTGTCTTCTGATTACATTCTCTTACAAATACTCCTGTTGCCGGGTGTATTCTCAAACTTTCCTTGAATGTCCAATCTAGGTAAGTCATTTCTTTAACAGCATCGTAGCAGAGTGTATTATCATATTTATTAAGTACTCTATCAACGTCCTCTTGAACTTTTTTCTGAATTTCAGGATTGTATGCAAGTAGATGTAATGTAAAACTAGTAGCAGTTGATGAAGTTTCAAATCCCGCAGCAAAAAAAGCTAAAATTTGTGCAGCCAAAATTATATCATCTAACTCTAGTGTCGCTGTTTCAGGGCTTCCATCTGCTTTCTTATTTTCTATAGATTCACCCACAATTAATCCTTTTTTCTTGCATTCAAGCAATAAATCAATAAAATCGTTTCTACCCGAAGGTTCATAGTTCCTCTGCTTTAAGATTTGTTTAGTCAAAGTGATCATTTCGTCTTCAATATTTCTAAATACTTTGAATTGTTTCCCTATACTTGGAACGAGAAAATTTATAAAACGAAGTAATCTATCTCTTGTATTGTATTTAAAGATCTTTGCTCCGAGTTTATCAACCGGTGAGTCTTCTTGGTCTAGGGCGTTGATATCTAATCCGAACCCGCATGATGCAATGAAATCAATAGTGTATCTTGCCATGAAACTATATACATCTATAGCCTGACCTGTGGCAGCAGCTGCTAGCGCTCGTGTTTGCAACTTCTCAGCACGCTCCACGATCAGAGGGAACATCCCCTTCAGCTTGCTGGTAGTGAAAGCCGGCGTCATCCTTTGCCGTAGTAGTCGCCACACGTCACCTTTTGCAAAAAATAAGTTGTTCATCATAGGTTCAGAATTATCCTCGCGATGATTGAGACCTCGTGAATGGAAATTCGTAAAATTTGTGACAAGAACATGTTTTATGGTTTCTGGATCTCTAATCACTAATTCTGGTCTTCCTCCTCGAAATAGTCCCACTGCTTTCTCATTGCAATACTTCCAGTAGGTTTCGGTTGCAACATCTGAAATGCTCTTCTTTCCCAAGAAGTACCATAAACAGTTTCCGAAGAGCGGTACAGGCTTGTCGTGTTTTATTCCTCTTGTTTTCCAATATTTGAAAGATGTTACACTGTAGTAGTAGTAAAACAGTGATAATACCACTAACGCTATTGTTAAGGTGATCATTTTGCTAGCTTTATGACTTCATGTGTGTATTCAGTAAACGCTTTTCTTACACGCTCTAATGACCCCGAGGCACATCGGTTGCTTTTATAGAAATCCAAAGTTTGTTATTACCTATCTCTATATTTGCTCAGATGATATTAATTTCGATGGATTAGACTCGTCAATATGAGTAACTAGTTTCTTTGTATTCAAACGTCAAATAAAGGAAGTGTTAAGAATATGTCACTAATTTTATAAAAGTAAACAATGATACTTTTAAATCCCTCTGTTTAAGTTAAGAAACAATGCACGCATAACCAATGCGAGACCTTGTATATCGTTAGTGACATAAAAACAGCTGCGTATTTATTGATTCTAATTTTCAAATTCAAATCATTCTTCTTTATATAAACTTGTTTAGAAGCATTTCTAAATTGTTATTTTTTTTATCTATTGGTGGCTACGGAAAGTGGTTGCGAAGAGCCTGCAAGAAACTCAACAGTTTATATTCTTAATTATTGAATGAATGAGTATACTTATTTGCATCATACAATATAGGAAATAAGCAAGACAATTTACAAACACAACGATACAATTGTATAAGTACAGTAAGGTGGTCTTATTGCTGAGAGCGATCTTTTCAAGACAACCTACAAGGTAATGGACTAATTGTTGTACAAGTAGGTATGATAGTGCTTTATAATTAAAAAAGCATCTTTTGCAAATTAAAAATATATAAAAATTATATACATATATACTCACACATATATTATTAATTATTTATTGTAATACTACAATAACAGCAATATTTTATAGAGATTGCACGTCTTTAGGTAGTCCAGTACGCTATAAGTAGACAATACAAAATGTTTTCATGTATATATTATCGATTTATGGTAATGATTCACGTTGATCGCTAGAATGGAACATCTTTTTATACTTTAAAGATACTTTAATGCAAATAAATATTCCATAGGACAGTATATATCTATTTACACAACAAGTCCTTTGCGAGAATGGAGAGAATCGAGTGCCAAAGACGAAGACAGGAAGCAAGAGATGTATATAAGGATAAAGTTATTACACATAACTAACATGACAGTATACAATTTTTTTTTATACAACTTAGAATGGCAAACAAGCTAACGGCCCACCTGATGGAAAGTGATAACCGTCGCCTATAAACATGAGCAGTACCAAGGATATAACAGAGTACTGTTTCGCCCATGATACCTCCCATGCGTTGCCATTCCTGAGGACTCAGGCGTTATTCCTCTGTACCCAGTAAATTCACGCCATATCCTACCCTTCAAACCGAAACGCAGCCATGCAAACACAACTGTTTTACAGTTGAAACACGAATGGGACAGAGGTACCCAAGCAAACGACCTTTGTACAAAGTCTCCCTCTAGTCTACTAAAATAAACTAATATTAAGGTATTAAAATTAGTATATTGTTTAACCTAGCGTCTAGCATCGCCTTAGAACTTAATTTAGTATCAAGGTTTTGAGTGTGACGACTTTATTGAGTTTAATATAATATTTACTAGATATTATCATAAGAATAAATTAAATAATGTATAATCTTGTAAAGCATACAAAAATTTAATTCAAATATATTATAATTTATGACAATAAAAATCCATTAGGTTGACCTTTAACCTTAATTTTACATTAAAATTTACATAAAATTTAAACTCTCTTGAAATTTTATTCTATGTTCATTACCTACATGAGTTAATTACTACGCACAAATAAATAGTTAATTAGTTATTTCTAAATTACTGTTAAATTAAATGCCATTTAAATACAAATATTATCATATATTTTAAACATGTAAAGTCATTTAAAAATGCATATAAAAACATAATTTTTGCAAATAGGTGAGAAAAGTATATTAAAAAAAAAAACTAAAAATATTTTTAAAGATTATAAGATACAAGATCTTAATTTATCATATTGCATTTGTAATGAATTAAGTGTTTTTGAGTAGCAAACTGTACATATATCTGTTCAGCCGATTTAGCGCAAACATTTGTACAAAAAGCGTCATCTATATCAGTCTATAGTAAATTGCCTAAAGTCTAATGAAATTTTCGTATATTTTCTTAGTAGCATAGGATTTATTACATATTTAAGAGTAATTTAATGAATTTAAATATGACAGTTAAGTAACGGTGTCATTCCTTTTCTTAAGGAGGAGAGGTAATTGACCTTTTACCATTAAGGTAATTTCTGACAGGGGATCATATGCGGGATGGCGCGTGCTCTCCGGGGCGGGCTCCACGGTGAAACGCGACAATATTGCCGCGAGACCTGCCAGAGACTGCATCAGAGCTAGTCGCTCGCCTGAAAATCCAAAAAAAAAACAAGGTAGTGGTATAAGACCCAAAGGAATGTACTAATGGCAATGTAGTTTTCTTAAATGATTGCTGCGTTATCGATATAGGCTGATGGGGATCGGGATAGGTGAGGATGAAATCAGTGGTTTGCTCTCCTGGTTAATTATTATTATTTTTTATATAACCTATTAAATAATAAGTGTCCTAGTAATTTAATACATTAAAAAACAATATCGTAGATTAATTTCAAGGTTTTAGTTTTACTTTATGCAACATAGAATGGCAAATAATCTGACAGCCCATATGATGGAAAGTGGTAACCGTCGCCTGTAGACATAAGCAGTACCATAGACATAACAGAGTATATTGTTTCGCCCATGATACCCCCCATGCGTTGCCATTCCTGAGGACTCAGATGTTATTCCTCTGTACCCTGTAAATTCACTGCCATATCCCACCCTTTAAACCGAAACACAGCCATGCAAACACAATTGCTTCACCGTAGAAACACGAATGGGACAGAGATATCCAAGCAAACGACTTTTGCTTGGGTATCTCTGTCCAAGACAACGTCTCTCTCTGGTGAGTCTTGTTTATTCGTGTATCAAATTACTATCTGTGTTACTTCTAAATGTATAGAATCCAGCTGTTTAATAATAATGGAGCAACAAATCTCCAAAAATCCAAACGTTGTACTTTTGGTTTCAGTAGGTACGAATTTGAAATAAATGGTAATGTTAAAATAAGTATTGTAATTTAGTTATCACACCACTTATTTTAACATTACAGTATAAACTACCACACTAATGTATGCTGTTTCATACCACTATGGTGTTTGGTGGCGGTGGTACAAGGAGTTAAACATCAGAAGTAGACAGTCTCTCCTCAAATTTAATGATTCGATAGTGCTTGTGAGGATCCTAAAAGAGAATATCCGCAGCTAGCTAAAGTGACCGACATAGCCCGAATTAAGCTTAAAAGGTCAAAGGCTGCTCATAGAGTTTGAAAAAATTTATCATGAAATTAACTATTTGACCTTGAGACCTAAATAAGATTGTACTTATGTCAACCTTACACCGATACCGAGTTTTTAAAGTGATAGTTATTTTTGTATTAAAATTTAGTTAGCTAGCTGTTCCAGTAATGAAGCCAGCTCTCTAAGCTGATACCGATTCCAAAAGCTCATAGTTCGAACATATGCAAGTGCTTCAAAACATTTTACATAATTGGTTTTCATAGAGATATAAAGACTTCGAAGAAACAATTATACTGTTTATAGTTACGTTAACAATAAGATATCACTGCAATGCGTTAGATGAAAACAAAGTATTCTTAGAAGAAAATATCTCAAATGTTCGACATGTAGCCACAATTATTATTTTGCAGTGTGCAAATGTTACCGACAAACAGTATTTATAATATGATGCTAACAGGACATAATAATAATCGGAAATGCCAAACTTGTAAACATAAGATCTCTGAGAATAATATAAACACTTTAATAAATCCTATCATAGACGAAGAATCACAACTAAATACCATCACACAAAAAAATTAAAAGTACTGGAGTATATCATCGATAAAATACGCAGGTGATAAAAACAATATGCCTATAAACGACAAGGTGATAATATACATGAATGTTCACATAATATGTATATCAAAAGAAATAACTTTAAAAAAATTGTACGATATGATAACAAAAATCTTTGCAAAAAAGCAATAAAATATAGTAAAAGTGTATGTAATGTATAGAAAGAAATAAAAGTATAAAATAGTATAAGTGAAGATAGTGTTTATAAATCTACTAATTGTAATAAAAGACATGAAATCGAAAAAAAACATATCAAGGTAATATTTATAAAAAGAACCTATAATATAACAATAATTACTTTCGAAACCAAAGAATCGTTAAAATATTATACCAAAATTAACAAAGTTTGTTTAATAAGCTCTATATTTTAGAAGCATTTTTGATTCAAATTCAGATTGTCAAGCTATATGCATTTTAGAAACCTGATTCATGCAAGCTAAATTTAATTTAATACAAGTAATATCAGCTTACAGCTATATCTACCGATAGCTGTAAAACCTAATTTTCAATAATACAAAATACTTTCTTTACTGTACATCTATATTTTGGAAATTAGTAAATTTGTAAGGAAACATTTCAATTTTTATAAGAAACGCTAAAATATATCTTCTAAATATTGTATTAGATGGAGATATAAACTCCAACTTCGTTTATCAAGTCCTCTCGTAATGTTAAAAAATATTTATAATGACTTACTTAATTATTTATTAAAAAATAAAAAACGAAAAACTATTTATATTACAAATAAAGCAATTATTAGCTAAAAATGTTAGTATGATATAGAAGAATATTTATATATAAAGCTAATACCATTAAAACTGATAACAATAGAAAAGAAATAACTATACAAAATTATAAATAAGTAAAAATTAAGAATGGCCTAAATAATTAAATTAATTAGATTTTAATTAGAATTAAATTTATAAAAATTAGATTAATTTAATAAACCAAATTGAAAATTAAATTGAATCATTTAGAATAAATTAAAT
Organism: Galleria mellonella; assembly: GCF_026898425.1. NCBI lineage: Eukaryota > Metazoa > Arthropoda > Insecta > Lepidoptera > Pyralidae > Galleria > Galleria mellonella. The sequence continues at coordinate 767,193 of NW_026441984.1, read as the reverse complement.
TCAATAAAACGGATATTTGGATTAAAACTTAAATAAATTAAATTAATCAAATGAAATAAACATAAACCTAAAAATTTAATTTTGCTATATAAATTAGATATAAATTATGGAGATCTTACGAATATTTTAAAAAGGACGTCCTCCTACTTCAAATTGCTATACTCTGCAGGGTCCATAATATACTTACATTACTGATTTTTTAGATTTTTTGTTAATATTAATCATGTAGAACGTAACAAATAAATTGAATTGAAATTATAACTATCAGAAACCAATTATTATTAAACAATGATTACTCGGATAATGGCTGAAATGATGATGATGATGATGATAAATGATTACTCGTAAAGTATACACCATTTTTTTAATTGACAAAGAACTTACCTATACACGCCCGTGGACCTTCTCCAAATGGTAAGTAGCTATATTTAATGATATTACTGAATTCTTCGGGACTGAATCTCTCTGGTCGGAATTCTTCGGGGTTATCGAAATATTGAGGGTCATGGTGCAGTGCGTAAACTGGAATAAGTATTCTGACACCCTCGTCTAGTGTTGTATTCAGATTAGGGATTTGTGTCTTCTGATTACATTCTCTTACAAATACTCCTCCTGCCGGATATATTCTCATACTTTCCTTGAATGTCCATTCTAGATAAGTCATGTCTTTAACAGCATCGTAGCTGAGTGTATTGTCAAATTTACTAAGTACTCTATCAATATCCTCTTGAACTTTTTTCTGTATTTTAGGATTGTAAGCAAGTAGATGCAATGTGAAACTTGTAGCAGACGATGAAGTTTCAAATCCCGCAGAAAAGAAAACAAATATTTGTGCGGCTAAAATTACATCATCTAGCTCTAGCGTCGCTGTTTCAGGACTTCCGTCTGCTTTCTTATTTTCTATAGATTCACCAACAATTAATCCTTTTTTCCTACATTCTAGCAGTAAATCAACAAAATCATTTCGACCCGAAGGTTCATAATTCCTCTCCTTTAAAATTTGTTTAGTCAAAGTGACCATTTCTATTTCAGTATCTCGAAACACTTTGAATTGTTTCCCGATACTTGGGAGGTTAAAGTTTATAAAACGAAGAAACATATCTCTTGTATTGTATTTAAAAATCTTTGGTCCGAGTTTGTCTACTGGTGAGTCTTCTTGCTCTAGGGCTTTAATATCTAATCCGAACCCGCAGGTTGCAATGAAATCAATAGTATATCGTGCCATGAAACTATATGCGTCCATGGTCTGACCTGTCGTAGCGAATGCTAGCGCTCGTGATTGCAACTTCTCAGCACGCTCCACGATCAGAGGGAACATCGCCTTTAGTTTGCTAGTAGTAAAAGCCGGCGTCATCCGTTGCCGCAGTAGTCGCCACACATCACCTTTTGCAAAAAATAAATTGTTCATCATAGGTTCAGAACCATCCTCACAATGATTGAGACCACGTGAATGGAAATTAACAAAATCTGTAACAAGAACTTGTTTTATGGTTTCCAAGTCTCTAATCACTAATTCTGGTCTTCCTCCTCGAAATAGTCCCACTGCTTTCTCATTGCAGTACTTCCAGTAGGTTTCGGTTGCAACATCTGAAATGCTCTTCTTCCCCAAGAAGTACCATAAACAATTCCCGAACAGTGGTAAGGGCTTGTCGTGTTTTATTCCTCTAGTTTTCCAATATTTGAAAGATGTTATACTGTAATAGTAAAATAATGACAGTACAACTAACGCTACTGTTAAAGTGATCATTTTGCATGCATAATATTTTTAATGTATTGTTAGTTCTTTCTTTTACTTCTTCACTTGTTAGCTATTTAATTTTAATACCTTGCAACGCGTTTCTACTTTTATACTTTTTCACGCATTATTAATAAAAGAAACTTTTATATATTTATACAGGTGATATTACTTTTGCAAATTAGTATAGACGTCTCATTAATAATTGAACGTGTTTAATTATGTATTAAGAATATTATTAATAATTAAAAAGATATATGTGAAAATTTGTAAATATGTTTGTATGTTTAAAAGAATATTGCTCCATCACGGTTCAATTGCTGAGCGGATTAGAATTAAATTGGTATACGGGTTGGGTTTATTTTAACTTAACGCTGTGCGTATATTTTGTATATTGATTGATACATTTGTATTATGATTCGTGCAGGAAAAACCGCGAGTCATAACTAGTTTTTTCATATACTACATACAAAGACCCGAGTATGTAATATAGATATATTATGTGTATAAAAACTAGTTATGACCAGTTTGTTGTATTTTCATTATTTTCACCGGTACCTTTCCTGCACTGGATTACCCAAATTAAATTATTTTCTCTCTAACTAAACTAGGTTGGCTGGAAAAGATCTCTTTCAAAGATAAGTCCTCCCTTGCTAACAAGTTTTTAAACTGATCGTCGCATGTATTTTTTAAGTGCAATAAAGAATATATATATTCTTTTTGATAATTCTAAATTCTACCCGTGCGAAGCCGGGCACGATCACTAGTATCAAATAACAAACAAGGGAAATTCAGATAGAGATGGTTGGGCGACACATTGATCTGTTACGCGGAGTGCTTTTTTTTTATACAACTTAGAATGGCAAACAAGCTGACGGCCCACCTGTTGGAAAGTGGCAACCGTCGCCTATAGACATGAGCAGTACCATGGACATAACAGAGTATACTGTTTCACCCATGATACCCCCATGCGTTGCCATTCCTGAGGACTCAGGCGTTATTCCTCTGGACCCAGTAAATTCACGATCATATACCATAACACAACTGCTTCACGGTAGAAACACGAATGAGACAGAGTTGTCCAAGAAAATGACTTTGGTACAGTTAACCTCGGGTAAGGCTGATATGGTAATGATGAATTCTAATTAAGTAATAAAAAATAAATCTCCTTCGGGTACCCTAGCACCCCATGTAAGATTGTATCAATATGCCTTTAGTCTCCATTATTAATAATCCCTTCCCCCTCGTAAAAAGTAATGTACATGAGTTACTATCATTATGAGCAAGTCTGAAAGGCTACTGTGGAACAGGCTACCATCTGACATACGGGATAGTCCTTCCATTACTTCTTTCAAGAGAAGACTTAAATCACATCTTTTAATCAATTGTACATGATAATTCTATGCACTTATACATATGTATATATATATTATAAATCTCCTTCGGGTACCATAGCACCCCATGTAAGATTGTATGGTTAAATTTCACGCTTCAAGCTTTCATCTATTAATCTATAATTTTTTCTTTAAATTAATCATCTGTATCAATATATAATTTTCTTGTGTCATAAATGATTTATACGTAGTATGTATTTGTACAATAGTAGCGACTCGCCCCGGCTTCGCACTACTTTTTTTTTACAAATAATACTTTTTCTTAAAATTATATATATATACATACATATATATATATATATATATATATATATATATATATATATATATATATATATATATATATATAATATATATATATTACTATTATTATATATATATATATATATATATATATATATATATATATATATATATATATATATATATATAGTATATATATTAGGCGATCTTATTGCTAAGCAATCTCTTCCAACAACCTTTGGGTAGAAAGAATTAAAGCATAAGAAGGTAGGTGGCGCGTTAAAAGAAAAAGATCCGTATATCTATATATATTTCTAGATAGATAGATTCTAGAATAAGGGCATATGGGTATATGACCGCGGCCTCCCGAGCCGCTGCAGTGTCCCAGTCCTTTCCGCAACTGTAATGTCTCCCCTGTTTCTTTCCTACATAAGTCCCTTATTCCTTTCATTTACTAATTTCCTTTAGGCATTTCCAAAGTTCTCTTCCTTTTTTCCTCAATCCTTTCCTCCATACCGTAGGTGGCGGAAACCAATTACGATATATATACGGTACGGTAACTATTTTATCTAGGGGCGCAGGTTATTTTTATACCAATAAAATTCTCGAATATTTAGATTGATATTAGCTAGGCGTGTATGAGAGATTACAGCGCTCTCACTGCGGCGTACTCCTCTAATTTGTCAGGTCACAGCGCCCTTAGTGCGTACTACACCAGAGGAAGTCATTGTGCAAGTCATTTGTTTGAGGACCCCTGTACTATTCGTGTTTCTACGGTGAAGCAGTTGTGTTTGCATGGCTGTGTTTCGGTTCGATGGGTGGGCTCGGCTACGCCTCGGCCCACATTTGTACGTTCGTCCATCAATGCCTCAGTTGCTGGCCGCTGCAGTAATGTACTATAGCTTTAAGTTCGTCATGTACACATATTTGTACTAATGAATAAATAAATAAATAGATGGTCCACTTGATGGACAGCAGTAACCATTGCTTACATACATGAATAGTATCACGGACATTATAGAGTATAATGCCGTCATTTCATGTTATTCTTGAAGGTTAAAATATTATATGTTATTTCACTATCATATTGAACGTTACAAAGAGACATACAGCTATGCAATTACAGCTGCTTGGTGGTAAAAGTACAAATAGAATAGATGTACCAAGTGTTTTCTGTTAATAATAAAAAAAAATTAATAATACAATTAAATTGGATTAAAAAAAAAAGACTGGAATTGTGATAAATCCAGTTATTTTAATCAAAAAGCTAGACAACTAAATCAAATATGATACAATTGTCAGCAATCTCTTAAAAAAATGAAGCTTCTAAATCGACGCAAACAAAGGACATAGCCATATATGTTTCATTTATATCGAATATTTTGACATTGGCAAGGGAAATCAAAATCTATAGGGTACTTCCGGTTGACGTATAATCATGAAATTTACCAAGAAGCAATGTCATGTAACACAAGTACAACTGCTTCACGGTAGAAACCCGAATGGGACAGAGGTACGCAAGCAAACGACTTTTGTACAAAGTCTCCCTCTGCTTGAATATAATAATACATTCTTAGAAAAATCTAATGGGAATGGAATCCATTGCCAGATTCGAATTCATGATCTTTCGGTCTTATAACTCAGTAAACTGCTTGATGACGATGATTACAAGCAAGTAACAAGATAGAATTGAATATGTCCCGTCACGTGTTCGTTATTCAATCATTTTTGTCTACATACAAATTGCTTGTATCTACAATAAGACTTATCTTCATTATTATGAATATGCTGATAGTTAATATTGAAGGCAGGAAGTGATTGTTAGTAATGGGGAGATTAGTCCCCATTGCTTTCAATATATCCTATCAAATTGACCTCCACGCGGTTCCCTCTGGAAACCTTATTTATTTATTTATTTTACATTTTATTGTACCAAGTGAAAAGAAAAATAACAAATACAGTAAATATTAATGAGAAGTGATACAAAAGGCGGCCTTATCGCTAAGCAATTTCTTTAACACAACCTTTGGGTAGAGGAGAGGTACCTTCATGATTTATTCTTGTGGAATTCTTCACGATGGGCTAAATGGCCTGGTTTCATCCTCATCTATCACCATTGACTGGTGCCCCGCCAACGTATACCGATAGCGCAGGTGGAGTTACCATGCCCGCCGTGGTTCGGCGGATGGTGAGCAGTGAGAGATCGTGGGAAGCGATGCTCGCCTTCTCCGATGTCATCATGTCGTAGAAGGAGGCGGTGGAAAGGAGGCGGGAGAGTGCCACTCTCGCACCGTCAATCCGCCGCAGACGAGTCAGACGCAGAAGAAGGGGCGCGCCTAGTTTTGCCCCACCTCCTTCCCCACTGGGGCCGGGGTGATACCTGTGGGAAGGTATTGTCCCAATGGTCCTGGGGGATGTGCTAATATACCGGCACATCCCTCGAGTGGTAGGGTGAGCACGCCAGTCACCCTATCTTGAGAGAGGAGACTTGCTCTCACCATCTGGGGGCGGGTCGCTGCCGTCGGAGATGTGGTGAGTGCGAAATGGAATCCATGTCTCCGACATAGGGCACCTCGAGGGTATATCGTCTGGTTTTTGGTGGGTACACCCCCACCTTCCCTTGGGGATTCCCACATTACTCATTCACCTCCCACAAGGTGTATGGGTTTGCATAAAGTATTTTCCAGACGTAATAAAAAGGTGGAGCTACCATTCCACTATCGTTCATTAAAAAAAAAAACACCATTATCAAATTAAATTCGTCCAAGTGGCGACGCCATTTTTCCCTGTCATGTTGGATTTAAATAATTAAAATCGAAATGCATGTCGAGTGTTAAAGTCCACAACCTGGCTATCCTATCAGTAATTAGAGGTGTGAACAATTTTTTTTATTTTATTACAATGACTAGCGGCAAGCTATTATGTTCAATTCAGAGGTCATTTGGAAAAAAATCGAAACTGTCCTTTTAGAAACTTAGGATTTTTTTTATACTACTGAGGTGGCAAACAAGCATACGGCCCACCTGATCACAGAACCTGAGTGTTCGTGGGAGGAAATATCTCTGAAACCGCGCAGTACGCGACCATTGAGGCTGTAGGATATGAGGATGAACTCCTTGTCGATGGCGAGCCGTACGATGGTAGAAAGTGGCTGTGAGCATCATATTTAACAATTCCTCTGAGCACAACCCATTGTACAGGCGGTGGGAAACATTGCCAGCAACGGGGCTTTCAAACTCCATTGCTAACAATCCTTTACCCCCGGGACCGAAGAGTCTAGGAGCTGGCAAGATACAGCCCACACTCATGGTTTTTATGATGGGCCCCACATATACAAGCTGGTAGATAATACCGTATGAATAGAATAGAATAGAATAGAATAGAATAGAATAGAAAATCATTTATTCAAATAAACTTACATTGAAGCACTTTTGAAAAGTCATTACATTTTTTTTAATTTACCGCTCGCCTATTATATATGGCATTAAGCTCGCCACTGTACAAAGTTTTATTGTGTAATAATAAATAAATAAATAAAAATAACCAAAATGAATGCTTTCTCCTTTTTTAAAGTCAATTACAAAACAGAATACATCTTATTTCCTTTGGATTTTGCCTTATTTTCGAGCATGAAACAAATTCACAATTCAATATTTAGAATAGCTAAGTAATGTAATTTTGATTGAACTTGAAAGGTGAAATGTCTTAAGGAATCCGTCAAATATAATATTGTACACAATTTTCCTGTTTTGTTTTGTTTTTTGTTTAAAAATTCACAATAATTGTGAAAGAAATCGAAGAATAAATTGTTACAATAGACGAAACTTGTAGCGATTGATTTAAATATTTTTTTATACAATTTAGAATGGTAAACAAGCTGACGGCTACCTAATTGAAAATGGTAACCGTCGTCTATAGACATGAGCAGTATCATGGACATAACAGAGTATACTGTTTCGCTCATGATACCCTCCATGCGTTGCCATTCCTGAGAACTCAGATGTTATTCCTCTGTACTCTGTAAATTCACACAGCCATGCAAACACAACTGGTTCACTGTTGAAACACGAATGAGACAGAGATACTTAAGCAAACGACATTTGTGCAAAATCTTCTTCTGGTACTTCTTTATCTAATCCTATTTATAAAGATAATTTCTAAGATATACGATTCTCATTTATTACGCCACTGATTTTCATATTTAATTTCTGTACGTTCCAAACTTGAGACGTGTTCATAACATGTCTATCGGAATAATTTCTCGGTTTCAAGAGCAATAGAAAGTTGTGAAGGTTTTCGGTCCCTTATGCCGCTCCCTTGATGGAATCCATGATCCCCATTAAAACTTAGATTAGCGCCGTCTACCCCTGTTAGTTGTCCATCTATTCTTATACATGTCAAACTTTGGATATAAATTAAACGACTATTTGGACCATAGATAATAATGTGGAAGTGAATTTGTATAACAGAGAGGTTTAATATCAGATAAATTTTAAAGGTAAATGAATGAGATAAAATATTAATTGATAATCGTTTGGTATTATTTGTAAAGTTTATCTCGGCTTTTCACAGGTTGATTTTAATGAAGATAATGAGACAAAATCCGTCAATGTTTTTGAAGATCTTCCTGTTGGATATTCTGGCTAGAAACCCAGAATATCCAATATATAGAATATATACGACAGGAGACCTAACTTTTCTCTTATTTGATGTACGTTTATTGACGTATTTTGCACTTTTATTTTTTCTCTTAATTTTTCCTTTCAAAATGAACTTATTGAATTAAATATGAAGTGACAATGAAGGTACTTCATTAATTCTCAATAACTTTTGTTGTAAACTCTCAAACTTTTTAATCAAAAAATGTTTACGTTCATGTTAGTTATTTTAAATTAATATAATCTTTATTAGTGGGTATTATAAATGTGACTGTATTTTTTATCTCTTAGCGTCTTAACAGTACGATCAAATATCTTGAAATTTGGTGTACACGTAATACTTAAGATGGTAAGGATATTGAATCGATTTTCTAAGCATTACCTGGAGAATGTCTCTTTGAGCATGCTTAAGACGGAGCATATCGGTTTTTGCAGTACCAACCCATATGGCAATTCCATAAAAATGATAGATTGACAGATGGCCTTATAAACAAGTAACATTGTTACACTATTAGAGTGTTACTCAATCCGTTTCAGAGAAGTTTCATAATATGTATTATGTAAAGGAATTTTCGTGGAATATTTATTTTTATCACCTACTTCATCTCACACTTAAGTTGCTGTTTCAGGGCTCCCGTAATACGCGTTATCGTTGTCTATTTTTATCGGAATATTACTAAAATAATAAATAATACCTAAACTCACCCCAAATAAACCGCAGATTATTGATATTGGCACCTATTTTCAAAATCTGCCGTGCAGGTCGATGTTTCTTTTCCCGCGTCAAAATCACACTGTGGTTGCGCGGCATCCGCACCAGAGGGCAGGCGTCTCCATATTATTATATCCCCATAGTGAGTCACTTACAGGGACGATATAGACTTATATGTGTGTGTGTGTGTATGTGTTGTGGCAATGAAAAAGTGTAGTGGCGCGAAATTTTTTTTTAATTTATTTAGGAAGGCAAACGACTAGATGGTCCACCTAATGGAATGTAGTTACCATCACCCATGAACTTTAGCTGTATATTATTTTCGTAAATTCTATTTAGCTGCTTGAAACCGGGCTGGATCTCCAGTAGGTATATTTATTTATTTATTTAATACTTTATTGCACCAACATTACAGGATTTGTTGAACAATCTTCGGTAAGTATATGTATATATATGTATATGTGTATATGTATGTGTGTATGTATGTGTATATGTGTGTATATATTTCATATATATTAGTATAACAAATTTATTATTAATATAAGGTATTTATATGTGTATTTCTTATTATTATTATGTATAATTATTTCAGTATGTTGCTATAATTATGTCAATCTCTTTCATACGCTTTCTGTTTTTACCCAATGGTTACAGATATATGGCATTAAGCTATTTACAAAGTTATATAAGAATGAATCTATTGTATTTATTGTTTTACATCCTTCTATAATTTACATATAAACTAAATTAAGTATAAGCACCATTCCATTTTAATCGATTAAATAAAACCCATAACAAAGTCACATATTACAGTCTGTTAGTTGTTTTTAAATTTGTCTTTGCTATCCCTTCATAGTTGACCAAAGAGCACAAAATGTTATTCGCATTTTTCGTCTAAACTCTTCAAATGGCGCCCGAACAAAGTCCCTTGTTATAAGTTGAAAGTAGAATGTTCGGTTGAAAGGAAATCGTTTCTGCAATTTGCCGTAACCACCCCGACTCTTTGCCAGTCCGCCTTTGTAGCAGTGCCTTCCCGCTGGAATGATTTGTGAAAGAAATACGCCACGATAATACGTTACGTACCAAACGGAGCTGTACAATCTCGTGTGCATGGGTACCTTTGTCCCCTTTACATATCTAGGATTGAGTTACATGATCAGTGATGGCAGTCAGTAAAATGATGAGAATAAAATCAGGTTAGTCGGCCCAATGTGGCGAATTTACGATGGTTTAGGAAAGAAATCCCATAGATGTTATCCTGGCTGACTTAACTTGAATTGAAATATAATGATTATGTTAGGTGTTAACTGTGGGTAGCAGCGTCCCTCTTTAGCCATCATCAATGTCTAACTGCGGTTGTCAAACCAGTTGTCAAGTTTGATAACTCTTCGAAAAACATACTAATAGGGAAAGGTCTATGTTCAGCACTAGACAGATAACGGCTGATTTATTTTAATTTTAATAATAAGAGATTATAGCGAGTTATCCAGCACTGCGTTTGTATTTACAGGGTTACCACTCGAGAACATTTCTGTCCCATCATTTACCTCATTTATGTAGTAGCTATATTCTGCGTAATCGACATAGCCCGAACGGTAAGCAAGCTGAAGTGGCAATGGGCTGGTCACATAGCTCGAAGAACCAACAACCGATAGGGAAGAAAGATTATTCAGCAGCGACCCCGCACGAGCAAATGCAGTGTAGGACGACCACCACTAGATAGAGTGACTTGAAGTCATCACATGCATTGCAGGGAGTCAGTGGATGCAGGTGGCTCAGGACCGTTCCTTATGTTAGTCTATGGGAGAGGCCTATGTCCAGCAGTGGACAGATAATGGCTGAAATGATTACAATGATGTGATATGCGGCTTAGCTCGTGATTTATTTATTTATTCATTAGTACATATATGTGTACATGGCGGACTTAATGCTAAAAGCATTCTCTCCCAATCAACTATAGGAAAGTGTCAGAATACGAGAATGATTGATTGCATGGTAATATTGCATAGCTTATAAACTTGCTCAAGAAACGAGCAATCAAATGTAAAAAGATTTTTTCAAATCCAACTCGTAGTTTTGGAGATTAGCGTGTTAAAAGGAACAAACTTTTAAATATTAGTATTTTTTTTTATACAACTTAGAATGGCAAACAAGCTGACGGCCCACCTGATGGAAACTGGTAACCGTCGCCTATAGACATGAGCAGTACCATGGACATAACAGAGTATATACTGTTTCGTCCATGATACCCCCCATGCGTTGCCATTCCTTAGGACTCAGGTGTTATTCCTCTGTACCCAGTAAATTCACGCCATATGCCACCCTTCAAACTGAAACACAGCCATGCTAACACAACTGCTTCGCGGTTGAAACACGAATGCGACAGAGGTACCCAAGCAATCGAATTTTGTACAAAGTCTCCCTCTGGTAAAGTATATATGTAAATTTAAAATATTAGTACATATGTAAATTTAAATACTGTATAAATATAAACATTTAATTGGTCAGTAGATTACTTTATTATTTTGTTTATTTCCACTACTATTAGTATGCGTGCGACTGCCAACAATAAAATAATTCTAATTAACTAACCAGTGATAAATACACATATAAATATACTATATTATAAACGAAATTGAGCTATGCTTTTTTAAAAAAAAATTGCTCCAGAAAATGTAGGATTTTGCTCCACAAGGACCCCCTTTTTATTTATTTTTTATTTATTCATTAGTACAAATATGTGTACATGGCGGACTTAATGCTAAAAGCCTTCTCTTCCAGTCAACCATAGGGAAGTGTCAGAATACTCGAATGCGGTACTACTAATTATTGATGTACATACATACTAAAATTACATATACGAGTATAAACGAATAAATATATATGAATAACAAATATACTTACACATATATGATATATACTATATTATACACGAATTTAGGAATAATATAAAGCACTTATTGCTCGGATAAAAGTAAAAAGTGAGCGTGAACGCTTTTTTTGAAAGACTCCTTCTTTTTGCATACCGCCAAAACATTATTTATTTTTATTTATGAATGAGCAATCGACATGAGAATTTCACAACAGCGATGAGAAATTGCATTCGGTTATATCTAGTTAAAAATAAAGTTTCTGTAGTCTCTGATAACCTCATATGAGATAAGATAAAAATATTTATCTAAAATGTACCGTAATAAGTACCTGTAAAACTCATATCTACCTATTAAGAGCAGTAAGTTCTTCAAAAACTGGCTTATGAAGTTTCTTCATAGTCAGAAATCGGCAGTAATCTTTTACCATCAGGCAGGCTGTATACTTATTACCCGTTCGAATGGTATATAACATATCCATTTTTTTTTCTATCCAGAAGTATGATTTTCACGGTTAAAAAGCTGAAACGTTTTTGATTAAATTTCCTATTAGTTATATTTCAAACCCTGTAGAATTTGTACGTGTTTTATGTATTAATCTAGTGGTAATTCAGTTTGAGTGATAAACACCAAAATATCTTAGTAATTTTATAAATAAAAAAAGTACATAATAAAACGAAAATGGCAAAATGGATTTAAATTAAATTAAATCAAAATTTATTTTAAAATATTACTAAAACATAAGACAATTACTCGTTCCAAAATATTTTAATACTCAAACTTCGACATATACAAAAACAGTACAAAATGCAAAATGTATAAACATATTATACAAACATATCGACTAAAATGACGCTCACATCTTGTTTTATATCAGACACGAGACAAAAATAGTGTCTAATTACCGCGACGATAATAAAAACTGGTCAAACGTGAATCTCAGGGTCACGTGCATTGTGCGCGGTTAGTGGTCAAAGTCCATGTTACTGTAACACACAAGTCAGGTTGAGATGATTGGACGGTACAAAGTCCACGTTTTACCTGCAAATCAACTGATGACGCATTTCTGATGCAACATGGTGGTATACACGGGTAATAGTGACAATGTTAAAGTTGCACCATATTTATTTATTTTTGTGATTTTGTTTTTTTTTTATACCACTGAGGTGGCAAACAAGTATACGGCCCACCTGATGGTAAGCGATTACCGTAGTTTATGAACGCCTTCAATACCAGGAGTAACTGAAAAACCTCTTTACCCCCCTTTAGAAGAACCCCATGCTGTAGTCTCTTGGGAAAACCTCGGCAGGGAGCTCATTCCATAACCTGAGTGTTCGTGGGAGAAAAAATCTCTGAAACCGCGTTGTACGCGACCATTTAGGTTGTTTTGTACATTCACTTATAGATTTTTTGTTGGATGATAATGGAATGGTAACCCCGTCTGCGTTATCGGTATTCAATGACGGAGCACCAGTGAGGGATGACTGGTCAGGAAAAGGCAGGTCAGTTAGCGCATCGTGACAAATTCAACGATAAATTAGTCACGATGGTTTCCAGGGACAACTGCGTGGAGGTTGACTTGATAAGGTTTAACAGCGATGGGGAGTAACCTCCCCATTACTAATAATCTCTTCCCCCCCCCTCCACTTACAGATATTAGGTTATAATAAAAATGTACACACGCGGATTTATTCTGTTAAATGAATTTCTGCCAATCAATCTTGAAAACTAGAATATATACTCGTATCGTATATAGTACATATATATACTCTGTTGTTACTATATTAATACTGGATATATATACTTTATGGTGTTATGTCAGAAATATGTTTATAATTTACATTTTGTTTAAAAATATAAATTGTATATATATATATATATATATATATATCCCTACATTTTCTAGAGCAATTTTTTTTTAAAAGCATGGCTCAATTTCGTTTATAATATATATAGTATATATGATATATGTGTAAGTATATTTGTTATTTATATATATTTATTCGTTTATATATGTAATTTTAGTATGTATGTATATCAATAATTAGTAGTACCGCATTCGAGTATTCTGACACTTTCCTATGGTTGACTGGGAAAGAATGCTTTTAGCATTAAGTCCACCATGTACACATATTTGTACTAATGAATAAATAAATAGCTGCTTCGTAGAAATATGACTGGAATAAGGGTACTCACTACTAGTATAATTGTTTGTATCTATAACAAGTTTAATATTGCAATCTTTTAGAGAAAACAATTAAGAGTATCTATCTATACCCATGTATACTTTTAAAAGGAAATTTTTTCCTATTGGTAAAATTGGAAATATCCAAATATAATATAAAAAAATGACTTTTTTTACAACACAGGGGGCAAACGAGCATGCGGCTCACCTGGTGGTAAGTGACTACCGCCGCCCATGATCACCCACAATACCAACAGCATTGCAGGTGTGCTGCCGGCCTTTTAAAAAGGAATATGCTCTTTCCTTGAAGGTTATGTTGTCGTATCAGTTCGGAAATGCTGCTGCTGGAAGTTGATTCCAAAGAGTGGTTGTGCGTAGAAGAAAGTCTGTTATAATAAGTAATAATTTAGATATAATTTTAAAGGATGATATCATATTTACCGAATATTTCAAATAAATAATATATTTTGTTATATCAAGAAAATAAAATTGCTGAATACTACAATCCGGTGCAATATAGTTGAAGTTAAGTTCGAAGATTTTTCATAAAAAAAAATTCGACTTCAGTTATGACATAGCCAGTTCATTTGATTTAAAAACTAAACAGTTAAAACGATTTCGATATAATTTCTATTGGAGCAATCTGTAAATATATCCTTAGTATAAATAGATAAAAAAAATTAATTGGTTTAAAACGTGAAGAAAAATACAATATATATATATATATATATATATATATATATACATAAAAAAAAACCGGTAATATTGGATATTAAATGTAAATTATTATTATATAAGTATCAAACGATATAAATATACGGATACTACACTAAATATATACGATGAATTATATATTCAAATATTGTACATCATATTTGACACACCTACGTCGAATTTACACGAGTAAAACATAGCAACTAATAGTACGTACTGAGTAGCTGTTAAATGTTATATTGTAGGTACATTTTATTGCCAGTACATATTAACATAAGTTTTAATTCTATTATGATTACGATATTAAACAACCGACAGTAATATTAGCTCATTCGTCGTCTATCGAAATGTTCCGACTGTAATCAAGATAATGACTCGGTCATGTATATAACTGACTGCGGAAACGTGAGCGAATAGTAGAAGATTGACCGCGTCCGCGACGCACGCCAGAATGATTGTTATAACACTCCTGTTTGTTATCCTCGCATTGTTTTATTATTACAACAGAAACTCGTACAAATATTGGGAGAGCAAAGGGATCAAACATGACAAACCGGTACTGCTCTTCGGGAACAACTACAGGAACTTCACCGTAAAGAAAAGTGTCACGGAACTCGCAACCGAAACCTACTGGAGGTACCCCGATGAGAAGGCAGTCGGATTTTACAGAGCAGGAAGACCAGAGTTAGTGGTTAGAGACCCGGAAATCATAAAACGCATTCTCATTACTGATTTTGTACATTTCTACCCGCGTGGACTGAATTTTCACAAGGACAATGTTGTTGAACCTATAATGCGAAATTTGTTCTTTGCGGACGGCGACCTTTGGCGACTACTGCGGCAACGAATGACGCCGGCGTTTACCAGTGGTAAACTTAAAGCGATGTTCCCTCTGATCGTGGAGCGAGCTGAGAAATTGCAATCACGTGCACTGTCTGCCGCCGCTGCGGGCCATGCGATTGACGCGCGTGAATTAATGGCACGGTACACCACTGATTTCATTGGCGCTTGTGGATTTGGCCTAGACGCTGACTCTCTAAAAGATGAAGACTCCGAATTTAGAAAGTTAGGAGCGAAAATATTTAAACGCAATACTAGAGATATTTTAGTCACTATATTAAATTTCGTCGTTCCTAGTATCGGGAAACATTTTAAAATATTTGAAAGTGTTGAACACGATATGCTCAGTTTAACTAGACACATTTTAGGACAAAGAAATTATGAACCTTCGGGAAGAAATGATTTCGTTGACTTGTTACTTGAGTGTAAGAAAAAGGGAACGATTGTTGGTGAATCAATTGAACGCAAGAAACCAGATGGTAGTCCTGAAACAGCGACACTAGAGTTAGATGATGCGCTTATGGCCGCTCAAATATTTGTATTTTTTGCTGCTGGTTTTGAAACATCATCATCTGCCACAAGTTTTACATTACATCAACTGGCTTATAATCCTGAAGTGCAGAAAAAAGTACAAGAAGACATTGATAGAGTTCTTAGCAAATATAATAATAAACTCAGTTACGAAGCTGTTAAAGAAATGACATATTTAGATTGGACATTTAAAGAAGGCATGAGAATGTTCCCGTCTCTAGGATTTCTAATGCGAGAATGCGTACGAAAAACTTTGATACCGGAATTAAATATAACATTGGACGAAGGTGTTAGAATATTTATTCCAATTCAAGCCTTACAAAATGACTCTAAATACTTCGAGGAACCTGAGAAATTCCGTCCTGAGAGATTCAGTCCTGAAGAAATTAGTGATTCTAATAAATACATCTACCTGCCTTTCGGTGCTGGACCACGGGCTTGTATTGGTAAGTTTTTTTTTGTCAATTTAATCTAAAGGGCCGTCAGCTTGTTTGCCATTATAAGTTGCATAAATTTTTTTATTATTTATTATGCTTGCTACCATAGTTGTCTGTTTTCTCAGTGTTTTTTTTTTCTATTTTACTAAAGTTATATTACACTTTAACCATCTTCAAACATGTATGCGTCTTGATGATAAGCTGTTATCTAATTTATTTACCTTTTACCAACGTAATATGCCGCTTTATTAAAATATACTTTTTCCTTGTCACATTGTCGTTCAGAATACTCAATAAAACGTTTAATACAAAGTTAATATCATACTAAGATTAAAAAAAAAAAAATATTAATCTTTCATTTTTTTTATACCACTGAGGTGGCAAACAAGCTTACGACCCACCTGATAGTAAGCGATTACCGTAGTTTATGAACGCCTGCAATACCAGGGGTAACTGAAAAACCTCTTTACCCCCCTTTTGTAGAGCCCCATGCTGTAGTCTCTTGGGAAAACCTCGGCAGGGAGCTCATTCCATAACCTGAGTGTTCGTTCGTTCGTGTTCATTTGCAAACTACATTAGATAGATATGTATTGCGTAGGAAGAATCTACATAGTCCATGTTTTATATTTATCTTGTATTTATAAACTTATATAACATTGTAATAATCTTCTATCGTACAAACTACTCGATGTTATCTTTATATACTTCAATACATATTTATTTATTATTTCATTTTTAAATTATTAATTATTATTACATTATTAATTAATATGTTATCACTACTATACTAGCAGTTAATTTACAGGGTACGGAGGAATAACACCTGAGTCCTCAGGAATGGCAACGCATGGGGAGTATCATGGGCGAAACAGTATACTCTGTTATGTCCATGATACTGCTCATGTCTATAGGCGACGGTTACCACTTATCATCAGGTGGGCTGTCAGATTGCAATTCTAAGTTGTATAAAAAAAAAAAAAAAACTGTATTTAGTTTTCATCATCATTTCATCATCATCTTAGCCATTATCTAATCACTGCTGTACATAGGTCTACTCCATAGACTATCATGACGGTTTGGAGCCACCTGTATCCACTGACATTGTTATATTTATTGCGTGTAAATTAATACATGTAACCATTCAATGACCTTAGTGGTTTAGTGGTTTGATATGTCGCTTTACCTTCCGATAGTCGCGAGTTCGCTCCTTCCTCTATATATATGTAAAAAGAGGTAACCGTCACCTATACACGTGATTCGTACCACGGTCATGCAGACTATACTGTGTCGCTCATGCGCTGCCATTCCTAAGGACTGAGGTTTTATGTCTCTGTACCCTGTTATTTGTATTAGTTTTGAAGTATGTAAACACTTCATTAGGCGCGTTTGGTGTTTTTTGGGAAGTAACTATTGACCTTGCGACAATGTTGCCATAACCGACACATCTGACGATTCAAAACACACACATACACACACGCACACACTTACATACATACATACACACACATATATTTACACATATCTATTTACAAAAATAAAACCATTTAGTATGTACAGTATCCACAGTGCAAACTCGGCGTAGTTTGCAACTGTTATAGATGGCTCTGGTAATGTATCCAATAGTTTTTATTCGATTTTTAATATACATAAGTCATAAGAAAGAAGTGTAGATAATATAAATACAAAGATTGAAAAGGGAACGTTTTGCGTTGGTTTGGTCATTTGGAAGGGAAAGAGATTTATCAAGCACGGATGAGTAGATATGTCGATAGGGGTCGCTCTAGGCGCACGTATGTCGAACAAATAGGTGACGTAGTGAAAAAGGCCAAGTTAAAAAGATCTTACAATACAATTGACAGTTGAGTTACTTATATGTATAATAGTTACTCTATATTTACATATATTTAGTAATATATATATATATATATATTAGCTGACCCCGTAAACGTTGTTTTACCACTTATTGCGGAATATAAAAATCGTGCTTAAAAAACAGGGGTTGATCGTAAAAGGGTGAAAATTTGAATTTGTATGTATTTTCATTTCATGAGTCCGATTCCACCACGTTCCACGGGTAGACGTCGTGTTTGGCACTACAGGTCAGCAGACTGGGATGAGATGCGGATTTTTTTCGCATCTTACCCATGGAGGCAGGTTTGCTTCATACTGGATGATCCCGACGCCATTGCCGATTCCATTGCTGATGTGGTGCTTCAGGGAATGGAATTATTTATTCCTAACTCTGTGGTGCCCGTCGGCGGGAAATCCCAGCCCTGGTATGGAGCCTCTTGTAGAACAGCATCTCGTCTGAAACAGGAGTGCTTCCTAACCTGGGCTAAAGGTGTGGCGTCGCGAGATCCTAACACCAGTGCTCTTAAAAAGAAGTATAACTCTGCCTCTAGGTCTTTCAAAAGAGTTATAGCCACAGCGAAGTCAGAGCATATTAGTAGAATTGGCAAGAGATTGGCTAGTTTGCCCTCTGGAACTCGAGCTTTCTGGTCTCTTGCCAAAGCTGCACAAGGGAATTTCTGTAAGTCATCTTTTCCACCATTGCGCAGGGAGGATGACTCGTTGGCCCAGAACGCTAAGGAAAAGGCCGATCTTCTTGGATCCATCTTTGCGTCAAACTCGACATTGGATGACGGAGAGAAATCACCACCGACCATCACGTGTTGTAGGAGCTCTATGCCTGACATTAAATTCACGCATAGCTCAGTGCGTAGAGCACTTTTCTCCCTCGAAATCCATAAGTCGAGTGGGCCCGATGGTATTCCTCCAATTGTGCTTAGGACGTGCGCACCAGAGTTGGCTCCGGTTCTTACGCGTCTTTTCCGGCTTAGCTACTCATCGGGCATAGTCCCAAAGTTTTGGAAGACTGCTCTGGTGCATCCGATCCCTAAAAAGGGAGATCGCTCAGATCCAGCTAACTATAGGCCCATAGCTATCACTTCCTTATTCTCGAAGGTTATGGAATCCATCATTAACCGTCAACTGCTCCGGTATCTAGAAGAGCACCAGCTGATCTGTGATCGCCAGTACGGCTTTCGACAGGGACGTTCGGCCGGTGATCTTTTAGCTTACTTAACACACCGATGGGCGGTGACAATCGAGAGTAAGGGAGAGGCCTTAGCAGTTAGTCTGGATATCGCGAAGGCCTTTGATCGGGTGTGGCATAGAGCGCTGCTTTCAAAGCTACCTTCATTTGGGTTGCCTGCGAGACTGTGCATTTGGGTCGCCAGTTTTCTCAAGGAACGTAGCATTAAGGTCGTAGTCGACGGAGCATGCTCTGATTTAAAACCTTTGAATGCTGGTGTCCCGCAAGGCTGTGTACTATCTCCGACTCTGTTTCTTCTGCATATCAATGATATGTTACAGATAAGTAATATTCATTGCTATGCAGACGACAGTACAGGAGATACATTATATACCGGTCATGCAAAGATCTCGCGGGCACATACCGATGAGTGCCGGAATAGACTTGTGTCTGAAATCGAAACTTCACTCCATCAAGTTTCGATCTGGGGTGAACAAAATCTTGTCCAATTTAACCCCAAAAAGACACAAGTCTGCGCGTTTACCGCAAAAAAGACGCCGTTTGTCGTATCTCCTCACTTTCAGGGCACTTCCCTTGATAAAAAGTCGAGTCTAGGAATTCTGGGCGTTGATATATCTTGCGACGTCCAGTTTTGCGGTCATCTGGAGGAGAAGGCTAAGATAGCTTCCAAAAAGTTAGGAGTGCTCAATAGGGTGAGACGATATTTCATGCCAGAACACCGCCTGAAATTATATAAAGCCCAAGTCAGGCCGCATATGGAATACTGTTCTCACCTGTGGGCAGGAGCGCCACAGTACCAACTCCTTCCGTTAGACCGCATTCAGAGTCGGGCGGCTCGAATTATCGATAGTCAACGCCTTACTGTCCGACTTGATCCACTGAAACTGCGCAGAGATGTTGCATCTCTGTGCATCTTCTACCGAATTTATCATGGGGAGTGTTCTGAGGAATTGTTCGGATTGATATCTGCTGCTGATTTTCACCACCGTACAACCCGCCACAAACTAAAGTTTCATCCCAATCATCTGGACGAGTGGCGGTCTTCCACCGTGCGTTTTTCAAGGCACTTTCTTCCACGCACAACCATTCTTTGGAATCAACTTCCAGCAGCAGTATTTCCGAACCGATACGACAACATAACCTTCAAGAAAAGAGTATATTCCTTTTTAAAAGGCCGGCAGCACACCTGCAATGCCGCTGGTGTTGTGGGTGATCATGGGCGGCGGTAGTCACTTACCATCAGGTGAGCCGCATGCTCGTTTGCCCCCTGTGTTGTAAAAAAAAAAAAAAAAAAATTTTTCAATGATAAATCACATTTAAATAAATATAATTTTTTTTGTCAGAACAATAAAAAAAAATTTTTTAGAGGTGGGTCACCCTTTGAGGGCTATAAAAAATAGATGTTGGCCAATTCTCAGAACTACCGAATATGCACACAAAATTTCATGAAAATCTGTAAAGCCGTTTCGGAGGAGTTTGGTAACAAACACCGTGACACGAAAATTATATATATATATATATATATATATATATATATATATATATATATATATATATATATATATATATATATATATATATATATATATATATATATATATATATGCTGTATATACAAACCCTATAGACACTCCTTTCGGCTTCTCAAGGTTGACTGGAAGAAATCCCTCTAAGGGATAAGTCTGTCTGTGTAATTTTTTATTATGACCTAATATCAATACTATAAGTGCATATATAAAAGCATATAAATAAATAAATATATACAAAATATAAGTAGTCTAATAAATAATATATATTTAATGTTTTTGTGCATTATATGTAAAAAATATTAATTCACTCTTGCGCTTCTATATGTTCTCCTTTAACCAAAGGTTGTCTGTAAGAGATTGTCTTAGCGATAAGACCGCCTTTTGTACCTTTATGTGTATATTTTGATCTGTACTCCATGCTACTGTATTTTAGTTGAATTGTTTATATGTCATTTATTATTTTTATGTTTTTAGTGCAATAAAGAATTAAATAAATAAATAAAAGTACTCGCAACCGGCGAGTTTGTGTGAATAGATTGATGAGTGTGAAAGAGACGAAAGACGTCGGTATGAGTATCCTTAAAATGTGTCAGTTTGTTTGTTTTGATTCTAATCATCATGAATTTATGCTATTTTTAACCGACTTCCAAAGGGGTTCTCAATTTAGTTACTATGTTTATTTTTTAATGTTTGTTACCTCATAACTTTGTCTGTTGTAAACCGATTTGGAAAATCCCTTTTTTATTTAAAAGTTTATATTTACAGATTGTTCTCGTGGAAACGTTATCAAAATTAGATCAGTAGTTTAGTTTCAAAATCGACATAACTAATTTTGCTACAATTAAAGTTTTTTTTTTTTAAGAAACTCTTATATTTATTTTATGTGTTTATGTATTTTCTATTGCAGGGGAGCGACTGGGTTTAATGCAGTCTTTGGCAGGACTAGCTGCGATTCTATCACGATTCACGGTCTCACCAGCTCCGGAAACCAAGCAGTATCCGAAGGTGAACCCTACGTCAGGCATCGTACAAAGTATTCAAGGCGGTTTACCACTTTATTTCAAAGAAAGAAAAGGGACATGATTTCGATTATACTATGCAATGTTAATAATAGTGGCCGATCGAACTTTCGGTTTCGGTTTCGGCTAATTTCGGCCAGAAATTATACTTTCGGCCTTAGTTTCGGTTTCGGCCGCGCCGAAACTTTCTGTGTGTTTGTGTTGTGTGTGTGTCTAATTGAAAGTTGTTTTTTTTTTTTAAGTTTACTTTCAAGCGTAAGTCATAATTTTAACATGTGTTTACATATAAATATATATGACATATTTGTTACATACTTTAATTAGTGTTTATTATTACCCTTCAAATATCTGTGTGTTTGTGTAAATAATTGTATAAAAATATACTAGATTTCAGTATAGAAGAAAAATTTTAAATATGTTCCAAAAAGTTTCGGTTTTTGCCGAAATTGAGACCAAGGCCGAAAGTTGGGTTTCGGTTTCGGCTGTAAAACCTGTTTCGGTTGGACACTAGTTAATAATATTTTTAGAATAAAAGAATGCAAATATGTAAACAAGTAATGGGTAATTGTGATCGTCATTCATCAGGCGTTAATTGTCCACTGTTATGAATATAGGCTTCCCCTTATCGACTGGTTTTGCCAGTAGTTGCCATGCTTGGCAGGCGGATTGACAACCGCAGTTAGATTTTGGTGATGTTTCAAGAATGTAATATTATGTATAATTTAATCCGTTTCGACAGAAATTTATTTAAAATGTACCAAGTTTTGTTTAAATTATCAAAGAAACACTAGGCATGAGTAGTATAGATACCGATCCAATATCTACATATATATTAGGTTCTCTAGATTTTTATGGCAGAAAAAGGTTGACCCATTTTGATATCGTCCATATCGGCCGGATATCTATTTTCGAATATGTTAAAAGTCTTTTATCCAATATTATTTATTGAATAACAGACTTTTAACGTATTCGTTATTGGACCAAAACATAGATACTATAACTAAAGTATATAAAAATTGCTATACATATATTACCAACTTCTAAGAAAATACTCTCTAAATGAAATATACGAATAAATTAAAATGTTTAATCAATTAATTTTATTGTTAAAAGTTTTGTAAGCACACATTATATTTTAATTTAATAATAAAAAAGCTTGACTAGTGCTCCGTTACAGTCACTCGCGACTAAGGATCACGAATTGATTCCGAAACTAGTCGAGCTTTTTTCGATCTAATTACACGTAAGTTAAACCGGTTGTTATTAATTTAAAATAAATTTATTTTAACTTTTTAATTTTTTTTTTGATGAGTGAAAATGATATAGTAACCCCGCCCGCGCTAACGGGATACGCTGGCGGAGCACCAGTGAAGGGTGATAGATGAGAATGAAAACAGGCCAGTTAGCCCATCATGATGAATTCAACAGGAATTAACAATGATAGTTTCCAGGGGGAACTGCGAGGAGGTCGACCTGGTTGGGTATATTGCTAGCAATGGGATTCTGTCTCCATCACTAACAATCCCTTTCCCCCTAACTTTTTAATATTAGATATTAGTAGACTGTCTTATGGTCTGGTTAATTATTTATTTGTTTATACTTTCATTAAATTTAGTGTTCCGGGGAGAGTTGATGTCAGACAGACAACCAAAAGTCAAAATCTTGAGTATTATAAATAAAAATATATTCATCATCGTCATATTAGCTTTTAAATGTCCACTGCTGAACATAAGCCTCGCCCTAGGGGAGTTTCGCTAGTAGTTGCCATGTTTGGCAACTGGATTGGCGAACGCAGTTCAGCTTTAAAAATGTTTTGAGAGGGACGCTGCTGTCTATCCCTCGCCCTCCCTTAGTCGCCTTTTACGACACCCACGGGAAAGGAAGGACCAGATGGAACACTTAAAAACATATTAGGTTAGTTTTTGTTAAGTTCTAGTAATACACATCATACATTTTTCTAATTTCAACATTAAATCCAGCACACTATTGTCCAAAATAGGATATGCCTGTGTCTTAAACATCAGTGCATTCTTCAAGTAGTTTTTTTAATGGATGATACTGGAATAGCAACCCCGCTTGCGCTAACGGTATACACTGGGAGGAAAGGGATTGTTAGTAATGAGGTCTAATAGAACGAATCTTAGGTCGACCTCCACGCGGTTTACCCTGGAAACCATCATGGTTAACTAATTCTTGTTGAATTTATCATGGTAAGCTAACTGATCTGCATTCATTCTCACCTTTCATCTTCCATTGGTGCCTCGTCGGTGTATATCGATAGCGCAGGAAGGGTTACCATTCCATTTTCATCCATTAAAAAAAACGGTATACACTGGCGGGGCACTAGTGAGAGATGATAGGTGAGGATGAAAGCAGGTCAACTGGCCCATAGTGATAAACTCATAAAAAAAACAATCAAGCTGGTTTCCAGGGGGAACCGCGTGGAGGTCAACCTGGTAAGGTATATTGTTAGCAATGGGGCCTCTTGTCCCATTACTAACAATCCTTTAGCTCCTATTTAAGTGGTTAGTGCAGTTAGAGTCTTATCATTTTAATATTTAACCAGTAAACATGGTAATATGATTTTATTTTCCGATTATGAACTGTATCATAGTCTTACTAGAATTCAGTTATTTATCTTTGAAATACCAGTATTAATCTATGAATTATGACTTTAATTAACAATGTATATATAAATAATGAATTATTACAGAGATTATTGTATGTATGTAGATAAAGATTAGCAAAAAGTGCTGATTGATTTGTAATTCATATCTCTTGTAAAACACTTTTATATTATATTTTATATATGTATTATTAAAAAAAGTGACGCTATTCTTATGTTGTTTAATTAAAAAAATATATTTAAATAGACATTTGAATGTATAACGCCAGAACGTATATCTTAAAGTTTTAATTTTTGTTTTTGTTTTTTAACAAGCAAAGCTTTACACAGAAAAAAAAATTACATTCGAACATGGAACCTTTTTTTTAAGTCGATTAAAAAAGGCGGCTACAATTGTCAACAATTAATATGGTACCAATAGAGGAGTAATGGGGGGAAAGGGATTGTTAGTGATGGAGACTGAGAATCCCATTGCTAGCAATATACCTAAACAGGTCGACCTCCTCGCGGTTCCCCTGGGAACTATCATGTCATATCATTAATTCCAGATGAATTCATCATGATGGGCTAACTGGCCTGTTTTCATTCTCATCGATCACCCTTTACTGGTGCTCCGCCAGCGTATCCTGTTAGCGCAGGCGGAGCTACCATACCATTTTCACCCATCAAAAAAAACTAAAAATGCAATCAGTAAAATTTTTGTCTATCTGTCTGTCTGTATATTCGTTATAGAAACAAAAACTACTCGACGGATTTTAACGCAACTTGGTACAATTATTCTTCATACTCCTGGGCAGGTTATAGTATACTTTTCATCACGCTACGATCAATAGTAGCAGAGCAGTGAAGGGAAATGTGTCTGTTACATCAAAACCACTGAACCGCGAGGAAGGATATAGGCTACTTATTTTACGAAAAACGACGGAAACGCGAACGAAGTCGCGGGCAACAGCTAGTTTGTAATATATTTAGTGTCTGGTCGTTTTTACGAGACATTATTATCTGCCGTATCTATAGACGTGTTATATGCCATAGGTCATGGTCATTTTAAGAGCTCTATTCATTCTTCAAAGGCATAATTAATTTTAATTTTATTACGTAAAAACCAATAGCTTGTTATAACAACAAAAATAGGTAGGGGGAAAGGGATTGTTAGCAATGGAGTTTGACAGCCCCATTGCTAGCAATATGTCCTATTAGGTCAACCTCCACGTGGTTCCCCCTGGAAACCATCGTGAACAATTCTCGTTGAATTCATCACGATGGGCCAACTGACTTTGTTTCATCCTCACCTATCATCCTTCACTGGTGCCCCGCCAGCGTATCCTGATAGCGCAGGCGAGGTTACCATTCCATTATCACCCATTAAAAAAAAATAGGTATAAACAATGTATTAGATACTGTTTATAAAATTATA
Organism: Galleria mellonella; assembly: GCF_026898425.1. Lineage (NCBI taxonomy): Eukaryota > Metazoa > Arthropoda > Insecta > Lepidoptera > Pyralidae > Galleria > Galleria mellonella. The sequence continues at coordinate 741,228 of NW_026441984.1, read as the reverse complement.
TATACATAGATAGATACTCTTTATGGTTTCATTCAAAAGATTACAGTAATAAACTTATTATAGATACAAACAATAGACAGAAATATATTGTGTTAATTTTTTTTAAACAAAAATTTTTATGAATATGTTTAAAGTGTATGTTATTTGAAATTAATTTAATTTAATACGTTTAATTTAGTATATTTATAATTTCATCTTATTTATTTGGCTCACATAAAAATCGGTAAAAAAACTTTTAAGTTAAACGGTTTTATTTTATGTGCACTGAAAACTACAAAATAAATAAATAGTTACTTACCTATCAACCTACGTAGGTGATCTCGGTCATTAATATCTCTGATGGTAGTGGTTGTCATAACATGAACCATGTCAGCGGCCGAAAGGCAGTTCATGAGAGAACACTAACACCAGGGTTTGCTTGGTAGGTAAACTAAGCAGCCCACACTATAACAAGTAGGTATTTTGACCTTCTAGTTCAGAAATATTTTAGTACTAGGCAGAATAGCTTTTAGGCATATTAGACTAAAATAAAAACGTGGGGCCCCTCTGAAATCATACCTATAGCAGAGCATATCTTATACTTTGGTAGATCATGAGCTCGGCGTTCACTGGTGAAGCCGTAACGGCTGGTTATTGATGGTCAAAACCTCCAGTTACGATTATAGTAAGTCGATTCAGCGGACCCTGGACTCCTGAGCTATGAGGTTTCGGATGCGACCGGGATAAACCGCTAGGATGATGATGATGACGAGTATAATAAGTCGATGCAATCCACACTTAGTATAGTAGAAAGTAATACAGAAATAGTTAATGGGCCCCACGTTTTTATTTTAGTCTAATATGCCTAAAAGCTATTCTGCCTAGTACTAAAATATTTCTGAACTAGAAGGTCAAAATACCTACTTGTTATAGTGCGGGCTGCTTAGTTTACCTACCAAGCAAACCCTGGTGTTAGTGTTCTCTCATGAACTGCCTTTCGGCCGCTGACACGGTTCATGTTATGACAACCACTACCATCAGAGATATTAATGACCGAGATCACCTACGTAGGTTGATAGGTAAGTAACTATTTATTTATTTTGTAGTTTTCAGTGCACATAAAATAAAACCGTTTAACTTAAAAGTTTTTTTACCGATTTTTATTTTCTTGTTTTTAGTATTTAGTGAAATTGTTTACCGAATATTCCTCATTTTATTTAATTCATTCAGTGCATCATTATTACATGGTTTCTTACCTGATAATTTAGTACAATCTAATTCCTCAATACATAGCCCTTCCAGAGACTTGACTCGACTTAGAGCCACGTATGCTTGTCCTTCCTCAAACCATTTTGAGCCCAAATATACTACTGCATGGTCGACGGTGCTGCCCTGCATTTTATGGACGGTGAATGCTCATGACAAAACTAAGGGCAACATCCTTTTTTCAGCCGTACCATAATTGAATTTTGCTGGAAACTGTATGGCTTTAGGGTAAATAACGTGCATGCCGTCTGTGCCAAAGTCAATTAAAACTGATGATATATCTGTTTCGTACATTTGGGTTCGACGGAACTGAGGCCAAAAAGGTGTCTGAGTGTCAAGTGTCTGAGAGTCTAGTGTCTGAGTGTCTTGTATCCGAGTGTCCAGTGTCTGAGTGTCTAGTGTCTAGTGTTTAGTATCTGAGTGTCGAGTGTCGAGTGTCGAGTGTCTAGTGTCTGAGTGTCGAGTGTCTGAGTGTCTAGTGTCTAGTGTTTAGTGTCTGAGTGTTGAGTGTCGAGTGTCGACTGTCGAGTGTCGAGTGTCGAGTGTCGAGTGTCTAGTGTCTAGTGTCTAGTGTCTGAGTGTCTAGTGTCCGAGTGTCTAGTGTCTGGGTGTCTCAGTGTAGTCCTATTATTTGATACCCATATTGTGGTGGTTGTGGAAAAATATGTACCTAGTCCGCCATATTGGAACGGCGTCCATCTTGAATTTTAAATTTTGACATAATCATCGTGTTTTACTAGTGTAGCCCTTTCATTTGATACCCATATTGCGGGGGTTAAGGAAAAATATGTAATCCGCCATTTTGTATCGACGGCCATCTTAGATTTATAATGTTATTGATTTTATTATATTGTATTGTCATCTAAATTAAATGTGTGTACCAAATTTCAGATCAATCTGACAACGGGAAGGTGCTTAAATTCCAATTTCTAATTTTGACCCAAATAAATAAATACCGTACGGGTCGAGCTAAATAAAACCGTTTAATAACAGAAGTTTACAATTACAAACTTAAACTATAACTTGCAAGTACACAATGTATTGATCAGGTAAACTTGCCACAACATGTGCACACAGCATGATCCAATAATAAATGCGACTGCAACGAAACCATTCGGTTGTAACAATTATTAGTGATAAAAATTAAACATAAAAAAATAAAGTAAAATAAAAAACAAAACAAAAGCTAACCCTTCTTTGCATGATTTTTTTGTTATTGTTCCCCCTGGAAACCATCGTGTTTAATTGTGGATTTGTCACGGTGGGTTAACTGACCTGCTTTTATCCTCAGCTTTCATCTATCACTGGTGCCCCGCCAGTGTATACCGATAGCGCAGGTGGGGTCACTATTTAAATCAAAGTGATATAATTCATGTTCAAAATTAAAAGAAAAATTAAAAAAAAATTGACAGCTATGTTTTTTTTTTTTCTGCAATGGACATTAATAAGGTATCCAGACACGATTAACTTAAAATGATATTGTTTTTTTATATAATTTTTGGGCATTCTATGTTGTAATGGAAATTTCCACCATTATGCAAAGATCATATCATATCATATTTCTTTATTTACAAATGTAACAATTTTCGTCGCACAATGGCAAGTCAATATTTACATTTAAATTTTGAAATTAATAAAATAAATAATAACAATAATAATAACATTCAAATTATAAAATAAAAATAACATTACAAATTAATTACAGTTAACATTATAAATTAGTTGATACATGTCAATATAATGGTGACTATATACCAAATAATGATGACTTCAAGTTATAAAATTGGAATTGTCACACTTCTTACAGATAAACATCAATAAATAATAATGCTATAATTTAATATTGACATTTGGGTATTCGGTCACGTTGTAAAAAGGATGTTGTTCAAAATATGTCTTTATTTTATTTTTAAATTCATTTCTCGGCAATTGCGTTGCTGTATTGGGTAGTTTATTATACATATTTATTTTTATATATATGCCTTGTTTCATAATTTTTGTGAGTCGTGTTCTTGACAATTCCAATTTGTCTTTTAATTAAGAGAAGGGTTAATTAATAGTTAATTATATATAAAAATCCTATATCGCGATGTTTGCTTACGCTAATCATCCAAATGACTCGACTAATATTATTGAAATAAAAACTTTTTTTATATTTTTAACCGAGTCCATTGCGGTTATCTTTACACTTAGGTAATTTACCTAGATATTTATTTGTCTTCGACGATATTTTGACCCTGTTGCAACTCATGGTTATGATGTAACTAATGAAATGCAAGTAATACGTTCTGAATATAACGGTTTGAAGGGTAAGATATGGCATGAATTTACAGGGTACAGAGGAATAACACCTGAGTGCTCAGGAATGGCAACGCATGGGGTTATGTTTATTTTATCACTCGAGCGCAGTTTCGGACGGTTGTTATCTGCCGTGAAGAAGATACGTCTCGTATCTTAACAATTATATCATCCAGGTATTATATATAGAGGTTTTATCTGTCAGTTTGTACACGCTAATATCAGAAATTGCTTAACCGATTTGAATACAACTGAATAAGAATAAGCCTCTCTCTTGGGGGGTTTTGCCAATAGTTGTCAAAACGTAACATATGTATATATATATATATATATATATATATATATATATATATATATTTTACAGTAAAACTTAAAATACTACAATGCAATAATTTGTTATATTCGTTAATTAATCGTTGTGTTTGTAAACTGCCTTGCTTATTACCTATATTGTATAATGCAAATAAAGTATACTCATTCATTTAATAATACAATTTGTCAAAATAATATTTTTTAAGTGAATCTTGACTGTCTAATTTGTAAGTGTATAGAATGGATGAGTTATTGTAAAATGGCAGTCATAACCTGTTCAGGAATGGAAATGCATGAAGAAGGGTATCATGGGCGAAACAGTATACTCTGTTATGTCCATGGTATACTGCTCATGTCTATAGGCGACGGTTACCACTTTCCATCAGGTGGGCCGTCAGCTTGTTTTCCATTCTAAGTTACATAAAAAATGATATTTCTAAATTTAAATGAAATTGAATTTTTAATATTTTTTTTTATGATTTTTTTTAATTTTATGGTTTTTCCTAATTCGTGTTATATTCATGAACAGCATATTTATCTCTAACCAAGTAACACTTAAAACTAATCATATTTCTAAATGTAAAAACAATTAGAATTTATTTTTTGTTTACAATGTCATAAAATCCTTTTCGAGCTTATATTGTTTAGACAAAAGACTTACTCGTCTAACTCGCTCTAATATTCATGTCATTTAATTTTTCTTTTTTATATTACCGATTTTATAATCTAAGATGTAATTTATAATCTGAGTCTCCAGGAATGGCAACGCATGGGGGTATTATGGGCGAAACAGTATACTCTGTTATGTCCATGGTACTGCTTATGTCTATAGGCAACGGTTATCACTTTACATCAGGTGGGCCGTCAGCTTGTTTGCCATTCTAAGTTGTAAAAAAAAATGTAACCTGTTATTTTTATTGAGGGCAACTCTACTAGAGCTCACTCCAAAGTCGCTTTGACAATAAAAACTCACGATATCACTGCTATGGAAAAGGAACGTATTTTTTATTGGACAGCTGTATAACAACTAACAAGTCTATTTAAGTAAAGTTCCTTGTATTGTACAGTGAAAGTACATACATAGGTCCATAAAGCATTTGGTCTCCTAAAAGTTCCAACTACCCGATGTCTCATCAATTCACCTCTTTGTACGTTTATTGGGAAGAATCTAGGCGTGGGCATTATCGGTTATGTGCGATATCGAAATATAGATATTGATGTTGCATTTTAATATAATTAGATATCGTAGTATCTATGTATTTGATTAGAATGCATAATATGTTCGCTGAAGATACTATTCATTTCGGTATTGCAACACCTGGTGCGAGGGGTTATATATATATATATATATATATATATAGTATTTTGATACCGTATATCGATATATTCACATATGATTAATTTGAATTTGGCGCGTATTCGCGTTGGAATCGTATGTCAAAATAAGTTTTTAAATTTGAAAGAATTAATCAACTTGTAATGTATATATTTTTAATTTTAACATAAAATATATATTATTTTTGCTAACAGTGTAAATTCTTGTCTCTCTTTTTATGTGATTTTTCTAAAAAATAAAATATTGTAAGTGTAATAATTGTTTGTTAGAAACTGAACTTCTTTTCAGAGTAACACATTTATATAAATATGCTTATTTATGTAAGTAGTGTATATATTATGTTAGTTTTTTATTTCACTTGGAAATGTATTATATAAAAATATCTAATACATAGATACATATATATACTTAATAAACGCATACTGGTTCAATATATATGTATCATCACTATATATTACGTATCGACCACCTCTAGCTTCTTCAAGAATTTCCAATACCCACGCGAAACAAGTTTTATTATCGTTCGCCTATTTGTTCGGTCCGGGATTTTTTTTTTGTGAATAGAAATATATTTTGCAGGGACATCGCTTTACGGTCACAAGTGGTCATCGTTGAAAGGTTTATGTGAAATATGATAGCTTCCCGGTTCCCAGGTAAAATATGGGGGTTTGATTGCTTATGTCTATAGGGATTTTAAATGTATTGCCTATGTTTGATTAGTTTCCTTGTAGAATAAAGATATGATAGAGTTGTATAATTTGTATTTTTTTTTAATTGGATGAAAGTAGAACCGTATCTTCGGCTGCGTTATCAGTATACGTTGCCAGGGCACCAGTGAAGGATGATAGGTAAGAATGAAAGCAGGTCAGGTGGCCATTAGAATACATAAAGAATTAACTACAATTATTTCCAGGGGAAACTGCGTGGAGGTTGATAGGGTATATTACTAGAAATGGGGGCGCTAGTCCCCATAACTGAAAGAAAACTAATTTATTCAAGTAAACTTTCGGTATTTTTTATTAGTAATTTTGATTCTATTGCCTCTTCGGAACACAATTTTGGCCAAGAAGAACGGGAAAGAAACTCGCCTTTTTAACCGACTCCAAAAAGAAGGAGCTTCACAATTTGGTTGTATTTTTTTATTCTTGTTAACTTATTAACTTTGTTAGCTGTAAACCTATTTGGAAAATGCTTATTTTATCTGAAAGCATATATTTACAGATTGGTTCCATAGTAATTTCATCAAAATCAGAAAAAATTGTTTCTAGATCAAAATAACTGGTTTTGTCATAATTGAAGTCGGTTTTATTTGCTATATATATATATATATATACTATATATATAGACATGAGCAGTGCCATGGACATAACAGAGTATACTGTTTCGCCCATGATACCCCCCATGCGTTGCCATTCCTGAGGACTCAGGTGTTATTCCTCTGTACCCTGTAAATTCATTGCCATATCCCACCCTTCAAACCGAAACACAGCCATGCGAAAACAACTGCTTCACGATAAAAACACGAATAGGACAGAGGTGTTCAAGCAAACGACTTTTGTTCAAAGTCGCCCTCTGGGGTAGTTAAATTATTTAAATTATTAAATATTTCTTCCTTTCATCGATAGAAACCGATAATACTGGGTCGTATCGAGTCGGTAACAAGTCTGGCAACCCCAAAGTTACCTAGATACGCGCAGTCGATATAAATTATCATAATATTCATCCTGTTATTGCAAGCACTTCAAATAGTATCTCAAGAAACCACAATTTGATAGCAAACACGAACAAAAAGTGGTTTTATTTGTTACAAAATAAAATTGAGTCTCGCTTGTTTACTTGTACAGGGAGAAATGCAATTTCGTCAGTACCACTGTGCCAGTTATAAAGTTTTCAAATAAAATTCCTGAACTCGAACAAACTTATAATGCATTTTCATTTACTTTCCCACATATATACATATAGCTATATACATATTATTTGACTCTGCAAACGTTGATAGTAGTAGGGAGTAGCAACTCCATTAACAGCATTATACATAAGGCCGACCTCCACGCGGTTTCCCCTGGATATATATATATATATATATATATATATATATATATATATATATATATATATATATATATATATATATATATATATATATATATATATATATATATATATATATATATATATAGGCTTATTATTATTTATGTACATTTATTATTTACATAGTAGGTGTAGGTATATACGTCTGGTTTTATTGTATTATATATTAAATTTTTTTATTGGATATTATTTAGTTTATCTTTATCTGTACGGTTACATTACGGTTTTCTTTCAACTTCTCAAAGGTTGACTGTAAGAGATCCCTTTATGGGATAAATACGCCATTGTATATTAAATATTTTAATATATTCAGTATGAATTATGTACAATAAAGATTTTATCATACAATACTGTTTTATGGTCGGACCAATTATTAGTTTGTTTATATTTTTTTTATACAACTTAGAATGGCAAACAAGCTGACGGCCCACGTAATGGAAAGTGGTAACCGTCGCCTATAGACATGAGCAGTACCATGGACATAACAGAGTATACTGTTTCGCCCATGATACCTCCATACCTTGCCACTCCTGAGAACTCAGGTGTTATTCCTCTGTACCCAGTAAATTCACGCCATATCCCACCCTTCAAACCGAAACACAGCCATGCAAACACAACTGCTTCACGGTTGAAACACGAACGGGACAGAGGTACCCAAGCAATCGACGTTTGTACAAAGTCTCCCTCTGGTAATGCTCCATAGAAACATATCATACACGTGTAGTTATTGCTGCTCTCCTAGTACGAGCATGTATTGGTTGGGTCCATAATATTTGCATACAAATTGTTACGCGGTCTTTTTTACTACGGTTACCCATACAGGTTATAGAATGAGCCTCTGTCAAAGTCCCCCTGGGGATCCGCCATGGGGTTTATCATCGTATGCGACATCCGCGTTATTGCAGCCATCTATAAACACCGATATCCGTTCACCATCAGGCGAGCCGTATTTTTTTCATCTTCGCTCTATACTTATTGTAATATAAGTGTGAAAGTGTGTTTGTTTATTGATGTATCTTAAGGCTTTACCGACCCGACGAATTGTCGACGAAATTTCCTATGTACGTACTATTTGGGATGTATTAATAAAATATAAATTTAAAAAATTGGTCAACTTTTTGTCAGCTAATTGTCAAATTTGCTGATTCGTTTTTTATTATATATTGTTCCATATACTTACGCATATGTATCTTGATGTATCTATATTTAATTAATTTATAAATAAAATGAATTTTTACGCATTATAAAGGTGCAAAAATTATAAAACAAAACTATTATAGAAGTTATAAAGGAATCACTCGATAACTATTTATCACGCAAAATTGTTGTGAAAAAGTTAACAAGCTTTTCTTGAAGCATTTGTATGGAGACACTCTATCTACATAATCTAAGATTTATCTGTAAAAGAAAAATAAATATTAATCATAGTCGTACGTATTAATTTACTAAACTAATATAGAAAGTGTTACATTAAAGCAATTTTCAAAAGAATTTGATTCTCTATTTGTTTGTATATTTATTAAAAAAAAAAATATATCTATTTATTTTCACCATAAAATCAGAAAGATTTTTTATTTTATTTCATTTATTTTGTGATACATATGTAGATAACAATGAATGGTAAAACAAGATAAGTCCTCTATGATCAATGTGACACATCGAGGTACACAAATTTACAAATATGTTAGCTATATATATATATATATATATATATATATATATATATATATATATATATATATATATATATATATATATATATATATATATATATATATATATATATAATACAATAATTTTCCTTAAAGATTAAGAAAGCGAAGATTAAGGAAATTGATCACTACATTTATCTCCGAGGAAATCGTCAATTGAACAGTACCAGAGGGAGACTTGGTACAAAAGTCGATTGCTTGGGTACCTCTGTCCCATTCGTGTTTCTACCGTGAAGCAGTTGTGTTTGCATGGCTGTGTTTCGGTTTGAAGGGTTGGGATATGGCGTGAATTTACAAGGTACAGAGGAATAACACCTGAGTCCTCAGGAATGGCAACGCATTGGGGGTATCATGGGCAGTATATTCTATTTTGTCCATGGTTTTGCTCAGGTGTATAGGCGACGGTTACCACTTTCCATTAGGTGGGCCGTCAGCTTGTTTGCCATTCTAAGTTGCATAAAAAAAAATAAGCACAACATTTTCCACGGAGAACTATGAGGACGTCGAAATAACAAGATATTACTGGCAGTGGGATGGTTAAATTCCATTGAAATCCCATCCGTTCCCATCTGCCCATCCAAGTGTATTGCCAACTTGTAACAATTTCAGATATTAAATTGAAAAATAAGGAAATGGAAGTATATTAATAGAATGTTCGCGGGCACATTGTGGGGTAAATTGACGCAAATAAATCCCCTAAACCAGGAAATAGTGAGTCCCAACTGGTATTGCGGCTGCGTTTTCACCTAACATGTAAGTTTCCGGGGCCAAATCGATTTACGCGGCGTTCTTTCTGCTGTTTCTATGGAAAACAAATAGTTCTGCCGGGATCACGGGTTAATTTTTAATCTTGGTATTAATATATAAAAATCCTAAGTCACGATGTACATTCACCCCAATCTCTGATTACGCTCAACCGATTTTAATGATATTTTCCTCAATTAGGAGTTGTCTTAGGGAAATCCATATCACTGGATTAGAATTATTTTGTTTAATTCCGCTACCAATAATAGTACGAATGCCAATATTTAATTACTTACCACAATTATTACTATCAGAAGTAACATACCACGACCTTGCATACTAACAATCAATCTCCGACTGTCATTTCATTCACGCACGTTTTGCGACACGTACTTCACCTTTAAACGAGACATCTTCAGATAAATTAATAGCTCATTTCTCGAAGCTTTGTGTTAACCGTTTGCCAGATTTTTGTAATTTGTTTACTTATATATCAATGAACAGCCGAAGCTGTTGAATCTAGTATCTTGAAATTAGCTGATAGGATATTTATATGTATATATATATACGTGTATAATAGCACAGGTGAGCCATAAGGAAGAAATTTTGAAAATTCAACCCTTCATTTAATTTTTGAAAATACGTACGAAGTCGTGGGCGAAAAGTTAGTAATATTATATAATTAAGATTGTGTAGCTGTCATAATAATAATAAATAGAATTGTTTCAAAAATAATACTGTAGAATTGTACCCTTTCTTTTTGAATTCGGTTATAAAAACGTGAATTTGTCCGACTCAGCAACAACAAATGCATTTGTTTATCTTAATTACGAATTTAACTCGTGTATGAACGAGTAAAAGTTTTTAGACAGATCGCATAGTTGCAGTATGAACAAAAATACATACATATTCTTGTAAATTTTCGTTGCATTTGAAACTCGTGTAAACCATCTCGATTTGCATACTGGATGCACTTAGTTATCATCTCTTGTACACACAAAATGACTTGCATATTGCATGTACACGCTCTTTGCAACACGCCCGCCATTTTTAGGGATCCGTTCTAAAAGGGTGCAAAGAAATCCATGTAATGCAAATTTGCCTGTTCCTGTGTTTGTCTGTCGAATCGCAGCAATTATTAATGCTGTTGTTTTGAATTTGGAATAAATTTGTATTTTTATTATTATTTCAGCCGTTAACTCTCCACTGCTGGAAATAAGCCTTCCCCATAAGAGAAGTTTTGCCAGTAGTGCCACGCTTGTTAGGGTTGGCAATCGCAATTAGGATTTTAGTGATGTTTTAACAAGGACTGATTTTGATAATTCAAGTTGAAATTAATAAAGTTTATTCCCATGTATATTCCCTTCCCAAAAATAACTGCATATTTTTTAAGCAACCGAATAGCTTGCTTTGACGCGAAATCTATTTAGATTCCGTTTTAATTTATTTATTTTAAAACGCGAAATCACGTATCTTCATGTATAAACATGCAATTCCGCATTTTAAATTAAAACCTCATGAGTTTATGGAACATCTTAAATGACATATATATATATATATATATATATATATATATATATATATATATATATATATATATATATATATATATACATTATTACATGTATTTACATCTCCATATATTAGAAATGATAGAATTTCCATCGTACCTCCGATCAAATTGTTTATAATTACTCCTCTCCATCCAAAGGTTGGCTGGAAGAGATCGCTCTTAGCGATAAGGTCGCCCATTATTTTCTCATTGTGATTATTTCTTGTAATTGTTTGTATTTGTAATAAGTTTACTATTGTAATCTTTTGGAGGAAACAATAAAGAGTATCTATCTATCTGTCTAACATTTTAAATATTTTGCTGTGGTAAATATTGTTAATGTATGAACAAGTTGATGGCCCATAATAAGAACAAATATAGATTGTCTCCTTTAACATGGAACGCTCCATCAAGTTTTATTTCAATGTGTGTAACCGTGTACAGACGTGGTATTCTGTTTGTGCTCGTAAGGAAACATTTTCAGTGGTGGTTCGGCAAGAGGAGTATATTCTTTGGTTGAAACCTTGTAAATATTTCTACTTACACATTTAATTTTTTTTAGATTTAGCAGGTTTTGCAATTTAGAATGGCAAACAAGCTGACTGTCCACCTGATGGAAAGTGGTAACCGTCGCCTATAGACATGAGCAGTACCATGGACATAACAGAGTATACTGTTTCGCCCATGATACCCCCCATGCGTTGCCATTCCTGAGGACTCAGTTGTTAGTCCTCTATACCCGTGTTTCGGTTTGAAGGGTGGGATATGGCGTGAATTTACTGGATACGGAGGAATAACACGGAGGAGGAGGAGTCCTCAGGAATGGCAACGCATGGGGGGTATCATGAGTGAAACAGTATACTCTGTTATGTCCATGGTACCGCTCATGTCTATAGGCGACGGTTACCACTTTCCATCAGGTGGGCCGTCAGCTTGTTTGCCATTCTAAGTTGTATAAAAAAATTCAAATCATAACCCTATTGTTTAAATACAATTGTTTGATGGTAAATATATACATATATGTATAAAGGATTTTTTTATAAAGCCCCCACTGTGCTAAAATAAACAAATAAAGAAACTGACAAACGCCACTTGAACTTCGGACTCGAAACCTACAAGCGAGTCCGGCATTACGAATGATTGTGAATAAATAAACAAGCCCATACATTTCGGCCTCTCCCTTCCGTGTACTTGCGCTCGCTTTCAACAACTTTCATGTGAATATATCGCTATAAAAGTAACTGAATCGTTCTCACAAATTCGTTTCGAGTGCTTTATTAATGGCCGGTGAGAAAAATCTGTATGCAAATTAAATAATAAATCATTTGGAACACGTCGTATCGGTATGTTTCGATGGGGTAACGTCGGCAACATAAGAACGTTAATTTATTTCCCAACGCCGTCTGCCCTGGGATTATTAAAATTTTCTCTGCCCGGACGCGGCGCAGACCGGCGTTCGGAACGTTGCAATCGCTTCTATCGATTCTGTCGGTTGTATTGAATTTATCGTATTCTACCGTTGTATTCTCTTTGTCGTATGCTTGCCATGCGATGAGGTTCTTCATATGCTCAAAACTGGATACAGTTTTGCATATATCGGTCAGAGTATGCAAAATGTGTGCAATTGTATGGAGATGATTTTGAATATCCGTCGAGTTACCGCGATATCGGCATTTCTTGAAGGTATACAGTATCGTCAGAGTATACAGAAGGTATATTGTGTTTTATATGAGAGAGAATAAGCCTATTTAGAGGAAATCGCGGTTAAAAACTTGTAGTATAAGTTATACGGTGGAGAAAGGGATTGCTAGTAATGGCGTCTAACTAACCCATTGTCAGTAATACACCATTTTTTTATACAACTTAGAATGGCAAACAAGCTGACGGCCCACCTGATGGAAAGTGGTAACCGTCGCCTATAGACATGAGCAGTACCATGGAAATAACAGAGTATACTGTTTCGCCCATGATACCCCCTATCTCACTGGCCGTTTACTATCAGACAGGCTGTATACTTGTTTCAACTTCGTGATATAAACTCTTTATTACGCACAATAGAGATGTTTACAAGAAGTATTTACACAGAATGTGCATATATAAAACGCGGCCTTATCACTAGAAGCAATTTTTTACAGACAACCCGGCATAAATAATGGATAAGTACAGAGAGGAAGGTAGATGGCGTTAGTGAGTAAAATTAAAAAATCTTTAATATTACAGCGTATCTTTATTTTTTTTTAATGGATGATAATGGAATGGTAGCCCCACCCGCGCTATCGGTATACACCGGCAGGGCACCAGTGAAGGATGATAGGTGAGGATGAAGTAGGTCAGTTAGCCCATCGCGACGAATTGAACAAGAATTGTTCACGATGGTTTCCAGGGGGAACCACGTGCAGGTCGACCTAATAGGGCATATTGCTAGCAATGGTGCTGTCGAACTCCATTGCTAACAATCCCTTTCCCCCCAATCTACGTTAGCGTTTTAGGACCGTTCGGTTCGCCCGTCAAAGCCACCGCCGGGGCGAACTGGGCCGCTTTAATTGGAACACAGTAATTTATCGCCGGATCTACGTTATCGGATTACAGCCCGATCGAAATTATATTTGAACGGCTAAATTAATTTACAACATGCATTGTTTTAGTAACACCGCATTATCTGATATAAGTTTACTTTACAATACTAATATTAGTCAGCGATTTTGGATGATAGTGTTAATTTGTTTGTTTAAATTGTTGGCACGGATTATTAATTTAGCTATACGATTTTTATGTTTCTGTTTGTTTTTTTAATAAGCCGTCGGCCCACCTGATGGAAAGTGGTAACCGTCGCCTATAGACATGAGCAGTACCATGGACATAAAAGAGTATACTGTTTCGCCCATGATACCCCCCATGCGTTGCCATTCCTGAGGACTCAGGTGTTATTCCTCCGTATCCAGTAAATTCACGCCATATCCTACCCTTCTAACCGAAACACAGCCATGCAAACACAACTGCTTTACGGTTGAAACACGAATGGGACAGAGGTACCCAAGTAATCGACTTTTGAACAAAATCTCCCTCTGGTAATGTAATGATAATAAGTGCAAACATATATTATAATAAGTCCTTTGCCAGCAGTTGTCATGCTTAATAGGCAAGTTGGCAACCGCATTTTTTTTAATGGGTGAAAATGAAATGGTAACCCCACCCGCACTATCAGTATACACCGACGAGGCACACCTAGAAGATGATAGGTGAGAATGAATGCAGGTCAGTTCAGTTGACCCACCATGATGAATTCGACAATCAAACTGTTTATAATTACTCCTCTCCATCCAAAGGTTGCCTTGAAGAGATCGCTCTTAGCGATAAGGTCGATGTTTTCTCACTGTGATTATTTCTTGTAATTGTTTATATTTAGAATACGTTTACTATTGTAACCTTTTGGAGGAAACAATAAAGAGTATCTATCTATCTATCTATCACTGATGGTTTCCAGGGGGACTCGCGTGGAGGTCGACCTGAGAGGCCCGTATTGCTAGCAATGGGACTATTAGACCCCATTACTAACAATCCCTTTCCTCTCTGGCAACTGCAATTAGGTTCTGGTAAAATTTTAAAAAGGACGTTGTCGCCTTCTATAATGCCTCGTTCGACATCGATAAGAAAGAAAAGGATGGTCCATTTTATACCGGGAACATACTGATAGAATACCAATATTATAATAACATATTTATTTATTTAAACTTTAATTAATACATAGTAAAATCCAATGTACATTTGTTAGAGTCGCGTACATATGTAGTTACTATTACTATTCGTAGCTGCCGACAATTTCGTGCAGGTGGAATAAAAGCGGGAACAAATCTCAACATTCAATTAATCCATTTTATTGTACACCAGTGACCAAGAAATAACTACATGGGACAGATAAAGGAAACACTAGGTGTCATGTCGTATAGGGAGGTCAAAGATATGGCCTGAAATAGAGCTGGCTGGAAGAAGATGCATGAATTAGTTGCACCGACAAGAGGGAACTCTTAAATAAAAAAATAAAAAAATTACCAATATATATTTTTTTTAATGGATGACAATAGAATGATCACCCCGCTCGCGCTATCGGTATACACTGGCGGGGCACCAGTAAGTGATGGTTGGTGAAAAGGCAGGTCAATTAGCCCATTGTGACGAATTCAATGATAAATTAGTCATGATGGTTTCCACAGAGAACCACGTGGAGGTCGACCTGATAGGGTATATTGATAGCAATGGGGACTAAGTTCCCCATTACTAACAACTGGTAATCCGCATAACTAACAATCCCTTCCCCACTCTCCACCCGAATATTAGGTGTCATGTCGTATATGTCGTGCCTGGAATAGAGTTGGCTAGAAGAGAATGCGTGAAACAATTGCCTAGATAAGAGGAAACTCTTAAATAAAAAAAAATACTAATGTATTAAAGTACTACAGAGGAATAACATCTGAGTCCTCAGGAATGGCAACGCATGGAGGGTATCATGGGCGAAACAGTATGCTCTGTTATGTCCATGGTACTGCTCATGTCTATAGGTGACGGTTACCACTTTCCATCAGGTGGGCCGTCAGCTTGTTTGCTATTCTAAGTTGTATAAAAAAAATATTTAGTCCACTTCGTAACTTTATATAATCAGTACATACAATCAATACAGTTATACAAATTGATTAATTTTTTCACACTTATTTTTTTTTATTCCTTTGTTTATATTTTCTTTAAGTTGTAATGAAACGATCCGGTTGTTTACTCGGCTACACGTGTATGATCTAACATCATACAACAGGGCGGCAGATGTATAATAAAAAAATAAAGAATATCCCGAACACGTGTCGGTCGGCGTGCAAATGTGCCACAATTTGTTAGGTACGTGACGCGACGTACCTTGTACATGGGAAGTCGACGAAAAATTATTTCCCTTTGGAAATTCGCGCCACAAAATGGCGCGCAAATATGCTCCAATAGTGACTTGTCGTATTTTACTTTGTATTCACATGATCCTTGATACGAATAATTTATTTATTACCTAACTTTAACCTTAGTATTTGTTGTTTTGGTTATTTTTTTTTTTTTTATAGGGGAATGGTGAACGGTAATGAGGCATCAGGGGCTTTTTTTCTAGAAATCTGCCCGATTCTAGAATAAGGGCATACGGGTATGCGACCCTGGCCTCCCGAGCCGCTGCCGTGTCCCAGTCCTTTCCGCAACTGCAGCGTCTCCTCTTTCCTTTCCTACAAAAGTTCTTTATTCCTCTTATTTACCAATTTCCTTTACGCATTTTCAACATTCCCTTCCTGTTTTCTTCAATCCTTTCCTCTATACAGTAGGTGGCGGAAACCACCAACAAATGCATTCCTAAAAAGGGTTGACGTCAGGCAGACGGCCAGTCGTAAAACTATAGGCCAAATCTTTTTGTAATATGGTTAAAAAATATATTACGCCGACCCCATATAAAAATTGGGTTAAAGGCAGAAAGAAGAAAAAGGAATGGTAATGACGTGGCCCATCTGATAGAAACTGGTAACTGACTTCTATCTATTTACATCCACACACATACACACCCTCGCCCTCACACACGAGTATACGCGCAGTTGTGACCTACTTTTTGATATATAGGTGTCTACAGCGATATTTTTTTCTATGTGATAAATAAATGCAAATTTTTACATTTTTTTTTAATTTGTAAATTTGTTTAAGTGATTGTGAAATTAATATATAAATTCCATCTATAGGAAAGGAATGGATTATTGGTATTAGGGTTTAGGTCACCCTGTCAGGTGGACTTCCACGCGGTTAAATTCTTGGTACATTTTTTAAAATTAATTAATGGAATAGCAACCCCGCTTGCGCTAATGGCTTACGCCGGCAGGGCACCGGTGAGGAATGATAGGTGAGAATGAATACGCAGGTTAGCCTATCGTAACGAATTCACTTGGAATAGAACACGATTCCAGGGGAAACCGCGAGGAGGTCAACCTGACTGGGTATATTAACTATCCCTTTTCCTCCTATAGTATATATATTACATACATACATACATATCTGTCACGCCTGTCCCCCATTAGGGTAGGCAGAAACAATGGAACACCAAATGCTTCGTTTCAAACAAACCTCTTTCGCTTCTTCCACATTCATCAATCTTTTCATATAGTATATATATTATAATTGTAATATATTGTATCTATTTATACAAAATTGAGCTAATCATATAATTCATCATTAATAAAGTTACTAGCATTATTTGATTTCCTTTCGCGCGCCGCGTTTCGGTTAATAAACTCACAGAACCGTCAGTGTAGCAAAATTCTCTAATTACATATCGCAAACCTTGCCCCGGCGTTCAGAGAAGTTTTCCTGACAATTTGAAAGTTCCCGCGTTGCTAATTTCCGAGTAAGAAAGTGCTGCGTTGCCCTTCAGTTGTATTGACTAATACAATGGATCGCCAATTATCTCGTATTGCAGTTTGCAGTCGGCCTTTAACAATTTCTTATTTGTAGACAAAACAGTGGTCGGTATTTTGGGCTGTCTTCGAAAAAGAGTTACGCTGTTCCTCGTCCATTGTGGACTTACTTTAATCTACTCTCCATCCAAAGATTGCCCGGAAGAGATCGCTTTTAGCGATAACGTCGCCCATTGTTTTCTCACAGTGATTATTTCTTGTAATTGTTTGTATTTATAATAAGTTTACTATTGTAATCTTATGGAGGAAACAATAAAGAGTATCTATCTATATGTCCATCTATAGATTTTATATGACTGATATATAAAACCGAAAATAAATAATCTTACATACAGTTTAAGAATTTTACGAAAAACAATACTTTGCCATCGTTTCGACTGAGTCACGTTTGTGACGTGTCACTTGAATTCCAGTCTCACGATGACAATGTATGTTTCCCGCATCTATTTGTCTATGTTTACATCTATCTTATCACACAATATGTCATGGCCAGTTGTCATGCGAGTTGGAGGAGATATGGAGAGGACGGAATGCTATATTAAGACAGAGTATCAAACGTGAGGTGAGAAAAGGCGTAAAAAATGAAAAAAAATCAACTAACTTTTGGCTTTTTTCATTTTTTTAAGCAACATAGAATAGCAAATAAGCTACGGATCACTTGATGGAGAGTGGTCACCGTCGCCTATAGACATGAGCATTACCATGGACATAACAGACATAACTGTTTCGCCCATGATATCTCCCATGCGTTGCCATTCTTGAGAACTCAGGTGTTATTCCTCTGTACTCTATAAATACACTGCCATATCCTACCCTTCAGACCGAAACACAGCCATGCAAACACAACTGCTTTATGGTTCATACACGAATTTTGACTGATTTTATATTTCTGCCCAGAAAATAACTATATAATATTTTCATGGTTCATGTGTGTATGGTGTAAATTTCTTTATTCGATTGTCATCTTGCAACCCTATTGCGGCATATAAAAATCGCGATTTAAAAACAGGGGTTAAATGTAAAAGCGTGAAAATTTGAATTTGTATGTATTTTTAATGCAAAATCATAACAAAATAAAAATAGAAAATTTTGTCAAAAAAATAAAAAAATTATGTATTATAAACATATATGGTAATTAGAGCAATTTGTTTTTGCGTATTTTGTAAATGCGACATTGGAACCTTCGAGAAAAAAGCATATTCCTTCCTAACAGGCCGACAATATACCTGCAATTTCTGTGATGTTGCGAATGCCTATGGGTGGTGGTAATCGCTTACCATGAGGTGAGCTGTATGCTTATTTGTTCCCTATGTTATAAAAGAATCATTACTACATTCTGAGTAATCGAACTATAATTTTTTTTTTAATAGACACTTCATTTTTTAGCAACACAGTCTTGTTTTTTATTGGCGGAGTAAAGTATACTTGTTTATTCTGAGTATAGACTGGGCTATCTCTCCCTTTACCGTGGGAGACGTAAGAGGCGATTATGGGAGAACGAGAGACAGACAGCAGAGTTCTTTTTAAAGCATCCCCAAAAGTCTAATCGCGATTGCTTACTCATCTGCCAAGCATGGTAACTACTAGCAAAACTCCCCTTATGGAGAAGGCTTACGTTCAACAAAGGACAGTTTACAATTGAAATAAACAATACCCGAACGTGGAACACCGTAAAAAATCAAGTGGCCACCACCCAAAATTGAACTTAAGAAGTTTAATGAAACATAATTAGAGCGTAAATTTAAAGCCAATAGACTTTTGCGAGTGTTTAATCCTGAAACGTCGAGGGGTAATTAATCTCTCGGACGAAACTTGAGTTTTTGTTTGGACCGGCTTAATAAATGTTCCCAAATATTTCGCGGACGCTGCTCGCCCAAGTTTAGAAGTTGTAATCTATGTGTTTTTAAACTCGTCACACTTCGGTGAACGGGGGAATTACGTTTTAATTAAAGCGTTTGGCCGTCAATTATCTGAACTGAGTTAAGAATACATTGATATTGAATGATTTGTTTTTGTATATTTTTATTGACTTGTCTTAACTCGTCATTTGGTCCATGGGGGGATAAGTTGTTTAACAAGGATATAAAGTATTTTATGTTCTTCTTTATCCCAAATAGTATCTATAAATGTATAATGTTAAAGTAAATGGTGTGAATTGTAATTATATTTTTAATTGTGTATTATATTTAATGTTTGTTATATGTGTTATAATGCTGTTAGTGTTTATTTAAATAAATAAATAAATACAAACTAAACAATCTTTTACCAAGGACTTTATTGCCTATATCCCATAGAACCATATAGTATCTGTATACTAAATTTCATAGTAATTGGTTAAGCAGTTAAGGTGCTATAAGGTAACAAACAAACTCACTTTCACATTTCATATTAATATTAAATTAATATATATTATTATTATTAATTTAATATTAGTAAAATAAAATCCATGGTTGGTTGGTTGATCCATCGAAATGCCAAGAGCAAACAAAATAACTTACTTTTATAGTTATTAATATTATATATATAAATCTAATGATAAATCAGAACAGTAAACACAAGAAAAAAGGTAGAAAAATACTACTACTATTGAATTCAATGATAACCTCTCATGCATTGCCATTCCTGAGGACTCGGGTGTTATTCCTCTGTACCCTGTAAATTCACTGCCATATCCCACCCTTCAAACTGAAACACAGCCATACAAACAACTTTTTTACAGTAAAAATACGAATGGGACAGAGAGTTAATTAAAGTTTTAACAAAGGTAGATTTTGTACAAACGACTTCTGTACAAAGTCTACCTTTGGTAAAACTATAATTACTATAAAATTTGGTATTCACGTGATAAAATGGAGAAAGAGATAGGCTACTTTTTTATCATTTATGTTATCTCGCTTTTTTTGTATATGTATGTTGTAATTTGTGTGCTGCAAGTAATGCAAATAAATTATCTATCTATCTATCTTTCTACTTATTATCTCGGTTAATAAGCCGATGTCGCGGGGCAAAGCTAATAGAAAGTATATATTAAAATAAATACCAGGTAAGTAAATTAAAATTAATTTACATTTACAGACGGTGACGTGTAGAGAACAAATTAAATCCACGTGTCGCATCTGTGCATACAATTTTTTGTTTGATTAATTTAAACGTGGCCCATTTCTCAATAATACTGTAGGTAATGATAAATTACTTTCCATTGGTTGTTTGTTTAGAGTTATTATTTTTGATTCCGCTGCCATTAGTACGTGTGTGACTACCAATTTCTTTCCTACGAACGCTCTGATCTAGTTGAATGCCCTGTCGAGGTTTTTCCAAGAGACTACAGTACGGGGTTCTTCAAAAAAGAGGTAAATATGTAGGGTCGACAATGCGCGCGTGACACTCCTGGTATTGCAGGCGTTTATAGGCTATAGTAACCATTTACCATCAGGTAGGTGGTGGAGGTACGATATGTATACGACAAGTGTGCTTGTTTACCATCTCAGTGGTATCAAAAAAATAAAAAAAAAAAAAACATTAAAGGATGAAATAATAAATAAATAAATGAATAATTATGAGTAATATTGTAATATAAATACATCCGTTTAGACCCGGCCCCTACCGACATCTCCATTCATTGTTGCTCGATAAATCTTTTCCGTACTTCTTCTCTCATCCATCCTCTTCAAATGGCCAAACCAACGCAACATTCCTTTTTCGATTCTTGTCACTACATCGTCTTTCAGTCCACACTTCTTTCTAATCACACTGTTTCTTGTTTACATTACATAAGCTCGCTCACACGCACACACACACACACACACACAAACGCGCGCGCGCGCGCGCGCACACATAGTCTGTATTTTGTTTTTTTGTTAACTTTGCCTAAGTTATATACTAGAAATAAGTTTTAATGTTAAGTTTATTCTTGCACTCTATATCTTATTATTGTTATCTGTGTATTATAACACTAATTGGTTGCCTTGTATTTGTGTAGTCCATGGAGATGGGGCACTGGTGACTTGTAACACAGGTTCTTCTAAACCTACCGCAAGCACCAGTCTCTCACAAAATTGGTCTTTATTTCAAATTGTACCTCATGTTGTTACTTTATTCCAGCTTTTGTGAAGAGAAAATAAACCATTCATTCATTCATTCATTCATTCATTCATTCATTCCCTTATTTTTCTTAAATTAAATTTAAAATCATTTTTATTTTAATTGACTTATTTACAAGTACTTTTAGGTCGTATTTTTTTTTTAAATCTACTGCACTATTACTTATATATTTGTATAAATTTAAAGTTTTCCATTCCAATCGCCTCTTGAATAATATTTAGGCATGAAAATAAAGCAAAATGGAACAATTAATGTTTCCCACGCCAATTCATATTGAACGGTGCATACTCTGTAAGCTGTTAACTCATTACAATGCTAATTTCGTATTCCAAATATTGGTGTTGATTGAATGTGCTGGCCACAGTGCGTTACGCATATTCAATGCAAAATGTTCAATAATACCAAATATCTCGAATGATGGAAGCATTTTATCACTAGTATTCACCTACGACATTGTCTGCGTGACCGGGATATATCGATTTCTCGTATCATCTTATCAACTGTTAACTGTCCACGGCTGAACATAGGCCTTGCTCACTAAGGACGTTTTGCCTGTAGTATTTTTTATTAATGGATGATAATGGAATGGTAACCCCGTCTACGCTAACGGTATACACTGGCGGGCACCAGTGAGAGATGATAGGTGAGAATAAAAAAGCAGAATCATGAAAACACCTGGAATTCAGCACGACGGTTTCCAGGCGAGACCACGTGGAGGTCGACCTGACAGGGTATATTGTTAGCAATGGGACTTGTAGCTCGTATTGCTAACAATCTCCAACCAGTAGTTGCCACGCTTGGAAGGCGTGTTGGTAAACGAAGCTAATCTTTGGTAATGTTTTTTGAGGGTCGCTGCTATCCAATTATTGAGGGGAGGGGGGAGAAAGATTGTTAGTAATGGGTTCAGACCCCATTGCTAGCAATATGCCCTATAAGGTCGACCTCCACACAGTTTCGCCTGGAAACTATCGTGGTTAATTAATAATAAATTCGTCAAAAGGGGCCAACTGACTTGCTTTCATTCTCACCTATCACCTTTCACTGGTGCCTCGCCAGTATGTACCCATAACAAAGGCTATCATTCCATTTCCACACATTGAAAAAAGTTCCTGGTCTTATCATCTGTTTATCTAACCGATATTAACCGGATATCAATCTAAAACTTATTATTCTAAGTTATGACTCAAGTAATGTTCGAATCCATTACAAAGTGGGAGTTCCTTTGTGCCCTATAATTAAGTTCAGTTAAGTTAAATTGATTTGCGTCGATGAGCCCCCATCTGCGCCGGCTGATACGTCATCAATCCGCCGCCATTTTCATATCGGAACATTCATCTGTGATTGACAGACGTAAAATCTGCGCTGTAAATTCTTTATGGCGTTTTAAATAGAGGGAAGTGAATCATAAATTCGCAATAATATTAAGGATGATGTCAATTACGTCTTTTTAACTGTTCTAAGTGTCAAAGGGGTGGATTTTTTAACGTGTAGTAGTGGTAACCGCTATCTATGTTACCTACTTATGTTTTATCTAATAAGGTTCAGCCGTTGAGCGTATTGAAGTTCATGTGTGGCGCCAAAGTGGAATCGTTTGCTGCAAATAATCGCGATTAAGGGAGAGCGAGGGTGGGCAGCAGCGTACCTCTTTAAAGCCTAATTGAGGTTGCCAATCTGACTGCCAAGTGGCAACGTGGCAACGTGGCAACTATTGGCAAAACTCCCATCAGGGAGGCTTATCTTCAGCAATGGACAGTTAAAGGCCAATGATGATGACGATGAAAAGCGCTCATAAATTCTCGACCTTTCATTCCTGTGCCAACTAATTCTGATTAGAGTGAAGCTTTAACTCCTTTCTTTTTTATAGTTAGTATGCTTAGGAAAACAAATAGCTACAAATTCAGAAGACCGGGATCTTTATAGCAGAGCAGGACAGAAAAATGTCCTACGGTTTGCAGATTGTTTCTGGTCCAGATGGGTTAAAGGATATTTACCAACACTGTTGTCCAGGCAGGAAACGAATATTGTATTAAGAACGTAAGAGACCTGGAGCTAATTGTAGATGAATAGCAACCGCGTGGAATGTGGTCGAGAGATGTATGTACTTTACTATATCATTTAAAATAATAATGAATAGAGTAAATATTAATGAGAAGTGATACAAATGGCGCTCTTATCCGTAAGCAATCTCTTCCAAACAACCTTTAGCTAAAGGACATTGTGAAAAAAGACAAAGTTATGAAATTGAGAAATGCGATCATATTTGTGAAGACCGAATATGAAGCAGATGTATTAATTTTAAAGATGCTCAAGCTTGTTTAATTGCTCTTTGGTGAAGTTAAAATAATAGAAGACGGCATAATCGTGAATAGGCAGGAGCAAGGTGTGTGCGAGCGCAATTTCGGTGTTGACAGGGAGGAAATTACGTAGCCTATTCAAGGCACTAGAAGCAGCAATTTATCCAGGAATAGATGGTATTGTCCGAATAGTTGCAGTATGCACAGCTACTGGCTGACTAAATTGCCCAACGAGGAAGTTTGTACCTCTACCAATGTAAAACAAGGGAGTTTTATAAACTCTTTTGTAGTATATGTTTTTATATTTTTTAAAATTTTCAATACAAACCGGCGTTTCATTTTACTAGCAGTTTCCAATAAGTAGGATATCATAGTGAGATTTTTGGATATAAAGACATAAAATATTAGTAATTAGGAATGGCAATGTATGCGGATTTCAACTGGGTATTTTGTGATATGTATAGCTCTGTTTATGTATGTAGTCGGCGGTTCAACATTTCATTAGACAGGCTGTCACATTGTTTTTCATTAGATGTTCCATACAAAATCTAAGTAGATAAAATGGGCTTCTACAAAGGCTTCGTCAAAAATAAAACAATGTTTTTTGAGTGAATTTGTATGACTAAAATGTATACGCATACGCAATTCTTCAAAAGGGGGATAAAGAGGTTTCTTCAGGGGTCGGTAACGCACGCGTAATACCTCTGGTATTGCAGGTGTTCATAAACTACGGTAACTACTTACCATCAGGTGGGCCGTATGCTTGTTTGCCACCTCAGTGGTATCAAACAAAATTACTCAGTGTGCGTTTGTAATATAGTTCAAATGGTGATTACTGAAACAGAACAAAAGTAATTGAAATTCGTCCCGAATTGTCCTTCGGTTACTCATTACCATCTGCTATCCCACAACGCCCTATCATAATTACAATCGGATTAAACGAACCGTGCTCCATTCCTCATTACCGTATATATTTCATTTCTTATCAAAATCACTAGCTTAGAAGTGAACCGCTGTTTCACGGTTCGAAAACGTCAAACGAGCAATTTTCGGGCTATTCTGAATGCATAAAAGTTTACGCGACGCCGCAAAACTCTTTGCCGCTGTAACTTGATCTTTGGCTCGTTACCATTCCCCTCTTCTCTCGCCCCAGTTGCTTCGGATGTTAAGAGGGCGGGGTGTCAGTTCGCAGTGGTTCGTTGTGGCGCAGTAACTGTTAATTTTCGAAGAACAGCCGAAACCTTTCCTCTTAACGAGCGAGGGTCATTAAGGGCTGTTTAACGGCCTTCCAAGTGTCGTGACCTTCGCGGATAGCTTATATAATATTGATCAAATCGCAGCGACACTCTGTAAACAACAAGACGGTGATCTTCGAGTTTGATCGTAGAAAATGTTGGCATTTGTTTTTATTATTAATCATTTTTAGGTAAATGGGAATAGCAAACAAGCTGAGAGCCCGCCTGAGGAAAAGTGGCACCCGTCACCTGAATAACTGTAGACATGAATAGAATACAATAGACATCAGAAACTACTGTGCACTCTTAAAAAAAACTATAACTTATTTCTCTAAGGCTTTAAAAATAAATCAAAAAAAAAAACAATAACACAACATAATTCTTGCTAATTTTTACTAATGAAAGTCAGTTTATTTATTTATCTATTAAAGCTTTAATAACTTAATCAATCACTAAAAAAATTCTATTTACGTACTATTTACGTTAACATAGCTTGCTATTTATCTCGGACAATTAACATATAAAGCAGGTCTCCCCTTGAATCTAATATAAATATCCATCCAATATAATATGCCAATGAAAATTTTATATTGCAACTTGTAAAACAATAGTTAGTTATTAGTATATGATTAGGGTATTTCAATTTCAGTGTCTATTTATTGGAATTTGTATGAAGAGTAACCGCACTTATACGAGAACCAAATTTATCATAATAGAACAATTTGTATATGTACTGTTACTTTTAATAAAAAATCCAAAATCCAAATTCAAATTATCTTCATTCAAATAAACTTGTTTACAAGCACTTTTACTATGCTACCAGAGGGAGACTTTGTACAAAAGTCGATTGCTTGGGTACCTCTGTCCCTTTCGTGTTTCAACCGTGAAGCAGTTGTGTTTGCATGGCCGTGTTTCGGTTTGAAGGGTGGGATATGGCGTGAATTTACTGGGTACAGAGGAATAACACCTGAGTCCTGGCAACGCATGGGGGGTACTCTGTTATGTCCATGTTACTGCTCATGTCTATAGGCGACGGTTATCACTTTACATCAGGTGGGCCGTCAGCTTGTTTGCCATTCTAAGTTGTATAAAAAAAAACTTTTAAATCGTTATTTTTTTAAATCTACTGCAGGGTTCGGAAAGTTGTTATCTGTTGAGAAGAGCCCGTAAGAAAGTTAACAGTTGCTCTTTTAAATCTCTGTTAACATTACATGTATTTATTTAAATGTACTGTTTAAAATTATATGGTCGTTAAAAGTCCATGCATGATCAACTAACACCATGTATATAGGGGGAAAGGGATCGTTAGCAATGGAGTTTGACAGCCCCATTGCTAGCAATGTGCCCTGTCAGGTCGACCTCCACGTGGTTCCCCCTGGAAACCACCGTGAACAATTCTTTTTGAATTCGTCACGATGGGCTAATTGACCTGCTTCATCCTCATCTATCATCCTTCACTGGTGCCTCGCCGGTGTATACCGATAGCGCGGGTGGGGTTGCTATTTCATTGTCACCAATAAAAAAAAACACCATGTATATTTGTCATTCAAGTAATCATTGTGAGTATAATAGGTTTTGTTCAATAAGCAGTTTTAATAACAATTTTAAATATATTAAAATGTAGATCAAAAATAATTTTTGGTATTTTATTATTCCATTAGTTGCTACATATGGGATTATAGTGCAGTAGTTTCCCATCTTGCTTTCTGCACCGCAGTTCAAAGACCGATATTTCGCCCTCTGATCGCTGACTAGAAGCCCTTCCAGAAGTCTCTTCTTCAGCCTTCTACCAGTACTGATACGGCTGCTGCCCCATATCAGAGGAATGCTTATTTACTGGCGGCATTTATTCGCCATGTCATAGTATCGTCATAAGATTCTTGTAGCATTTTATAGGTAATCTTGTCCCACCAAGATTCCCATTACATCCTGTTGACACTACCGCTGTTGGTTGGGGACTCCTTATTTTATATATTCAGAGCTAACCACCATATCTGATGATTCCACTATCCACCACCCGTGGACCCCGTTGGTAGCTTACAGCTCAGCCCCTTATTATAAGATTTAAAGACTTATTAACTTTTTCTAAATTTTTACTAATTGTGCTGAATATATATATATATATATATATATATATATATATATATATATATATATATATATATATATAAGATTGTAGGTATATTTCATTCCACTTGTACACATAAAACCCACGTAATCCGCGTCAGCCAACATCGTATAAACACTACTATATCATGAAAACGAATGGGAACCCAGGCACGGGGCAATAAATCATTTTATTCATGTCAAACACTTAATATTACTCGGCGCCGCACCTCTGTCGTGGTAATGAACCACTGAACTCTTCGTCAACATATTATGAGGGAAGTTTTGATACTAGCCAAATTTATATTAAGATGTGTGTCGAGTTTAATGATAACGCCCGTGTGTATGACCTTCAAACCGAAACACAGTCATACATACACAACTGCTTTACGGTTGAAACACGAATGGGACAGAGGTACCCAAGCAATCGACTTTTGTACAAAGTCTCCCTCTGGTGGTAAATGACAGGTTAATGAACCGTTGTGGTGGAGGCACGGGAAATTTAACGGGAAACACGTGAGTACATGTGCAATAATTACTAAGTTCCAACAAAACATGTTTGTATGTTGTATATTATAGGTACCATGGGCAATTAAATGCACTATGAGGTAACAATGAAATTTTTTAGACGTTCTACCGCTTGTCCATTGTTACTGCTTACCCTAATGGGAGACAGGCGTGACAGATATGTATGTATGTATATATTCTACCGCTTGTACAACGGATTGTGCTCAGAAGACTTGTTCAATATGATGCCCACGGCCATTTTCTACAATCGTACGGCTCGCCATCGACAGGGAGTTCACCCTCATATCTTAAAGCCTAAATAGTCTCGTACAATGCGGTTTCAGAGATATTTTTTCCCACGAACACTCAGGTTATGAAACGAGCTCCCTGCCGAGGTTTTCTCAAGAGACTACAGCTTGGGGTTCTTCAAAAGGAGGGTAAAGAGATTTCTTCAGGGTTGCCAACGCGCGCGTAATATCCCTGGTATTGCAGGCGTTCATAGGCTATGGTAACCACTTACCATCAGGTGGGCCGTATGCTTGATTGCCATCTCAGTAGTATAAAAAAAGAAGTAATACTCCGTTTTTCAGCTAGAATACTCTCTTAAAATATCAGTGTTTTGCATTGCAAACAGATGTTTTTTTGGTGACATAAAAGTCCGGTATGGTCCCGGAATAGAGTAGGCCACCACTTCCTTTCCCGTGGGTTTCGTAAGAGGCAACAAAGGGAGGGAGAGGGATAGGTAGTAGCGTCTCTCTTAAAGCCTAACTTCTTCAAAGCCTAACTGCGGTTGCCAATCCGCTTGCCAAGCGTCGCAACTGCTGGCAAAACCCCCCTAGTATTAAAAGGGACGCTGCTGCTCATCCCTCGCCGTCCCTTAGTCGCCTCTTACGACACCTACGGGAAAGGAAGGGGTGGCCTATTCCATACCGGGATTACACGGCAATAAAGAATACAAAGTAATAAAAGTAAGAAAAAAAAAATTGAGCCAATTATTAACAGGAGCATATATATTTGTTTTCGGAATCATTCCCCAGCGACCAAGTTAGTTCTACGGTGCGCTAGTTAGGTGGACTAGGCTCACAGACGTTGTTAAGCCAGCGGGCCGGCGGCGCCGCTGCCGCTAATCCCCCGAGACAGATAGCGCGTTAATACTGATTAATTGTGCCAACAAATCTACACTGCACATATATCACCGGCTATTTTGTTTGATATCTGCGTAGTCACTCGACTCGGAGAGATTTTCTTGAGCATTAAGATTATGGTTTTTTTTTTTGACTGGCAAATCAAATATAGGAGGATAATTTTTGAATTTTCGTATTTCTACCGTGAAGCAGTTGTGTTTGCATGGCTGTGTTTCGGTCTGAAGGGTGGGATATGGCGTGAATTTACTGGGTACAGAGGAATAACACCTCAGTCCTCAGGAATAGCAACGCATTGGGGGTATCATGGGCGAAATAGTATACTCTGTTATGTCCATGGTACTGCTCATGTCTATAGGCGACAGTTACCACTTTCCATCAGGTGGGCCGTCAGCTTGTTTGCCATTCTAAGTTGTATAAAAAAAAAGTCTATTTCGTATTAATTGACCCGACAGACGTTCTATCAAAAGCTATTAGGCTGGGAAGGTTCGTTTTCAATATTGGAGTCAAATGCCTGAATTAGGAGCTTAGAATAGTTACTATGGACAAAAAGTAATTAAGGGCAATATTTCTAGCTTCACTTTTCTTAAGAAGTTTCCTAAAACTTGAAAAAACACTTAAGAATTTTTTTAAATTTATATAGGTATTCTTTAGTTCTGCGCTTGGTAAGATATTAAGCGATTTATTTACATAGACATAGATGTACGTCCAGATATTTAGTACAACAAAGAGTCTTGATCTGTTTTGATACATTCTAATAAATTAAGCATTATTACAAGATAGTATGCATTAGTTCATTTTTCATTACAGATATACTCGTATGTACATGGCGGATTTAATGCTAAAAGCATTCTCTCCCAGTTAACCATAGGGAAGTGTCAAAATACTCGAATGCGATACTAGTGATTATTGATATACATACATATTAAAATTACATATATAAACGAATAAATATATATAAATAACAAATATACTTACACATATATGACATATACTATATTATACACGAAACTGAAAATAATATTAAGTACTTACTGCTCGGATAAAGTAAAAAAGTGAGCATGAACGTTTTTTTTAAAGAATCCTAAAAATAAAATGCATATACCTGCCATGTAAAAAGAGTATGTTACAAGTCCAAGATATTTCGAGAATTTGATATTTGAAATATGAACTCTTTGAGGTCCATGTGTTATTTTCAGAGACGTATATTTCGAGCGTATACCTCCACTTTAGCTTTGTCATAGATCACCATAGAACTGAATATCTTCCGGTTTAAACGACGCCAAGAATATCGATACCAAGGGTTATGGTGAGGGGAGAACTACGGTAGCGAAGTGTCGCGGCAAATGGGAATTTATATGGGGGTATAAAATTTGTATGACGGCTATAAACTGTCAAGAACTTGCGATTTTTCGTTATTACCTCTACTTGGTATTCTTTTGCGTCATTTAATTTAAAAGAGCAGAATCTAACTAATATTATGTATGCTAAATATTTTTTTTATACCAATGTGGGGACAAACAAGCATATGGCCCCTCTGGTGGTAAATGACTGAGCTGCCTTTTCATCCTCACCAATCATCCCTCACTGGTGCTCCGCCAGTGTATACCGATAGCGCTGGCGGGGTTGCTATTCCATTATCATCCGTAAAAAAAAAACCCTCTAAACCAAAACACAACTGCTTCGTGGCAGAAACACGAAAGAGGCAGAGGTATCCAAGCAGACGACTTTAGTACACAGTTTCCCTCTGGTTAATGGCGTGTTTACAATTCCATTGAGACATGTTAGAGAGTTGGATAAAACAAAAGATAAAATATAAGCATATGTATAACCCAAGATATTTACTGAATCCTCTCTGTCTATCCCCTGAGGGATTTAGTGTAAGAACAGATAAATTGCTCTCGTTATTAGATATAATCTTTAAAATATAAAATTTTCATATTTCTGTTTAAGAGGAGATTTGAATGAAACAGCGCCTTGCCCAGAGGGTTTGGTATTCACTTGCCTGTCGGATTATCCGGGACGAGCCGCGACAGGGGATTTCTCACCGACACCCGAAAATGTTCGTCGTGTACCAGGATTGTCACTTTCAGTTGGCTTGTAGCCGTGCGCCTATTTAAAAAGATGTTTTCGGATTTTGGATGGAATTACTTTTTCCTTGTTCATTACGAATGTTAAAATTTATTTTTTTATAAATGGTTGTCGCCGGATTAGGTAAAAGCGAAATTATTGAAAACTAGGCTTCTAGATTTAGAAACTAGTAAAATAGTTATATTTATAAAATACACTGTTGTTAGCTCATGTCTATAGGCGATGGTTACCACTCTCCATCAGGTGGGACGTCAGCTTGTTTGCCATTTTACATTGTATAAAAAAATATTGTTGTGACAAGCAGAACACAGGTCTTTAAATTATTTATCAACCACACCGCACCTAATTAGGTAGTTTCCATTATTAACAGGGACCAATCGCAAATCCCTAATTGGTAGTCGAGTCAAAGTGTGGAAGTATACCCCCAATTGCCAATTAGTCTTGTAATCCTTCACGATCCTACGGTGAACGTTCCAGATGTAGTACGAGATAGAACGGCGCCACTTTACTAATGAACGTTTCAGGTTTCGTGTAGGAACTTGCGAAAACATTTGTACATAGACCACTACGGCTGATATAATTAATAATATTAACATTCTCGGAAAAGATGCAGAAAGCGGTGCTCTTAGATACTGCCCGCATTGTACGCCGGTTTCTCTCCCTGGGGCCCTGAACCCTGGCCGACAGTGCTTCTGTCGGGGGGTTAGTTTGCCATCTCCTCTCCTTAAGAGGGGAGATGACAATTTTTAGAAAAAAATAAAATAAAATCATTTATTAAATTTATTAAAAAAATATATATAATACTGCGGTAGCAACTGAAATGGTCTCCACTCAGATATAGCTGCAGCGTGCTACTGCAACGCTGATTGTCAGCTTTTTTTTATGCAACTTAGAATGGCAAACAAGCTGACGGTCCATCTGACGGAAAGTGGTAACTATCCCCGTACAGGCAAATGCTGTGTGGGATGACCCTCCACTAGATGGAGAGACGATTTGAAATGCATTGCAGGGAGTCAGTGGATGCAGGTGGCTCAGGACCGTTCTTTATAGCAGTCTATGGGGGAGGCTTATGTCCAGCAGTGGACGGATAATGGCTGGAATGATGATGACGGTTCTTTAATAATAGCATTTATATATTACAAGAAGTGTGATGGCACAGACAAATGCATCTCAGAGGCTACAGTGCATATACCTTTACCATTTCCATTTAGTTACATCCACGTTTTATACGGATTCCGTGCTCTGAACAGGTGAAATGAATTTATTGGCGGCGCCACTGTCGCTCCGGACTTTAATTTTATTGCCGGCGTGATAAATTGTTGCATACTAATTTAGCAAAACAAATGATTTTGATAAATTGTACAAGTTAGCGGCGGAATGAGAGAATTTCTATGCTGGACACTTTAATTGATAGGAAATAAATAAACTGTCCAACTGAGACATGTAACGGTAATTAAGTGTTCGACGGTAATGGAGACTTTCAAATATGTTCCTAACATTTTTACTTAAAATAAAATAATTTCAGATATTCGAGTTACGAATTGTTTTTTTATACAACTTAGAATAGCAAACAAGCTGACGGCCCACCTGATGGAAAATGGTAATTGTCGCCTATAGACATGAGCAGTATCATGAACATAACAGAGTATACTGTTTCGCCCGTGGTACCCCCCATGCGTTGTCATTATTGAGGACTCAGTTGTTATTCCTCTGCACCTTGTAAATTTACTGCCATATCCCATCCTTCAAACCTAAATACAGCCATGCAAACACAACTGCTTCACAGTAGAAACACGTATGGGACAGAGGTACTCTGTAGGTAAGGTTGCCTGGAAGAGATCGCTTTTAACGATAAGGTCGCCCATTGTTTTCTCATTGTGATAATTTCTTAGAATTGTTTATATTTATAATAAGTTTACTATTGTAATCTTTTTGGAGGAAACAATAAAGAGTATCTACGCAAGCAAACGACTTTTGTACAAAGTCTCTCTCTGGTAAAAACTCGAACAAATCATACAAAAGAATGGGCATTAACAGGATTTTAAAATACCTACAGAAAGTACATTTACTTAATTTCAAATGTTTCGAGAAGGAAAAATGAAATCTTGCTTAGTAAATCCCATGAATAACAATAATCCTATGAAAAAACGAAAAAAAAGGGCTGGAGGTAAGAAAAAGCGGATAAAATCAGTGATTTTTTTTTCTATGAAATGAAATAAGTTTTTTTGTATTAAGCAGTCTTAAAATTATTAACTATTTTGGTATTTCTTTGTCTTAAGTGATGCAGGCATACTAATATTTACATTACCAGAGGGAGACTTTGTACAAAAGTCGATTGCTTGGGTACCTCTGTTGTTGAAGCAGTTGTGTTTGCATGGCTGTGTTTCGGTTTAAAGGGTGGGATATGGCGTGAATTTACTGGGTACAGAGGAATAACACCTGAGTCCACAGGAATGGCAACGCATGGGGGGTATCATGGGCGAAACAGTATACACTGTTATGTCCATGGTACTGCTCATGTCTATAGGTGACGGTTACCACTTTACATCAGGTGGGCCGTCAGCTTGTTTGCAGCCATTCTAAGTTGTATAAAAAAAAATATATATAAAAAAACTAAAAATAAAATAGTAATTCAATTATGTCATTCAAATTATTATTACATATTAAAAGGTCTAATTAGGTATATAATATAGCTATAATAAGGTAATTTTCTTTCTGAAAAAATGTGATTATAATTGGTTAAAAAATTTTGGAATAGAATAGAGTGAATGCATAGTTCATATCGTGTGTTGCTCGTTGTATTTATGACATTGCCAATGCGTCAGAGAGGGATAGACATAAAAACGCATCTGCGTAGAATATCTGAGGATTTGAGTATCTGAGTGCCTGAGTGTCTGAGTGCCCAAGTTTCTGAGTGTCCGAGTGTCCGAGTGTCCGAGAGTCCGAGTGTCTGACTGTCCGAGTGTCTGAGTGTCTGAGTGTCCGAGTGTCCGAGTGTCCGAGTCTCAGAGTGTCCGAGTGTCCGAGTCTCTGAGTGTGTGAATGTTTGAGTGTCAGTGTCTGAGTGTCCGAGTGTCTGAGTGTCTGAGTGTCCGAGTGTCCGAGTGTCTGAGTGACCGATTGTCTGAGTGTCCGAGTGTCCGAGTGTCCGAGTCTCTGAGTGTCCGAGTGTCCGAGTCTCTGACTCGTCCGACACTCGGACACTCGGACACTCGGACACTCGGACACTCGGACACTCAGAGACTCGGACACTCGGACACTCGGACACTCGGACACTCAGACACTGACACTCAAACATTCAGACACTCAGACACTCGGACACTCAGAGACTCGGACACTCGGACACTCAGAGACTCGGACACTCGGACACTCGGACACTCAGACAATCGGTCACTCAGACACTCGGACACTCGGACACTCAGACACTCAGACACTCGGACACTCAGACACTGACACTCAAACATTCACACACTCAGAGACTCGGACACTCGGACACTCTGAGACTCGGACACTCGGACACTCGGACACTCAGACACTCAGACACTCGGACAGTCAGACACTCGGACTCTCGGACACTCGGACACTCGGACACTCAGAAACTCGGGCACTCAGACACTCAGGCACTCAGATACTCAAATCCTCAGATATTCTACGCAGATGCGTTTTTATGTCTATCCCTCTCTGACGCATTGGCAATGTCATAAATACAACGAGCAACACACGATATGAACTATGCATTCACTCTATTCTATTCCAAAATTTTTTAACCAATTATAATCACATTTTTTCAGAAAGAAAATTACCTTATTATAGCTATATTATATACCTAATTAGACCTTTTAATATGTAATAATAATTTGAATGACATAATTGAATTACTATTTTATTTTTAGTTTTTTTATATATATATTTTTTTTATACAACTTAGAATGGTTGAAACAAGCTGACGGCCCACCTGATGTAAAGTGGTAACCAGTCACCTATAGACATGAGCAGTACCATGGACATAACAGTGTATACTGTTTCGACCCATGATACTCATGCGTTGCCATTCCTGTGGACTCAGGTGTTATTCCTCTGTACCCAGTAAATTCACGCCATATCCCACCCTTTAAACCGAAACACAGCCATGCAAACACAACTGCTTCAACAACAGAGGTACCCAAGCAATCGACTTTTGTACAAAGTCTCCCTCTGGTAATGTAAACATTAGTATGCCTGCATCACTTAAGACAAAGAAATACCAAAATAGTTAATAATTTTAAGACTGCTTAATACAAAAAACATTTCATTTCAGAGAAAAACAAAATCACTGATTTTATCCGACTTTTTCTTACCTCCAGCCCTTTTTTTTCGTTTTTTCATAGGATTATTGTTATTCATGGGATTTACTAAGCAAGATTTCATTTTTCCTTCTCGAAACATTTGAAATTAAGTAAATGTACTTTCTGTAGGTATTTTAAAATCCTGTTAATGCCCATTCTTTGGACACTATGATTTGTTCGAGTTTTTACCAGAGAGAGACTTTGTACAAAAGTCGTTTGCTTGCGTAGATACTCTTTATTGTTTCCTCCAAAAAGATTACAATAGTAAACTTATTATAAATATAAACAATTCTAAGAAATTATCACAATGAGAAAACAATGGGCGACCTTATCGTTAAACAGCGATCTCTTCCAGGCACACTCGGACACTACAGACACTCTGTCCCATACGTGTTTCTACTGTGAAGCAGTTGTGTTTTGACATGGCTGTATTTAGGTTTGAAGGATGGGATATGGCAGTAAATTTACAAGGTGCAGAGGAATAACAACTGAACCTCAATTTTGACAACAGTCACTCAGACACTCAGACACGGGCGAAACAGGATACTCTGTTATGTTCATGATACTGCTCATGTCTATAGGCGACAATTACCATTTTCTATCAGGTGGGCCGTCAGCTTGTTTGCTATTCTAAGTTGTATAAAAAAACAATTCGGACACTCGGACACTCGGACACTCAGAGACTCGGACACTCGGACACTCGGACACTCGGACACTCGGACACTTTGACACTCAGAGACTCGGACACTCAGACACTGACACTCAGACACTCGGACACTGACAGTTTGACACTCAGACACTCAGACACTCAGACACTCAGACACTTGGACACTCGGGTACTCGGACACTCGGACACTTTGACACTCAGACACTCAGACACTCAGACATTCGGACACTCGGACACTCGGACACTCGGACACTCGGACACTCGGACACTCGGACACTCGGACACTCGGACACTCGGACACTCAGAAACTCGGTACCTCGGATACTCGGACACTCAGACACTGACACTCAGACACTCAGACACTCAGACACTTGGACACTCGGACACTCGGATACTCAGAAACTCGGACACTCGAACACTCAGAGACTCGGACACTCGGACACTCGGGCACTCGGATACTCGGACACTCGGACACTCGGACACTTTGACACTCAGAGACTCGGACACTCAGACACTGACACTAAGACACTCGGACACTCTGACACTTTGACACTCAGACACTCAGACACTCAGACACTTGGACACTCGGGTACTCAGACACCCAGACACTCGGACACTCGGACACTCTGACACTTTGACACTCAGACACTCAGACACTCAGACACTCAGACACTCAGACACTCAGACATTCGGACACTCGGACACTCGGACACTCGAACACTGACACTTTGACACTTTGACACTCAGAAACTCAGACACTCAGACACTCGGACACTCGGACACTCGGACACTCAGAAACTCGGTACCTCGGACACTCGGACACTCAGACACTGACACTCAGACAGACACTCAGACACTCGGACATTCGGACACTCGGATACTCAGAAACTCGGACACTCGAACACTCAGAGACTCGGACACTCGGACACTCGGACACTCGGACACTCGGACACTCGGACATTAGGACACTCGGACATTTGGACACTCAGACACTCAGACACACGGACACTGACACTCAGACACTCAGACACTCGGACACCCAGACACTCGGACACTCAGAAACTCGGACACTCGAACACTCAGAGACTCGGACACTCGGACACTCGGGCACTCGGATACTCGGACACTCGGACACACGGACACTCGGACACTTTGACACTCAGAGACTCGGACACTCAGACACTGACACTAAGACACTCGGACACTCTGACACTTTGACACTCAGACACTCAGACACTCAGACACTCAGACACTTGGACACTCGGACACTCAGACACTCAGACACTCGGACACTCGGACACTCTGACACTTTGACACTCAGACACTCAGACACTCAGACACTCAGACATTCGGACACTCGGACACTCGGACACTCGGACACTGACACTTTGACACTTTGACACTCAGAAACTCAGACACTCAGACACTCGGACACTCGGACACTCGGACACTCAGAAACTCGGTACCTCGGACACTCGGACACTCAGACACTGACACTCAGACAGACACTCAGACACTCGGACACTCGGACACTCGGACACTCGGATACTCAGAAACTCGGACACTCGAACACTCAGAGACTCGGACACTCGGACACTCGGACACTCGGACACTCGGACACTCGGACACTCGGACACTCGGACATTAGGACACTCGGACATTTGGACACTCAGACACTCAGACACACGGACACTGACACTCAGACACTCAGACACTCGGATACCCAGACACTCGGACACTCAGAGACTCGGACACTCGGACACTCGGACGCTCAGACACTCAGACATTCGGACACTCGGACACTCGAACACTCGGAAACTCGGACACTCGGACACTCGGACACTCGGACACTCGGACACTCGGACACTCGGACACTCGGACACTCGGACACTCAGAGACTCGGACACTCGGACACTCGGACACTCAGACACTGACACTCAGACACTCAGACACTCGGACACTCGGACACTCGGACACTCAGACACTCAGACACTCAGACACTCGGACACTCGGACACTCGGACACTCGGACACTCAGACACTCAGACACTCGGACACTCAGACACTCGGACACTCAGACACTTGGACACTCAGACACTCAGACACTCGGAAATTTTGACACTCAGACACTTAGACACTCAGACACTCGGACACTCAGACACTCGGACACTCAGACACTCAAACACTCGGACATTTTGACACTCAGTCACTCAGACACTCGGACACTCGGACACTCGGATACTCAGAAACTCGGACACTCGAACACTCAGAGACTCGGACACTCGGACACTCGGGCACTCGGACACTCGGACACTCGGACACTCGGACACTCGGACACTCGGACACTCGGACACTCGGACATTCGGACACTCGGACAGTTGGACACTCAGACACTCAGACACACGGACACTGACACTCAGACACTCAGACACTCGGACACCCAGACACTCGGACACTCGGACACTCAGAGACTCGGACACTCGGACACTCGGACACTCGGACACTCAGACACTCAGACACTCGGACACTCGGACACTCGGACACTCAGACACTCGGACACTCAGACACTCAGACACTCGGACATTTTGACACTCAGACACTCAGACACTCAGACACTCGGCACTCAGACACTCGGACACTCAGACACTCGGACACTCAGACACTCGGACACTCGGACACTCGGACACTCGGACACTCGGACACTCGGACACTCAGAGACTCGGACACTCGGACACTCAGACACTCAGATACCCAGACACTCGGACACTCGGACACTCTGACACTTTGACACTCAGACACTTAGACACTCAGACACTCAGACACTCGGACACTCGGACACTCGGATACTCAGAAACTCGGACACTTGGACACTCAGAGACTCGGACACTCGCATACTCGGACACTCGGACACTCGGACACTCGGACACTCGGACACTCGGACACTCGGACACTCGGACACTCGGACACTCAGACACTGACACTCAAACATTCAGACACTCAGACACTCAGACACTCAGACACTCGGACACTCGGACACTCAGAAACTCGGACACTCGGACACTCGGACACTCTGACACTCAGACACTCGAACACTCAGATTCTCGGACACTCAGATACTCAAACACTCGGACACTCAGACACTGACACTCAGACACTCAGACACTCGGACATTTTTGCTTAATTTAATAATTAAGCAAAAATTTTACATGGTCATTTTCTGTACACTACCCTCCTATGAATTGAGAAAAATAGTAACTGATTGTTTACCTTTCGTCCTCTTTTTACTAATTATATTTGCATAAGAAGAAAGGAGACAACCATATGATTTACAGTTCTTATTTTATCATTCCTCCGTAATTTCTTGTTCTTAGAATTGGCTCATAAAACTTAACTAGATAATCTACGTTAAACCCACACAATATAGCTAGTTATTTATTTAAAAGGACCAATTCACCAATTATAATTATCGTTACTAATTCATAACGTCGTATTAGAAATAAACCATGTGAATTATTATATGACGAAGATCGTTATTCGAAGCGCAACTTAAGATTAGTACTGTTTTATTACTGGGGAAAATCATTATCTCACCCATAAAGATGGCCTCATAAAAACAATACTTTCTATTCTCTCGATTAAACGGTAATGGCCACGGTTATGCAGCTACAATCGCTTAACCGGTTATTGTTATAAGCTAAAATAGCTGTTAATTATTCTGTAACAGTTAAAACGTTTTAATATTGGACATTTATACCGTAATTATGATACAACCAATATTGAACTTCATGCAATCGATTAATGTGTAAATAATCCATTCTAAGGTATAAATTAAACTGTTTTTCATAATTCTATACCAGAATAGTACAAAGAAACATCTATTATGCAACTCTGCCTTTTCGTCTGTTTTGAAATTTGAAGTTTTATTGGTGTCCCATCCATTATTAAACTTGATATAAATGGATAAAAAAATTTACTTTATTTGTTAAGTGAAAAAATTGTGCTCATAATTTCAAAATAGGTTTACTAATGCAAATGGCTTAGTATATGAAATGGATTTATTTGTACGTTGTACCCAGTAATATTCAAGTTTATATTAGTAAGCTGTTTTCAAGATAGATATACGAATAAAGATAGGAGTGAAATACCAAAAAGGTATTATATAGTTTTTAATATTCCAGAGACTAATATTTATTTAATTTTCTTTAGATAATTCTGATTACAGGTGTATATTTTTATAAGGATTTAAATAATACCGAAGTTATAAACTTACTTATGTGATAATATAATGGATAAACAGTTAACAAAGAGATGTAACGATTTCACATCTTCATACAAATACATTTTTAATAACATGTTATTGTAATCTGTCTTATTTGAGTTTACAATTATGATCATATTTATGAGATTTTTGATATACACTCGTTAAGTATAACATCTTTAGTTGGGGGAAACGGATTATTAGCTAGCAATACGAGGTCGACCTCCTCGCGGTTCTCCCTGGAAACTATCACGGCTAATTCCTGATGAATTCATCATGATGGGCTAACTGGCCTGTTTTCATTCTCATCTATCATCCTTCACTGGTGCTCCGCCAGCGTATCCCGTTAGCGCAGGTGGGGCGGGGCTACCATACCATTTTCTCCCATCAAAAACCATCTTTAATTATTATTATCTCATTATTATTATCTTTGAAATTTAAAATATTACTGTAGTCTATTTATTAAATAACTAGTATTGTAGTTTTTATAAATTTTCTTACTAATAATAATATATTAAGAATACGCGTGTCGTGGCGGCCTTTAATTGAGGCAGCATTTTATAATGTAACCATATTATCATGTATTTTAAGTAGTAAGTAAAAGTATGCTTTGTTGGTTGTCCTTAAATAAATAAATAAATCATCATATTAACCTTTGACTGTCTACTTCAGAACATAAATCACCCCCTTTGAGGGAGTATGCCAGTAGTTGCCATGCTTGACAGGCAGGAATTGTAGTTAAGCTTTAGAGATGTTTTAAGAGGAACGCTACTGCCTATCACTCGTCCTCCCTTAATCGCCTCTTACGACACCCATGGGAATGGAAGGGGTGGTTTATTCTATACCGGGACCACACGGTCACAGTAATATTATTCATAACTAACCACGAACTGGTTTAATTATGTTCAACTTTTTTGAATGAATAAATTAAGGGTGAGAGCATTAATGGTAAAAGTTCTTAATATTTTAATTCTAAAATCTATATATAAAATATACTGTACAAATCTTCTTTAATATTCCAATTCGATTGAAAGGTGTAAAAGCTTTGATATTTTTATTATTGCCACTGTATTTATTCAATCGCCATTTTACAAAACCCTTTCTGTTACGCATTTCGCCCCATGGAAATTGAACGGAAATGTTCCAGCCTCAGAAATATAAAAATATTTTATTACCAACTTTTTTGTTGACATTGTCGTTTGCTAAATGGAAAATTGAAATATTCGCCACGCAGTTTTAGGTACTAATATATACATATATATATATATATATATATATATATATATATATATATATATATAAATACCACAACTATGTATTAACAAACATGTATTGTTAATACGTATATAATAATTATAGTTAAATAGTATATTGCGTACTCTATACGAAATGAGGATATTTCTAAAAGAACTAAGGT
The DNA here is from genome assembly GCF_026898425.1 of Galleria mellonella. Taxonomy (NCBI): domain Eukaryota; kingdom Metazoa; phylum Arthropoda; class Insecta; order Lepidoptera; family Pyralidae; genus Galleria; species Galleria mellonella. Next base: position 699,317 of record NW_026441984.1, on the reverse strand, counting down.
AACCAACATATCCCGAAGGATAAGCAAGCTAAAGTGACAATAGGTTAGTCACTTAGTTCGAAAAACCGACAACCGATGGGGAAATAAGGTTCTTAAGTAATAACCTCATATGAACAATGTAAATGTAATGCAGGAATGTAATGCAGGACAACCCCTCATTGCATTTGTACAGAGCAATAACACCTGAGTCCTCAGGAATGGCAACGCATGGGAGTATCTTGGGCGAAACAGTATACTCTGTTATGTCCACGGTACTGCTCATGTCTACCACTTTCCATCAAGTGGGCCGTCAGCTTGTTTGTCATTCTAAGTTGTATAAAAAAAAAGTTTATGGAGGAAATCTAAGTTCAGCAGTACACCGAAAATGGCTGTTATGATGATGATGATGGTGATATGCTTGCTAAACTCACTATATGCCTGCATAATTTTAAAATAAATTTTAAATTACAATCTCAAACATTATAATGAATTATGTATTAGAATTAACTTAGTCATGTTTCATAGAACAAAAGTTTGAAACAAACTTCAATGATTTGAGACGATCCTTTGAAGTTATTGATTTATACATTGTTAAATGAAAAGTCAGCCATGATGAAATATGCATAACAATTAATGTGGATAAAATTATGATTTTTGATAAATTTATATTATTAATAACTGGCTAAAACCTGCAGTTTCACCTGCATGAATCAGTATATAATCTATTATACCTACGTGCAAAGATTTTATATAACCTACCCGTGTACCAAAATTTCATTCAAATTCGCTCAGTAATTTCTGCGTGAAAGAGTAACAAATAGCCATCCATTACATTGATACAAACTTTTGAACTTATTCATTGGATAACGTTATTTTATAACTGTTTTCATGAATAACGTCCCATCACTATTGCTAATGAGATCTGACCCAACAACACAACGAACCAGTAATGATATATGAAAGGAACGTTAATCCTATTCGTGGAGGGTGGAACGAAAACGTAAGGTAGCAGATTGAAGATAAAGCGGGGAAGTTTCCTTTATAAAGGGTTATCAGATGAAGGTTTAAGGGACTTAGAAATATAAGGTGTTGATGTGCAAAGAAAGTTTGGCCGGATTTAACGGCTTCGGGATTTAGTTGTTTTTTCCGCCCATTGACGACGTTTTAACTGCGTCGCTTTTCATGAACATTTCCTGTGCGGAGGGACGTCAGCTTATTTTCTGGACTGGCCGTTAGGCCGTTTGAATAATATTAAATTATTTAGACGATATTTCAAATTATTCAGTCAATGTATACGAGAAATATAGTTTAGACACTTTAATGATTCTAAAGTTGGAGTTATATTTTAATATAATATCGATATAGCTCGAAGGATAAGCAAGTTGCAGTGGCAATGGCCTGGACATATAGCTCGAATCAGAAAAAAAAAATCTTGAGCGGCGATCTCGTACAGAGAAACGCAGTATAGGACGATCCCCCACTAGGAGGAGTGCCATTTGTTCAGCTCCTTGCTGGTCGCTGATTTTATTATAGATAAACATGGCAGGAACTTGGATCCAGAAGTATAAAATTAAATAAAATTGAAAATGCAGTGTACTCTCGACCTGGCTCACGAGGTGACTGAAATGTGGAGGATGGCGTCCACCGAAATTATTCCAGTCTTTTTGTCGATGAACGGTCTTATCTCAACCAGTCGGGAACAACATCTCAGACGGTTGGGATTTCGAGGCGGCTCACTCCCGGGAAAGATGCAGAAAGCGGTGCTCTTAGATTCTGCCCGCATTGTACGCCGGTTTCTCTCCCTGGGGCCCTGAACTCCGGCCGACTGTGCTTCTGCCAGAGGTTAGTTGCCATCTCCTCTCCTTAAGAGGAGGATTGAGATGAGAATTTTGTAACATTTAAAAAAATAATAATAAACCACAAAAATAGTTTATATTACAATCTCTTTGTTCGTATAGAACAACGTTCTCAAATGTATCGCAGGGAGTCGATGGATGCAGGTGACTAGAATCGTACCTAATGACAATTCATGATTGATGTTCAGCAGATAATAGTTAACATGTTGATGATGATAATACTGAAAGTTTATATAAAATAAACTGTTTTCCTTACTTACATTCGCATTAGCCAGTTAAAGCTAACTAGAGTTAAGTTGCTTTAGTGCTTATTTACAGGAAGTTACAGTCAAAATTTGTGTTCTAATCAAGCAATTTCGACTGTGTCATATCCGTCAGTCTATCTCATTGTAGTAATCTATATAGGTTGCGGAGTCTATTTTTTATAATGGGTGATAATGGAATATTAACCCCGCCTGCACAATCGGTATACACTGGCAGGGCATCAGTGAGGGAGAAGTTGTTTACGATGGTTTCCAGGGCGAACCGCATGGAGGTCGACCTGACAGGGTTTGTTAGAAATGAGGGCATTGGTCCCCATTACTAACAATCCCTTTCCCCCATGCAGAGTCTATTTGTTAATGGGTGATAATGGAATAGTAACTCTACTAGACCAGTTATCAAGATACAGAAGTAAAGAACTGAGATGAGTGTAACATAAGAAGATAATACAAAGTAATAATGGCAGTGTTGCCAACATCTAAAATGAAATAATATGCTGTTAAACTTACCTCCAAAGTTTCACAACATTCTCTATGCCCGTAAAGGAGCCTAATAAAAACATTTCTCGTGTTTAAAAATACTTCATAATACATGCATCAGCAGAAATTGGGTCACTTACACAAACTTCGAGGCACAAAAAAGTTTTCGCCTCCGTGCTTGTACAGGAAATGAGTAACGTTTTGTGTTATCATAAATATAAATACAGACAAGTACACATTGAAGCGTATGCAAAAGCTTCAAATTGCTCAGCGAGCTATGGAGAGGGCTATGCTCGGAGTTTCTTTGCGTGATAAAATCCGAAATGAGAATATTCGCTAAAAATTCGAATTAAAGTAACCCAGATAGCCAGAAGGAAAAATCAAGCTGGAGTGGCAATGACCAGTATGGTCATATAGCTTGAGGAACCGACAACCGGTGGGAAAGAAAGGTTCTTGAGTGACGACAAACGCAGTAGCACGACCCCTCACTAGATTGTGACGACCTCATATGCATTGCAAGGAGTCTGTGGATGCAGGTGGCTCAGAACTGTTCCTTAAGGCAGTCTATGGGGAGACCTATGTCCAGCAGTGGACGGATAATGGCTGAAACGATGATGATGGCTCATTGAAACGAAGATACCAAATAAATGCTTAAAAATAGAACCATAGAACAATATTCAGTCCTAAAAGATTAAATTAAAAGAAAAGTAAATACTAGATAAAAGTAAATACGATCAAGGTGAGCTCGAAGGATTCATTTGACCTTTTCCGCCCTTGACATTTACTTTTTTCAACATTCGAATGTTCTCGATACTGAAAGAAAATAACAGAATGGGAGTCTTTTCAAAACTGACGACGAAGCATTTTCTATAGGTTCTATTTAGTAGAATTTAATCTTTGATTTTAGTAAAGTGGAGTTTTTTTTTAAATTAGATCTATGATGAAAGAAATAGTTTTTTTTTTATTATACGTTTTTGTAACAAACGAGCATGCAACTCACCTGATGGTGAGTGACTACCGCCGCCTATGATTACTCGCAACACCAACGGCATGACAGGTGTGCTGCCGGCCTTTTAAAAAGGAATATGCTCTTTTCTTAAAGTTATGATGTCGTATCGGTTCGGAAATATAAAAGAATCTTAGATTATATACTAGATAGAGGGTCCCCACACAAATGCTTCGAGAAAACTTCTTCACACAATTTTGCGTGATAAATAGTTATGAGTGATATATATTTACAGTGTCTTATAAATTCTGCACCTGATTAATGCGTAAAACTTATTTTATTTATTAAATAATTAAATATAGATACATCAAGATACATTACGTGCGTAAATATATAATATTTTTATACAGAGTTAAATTAGCTGACAAAAAGTTGACCTGTTTTTAAGGCTTGATGCTTTAGCTATATAATATATATATATATATATATATATATATATATATATATATATATATATATATATATATATATATATAATCTAAGAAAAGGTTATACAAACAAATTACACAAAAGAAAGCAGACTTGAATTCTGACTTGAATGATCTTTTTTTTTTAAGTTATCTTATTCATATTTTTTAAATTTTATTAGCACGATTAAAAAAAGCGAGTCCGATATTATGTCAGACTGAACGTTTAAAGTGAGATTTTTTTAATTAACTAAAGATAACCAAGAGTTCAATCGCTCCTGGCAAAGTTCAGGCCTAATCCCATAATTATAAGCCATAACACCTCCGACCCTCGATACTATGACGGATTTCATGAGAGAGCAGCGATTTGATTCAATTCAATTTATTCATTTTTTTTTATATAACTTAGAATAGCAAACAAGCTGACGGCCCACCTGATGGAAAGTGGTAACCGTTGCCTATAGACATGAGCAGTACCATGGACATAACAGAGTATACTGTTTTGCCCATGATACCGCCTATGCGTTGCTATTCCTGAGGACTCAGATGTTATTCCTCTGTACCATGTAAATTCACGCCATATCCCATCCTTCAAATCGAAACACAGTTATGCAAACACAACCGTTTTACGCTTGAAACACGAATGGGAAAGAGGTACCCAAGCAATCGACTTTTGTACGAAATCTCCCTCTGGTGAAAGATAATATAACATTCATGTTACATCATATATAAAATTATACCGTAAAAGAAATTTACACGATTAGTGACTGTTTAAAATTTCTAAATCAATAAAATTTGCAAGGATTCAGTAGGATACATATTTCTTATTTATGAACATTTTTATTTGAATATTCAACCTAAGGTTTATAAGTTACGCTTGATAGATTTGCATTGTATTCCCTTATAAGTGAATGGGTATCGAAGTCGATTCAATTTTAAAACACACTCAAAATACACAATTTTTGTTTACTCTTTATAAAATGTATTTTACTTAAGCTCTCTATCTTTAATTATTTGTTGTGCATAATGAATAATAATAATAATAAAGATTCTGCCCGCATTGTACGCCGGTTTCTCTCCCTGGGGCCCTAAACTCCGGCCGACTGTACTTCTGCCGGGGGTTAGTCGCCATCTCCTCTCCTTAAGAGGGGAGATGTGAATTTTGTAAAATTTAAATAATAATAATAATAACAATAAATAATTTTTATTCAAGTAAACTTAATATTAAGCATTTTTGAATAGTTATTTTTTTATGAATATACCGCCCAGTTCTTAATATAATTTCAGGTGAGAAGAATGGGCAAGAAACACAGCTGTTGTACAGTAACAAAAAATAACTAGATAATATGACTATCACAAACTTAGTACTGACAAAAAAAAAAGAAAAAAAAGGCTAGAACGCTTGTCACATATTTTTCACCACATCTGCCCTTCATACGCCAAGCCATATGGTATTAAGCTGGCCATTTGTACAAAGTTTTATTGTGCAATAAAGAATAAATAAATAAATAAACGCTACAACCAACTACAGTATTTTTGAACACGGCAACATTTTTTAATAGTAAACAAATCACAGAATGAGAACACACGGCTTCACCGCTTACAATTTGGACCACGCTCAAAATAATAGCAGGCGCGGTTAATTACCAAAGACTTGGCTAAAAAATAAAGGTGTTCTAAACCGGCTTTTGTAAAAGTTTCAGTTGCCGAGATCGGGGGCATCGTAGCGAGATTACCTCGCCTAAACCATCCTCCTAATGAGCCTTACAAGATCTTTGTCCTATATATTATAATATATATATAATTAAAACTTTTGTACATGCTCTCTTCTGCGAGTAATTTTTGTAATCTGATTCCAGTTTGAAACATTGTTTTCAACCGACTTAAAAGAGAGAGAACTCTTAATTCGATTGTATTCGTTTATGTTACCGTTTACCAGATGGAGACTTTGTACAGAAGTCGTTTACTTGGGTGCCTCTGTCCTATTCGTATTTCAACCGTGAAGCAGTTGTGTTTGCATGACTGTGTTTCGGTTTGAAGGGTGGGATATGGCAGTGAATTTACTGGGTACAGAGGAGTAACAGCTGAGTCCTCAGGAATGGCAACGCATGGGGGGTATCATTGGCGAAACAGTACACTTTGTTATATCCATCAGGTAGGCCGTCAGCTTGTTTGTCATTTTAAGTTTTATAAAAAAAAATGTTACGTAGAATCTTGTTTATAGCTACAATTTCTTTCGGTAATTCCTTCTGTAATTTTTTCTATATTCCAAAGCCAGTTTAAGAAAAAAGATATAATACCTATATGTATGTTTGAAGACGATATATTTTTTTATAATATTGAGATGGCAAACAAGCATATGGCCCACCTGATGATAAGCGGTTACCGTAGTCTATGAACGCTTAGAATACTAGGGGTATTAGGCGCGCATTGCCGACCCTAGAGAAAAACTCTTTACCCCATTTATATATGCATATATATAAATGCCTATTTTTTTTATTTTTCGAATTTAGAACGGCTTACAAGCGGCTAGTTAACGCTATGCAAGATATCAAACAATCAGTATGATGAGAAAAATACTATAAACAAACAGTTCATTTAATTTTTGAGTTTAGTACCATTATTTTTGTGATTTGATAATGTAAGAATACAATATATCAATACTATTTTATTATTTTCAGAAAGTCATAAGAGCCGACTGGAGGAATAAATAAGTACAGGAAAAGGGGAACACGAAATAAATCTCTATGCAGAATGGTAAAAGCAGTCCAATATTTTCCACTTACGGTACATGGATAGACCCATATTTAGAAATAGAATATTAATGGATTGATATGGAGGGTCAGAGAGGAGCGAGGAATTTTTTTAGTAATGATACGTAGTTACCACAATCATGATCCTCATTATATCAGTCTTTAACTGTCCACTGATGATTTTGCCAGTAGCTCCCACGCTTGGCAGGCGGATTGGCAACCGCAGTCTGGCTTTAGAGATATTTTAAGAAGGACGCTGCTGCCCATCCATCGTCCTCCTTAGTCGGCTTTTACGACACCCACGGAAAAGGAAGGGGTGGCCTATTTTATGCCAGGGCATACGGCTGGTTGCCACAGTGCTAGCAATATAACCTATCGAAACTTCTTGCAGTCCATCTGGAAACCATCGTTGTAAATTCTTTGTCAATTTGTCACAATAGGACAAATAACCTAACTTCATCCTAACTAATGGAAAGAAGAAGGAAAGAAAGATAAACTATTATTAAATTATAATGAAAATCACTTCACACTTCATTTCCGTGTGGCCTGTAAGACGATGTAGTGATAAAAATCGAAAAGGGATGTTGCGTTGGTTTGGCCATTTGGAGAGCATGGATGAAAGAAAAATTATGAAAGAGATTCTTCGAGCAAGAATGAATGGAGATGTTGGTAGGGACCGTCCTAGATGGACGTATGTCGACCAAATAGGCGACGTGCTGAAGCAGGGCCAAATCAAAAGTACCCGTAACCGGCGAGCGTGTATGGAAAGATTAATGAGTGTGGAAGAAGTGAAAGAGGTTTGTTTGAATCGAAGCATTTGGCGTTCTATTATTTTTGTCAAACCTAACAGATATGTATGTATAAAGAAAAATAAATTATTTTTCTTTCTTTCTTTCTTTTTCAATTGTCTCTTACTGACAGTTAATGCAGGCAATTTTACCATTTAATTTTTCTTATACCACTGAGGTGGCAAAAAGCATATGGCCCACCTGATGGTAAGTGGTTACCGTAGCCGATGAATACCAGGGGTATTACGCGTGCGTTGCCGACCTTGAAGAAACCTCTTTACCCCCCTTTTGTAGAACCCAATGCTGTAGTCTCATTTTCATCTTATAGAACATGGGCTGACCTCAAATCACTTTAAAATATTGCGATTTTATTTTTAAGTCTGCTTTTTTTTATACAACTTAGAATGGCAAACAAGCTGACGGCCCACCTGATGGAAAGTGGTAACCGTCGCCTATAGACATAAGCAGTACCATGGACATAACAGAGTATACTGTTTCGCCCATGATACCCCCCATGCGTTGCCATTCCTAAAGACTCAGGTGTTATTCCTCTGTACCCAGTAAATTCACGCCATTTCCCACCCTTCAAACCGAAACACAGCCATGCAAACACAACTACTTCACGGTTGAAACACGAATGGGACAGAGGTACCCAAGCAATCGACTTTTGTACAAAGTCTCCCTCTGCTGTAACCGTAAATAGAACTTATCGTAGTATTCTAAAATTCAATGGAAATAATTAGAAACAGCCGAACCTCACTGACCCATTCAAATAGTATTTCACTTCAATTTTCACCATCTTAAACATTTAAAGGAGTTTAATCTACGAAAGGTTCACGGGAGACATTCACAATTATCAATTGACGCCATTGTCCTTCCAATAATTGGTCCCGGAATTGAACCCAGACCTTCGGTAATTGAATTACAATAGCGTTATTATTCTTCCGTTGAATCAATGAGTATTCGATAAAGACAATGAGGGCCTTTTATGTTGATTTAATTTGGCAATTTTTATTCCGTTAATGTTTCCACGAACAATTGAATTAATGCGGTTTCACGTAATTACGAATTGTATAGGGCATGGATATCAAACGTTTTGAAAGATGTAGCATGTAGCTTCAAGCTAAAGGCTTCAAACTGAAACCGACAACCCTATGCATTTTTGTCTTACACAGACTGGCAAACAACCAGAAGCCCTACTGGAAAGTGGTAACTGTCGTCTAATACACTTTACGTAACAATACACCATTTGAGTTTGAGCATGAAACTTCCCATAATACTCCCAATACAAGGAGTGACGACTTCAAATTCATTTCAGATAGTCGGTAGATGCAGATGGCTCGGCCCGTTCCCTATGGCAATCTATGAGGGATGTCTATGGTCAGCAGTGGACAGATAATGGCTGGTATGATGATGAAGACGATCAAGGTACTCCTCATGCGTTGTCATTCTTGAAGACTAAGAGACTCTGTAATCACTTAGTCTTAGACCTGAAATACATCTATATAACAATAGCTGCTAATAAGTGGAACAGAAGTACCCAAGCAACTTTGACTGTGCACAAAGGCATTCTCTGGTAAATGGAATGAGTTTGGAAGTGACCAAATGAGGCAAAAGTTGCGGATAGATGTTTTTGGCACTTGGTTCTTTCTGTCTACTCCACAAAAGACTTGGCATGAATGTAAATAGAGAGAATATATTCGGGTACTATTAAGCAGGTATATTTGCATGGCTGTGTATTGTTTTGTTGCGTAGGATATAAAAGTGATATAATAGGGTACGAAGACATAGCATTTTAGTGCTTAGGAATGGTAAGTAATGAAGCCACCATTTTTTTTATACAACTAAGAATGGCAAACAAGCTAACGGCCCACTTAATGGAAAGTGGTAACCCAGTAAATTCACGCCATATCCTACCCTTCAAACCGAAACACAGCCATGCAAACACAACTGCTTTACAGTAGAAATACGAATGGGACAGAGGTATCCAAGCAACCGACTATTGTACAAAGTGTCCCTCTGGTATTTTTTTGAAATCTGGTCCATTTTCTGTAATATCTTTATTATTATAGATGCCTATAAGCGACACTTACCACTCTCCATCAAGTGGGCCGTTAGCTAGTTTCCCATTTTCCGTTGCATAAAAAAGGCTGTTCGTCTAAATATGAATGATTTTCATAAATCGTGTAACTGAATGGTCCCTCTGTGCACTTTCCATGAATAGTATGAAAATAGGGGCAACCTGTTCCGAGCCGTAAGACCCATATTTCATTTTAACCGAGCATCGATAGGTGCTATGAAATATTACAAGGCCGGTAGCCCTCCGACATTCGCCGTGACAAAAATATTCTATGACCATTTTTCAACAGCTATTTGAGCGAATTCTAAAAGGCCACCTCCTTTTGGAATATGTTCAAATTCTCTGTAAATGTAATAGATCTGTATTTTTTTTTATAGAAATATCATCGAATTTGTACTGGTTTAGGTAATTTTTTTTTTTCAACTGGTAAGATTTGTTTTACTTTTGGTCTCGTATTTTTTTTAATGGATGATAATGAAATGGTGACCCCGTCTGCGCTATAGGTATACACTGGCGGGGCACCAGTGAGGGATGATAGATGAGTATGAAATCAGGTCGGTTAGCCCATCTTGAGGAATGCAAGAAGTACTAATCACAATGGGTTCCAGGGGGGACCGCGTGGAGGTCAACCTGACAGGGCTTGCTAGCAATGGGGCCATTAGTCCACATTACTAACAATCCCTTTCCCACCTTTGGTCTCGTATTAGTTTTGTCAGATTACAAGTAGCTGCTTTAATGCGGAACATCTTAAATTAAGGTGTAAATGCTATCCATTTTTTAAAAGGATTCATTGACTGAGTAACCAATATAAAGAACGGTATAGAAACATAAACCTTAAAACAATACTGAGAAATGAAAGCTCTTAAGAAATTCTCAAAGACTGCGAGGTCCAGACCAATTCCACTAAAATTGGCATTATCAAAGACGTAAGGTTTTAATAAAATGAGTTCTTTACATGATATAGGCATTCCCTATAAATTGTTTATAAAATACTCATGGGATTGGAACCTTTCAATCCCATGTAAATTTTATGAATGATTCATACCTTTACCTAATATATTCGCTGGATAAAACTAACTAGATATTAAAATAATTGTATTAACATTAAAATATGTTAGCCTGACAAAATCAGCGAACAACAAGCGAGGGTTTAGTACTCAGAACCGATAAACAAGAGAGAAATACAAAAATTAAAACTATAATGTGCCAATCATAAAAACACATGTTTACGACTTGACGATAACCAAAAAAAAAAATCACCAGAAACCGGTTAACTACCCATACATTATTCAAAAACCAAATTAGCCCGTTGGGGTGTAAAAAACCCAGAATTTACCTTTCGCATAAAACGGGACGGTTAGTTTAAAATTCAAATTTGGTAACGTCTAACACGGCTCGCTCAGTCGATTTAAGTGCAAATATCACCAAGTTGGAGAGTCGTACCGCTGGACATTTTGCTATGGTAATGAGCGTACACTCGCCCGTGGCCGGGTAATTCTATTCATGGCGCTACAATGGACTGAATGCAGTACAAATAGCGAATTACGCCACCGAATAAAAGAACTTGCCCATACTGTTCCTTAGAGCAATCTGCACCATTTACATAAACGAAAGATGAATTTTGTAGCGGGCGGTGTTACGTAATTGTTGGAACGTACCGGCTTGTAATGAAATTATTTAGTTTGCCAGCAGCTTTAAATCTTTAGCACTTATAGTAGTTAATTGCATATAAAATTTCAACTAAAATTAATACTAGCTCGGCGAGATATAATCTCAAGCGGCTTACAGTTTTAACCATGTACATATTACAATAGTGGCTGCGAGAAATGCAAACAGAAACTGTGGTCAAACAAAAACCTTAATATCGTTATAATTCTTGCTTTACTCATATTGCCGATTGCTTGGGTACCTCTGACCCATTCGTGTTTCAACCGTAAAGCAGTTGTGTTTGCATGGCTGTGTTTCGGTTTGAAGGGTGGGATATAGCGTGAATTTACTGGGTACGGAGGAATAACACCTGAGTCCTCAGGAATGGCAACGCATGGGGGGTATCATGGGCGAAACAGTATACTCTGTTGTGTCCATGGTAGTGCTCATGTCTATAGACAACGGTTATCACTTTCCATCAGGTGGGCCGTCAGCTTGTTTGACATTCTAAGTTGTATAAAAAAAAAAGATAATGCAAAGTAAATAATGTCTGTTAATAATAAATTTATTGTAAATTATTCTCTCTAACATTTTGTCGTTTTCAGGATATTATTAGAGGCGAGAGGTAAAATGAGTAATGATATATATATATATATATATATATATATATATATATATATATATATATATATATATATATATATATATATATAGTCATTAACTGTCAGAAGGGAAGGTCACGTTTGGTAGGCGGGTTGGCAACTGCTGTTTTTTTAATAAATGATAATGGAATGGTAACCCCGCCTGCGCTATCGGTATACACTAGCGGGGCACCAGTAAGGGATAATAGGTGAGGATGAAGCAGGTCAGTTAGCCCAGCGTGACGAATCTAACAAAACAATAAATCAATCACGATGGTTTCCAGGGGAAACCACGAGGGAGTCGACCTGATATATTATTAAGTATATTGCTAGCAATGGGGCTACTTATCGTCGTTATTAACGATCCCTTCTTCCCCTGGCAACCGCTGTTATTTGTTAGGCTTTTATAAATGTTTTAAGAGGGACGCTACTGCCCATCTCTCGCCGTCCCATAGTCGCCTCTTACGACACCTTTTAAAATGCAGGGTTATATAAATTAAATGTATAAAAGCGATTCATGGTATGGTGTAATATAAAAAAAAAAAAACATATTCAGACACCAAGAGAAAATCCACAAAGTTTAACTTCGATATGGCTGTACATTTTTATCATTAATTCAATCGTCTATCTAGCTAAATAAACCCTATAAAACCCGGATTGGAGCGTTTGACTGCTATTTTGGCACCGACCAAATTTCCAGCGCACAAATTCGGCAATTCCCATCGATTTTGGGCACGGCGTCACTTTATCGCGTCGTCGATTCGGTCGGCATATGTCCTTTTATGGCGTCCCAGATCGAATCTCGTACTTTCATTCACTCTATAAATACATTCGGTCCACTATAACTCATTCGTTCCGCTCCAGTGGATGGCTTGGTCAACATATTTCGAGATTGGGATGCTTGAATGAATTGTGTGTAAATGTCGTATAGTTACGCCGCGCGGTTTCGGCTGTGTAGATCTTTAGTAGCCATTTTATAAAACCTTAATTTGTGGTGTAGGTATTTTTTGTAACAATTGTGAATTAAAACATATACACGTTTCCAATTAATCCTTCTTCTTTATACCACAAAGGTGGCACACAAGCATACGACCCGTCTGATGGTAAACGAGCCTATGGACACCTGCAACACTATGGGTGTATACGCGTTACTGATCCCAACAAAATCTTAATAGTTTTAATTAAAATATATTATGTAATAAAATAAATAATTAATCAAAAATAAGTTATAAGGAAATTGGTATAATAGCAAAATGGCCTCGCATGTCTTACCGGATGACAAAAGATATAAAATAAGCCAAACAAGTACGTGATTGATAGTAGTTTTTATCAATAGTTTTTGTGATAGTTCTTTTATATATTCACATTTTTAGGGTTCGGTACCAAAAATGTACAAAGGAACCCTTATGATGTGACTCCGTCCATCCTTTCGTCTGTCACAGCGCTATATGATTTATATCTCAACTAATAATATTACCAATTTGAAATTGGGACTAGTTTTATATATTATTGACCCGCGTATGTTACTATTAAAATAATTTTAAAAATATTTTTATTTTCTGTTGTCTCTGCCCAAGGAGTCTAAAAGGGATAATTAAAATTTCAAAATCAACCCCACACTCCAAATGGATTATTATATGAAAGGTTTCTGAACTTTGTAAATTTTAAAACTGATTTTTTATAATTTCTTACCAGAATTTCTGAAATGAAAAATCTAAAATAATTACAGTTTATAAAGTTATATGTGAATATTAAAGGAAAAATAAAACAACGGTACTAACTAGTACCTATCGTTGTTGAGAAATAATAAAAAAATCTCCAAAAACAAACTTAGCTATGCGGTTCAGTTTTTAATCACAATTATTTATTTATTTATATACATATTTTTGGTGAGTTTTACAGTTTTTACCAATACATTCACAAAAAATTAAAAAATCATACATAATAATAATAATGTAATTATGTAATATAAAATAAATTATATAATAATAATAATTATATTATAAAATAATTATAACCCCATTATTTATTTATATAAAATATTTCCAGAAAATGGAATATATTTAAATAAGTAAAAATATATATTTCCCATCTTCCTATTCAATAATTCTTTCTATAATTGATAAGATTTTTACTTTCTCGTTAGTTCCATACATTTACGAAACAAAGTACTAAGTAAATAGTCGGATTGAGAGATTAATAGGTAGAATGATTAAAATCTGCACTACAGTTCGGCTCGGTTGTAGTGGGTTACACCTATATTAGAAACTTGACCAACTGGACCCTCACGAGGACTGCCGACGACATATATCTACTAGATATACCATAAAATTTTTAGTCTAAAATAGTCTTATTCGTTGAGAGGTCTGACATAGAATGGGCCACTCGTTCCTTTCCCATTGGTATTGTAAGAGGTGACTAAGGAAACTTAATGGTCGAGGTGGGCAGCAGCGAATTTTTTTATACAACTTAGAATGGCAAACAAGCTGACGCCACCTGATGGAAAGTCCTCGCCTTGACAAGCACTACCATGGACATAACTGAGTATACTGTTTCGCCCATGATACCCCCCATTCCATTCCTGAGGACTCAGTGTTATTCCTCTGTACCCAGTGCCATATCCCACCCTTCAAACCGAAACACAGCCATGCAAACACAATTGCTTCACGGTAGAAACACGAATGGGACAGAGGTACCCAAGCAACTACAAAGCGACTTTTGTACAAAGTCTATTACCAAAGTTCAACTGTGGTTGCCAAGCCTCCTGCCAAGCGTGGCTAGTAATTAGAAAAGCTGCCCAGTAGGGGGAGGCCTCTGTTCAATAGTGGACAGATGTCGAGGATCCTTACTAATATTATAAACTTCTAAGCACCGGGGGGAGAAGCGATTGTTAGTAATGAGGATTAGTAGGCCCATTGCTATACCCTGTCAGGTCAACCTCCTCGTGGTTGCCCTTGGAAACCATCGTGATTGATTTATTGTTAGATTCGTCACGGTGGACTAACTGATATGCTTCATCCGCACCCATTAAAACCCCTAAAAGGTGGTTGTGGGCATCATTTTAAACAATTCCTCAGAACACAATCCGTTATACAAGCCTTAGATGTTTGCTACAAGTATAGATTTTAGAATAACTTATAGTGAACATTCCAGTCCTTGTGACTTCTGTCAGAGAACAAGTACCCTGTTGTTATGCCGCCATATTTCGCCTTTCAAACCGAAGTGGGACAGAGGTACTCATGCAGATACGTCTTTTATAGAAAGCCTTAAATTTGAATCTCTTCTGGTTAAGCTATTGCAAATTATTCTACATCTTGGATTTTCGGTTGAATCATGGAAGGGGTCACGGTGTAAGGTCGGTTGGGTAGTTTTATGATAACTACCTGTCCCAAAACTACTAGAGGACCTTGCTTTTCTTGCCTAACTTCCACGAAAAGCAATTTAAGTTTTGTTTCTGAAGTGGAGTTTCAGTTGTCTTGACTTTATACGAAAAGTAATGGACAAAGATTTATTTTTATGCGATTTCCCAAAAGAGGAGATTGTTAATTCATTTGTTTTCTTTTTTCTTTTATTTATTAGGCCAATATAATAGTTTCTAAATTCAAATTTAAATCGCTCAACATTAAACGAACAAGTTAAATTTTCCACCACATGCGCACAGAGTAAATAAAATAAAAATTCTTACAGTACCTTAATTACATATTCTTAAAGTAGCAATTTATGTCATCGTTTGACATAAATTGACTAAATTAATTTTATTAACCGTAATTGGCCGTGTGGTCCTGGCATAGAATAGACTATCCCTTCCTTTCCCGTGGGTGTCGTAAGAGCCGACTGAGGGAGGGCGAGGGATGGGCAGCAGCGTCTCTTTTAAAACATCTTCAAAGCCTAACTGCGGTTGCTAATCCGCCTGCCAAGCATGGCAACTACTGGCAAAACCCTCCAAAGACGAGGCTTATGTTCAGCAGTGGACAGTTAAAAGCTGATAAGATGATGATGACTTCTTTACTGATCTTTAATTGGAAATTTTTTGACTTCTCTATAAGAAAGACCAGAGGGACACTTTCTACAAAAGTCGTTTTCTTGGGTACCTCTGTCCCATTCGTGTTTCAACCGTGAAGCAGTTGTGTTTGCATGGCTATGTTTCGGTTTGAAGGGTGGGATATGGTGTGAATTTATAGGGTACAAAGGAATAACATCTGAGTCCTCAGGAATGGCAATGCATGGAGGGTATCATGGGCGTAACAGTATACTCTTTTATATCCATGGTACTGTTCATGTCTATAGGCGATGGTTACCACTTTTCATCAGGTGGGCCGTCAGCTTGTTTGCCATTCTAAATTGTATAAAAAAAACACAATACTTAGTATTTCATTTATCTGTCCCATGAAGTTATTCCTCAGTCTTCCCCTTCCTCTTTTGACCTCTATTTTTCCTTCTACTATGCTCTTTAAAAAGTTGGATTGTACATATTAAATTCAGATAAGTCCAAATTATAAATAGAAAATTCCAAATGAAAACAGTTTATTACGCCACAGATAATTAAGAATTTAAGCGTTACAAACAGAAGGAGGAGAGAAAAGAAGAGAACACGATTTAGGAAGAAATTTAAACTTCTTCGTAACTTCTTGTGCACTTAAGTGTACCAATAAGTATCTACCTACCTATATGAGCATTTTAAAACATTACTTACCTAATTCTAGACACACTGCGAATGTAAACTGCTTTTATATTATAATTGCATTGTCTTCCATTCTCGCTACTGTCTCCGAAGATAGTGTTCACAATTTGTTCCTTGTATCTCCTAACGAAAATATATCTAGAGTTGTGAGAGTGAAATACATATTTCTACGTTTATCACATACGGGAATACACGGAGCTATTTCTAAAGGCTTGCTCAGATAGCGCCAAAGGTAATTGTAGGGATACGTAGTTTTATCTATACCATGTAATGTTATAAATTTGATTTACTTTACAGATAGTTTCTTTAAATAAAAAATGTTATGCAATAATCTATCTTTATTATTTAATATTAAATGTTATTAAAGGCTAACTGCGGTTACCAATCCGCCTGCCAAGCGTGGCAACTACTGGCAAAATCTCCCAATAGAGGGAGGCGTATGTTCAGAAGTGGCTAGTTACCAGCTGATAACATGATATGATAAGTTTTATCAAATTTTTTTTATACAACTTAAAATGGCAAACAAGCTGACGGCCCACCTGATGGAAAGTGATAACCTTCACCTATAGACATGAGCAGTACCATGGGTATAAAAGAGTATACTGTTACGCCCATGATACCCTCCATGCATTGCCATGGAAAATTAAAAATAACCACTAAAACCTGATCGTTTAACTTTGTATAACATTTTTTTTGTGGAGAAAAATTCATATATTTACCGAACCAGAGGGCGCCTGCATAAAACAAATAGTGGTAGTAAAGAACACTAGCATTATATACAAAGAATTCCCCTTTTGATACATTAAAAACAAGTACTTATAAATCAAATAAAATATTGCGTACGCATTTATTCCATTAACTCCATCTCTAAGGATCGAATAACTCAAAGGAATGGTCCCTTTTGCCTATAAAAGGAATGGAACTTAAACTTAGAAGGAAATAATATATTGTGCACATATAATGTATGTGTATACATACTAGCTTTTGCCCGTAACTTTGTATGAATAGATTTTATTGAACTACGTGTTAATTTACGGTAGTTCATATCACTGGTTATTTTATTAGAATTATTTTGTTTAATTCCGCTATCATTAGTATGTGTGTGACTGCCAACACTCGAAGATTGACCACCACTTTTACTACCAGAAGTTCTACAACCTTCCATATTAGCCATCAATCTCGGACTGTCATTTTGTTCGCGCACGTTCTTCGACAAGTATTTCACCTCTGAATGAGGCATCTTCAGGCAAATTACATTGCACAGCGCGAAATCTCTTCGTTTAGTACTTCCTATGAATGATCTTCTAAATTCTACTCCTATTCTTTCACTATCCAAGCTATCCGTCTTTGGAACTCCTTACCTCTTTCCATTAGGTCAGCGCAATCTCTTGCTTGTTAAAGAGGTAGGTAAAACCTCATTCGACTATCTCTCTAATTTTCCTTCCTAGTTATTATGTGTAATTAACCTTGATCTATTTAGTATATTTATATATTTATGTTTATATACTATTATATATATATATATGTTTATGTAATTTTGACTTATTTTTATATAAATGATATTAAGAATAACATGCATTTTATTAAGTAACTTTTTTGTATTTACTGTGTCTCACTAGCGCCATCTACCTTTCTCTGTACTTATTTACTATTTATGCCAGGTTGCCTGTAAGAGATTGCTTCTAGCGATAAGGCCGCCTTTTGTATATGCACTGTACATGTATACTCCTTACTCCTTACATATATCTCTTTTGTGGGCAATAAAGTGTTTATTATTATAATATGAGAGTCGAGCTGTTTTCTGGCTTAACTCTTGTACAGTCATCACTCTGCTTGCCGGCGAGTATTTACTGGAGGCGGATTAATCACGAGACGGGAGGTTTATCATAAATTAAATTTTCATTTGAGGTTTTTGTATTTATAAGTTTGAAGGCAGGCTCTCTTAGTTGAAACTGTTTTAATAAAAAATACATTTCAATACTCTACTTATTTGTACTAATATTGTAAAAGGGAATATGTTTGTTTGTTACTTCATAGCGTCTAAATAGCATAAACTATGGTTTATTTCATTTATTTCTCGATCATCTTCATATCAGCCTTTAACTGTCCATTGTTGAATACAAGCCTCACTCTTGGGAGGCTTTGCCAGTAGTTGCCACATTTGGCAGGCGGATTGGCAACCGCAGTGAGGCTTTAGTGATGTTTTAAGAGGAACGTTGCTGCTTATCCCTCACTCTCCTTTAGTCGAGCTAGTTATCGGGCTAGTTAGCATATGGCTCAGAGCAACCAGCGAGATTAAGTTTAAACAGACAGTGGTTTTTATAAAGAATAAGATGCGCAATTTGTGTTTAAAAGCTAGCTTGCTTGGAGAAGATAGGTAGGGTATATGATGATGATGATAAATAAAAAATATTCTTACCCTAATTTTGTAACGATTAATTTCACTTTTCTAAGGAGCAAAATTTAATTATTTATGTGTATATATCAGAGTTCGAAAAAATTCGATTTTTATTTTAATTTCTGTCTTGCACTACTACTGCCCAGTCACTACTTCCTATGCCACTGCGTTAGGTTGACTGAAAGAGATCTCTTTTAGAGATAAGTTCGCCTTTGCTAACATTGTTATTAACTTATTGTTGTTACAGGTATATTTTATTGCAATAAAGAATATATATATATATATATATATATATATATATATATATATATATATATTAGATATATATCCCGGCTAAGAAAAAGAAGCGAATTTCATACTGTAAGGGGACTGACTACACGCTTAAAAATGTAAAACGTATTTGTAAAACAAAATAAGTATCAAATTATTACTACATTTATTATTTAAAAAAAAAAAAAACTTTTAACAAGCAACAAAAGAATTACTTAGTTTTTATTATATGAGAAATATTTTTTTAATGAACAATAAAAAAAAAACAAGTACCTATTATTATAATAATATTTTTATGAGGTTGCCATTTTGGGAAACAATCTAAATTATTCTGAATCGTAGATAGTTTTTCCCTGCGTGTTGCCAGGGTAAATATTAATCTTCAAAATTTTTAGTTCAGAAGACAGGAAAAAATCAATTGATATTTCTATCTATCTATCCATTTAAGAGCTGCGCTCTTGTCGGTGGAGCTCGTGCCACTCACTACGATTTTCAGCGAGTCTCTTCACCTCTTGATACGACACGACACCAACTCCTTCCTTGATCTGCCTGATGTAACTATGTCTCGGTTTCCCTCTCCCCCTCCTTCCTTCTATCTTACCTTCTATTATAATGTTCATAAGTTCATCGTGTCGTATCAAGTGTCCTAACATTTTTCCCCTTCTGTCCTCTATAGTTCTAATAATTTGTCTTTTTTCCTTAATCCTAAGCAGGACCTCCTCATTGTTAATTGATATTTATCAAGATAAAAATCAATTTATATATATCATGATATATATCCGCTGATATATATCGGCGAACCCTAGTATATATAAAAAAAAAAAAAAAATTGTTACTAATTTTTAGCTTGCACATACCCAGTTTTATGTTGTAGTTCTTGTCCAATCCCACCTTAAGACTTGCAAGACGCGGTTCAAAATATGGTGCTATAATTAAAAAGTTCCGCCGAGGGCAGAGGTAAGGGCTCGTAACAAAGCCAGCGCAGCTGCTCTTTATACCCGGTCGCCGCTCGCCGTCGGCTAAAATGGAAATTTATAAGCTTTCGCAAGTAAACTTCACTCAACGACAGCACTAAAATGTTGCTTTGAAAAAGTTCCAGCGTCGTGTCCGAATGAAATCTGCAGCGGAACGGAATGGCTGGAGGTTATGTAATCCTAGTAATAGAATAAATGTGAAATTTTTAAACATGGTACTCAATGTATCCTTAAATAGCTGTACGGATTAGTTTTTTTTTATGGTGAAAATGGAATGGCAACCCCATCAGTCCCAATGGTATACGGTAGCGGGGCACCAGTGAAGAGTGATAGATGAGAATGAAAACAGACAAGTTGATGAATTCATCAGGAATTAATCGTGATAGTTTCCAGGAGGAACCGCGTGGGGATTGACCTGGCTGGGTATGTTGCTAGCAATGGGATTCTCAGTCTCCATCACTAACAATCCCTTATCGCCTAGCGAAGGGTATTGTATAGGGATGAGAATGAAAACAGACCAATTAGAATTAACCATGATAGTTTCCAGGGGGGACCGCGTGGGGATCGACCTGGTTGGGTATATTACTTACAATTCGATTCTTAGTTTCTATTACTAACCAACCCCCCCCCCCCCCCGTTAGAGAATCGTTTGAAATATGGTATATGGATGGGTTATATACTAATTTAACACAAAAAATAAGTGTTAAAATAGGATCAAACCTATCCACTAAACTATTGATTCAATTGGCCAAAACTGTGGAATTTATCTATGCTTACAGAAGCCATTGTATTACAAATTTTGTGTAGATTCTCCACAATTGCCTTGAATATACACATATAGTTTATAATTTTTTTCTTTAAAAACGCTTAATTCAAAATCTGATACCTTCATTTTTTGCTGCTGAGAAAAGTCAAGTTTCTAGCAATGTAATCAAAGAATTCAAACGTAACAGATTTTCTGTATAAAATAATAGCTCTGTACCATCTTTTTCTATACCGCTATCAGTATTTTCTTTTTATTCAACTTGGTAGGGCAAACAAGCTGATGGCCCACCTGATGGAAAGTGGTAACTGTCGCCTATAGACATAAGGCAGTACCATGGACATAACAGAGTATACTGTTTCGCCCATGATACCCCCCCCCATGCGTTGCCATTCCTGAGGACTCGGGTGTTATTCCTCTGTAACCTGTAAATTCACCCCATATCCCACCCTTTAAACCGAAACAAAGCCATGCGAATACAACTGCTTTACGGTTGAAACACGAATAGGATAGAGGTACCCAAGTAAACGACTTTTGTACAAAATCTCCCTCTGGTACTACCCATGGTTTACAGGTAGAAAACGCCTTATGATTTCATATCTGCCATATTTACAAGTTACCAATTTTTAACGACTTTATAAAGAAGGGGGTTTTCAAGTCGGTTGTATTTTTTATTATTTTTATTTCCTCAAAACTCTGTCAGTTGTGAACTGATTTGAGACATTATTTTTTTATTTAGAATTTTTTTTTTTTTTTTTTTTAGTTTAGGTTTTGCCACAATCGATGTAGAGACTACAGTATAGGATTCTTCAAAAGGGAGGTAAAAAGGTTTCTTCAGGATCGGCAATGCGCGCGTAATACCCTGGTATTGCAGGCGTTCATAGGCTACGGTAACCACTTACCATCAGGTGGGACGTATGCTCGATTGCCACCTCAGTGGTATAAAAAAAAAGATTATTTAAAATACTATCCTAAATTATCTATCTGTAGGACGATATTTGAATACCCATTACACACATCTCTGAATTATTATCTCCAAGCGAGTAAATCGTAATAATTTTCCAAGTTACTGTGTACCGAGGAAATTACTTGAAACTCTGTTTCATAGACTGAATTCAATTTTATAAACGCCAACAAAATCGGAGTGGAAATCAAATTTGATACAAACCATTATTTTATTTTATTTATTTATTAAACTTTAACACATCTAGAAAGTGTAAATGGCGGACTTAACACCATTGTGGTGTAATCTACCACTCGACTGCGCACAGGAATAACAGAAAATAAAATTGACGGTGCAACGTGATGAACAATATTAAATTAAAACATTAATTAAGGAATATCAGGAGTTATTGTTTTTATAAATATAATGAGAGCATACCAAATTCTTTCATCTACCGCTATCATCAGATCCCATTAATTCCACTGCTGGGCATAGCATTAGCTATTACTGTGCTGGCCTGGTATGGGTTGATTTTTTTTTATACTTTCCATCAGGTCGACCGTCAGTTTTTTTGCAATTCTAAATTCTATAAAAACTTCTAATGCTAATGCGAAGCTTTTAGCAAATGTTTGCGAAATACAATAAAATTTATTTATTTACTTTACACTTTATTGCAGTAAATATAAATGAGAGGCGATACAAAAGGCGACCTTATCGCTAAGCAATCTCTTCTATACAACCTTTGGGTAGAGGACATTGAGAAAAAAACAAAGGGTAGATGGCGCACTATTATACAGATATTATCGTTACAAACATATATACATACATACATACATACACATATATACACATACATATATATACACGAATTTACTACTTCAGTAGTGCAGTAGATTAATACATAATCCATAATAATGCAGATAACACAAGAAATCCATTTATTTCGCACAGCAATATTAATTACCAATTGCTGTCTGAAATTGAAGCCAATCCTATTTAACTTTTATGGCCCATAAGATAAAGCTCTTTTTCTTACTTTATTGTAATTACACTCGGGAGAGGCATTGAATTATTCGATGTGTGTTCTGTAGCTGTGGTTATTACTTTCCACAGATATAAAGACACTAATATGTTTGTACTGAGTATTAACATTACTTAATATAAGGAATTTGAAAATCGAAAAGTAAAGAAAAGCAAATATATATATATATATATATATATATATATATATATATATATATATATATATATATATATATATATATATATATATATATATATATATATATTGCAGTATATTTGTCTTTAAACGAGAAATTCTTGTATATATTCGATTCCAGATGATTATTTATTTTCCTTTTTTAATGCTTATGGAACCCTTTATTAATGTTTCCAATTCGTATCATATACTTAATATTAAAAAAAAA
The DNA here is from genome assembly GCF_026898425.1 of Galleria mellonella. Classification (NCBI taxonomy): domain Eukaryota; kingdom Metazoa; phylum Arthropoda; class Insecta; order Lepidoptera; family Pyralidae; genus Galleria; species Galleria mellonella. Next base: position 675,964 of record NW_026441984.1, on the reverse strand, counting down.
GAAAAAAACTAAATGCATCCTGATGTGATGTTATTAATATTATAAATGCAATTGTTTCTTGATATGTTTGTTACTCAACCATGCTTAAATGACTGAACGGATTTGAATGAAATTTGTTACACGCGTAGGCACCCACGGGAAAGGAAGAGGTGGCCAATTCCATGCCAGGACCACATGACTAACAAAATGTATTTCACCAGAGGGAGACTTTGTACAAAAGTCGTTTGCTTGGGTATCTCTGTCCTATTCGTATTTCAACCGTAAAGCAGTTGTGTTTGCATGGCTGTGTTTCGGTTTGAAGGGTATGGTGTGAATTTACAGGGTATAGAGGAATAACATATGAGTCCTCAGGAATGGCAACGCATGAAGGTATCATGTCGAACGAGATTGTATTGTTACCATCTGCATGTAATTATACGCATGTTTTACAAATAAATAATCTTGTAGTATCATTACTCTATACTTGTACTAGCATCCATACTTGTGATACTGCTCATATCTATAGGCGACGGTTACCACTTTCCATCAGGTGGACCGTCAGTTTGTCTGCCATTCTAAATTGTATAAAAAAATATGTAAAAGTATGTAAAAAAATATTCTATAATAAATAGCAGTAGGTACGTAGATAAATAAAAAAATTGAATTCAATTACAACTAAAGTTGTGGATACGGCGAGCGCACAAATTGTTTCCCCATTACAGAACGGATTTGCATAAATATTTCTGTTGTTGCCTTCTTTTGGGCTCATTTTAAACATGCAACATTAAGTATTTTGCTATTCGTTGCCATGTTGGATTTAAATATTCCCAGAGAAGTATAGGCGTTTTGAGTGTTACGTTCACCACAATGTCGATTTGTCAGAATGCCTCTGACTTCCCCATCAGGGATTATCGTCGTGAGCTTATTATTTTTTTTATTTACTTTTATTTTAAAATTAGTATAATTTAATACATATATAATCTTGGTAAGACAAGATTACCTATAAAAACTACAGGAATCTTATGACGACATTACGTCATGGCGAATAAATGCCATCAGTTAATACGTATTCCTCAGATATGGGACAGCAGCCATATCAGTACTGATAGAAGGCCGAAGAAGAGGTTTCTGGTAGAAATTTTAGTAAGCGATCATAGAGCGACATATCAGCCTCTTAACTGCGGAGAAGCAAGCAAGGTGGGAGACAACTGCACTATAATCCCATAAATAGCAACTAATGGAAAAATTTGTTGCTCCGACAAGAGGAAACTCCTAATAAAATGAAGAAAACATATACAAATTTTGATTTAGTAAAATAAAGAAAATTACCCAAGATAGAAGGAAGAACACTGCTGTCACTTGGGCCGGAGCACCTAACTACCAGCTTGAACCTTTCGACTCTTTGCAACGACGAGCTATGAGAATTCTCGATGATCCCATGCTTGCAAGCGGTATCGAACCCTTAAGTCTTAGGAGAGATTTTGCCTCACTCTGCGTGTTCTACCGCCTATACAATGGATTGTGCTCAGAGGAATTGTTCAATATGATGCCCACAGCCAGTTTCTACCCTCGTACGGCTCGCCATCGACAGGGAGTGCATCCTCATGTACTACTGCCTCAATGCTCGCGTACTGCGCGGTTTCAGAGATGTTTCCTCCCACGAACACTCAGGTTGTGGAATGAGCTCCCTGCCGAGGTTTTCCCAAGAGACTACAGCATGGGGTTCTTCAAAAGGGGGTAAAGAGGTTTCTTCAGGGTCGGCAACGCACGCGTAATACCTCTGGTATTGCAGGTGTTCATAGGCTACGGTAACCACTTACAATCAGGTGAGCCGTATGCTTGTTGCCACCTCAGTGGTATGAAAAAAAAATTAAGAAAGCCCTATAATCAGATGTAAATAGCGTTTGTCAATGATATTAAGAACATTTGGAAATCATGTCATTAATAAGTTGATTTATGCTCCGGGACGAGTAGATTTTGCTACGCAACTTAAAATATTGACTTCTAACGTTCCAAAATTAATATCAAATAACAATCTCATTATTCTTGTTATTTGTTTATTTATAATAAATTTACCAACTAAGAGAGCTTAACAGTTTTCCAATTCGCTCCCTTAGCATTATTTACAATATATACAAACACAATAAAATTTAATTATTAGATGTTTTCTTAATAGTTTATTGCTATTCTGCGAAATTTAACAAGTTTATAACTAAATATATGCGAGTCAGGATACTAGTACATGACATGACATTTTTACCAGAGCGAGACTTTGTACAAAAGTCGTTTTCTTAGGTACGTCTGTCCACTTCGTGTTTCAATCTTGAAGCAGTTGTGTTTGAATGGATTTGTTTCGATTTGAAGGGTGGAATATGGTAGTGAATTTACAGGGTACAAAGGAATATGTACCCTATAATAACACCTGAGTCCTGAGGAATAACAACGCGTGTATAAAAAAAAAATCTTTAGCAAAGTCAATGCTAGAGGAGGAGGAAGGAGGAGTAGATGCCCGACTAGTTCCGAGCTCAATATTATTCGCAACGCAGCCGCGAACCGCGTTCATGAATAGGGCTCCTATTGCGTTCGAAACTAGTCGGTCATTCCCGAATTTAAAACATAAGTAAAGTCGATATAAATAAAATAAATAAATAAACAATTGCAATACAGTATGACCCACGGTAGTGCTACTCACTGTTCTTATTTTAAAACGAATAAAACGCACCGATAAACCACGGGTTGTTTCGTGGGCAAATTATTTTAAATTAAATTAATTAAAACAAAATTGAAATTAATTCAGTATACAATGCTATGATTAATATAACTAATATAGAACAAAATAATACCTGACATTAACTATGTAATCTAAGTATAACTTTTGTTAAATCATATGCAATATTTTAAATTAACGTGACTTATACCTTGAAACTGGTTTTAGTACTCATTAATAGGATCTCAAACTTTTTTTCCCCAGAAAAATTTTGAAAAACAAAAAGAAAAATAAACATATTTGATAAAAAAAGAACAACATGTAGCAGTACCAATGGTACTACAAAATTTTGTTTTGCTACCATAGTTTAAATCAATTGTCATGAACAATAATGGTTATCTGCAATAAAAAAATATTATTGTTATTATTAATACCTTACTAAAGAGTACTAAGTCCAATTTTAAGGAATGGGTTATGTTATTATATTGAATATGAAGCTTTAACTTGTCGACCTTGGCTATTCGTATTAAAACGGAAACTCAGAATATAGAAATAAAAGGAAAAATAAATTAACTTACTCTTTTATTTCCAAATGATTTTAATAACCTAACCGAACAAATTAATAACCGAACAATTTATCGTCATTTGGAAAATCTTATAAATATTAGCTGTGTGGAGTACGGCCTATCGAATCTGCGAAGATTGAATAGAAAGAAATAAAGAAATGGCTCTGTTGTTCCATGAAATTGGTGCAACTTGGTACTCCACGAATTACACTTTAATTGGTTTTCCGTTGTAAGAAATTCTTAGAACTATTATAAAAGTCCTACTTGAAGTATACAGATTTAAATTTATAAATTTATAGAGTTATAGACCATTCTACTAATCAATTATTATAAAACAATAAATACGTTTTATTAAAAGACAATTAAATTTGTATTTCATAGAAAAAATTGACTTTAATTGTGGAAAAACCAGTTGGGTATTTTTATTTATAAAATAAATTATTAAATCGATTTTGATAAGATTTTTATGAGACCAATGTATTTGAATAGCGTTTCAGATAAAAAAAAAACGATTTATAACAGTCAGTGTTGAGGTATGAGGTAACAAACCAAAAAAAAAAACAACCTAATTTAAAACTTCCTTCTTTTTTTAAGTTAAAAACACCGACTTTATTTAAATATATATATTTTTTTATTTAAAATATCTTCAATCTTGAAATTAATAAATTTACTTCAATATCCTAAAATTCTACTTTCTCTATTATCAAAGTTTCCAAATGTCTTCTAATGTCAATGAATTTCCAAGTTCCTAAATATATTTGCATTTGGAAATTTCTCGAAGGAATTGTCAAAAGAAACTGAAATAATATAAAATATTTCGTAACTATCAGCTCACCTGTTCGAGTATCCGACGGATGTGTAATTTATTTTTATTGCGGACGTAATAAAAAATAAATTTAGATCCATAAACCTTTAATTATATATTTCTCTGTTTTTACAGCATCCCTCGAGGACAAGTTTGACGGTTCTTATTTATAACTTTGTTTCATGGAAAACCGTTATAAAACTACGTGTTTAATGTTTTATTTTCAAGCCACTTAAAACAAGAAGCTCTTTATATTTTAATTTCTGTTTATTTTGACGAATTATATGTACAACTTTATTGTGGTTACTTTGTATAAATATTAATTTTCCCGTTATATTAAGGGGGAGGGGGGGTTGGCCGTGTGGTTTCGGCATAGAATAGGCCACCCCTTCCTATCCCGTGGATGTCGTAAGAGCCGACTAAGGGAGGGCGAGTGATGGGTAGCAGCGTTCCTCATAAAACTTCTCTAAAGCCTAAATGCTGTTGCCAATTCGCCTGCCAAGACTACTGGCAAAATCTCCCAAGATGATGAATGAATGAATGATGATGATGATGAACTATATACAGAGTGTTGTTCTATGCTCAGTCTTTAATTCGTTCAAGTGATTTATGGCCTAGCTATTTAGATTCCTGAAAGTCCCAAAAAGCATGATTTATTGCTCGTATCCCATCGACTGCGGCCATAAAACGTGCCCACAAAATAACGATTGTAACCAAATTGCTTTACTCACTTTACATTTCAAATTTTCTGGCTTGTAATGGAATGTTATAGGCGTATCAACTAGTGATGTGGCGAGGAAGCCACTTTTTGACATTTGATTATTTTGGTGCTCATTAAAAAAATAATTGAATACTAACTCGAGTTTGAGGACTCAAGTACTCGAGTACTTGTACGAATATTCGAATACTTTATTAGACTCGAGTACCTATTGATTTCAAGGGTATTACTACGAAAAATAAAAAGCTGTTTATCTAAATAGTGCTTAACAAAACTTTGTTTAAATGAACAAATATTGTTTAGTCGGTATAATAATGTTTATTGGAAATGTCATGCGATAATGTCTATAGATTATTATAATTAAATTTATTACTTTAAGCAACTTTTGTTTTTAATAACGTAAAGTTTCTTTTGTTTAGATATAAACAGATGTTAGGCACATTTTTGTAGCAAGCCGTCTAAATATGTTTTGAAAGCATTTCTATGGCCAATATAACGTTTGTGTGGTAAGATTGTTTTTGTTTTTTTTTTTTAAGATAATCTTTAATACTTTAATAGTTTTTCTTTAGTAATTAAGAAAAGTATGAATAAAAATACTGTAACAGATGTAAAGAACGATTATGGTTATACACGTAAGTGGTTTCCGAGTGCTGTAAGTACTCGAAACTTGTATTCGAATACTATGTCCGAGTTCTGTACATTGAGTACTCGATTCAGTATTCGAGTCCACTTGACTCGGCACACCACTAATATTAACCTCCAGCCGGTATGATAATGAACGTACCCAAGTAATGGTATTCATTGGAAGTTGCACTCCGCAAATGCATACCGATTTACTAGTAATGTTACTATTGAAGTTGTAACGGACGGAATGGATGGTAATAAAGGTATTTTCATTAAAGTTTCATTTATTTGTATGATACAAACAGATAGATACTCTTTATTGTTTCCTCCAAAAGATTACAATAGTAAACTTATTTTAAATATATTTATGTTTATGTATTATTATTTTTATTATATATGTATGTTTATGTATTGTAATCCTATTTTTATATTTAGAATATTTTGCATTTTGTTTGATTCCTTCTATGTATTTACTGTGTCTGACTTGCGCCATCTACCTTTCTCTCTGTACTTATCCATTCTTAATGCCAGGTTGTCTGTAAGAGATTGCTTTTAGCGATAAGGCCGCCTTTTGTATATGCACATTCTGTATAAATACTCCTTGTATTTACTCTACTGTGCGCAATAAAGAGTTTATTATTATTATAAATATAAACAATTACAAGAAATAATCACAATGAGAAAACAATGGGCGAGCTTATCGCTAAGTGCGATCTCTTCCAGGCAACCTTTGGATGGAGAGGAGTAATTGTAAACAATTTGATCGGAGGCACGATGAAATTCTATTATTTCTTAATATAGAGATATGATTCGTGTAAATGATAAATAATTGTATTTCTGAACATTGTTCAGTTTAGTTTCACCTTCTTAACTTTCAGTGGTTGCAGATTTGATGTATGTGGTCCCACCACAGACCACCCCTTTCCTTTCCCGTGAATATCGTAAGAGTTGATTAATGGATGTTTTTTTTTAATGGATGATAATGGAATGGTAATCCCGCCTGCGCTATCGGTATATACTGGTATCGGTATATATATATATATATATATAACTTCTTTATAAGCCTATTAAGACACAAGTTTACCAATTTTTTTCTTTATTAATTCTAATTTAGAAAAACTTGCAGAGTAATTATTAAAATAAAAACCCGACTCCCAGCTTGATGGAATAAGATGGGAGATCAAAGCCGCTGTAACGAATTAATTCAATCTACCTTCAACCTGAAAGCATTTTTTTCATCATTTTTTTGTTTACTTCTCAAGATGAAAGGTGGGTAAAGACCGGGACTGTTAAACGGCGTATTTATGTATATATATAGTATATAATTAGGTTTACAATAAAATATTAAGAGACGTTATTTGGGAGAAGAGGTTTTTTTTTATATGGATGATAATGGAATGGTAGCCCCGCTTACGCTATCGGTATACATTGGCGGGACACCAGTGATAGATGACAGGTGAGGATGGAAGCAAGTCAGTTAGCCCATCGTGGTAACTTCCACAAGAATTAACCACGTAACATGTAATCACTTTACACTATGTTTGAAATACTGTAATCATTAAAAATGAGAACGCATAAGGTATATCATAGCACTTCTTATGTCTACAGGCGACGATTGTCACTTCCCATCAGGTGGTTAGTTCTTTTCTGCTATTCTATGTCACAAAGAAGGATTTTTTTTTTAGTTTTTCTCATCCGATATAGACATTTATTTATTTTATTTATTTAATAATTTATTGCACCAACATAACATGATTTGTTGAACAATTTTCAATACGTATAGTGTAGTACAAAAGGCGGTCTTATTGCTAAGCAATCTCTTCCACACAACTTTTGGGTAGACATTTCTTACCAACTGGAAAAATAAACAAAATGGTTCTTCAAGGTTGGCAATGCGCACATTACATCTCTAGTATTTCAGGCACCTTTTACAATTTAAATCACAATTTATTTATTTATTTAAATATTTTTTTATTAACGAAAAGATTTATTAACCAATATGGTACAAAAGGCGGACGTAATGCTAGTATCATTCTCTCAACAATCAGACGCTTGTTTGCCAACTTCATAGTATAAAAAAAAAAAACAATATTTAATTATAAAAATTAATTATGAACAAGTTTATTTAAATAAAGATTATTTTTTTAAATTAAATCCTTCATATTCATATTTCTGTACATATTCCAGGGATGACTTTGGGAGACCGTCTACGAGTAGAGCTTTTAAAGTCAATGCATATTTAATAGAGTTTAAGACAGGTTGTTTGCCAAATTACGGGGTTGTTCCAACTTTCCCATCACGACGCAACTTCCTTATTAATACGGTAATTTGTATAATTATTATTATTACTAATTACATGCTATAATAATCTTTGCATGCTTTGGAATATAAGGCGAACATTTGTACTTCATCTAATAGATCAAAATCTGTGAAAAACAATGTTCCCGCAAATAAAGAAATCTAATCTAATCTAACGAGGCATTTTGTGTTTATTTTATGATTATAATTAATAAGTTACATCATGTAATGTAAGTTTTTATGTTGTGTAGAATTATAGATACTTGTATCTCTATTTTAAATGTTTCAAGGAGTGTGTAATACTCGCCAAACGATTTATGGCTGATTGTAAATTCTAGGCTTACGTACACCGGAATTTATTATATTTGTAATCACTTATGATAAATAAAGAACTTTTGAAAACAAAAACAAACAATCTAACGAGGATTTTGGTGGTAAAGTTTACTGCTACATCATCTAGTGGTGGTGAGTTTGATTCCCATGCAAAATAAACATTTATATTCTTTATTTTGAGAATTACTAACGTGCACATGGGATCCTTAGTGTTGTAAGCGTTCATAGGCTACAATGACCGTTTATTATCAGACGAGCTGTATGTTATAAAACAAGTTCACCAGAGGGAGACTTTGTACAAAAGTCGATTGCTTGAGTACCTCTGTCCCATTCGTGTTTCAACCGCGAAGCAGTTGTGTTTGCATGGCTGTGTTTCGGTTTGAAGGGTGGGATATGCTAAATGACATGCTTTCTCACTGTATTGGGTTATCTAGAAGAGATCTCTGTCAGGGATAAGTCCACCCTTGCTCACAATATATAAACATTTTTAAATATATATATATATATATATATATATATATATATATATATATATATATATATATATATATATATATATATATATATATATATATATATATATATATATATATATATATATATAACTATAACATTACGGTTTGTGTTCGTAGCTTGAAATCAGTTTTAAGAAATTTCGAAAGGAATGTGCAACAAAATTGGTTGCTGGGTCTGCGGCCGGTACGGTATCGGCGGTATTCGCTTTATCTGCCTTCATGCACGCGAGAAAGGTTGCGCAACTATTCTATGATATTGTGAAATTCCTAAAGAAAAATGAAGAATGTGTTTTATCCTTCACATGTAACTATAAATTGTCCACGATAACACGGCGCGCCATTCCGAATACCAAGGAATTAAAAATATGCGAGTAAAAATATTTACAAGGTTTCGATCAAGGAATATAATGCTCCTCTGGCTGGGCTGCTACTGAGGATGTTTCCTCACAACTACAAACAGAACATTACGTCTGTATCTGGCCATACGCATTGTAAAAAGTTGGAGGGACATGCCATGTAAACATAGAACCTCTGTCCCATTCGTGTTTCAACCGTGAAGCAGTTGCATGGCTGTGTTTCGGTTTGAAAGGTGGGATATGGCGTGAATTTATTGGGTACAGAGGAATAACACCTGAGTCCTCAGGAATGGCAACGCATGGGGGGTATCATGGGCGAAACAGTACACTCTGTTATGTCCATGGTACTGCTCATGTTTATAGGCGACGGTTACCACTTGTTGTTGTTGCCATTCTAAGTTGTATAAAAAAAATATAAATAGTAATTTTTACCTAACTGTGGATTAAAATGTTTTTTTTAGCTGTAGTGATGTATATGAATAATTGGCTGTATAGTGCAACTTTTAGCTGTGTGGTCCAAGCATAGAATAGGCCACCCCTTCCTATCCCGTGGGTGTCATAAGAGCTGACTAAAAGAGGGCGAGGGAGGGGCAACAGCGTCCCTCTTAAAACATCTCTAAAGCCTGACTACGGTTTCCAAACCGACTGCCAAGCGTGGCAACTACTAGAAACCCCCCAAGGGGAGGCTTATGTTCAGCAGTGGACAGTTAAGGACTAATATGATAATACTGCAGCTTTGCCTATATAAATTAGATTAAAGGTACGTTCACCTACATTATGGTCTCTATGTAGCAACTTATTCAATTCATTGTTTGTTTTTTAATTAATTGCTTAATAGTATGATTGAGTAACAAACAACTATACAAACGTTCACATTTACAATATTAGTATGATACCATCATCATTGTTGCAATTTATCATTTTCTCACTGCTGATCATAGGTCTCCCCATTACGTCACAAAGGACAATCCTGCATTACTTGCATCCAGCGACTCTTTGAAACACTCTTGGGATCACCAATTCAAGTCCCATGGGTCACTCTACACTGCAGTTACCAGCACGGATATATGATACTAATCATAGTCCGTAGTATATTAAATAAAGATCACTTTATAAAATATACTACGTTCACAACGTGTACCAATCTTATTACATAACTAGCGGCCCGTCCCGGCGTCGTACGAGTGGACATTTATACATTTTAAAAAGAAGCCATTAAAGCTGCACATGCGACGGAAGCTTACAAATGGAGTAACTTATTCGATTTTCCAAACATTTCCCTTCATTGCTCTGCTCCTCTTGATCGTAGTGTGATGAAAAGTATATTATAACCTGCACGGAAGTATGAAGAATAATTGTACCAAGTTTCGTTAAAATCCGTCGAGTAGTTTTTGTTTCTATAAAGAACATACAGACAGACAAACAAAAATTTTACTGATTGCATTTTTGGCATCAGTATCGATCACTAATCACCCCCTGATAGTTATTTTGGAAATATATTTCATGTACAGAATTGACCTCTCTACAGATTTATTATATGTATAGATTTCGTTAAATAGCATTTAGTATTAAAAATTTAACGAGCAGCACAAAAAACGTGATAATTACGACCTTACAACAATTTTCACTACACGTATCCGGTTCGGCAAAACTTTATCGGGAACTTCCTACAACTCGATTCACGCCTGGTCACACTACTCGGTGCAATTTGATTCAATTAAAGCTCCAGCTGCCAACGGCTAATTAGGCCGGCCGCAAACTACGCGATGTTCCGTGCCGGGAAATTGCCTAGCACCTTTATGTAGCGCTGCAACACTTGCCGGTGCATTTTTCAGGAAATTTGATTCGTCAGACACGAGGTTGCGCTGTCTCGCTGCGGCTTCAGTCTATCCGTATATTTTCTAGTGCGCAAAAACTTATGTAAAACAGAAAATGGAAATTATTTTCTCTCTTTGCGAGTTGAAAATTATTTCTTAACGAACTTGGAAAGAAAATAGAAGGATGTGGTTCAGACCGATTCGTATAATTGTCTTATTTTTGTTGAAAGAAATTTTTGTTATTATATTGCGCTTTAATTGTTTAGGATTTTGGAATACAAATATTCATTTAGTAAATTTTATAAAAAAAAATCGGTTATATGAGACTTTGCATGGAATGAGTATTTAAAATAGCTCTAATACATTAGAACCATTATAAACTCAAAAATATGTTGGTAAAATATATATTTACTACTATAATCGTTGATGGAACAATTAGACAAATATCGAATATGTTTTTTTTATAACACGACACGTGACCATAGATACAACATAGTCCATGAATACGATCAACCAAAAAGAAAATAATTTTACTATCAACGATTGAAGGCTTTATGGAGGCTCATTAAGAGCTTTTTCACGCTACATTTGAAGGACTCGAGGTTACAAGATGAAAGAAATATATCTTGGGAAAGGTTATTTATTCCACATTCTTCAAGTACGGTTCACTTAAGAGTTGGCAAAATTATTTGTACACGAGCTCGGATGGTCAACCGTGTGTGGATGTAGTCGCTGGTCCATGTACGTGGTGTGATATCTGAAAGAGAAAGGTATAATAAGAGAATGAAGTTGTTCTGAACATTTATTTTGGGATAGGCGATAGAAGATACTGAAGGAGGCTATATCTTTACAAAATTGTAGAGGTTCTACAGTTTTGATCACCTCAGCTTTTCTCATGATATGGACAGCTCGTCTCTGCAGAACATCAAGAGACTATTACCGTCGTTGTTATCACAATACTAGGGAAATCCATATTTCGCCAAACTACTACAATTGAAACCAATATGGGCGAAACTTACACCATCGTTCCAATGAATAATTTGCTAAAAGCGTCTTCTTGTGTTAGAATTTTATTGATACGTATTCGTACACAGACTAGATTTTAACTCACGACATCTGAGACCTTTTGTCAGTGTCATAATATCATCATCTCAGTCATCACAGTCTATCGCTGAACATAAGCCTCTCCTATAAATTGGCATAAAGAAAGGACGCTCTTAGAGATCTTTAAAAATAAAATCTCTAAATATAGCCTTGTGAGTACTTAATATATTAAGCGCAGTAATAATTCACGTAAGTAATTGTACAACAGCGACAAGGAGAAACTTCTGGAGCATATAGAATTATCAACATCTTCACACAAGAACAAGCGGGGACAATGGGAAAAATCCCGCGGGCATAGACACGGGGAAGACTAGCAAGAATTATTACGAACTCGTTTCCAAGTTCTGAACACGAAAGGTGCTATAAATTAAGCGTTAGGGTTCACAAAAGACTGCCCGTGAATGGGTGCCTACACATTGTTCTGTCAGTTCTAACAAAGCGTCACTGCGATTAACCGGCGCATGTCTCATTATAATTAAGTTGCTCGAGAAGAGGTGAGCCATTCACGGTGCGATTGTTTGTTCTTACAAGGAGTACGTATTATGGAGTACTGGTAAGTTGATTAGAATTATTTTGTTTAATTCCACTACCATTAGTATGTGTGCGACTGCTAACGTTCGAAGATTGACTACTAATATTTATACCAGAAGTTTCACAACATTCCATATAAATCATCAGTCTTCGACCGTCATTCTATCCACACACGTTTTCTCGGTGCTTAGTGTTAACCCTTCGGTGGCCAAACTGCGAATGGATAACACAAGGCTCCGAGCAGTGATCTATTAATTAGCCTGAAGAAGCCTCGTTTAGGAGTGAACCACGTATCGAACTTGCGCGGTCGAAATGGCGATCGAAGATTGATAGCTAATATGGAAGGTTGTAGAACTTCTAGTAATAATAATACATACTTACTATTTCCTTTACGCACTTTCAACGTTTCCTTCCTTTTTCCTGAATCCTTTCCTCTATACCATAGGTGGTGGAACCCACCAACAAATGCATCCCCAAAGAGGGTTTTTACCAAGGGAGACTTTGTATAAAAGTCGATTGCTTGGGTACCTCTGTCCCATTCGTCTTTCAACCGTGAAGCAGTTGTGTTTGCATGGCTGTGTTTCGGTATGAAGGGTGGGATATGGCGTGAATTTACAGGGTACAGAGGAATAACATCTGAGTCCTCAGGAATGGCAACGCATGGGGGGTATCATGGGCGAAACAGTATACTCTGTTATGTCATAAAAGCTCATGTCTATAGGTGGGCTGACAGCTTGTTTGCCATTCTAAGTTGTATAAAAAAAAGGGTTGACGTCAGACGGAAAGCTAAGCCAAAACTTTCTGTAATATAGATAAAAAACATATTACGCCGACCCCAAATAATAATTGGGATAAGGGTAGGAAGAAGAAGAAGGTGACAGACAAATCGTTTTAAGTGGATACATAATTGAATTAAATAGTGCGTGAGGTTTTTTTTTGATGGATGGAAATGGAATGGTAACCCTGCCTGCGCTAACGGGATACGCTGGCGGAGCACCAGTGAAGGGTGATCGATGAGAATGAAAACAGGCCAGTTAGCCCATCATGATGAATTCATCAGGAATTAATCATGATAGTTTCCAGGGAGAACCGCGAGGAGGTCGACCTGGTTGGGTATATTGCTAGCAATGGGATTCTCAGTCTCCATTACTAACAATCCCTTTCCCCCTAGTGCGTGGGGTTGTGTGGGTACTGTTTGTGATGCTGTGCTTACTATTATTAACAGGTACCACTAGAGGTGGGTGCCTTTTTTCTCTTATTCCATTTGCTATACATATAAAGATTTACGTACATAGGGACATTTGAAGAGGAACGCTGTTGTTCTTTCCTCGACCATCGAATTCCCTCAGTCGCCTCTTACGACACCCACGGGAAAGAAAGGGATGGCCCATTCTATACCGAGACTATACGACACTGCGGTTATTTATATACATTTCTTAAATATAGCCTAGTACATGTATTTCAGTTGATACAAACAAACATTTCATCTATATATATTTACTTACCAAAGACTCTCCTCCAGGACCCGAAGTAAACAGCTAGTCAGATATAAACTACAAAACGTGATAATAGTATTGTTCATGCCTCGCCTTACCCCGTCAGCAGTAAATCAGCTACTCACAGGTGTTTGCAATTAATCATATACATTGTAAGGATTTTATCATATGGCGCTTCAAGCGCTTGAAGGTGCAAACGGTAATTCACAAATTAGACCGCTTCATAAATATTACTAAGATAACGTTCAATTATTATACTAAATATATAATTATAATGAACAATGGCCGCCGCTGGCGATTGTTGTTGGTTGATTGGTAACAAGGTTTTGTGTTTAAGAAATGGATGCAGTAGAATCGGTTTGGGAATAAATTGGTAGGGGGTACGATTTGGAAAACTCTTTAGATTTTTTATTGCTTGTTATATACGATTTTATTGTATACATATATGTTTATGTATTATATGTGCATTTCGTATGTGTATTTATATTGCGTATTGCTTTAATGTGTTACTATAATTGTCACATATTTTTCACCTCATCTGCCCTTCATACGCTTTCTGTTTTTACCCAATGGTTAGCTGGTAGGGAAAGCCATATGGCATTAAGCTCGCCATTTGTACAAAATTTTATTGTGCAATAAAGAATAAATAAATAAATACATATGATATATATCAGCCGTTAATTGTCCACTGTTGGATATATATATGCCTTTACTGGTAGTTGCTACGCTTGGCAGGCGAATTGACAACCGCTGTTAGGTTTTGACCATGTTTTAGGAGGGACGCTACTGCCCATCCTTCGCCTTCCCTTAGTCGCATCTTACGACACCCACGGGAAAGGAAGTGGTGGCCCATTCTATGCCGGGGCACACACGGCGAACAAAAAATTAATATATTCTACGTTTTTTTATTATGCAATTTAGAATGTCAAAAAAGCTGATGGGCCACTTGATGGAAAGTGGTAACCATCGCCTATAGACATGAATAGTATTCTAAATCTGCTACCTGATAGACCTACAGAATTATTATTAGATAGTATGACTTTGCTAGTTTAAATCTCTCTTTTTCTAATAGGAATATTTACACTCGATTATACTTTACTAGCGACCCGCCCCAGCTTCGCACGGGTGCAATATTGATACTAAATAGCGCCGCCCGCCCCCCATTATATTACGACATCACATTAGAAACCTCTAAAAATATCAGTGTTTCTCTACTATATTACGCATGTATTATATATATAAACCTGCCTCTTGATTCACTCTATCTATTTAAAAAATCCGCTTTCAAAATCTGTTGTGTAATTTTAAAGATTTAAGCATACATAGGAACGGACAGACAGCGACTTTGTTTTATAATATGTAGTGATGACTATTTCTCCGAAGTCAGTCAAGGATAGTTTCAAAAACGTGAGTAAAGCCAATAAATAATTGTAGTTCCTCACTCTCAGCTCAAAACAGTTAACTAAATACTTGTAAATTTACCATAAGGTATCGCTCCTAAAATAATATCTATTTATACCGTACTAAAATGTATACCATAAGTTGATTGCAAAATGAATTATCAATATTTACTCAGAATCGGCTGAGATATCTCTTCACGTACTCACCAAAAAATACTCGAGAACCTTCGAGAACATTCCCCTTTTGGAAGTCGTTTAAAATTAACTGAAAATCCAATTGTAATGGAAACTTTTCAACTTAACCTGAGCGAAGTGAATGTAGGAGTTCCACTTAAAACCAGGAAACGCCTCCGAGCCAAGACTCGGTAAACAATTGATGGAGGAAAGCTTCTTAATGGATAGAAAATGGACAGTGTAGCGGTTTTTGTACTCTCCGTATAGAAAACATTGGAGCAAATTTTGCATAGTCAGGTTACATGGAGATCTAACGACTAGATATGCACTTAGTGTAGTTTTTATACTTTTATGAGATAAAAATGAAACGGTAACTCTTTCTACTGTCTATATATATATATATATATATATATATATATGCCATAATGATATAAATTAACCAATATCGTATGATGCCTCAAGAAAATAACGTAGAATATGATAGAACATAGAACATTTATTTTATATTTATGTCCATATATACTAATTTTTTATTATATGTTGACGAGTAAAAGGTCAAAGTGTGAATGAAGTTAAGGCAATTGACTTATCATAATGGAATTATTTAACCACGATAGTTTTGGACCATCATAGGAGATCGAGTCGCAGATGTGGCCATTGTTTCTTTTAATTTAATTGGCAAAAGCCGCGAATTTTGAAATTAACAGGAAGAATAAAAAACGATGCAAAAACAGAAAACGTTAAGTTTCATAACGTTTCGTTATCCAATATGAATTTCCCCAAGAATTTAATTATACAACGCCAGGGTAAACATGGCATCAAAATTAATATTTTGTTACCGAAGTATTTACCGCTTCTATATTTATTAATGTCGTATCATTTTGTACTTTATTTGAAATTAAACATACATATACGAATATACATATATATGTATATATATGTAAAAAGGTATTAAGAATGAATGTGTTATAAGGGTAGAAGAAGTCCTAAAAAGACATGGATGGACTGTGTGAAAGACGATATGGCCAGAATGGGAGTGAATGCGGAAATGACTAGGAGAATGGAAGAGAAAAACACATTACGCCAACCCTAAATAATAATTGGGATGGAGTGAGTAGGAAGATGATGATATGACTTAAAATAACATACCATCTTATTAAGCTGTTAAATAAGCTTAACACGTGCAACTTTGTACTAGGAAACTTTGTACAAAAGTCGTTTGCTTAGGTACCTCTGTCCCATTCGTGTTTCAACCATAAAGCAGTTGTGTTTGAATAGGGAGATCATGAGCGAAACAGTATACTCTGTTATGTCCATGGTATATACTATATTATATTGTGGTTCTTCTGCGGATATCACTTACAATTTGCAATTAACAATTGCTTCATGGTTGAAACACGAATGGGATAGAGGTACCTAAGCAAACGACTTTTGTACAAAGTCTCCCTCTGGTAAGTTATACAAAATAGTATAAATAAACAGTTTGTTGTGACGATAGAAGAAACAAGCGGTTGCACAGATACATTTTCAAGTTTCGTCATTATAAGGCCAGTGCCTAATCCTAAATAATGGAATGATTACCTTCCCTGTGACGACATTTATAAGCAAATTGAAAGAGATACCAACCTATTTGCGGTTAATAAGGCTTTTGGCCTTTTTTCAAGAATTCATGAATACACTTCCCACGAAACGGCAAAATCGAATGATATTCTGAGAACAAAATGAATGTCAATCGAATTCATTTCTATAGACTAAATTCTTGTTAAATTTAATAAAATCGCCGTAGAGCGAGGTCGTTTCTAGAGTATTCGTGCTATATATTCATGGCGGTGGAGCAATCGTGAGGTTTGGATAGACGCCAAAGACCCCGGATGATGTTTAATATCAACGCGACTGAATATTTATTTATGATAATACCTAATGATTTATACTCGGTCTCTTACGGCTAATAATTTTTCGCCCCGTATTCTTTTGTACTCTTAGTGAGCGACGTGTTACTTTGCTTACATGGAATATGATGTATAAATTTTATGTAAATGTAATATATATATATTTGTACAAAAGTCGATTGCAAATGGTCCCATTCGTGTTTCAACCGTGAAGCAGTTGTGTTTGCATGGCTGTGTTTTTTTATATGTGAATTACTGGGTACAGATAACACCTGAGTCCTCAGGAATGGCAACGCATGGGGGGTTCATGGGCGAAACAGTTATATATGTTATGTCCATGGTACTGTGTCTATAGGCGACGGATACCACTTTTTCAGGTGGGCCGTCACTTGTTTGCCATTCTAATTCTAATAAATATATATATATATATATTTTCAATGGTTATTTATTACTAGACTGTCGAAGAAAATTATTTTTATATGTTTATATATTTGCTGTTTGTGGCTTATATATGTATTTGTATTGAAACATTTTTTAGTAAGTACATTGCTGTAATTAATAAATTTATTTAAAAATGTTTATTTTTAAAGTACGTAGACACTGTATGTAAATATATTTTGTGTGTGCGCGCGCACGCGTGTGTTTGTGTGTGTGTGTGTGTGTAAATTTACTAACATTAACTAATTTACTAATTATTATTTATTAGGAATTTATTAATTAATATTTATTAGGAACATTGTTACTAATAAATATTAATAAATTGAAAGTCTAAAATAAAATTATTATTATTATAATACTTAGAAAATGTCCACAAATAGATGTAATAAATATAATTCTTAAAATTGTGCGGATATCTTTTTAATGAATGGTAATCCTGTCTACGCTATCTGTATACGCTGGCGGGTTACCAGTGTGTGGTAACAGGTGAGGATAGAGTCAGATCAATTAGCTTATTGTGACGATGATAACAAGAATCAATTAACAAACAAGAATTATCCTTTAAAAGAAGACATTTTGCAATCCTTTTTAAAGTCATCGTGGTTCATTCCCAATGAATTGATACGATTTTATTTTTACTATCATCCCTCCCATCATTCCAAGAAGAGCCTAATTGACAATCCACTATAATCATAAAAACCACGACCAATCTGTCAAGAGTGAAGAGATAGATCATTCCTCATTGGTACTCTATCAGCGTAACTATGCCGATAGCGCATGCGGAGTTTCCATACCATTCGCATCCATAATAAAAATCATTAAAACCCAAAATCGACTTGTCCTTCTAACCCCGTTTGAGGAGCAGGAAACCGTCTTAAAATCCAAATTATATTTGAGCGTCACGTTAAAAAAATTCAAACTGATCAAATTATACGGCGTATAGACGAAGCGGCCTTAGCTCCGTAAAAAGGGTCGACCTGTTTATAGCCGATCCTCTTTCGCCGGTTATCCGAATAAAATCGGATGAAATAAATACGCTAGCTGCTCTATTCATTGCTGGGGAACATAAAAGAATTTCATTCAAATCGCTCCAACGGTTTCTGTGATAAACGTTATGCTATACACCATACGGGATAAGGGTCTGCTGGGAATCTTCGGCTAAATGTAGTCTCGTCTTCTTTTTATATGACTTGAAATGGCAAATAATTCAAGATTTTGGCCCAAAAAAAACAGAAACTTCAAACTTGATAAAATTTATATGTTATAAATTTAATCAACAAGAGTAAACTTTGTTGAATCAGTAAAAATAATTCGACATCTACTCAAAACATGCGAAGATATATCTTTGCATGCTCTGAGATGCAAAGGATATGCATAAGAGTTCCATTTTCAAAATTGATGGCCCACTTTATGGGAAGTGGTAACTGTCATCAATAAAGCAAAAGGTTACCATTAGGTGGACCGTCAGTATGATTATCAATCTAAGTTGTAATCCAGTTAGTGAGTCATCTAGTTGTGTTTTGGGAATTTAATGAGCTTATTATGTTTGTGGTTTTCAACACTTGTTTAGACCTTTTTTTTACAATACAGGGGGCTAACGAGCATGCGGCTCATCTAATGGTAAGTGACTACCGCCACCCATGATCACCCACAACACCAACGGCATTACAGGTGTACTGTCGGCCTTTTAAAAAGGAAAATGCTCTTTTTTTTTAAGGTTACGTTATCGTATCGGTTCGGTAATACTGCTGCTGGAAGTTGATTCCAAAGAGTAGTTGTGCGTGGAAGAAAGTGCCTTGAAAAACGCACTTTACCCAGAAATATTCTTCAGATTCGTGAAGCAACAGAAATTGGTCATCAACCTAATTGCAATAGAAATAGAGGATGTCAGTGATCTTCACAAGATCTGGGAGAAGATTGAGTGAGTTTTGCATGCCAGGTCATATTAGGATGTTCAGAAGATAATAGAAGAGAGGAGGTTCTGTTACAGTTGACTATGACGATACCAGACACAACCATACATTACCAATAACACTATCGTCTACTTTTCATCGATACCGAAGACATTTGGCTCTTCTGTTAGTTTCTAAACTAACTACTAAACTTTGAATATAATATGTTAAATGTTATCATAAAATTTAATTTATGTAATAGTATTTCTTGCAAATGAAGCTTCTTTGAATTTTAAAACTAATAGAAATTGATATTTGGATATGTTTCAAGATGTATAATTTTGTATAAAATATATTATAATAAAGGTCACATGCAACGGTCGACTGTACAAGAATGTTAATTTCACTGAAATAAAAATACAACAAAATATGTAAATTTTTAATTTACAAATTATATCTCGACCCGAAACAAAATTAAATTTTTAATAACGTAGCTCTTGATTTTGCTAATTCCACTGTTTTTCTTGGGATAATTTTTCAGAACAAAATTCAATGGGCTCCTTATATTAAAAATCTTGACGCTACACCACATTCCACGGCGTTCACTGTACACAAAATGTTAATGCTCTCATACTGTTAGTTAATTTTAATTATTTTATAAGTATTTTGTATTTAATATTATTATATTACCTACAGCAAAGAATTAGATATTCAAAATATTTTCATTTTACACGCGCTGTTCAAGTTTTTTAGTGACTGTAAATTCGTTGTATTCATGGAGAGGGAAATTTCAGAAAATTAAATATTTTCTATGTACTTCTATAATATTCGTTACTAACATTTTAAATGTGAGAGTGTGTTTGTTTGTTTATGACAATGTTAAGAGGTAAAATGTTTCGTGGCAAGTATTTTAATAGTTATTAATAATAATTAAATGCAACTTAGCATTCGATTCTAAAATACATTGTCTATTCCTCTTTGAAATGAAAGTTTCTGAACTACAATTTGAATAAAATTTACAACAAAATTGATTTAGAACTACTTTACAATTGGTTGTCGATGATCGGTTGATAAAAATTTTAAATTTACGCATAAGAAAATGGCGCGGCGTCTCATAATAAACCCTCATTGCATTAGTCTATAAAATTTGTCCGAAATTTAAAGTAATTTCACATCATATGGATATGGCAGTGAATTTACTGGGTACAGAGGAATAACACCTGAGTCCTCAGGAGTGGCAACACATGGGGGATATCATGGGCTACAGTATACTCTGTTATGTCTATGGTACTGCACATGTTTATAGATGACGGTTACCATTTTCCATCAAGTGGATCGTCAGCTTGTTTGGCATTCTAAGTTGTATAAAGAGAAATCATTAAATTATACAATTAAATTTAATTTCCATTGAAATTTATGCTTGGTGAGTCGTGATTAGATGTTACAATTTTTATTTGCCAGCAACTGCCTTGCCTGCCTAATAAACAGTAGGCTCATAGAAACGCCTTATAGCCTCTACAGACGAAATAACTGTATTTAACTTGGGGAATTTTGTAAAAGGCCATAATGGCTGGGTGGAGCTATTCGTTGCCGACCGTCTGGTTAAGGCGGCGAGTTACTCGATTTATTATTATTCATGTATTCATGGGTTAATTTCTTTGGGCCTGGATGTGACCCAAATAAGATGATGCCAAGTTTGTAGGTGCAAGTTTAAGGGATCAGGTGGGAAGTTAAGGTTTGGTGAATTGCTGCGGTGAAGGTTCCTGTAATGTTATCTATTCATCGAGAATAATTCTTAAGCAACTTCCAATACGAAGACGGGGAAGAGAGAGATTCGTTTGAATTTTTACAGGATTGCCCGAAAAAGGCATGCAATATTTTCAGAGTTCGTGCACTCGGATGTAGATATATATGTTTCTTTATTCGATCATAACTTCTAAATGCCTGAATATATTTAGATGAACTGTGTATTACTAAATCATCACTGTTTATTATTAAATCATTTTCATCCATAAGTATAGAACTGTCGGTAATTAAAAAAAAATATCTTTGTTTGCAGAGTAATCGTTTTTTTTTTAACTTAAGGATCGAAATGACTTTATGTACTATATTAAATTCTATGATTTTGATTATTATTTTTGCAATTTACCAGAGGGAGACTTTGTACAAAAGTCGTTTGCTTGGATACCTCTGTCCCATTCGTGTTTCAACCGTAAAGCAGTTGTGTTTGCATGGCTGTGTTTACAGGGTACAGAGGAATAACACCTGAGTCCTCAGGAATAGCAACGCATGGGAGGTATCATGGGTGAAACAGTATACTCAGTTATGTCCATGGTACTGCTCATGTCTATAGGCGACGGTTACCACTTTTTGTCAGGTGAGCCGTCAGCTTGTTTGCAATTCTAAGTTGTATAAAAAAAAATTAAAAGGATTATTGCCGTATTGATCCTATATGAATTGTGTATTTAAGGCAAACGTAATTGTCTGCAGATTATAAAACTATAATATAAGTAATCTATAGTTTATATATATTCTTTATTGCACTTGTAAATTACATTGTTAATGCATTTATAAATGTTGTGAGCAAGGGTGGACTTATCTCTGACAGAGATCTCTTCCAGTCAACCCAATGCAGTTAGAAAGCACGTCGTTAGGGGATAGCTGAAGTGCTACTATTAATATTTAGAATACATAAACAAAACTACTTTTTACTAAAGTAGGTGTTATCTTGCAGTTGTTTATATCGAAGTTTCCTTGATTAGAATTATTTAGTTTATTTCACTAACGTTATGGGGAGATTGGCTAATATGAAAGGTTATGGAACGTCTGGTAGTAATAGTGGTGGTCAAACTTCGAATGTCAGAAGTCACACACATAATAATGGTAATGGGATTTAACAAAATCATTCTAATTAGTAATCTATACTTGTAAAAGCTTTTGTCCCTACTGACTATCAACCAATCAAGGCACAGCCAAAACTATTACTACTAGAACATATGTTCCAAATTTTGGTTTTCTAAGTTTGGAGTTCTAAGTTTATTTTAAAATGTAAGTGGATGTTAACGTTTTTTCAGAAAATTTTACTTAAAGGTGGAAACACGCATGCGGAACCGCGAACTACAGCTAATAGTATTTAACAACATTCATATTCTTCTTCTTCTTTCTTCATTTTTCAACTTTATGTACACATATACACAGTTATGCGTTATAATTACAAATACTTTCAATCAAATGTATCTAAGAAATGACTTGTTATTCAGTAACTCACACATTAATGAATAACAAGTTATTAAAGTGATTATTTTTTGGGTACCAAAGCATTTGGTTATTCTTGTTGGCTTATATACTTATGGGGGATGCTATTTTTAGCAGTGAATAGTTAACGGTTGACACGATGATTGGATATAAATAACACTCTATTTTAATAATTTAACAGTTATTTGAAAATTTAGCTAAACAGCTATTTAAACCTAAAATAAGATTTTTTAACAAGCGCAAAAATGTCTTGTCACATCTAGAGTTGACTTTTTGCGACGAAAGAATAATAAATGTTTACTTTTACAAAATTTCTTTTTTTCCCATTCGTGTTTCTACTTTGAAGCAGTTGTGTTTGCATGGCTGTGTTTCGGTTTGAAGGATGGGATATGGCAGTGAATTTATAGCGTATAGAGAAATAACACCTAAGTCCTCAGGAATGGCAATGCATTGGTGGTATCATGAAACAGTATACTCTGTTATGTACGTGGTAATGCTCATGTCTATAGGCGACGGTTACCACTTTCCATCAGTAGGGCATAAATTTACAGGGTACAGAGAAATAACATCTGAGTCCTCAGGAATGGCAACGCATGGGGGGTATCATGGGCGAAACAGTATACTCTGTTATGTCCATGGTACTGCTCATGTCTGTAGGCGACGGTTACCATTTTCCATCAGGTGGGCCGTCAGCTTGTTTGCTATTCTAAGTTGTATAAAAAAAAATAAACAAATATAAAATATATAGATATACAAATATAAAATATAACAAGAGAATGCTTCTTTTCTCACATCACGACCGAAACCTTTTAAAAATAATTCAACTTAAAAAGATTTCTCCGCAAAAATAAATAGCAGCTCCCGTAGTAGCCTTAACGTTTATAACGACAGTGAAATAATTTCATCCGAGCGTAGCAAAGTCGTATTTAGCACGAGTGAGGGCGCAGAGCCCTCTAATTCAGGGCCCTCCGTCACTTCTCTTTTATTTTACATTTAATATTATTCCCCAGTGCTAATATTTGGCGGGAGATTGTGCGCTCGTATTTCAACCGCGACACTTACAATTAAAAAAAGGTTTTCTAAAAGGCCATGTTTAGCGGTTGCTTGACAGAATAACATTGTGTTGTAGGTTAGCAAGCTGGAATATTAACAGCGTACCATTTTCACGTTTCATTTCAAAGTACAACGTGGACACAAAATGAGGTTAGTTTAAAATTTATTGTTATCCAGTAACTGATGTTTTTATTATGAAATTGAAATATATTTATTATTATTATATATTCTTTATTGCACTAAAACATACAGTAACAACAATAAGTTAATAACAATGTTAGCAAAGGCGGACTTATCTCTGAAAGAGATCTCTTCCAGTCAACCTATCGCAGTGGCATAGGAAGTAGTGAGTGGGCAGTAATATTTATTGCTTTTAAAAAATGAAACCTAACGATGTATAAACTTTCATACAATTGTATATATATTATTCAAATGTATAATATATACTTTGACATATAATCCAACATAATATTATTTGATATGTCTAATAATGTAAATAACTCTTGTGCTGTTTGCTAGTCTGTATTGGCACAATATAATTGTGAAATAAAATTTTGTTTTGATGGTAGAGTAATAAAAAATGAGTGTTGAAAAATGCTTGTAATTAAGTTTACTTGAACAAAAACATATTATGTACATATAATTCGTTTGTAGATCATCGATTTGTTTTTTTTTTTTAAACTTCGAAGGTGGCAAACAAGCATACGTATACTCTACGCGGTTCTTCCTGGAAACCATTGTGACTAATTTTTGATGAATTCATCACGATGGGCTAACTGACCTGCTTTCATCCTCACCTATCATCCCTCACTTGTGTCCCGCCCAGCCGTCTCAGCGTATTCCGATAGCGCAGATGGAGTTACCATTCCATTTTCATCCATTAAAAAAAAACCTTCGGGAATTCATTCGTTAATAGTTTGTCCGTCACCTACGGTATGACGAAAAAAAGAAGGGAAAGGGGTTAGGAATTTGAGAATAAGAATTTTGAGAGACAAATAAAGGGGTGAGAGGGGGAGGGATCCTGTAGTCACGGAGGAGATATTGGTAGCAGCTGTAGAAGCTTGAGCGGTCGCGATTGTCATAACCATATGTACTTACTCTAACTCCGGACAGGTCACTAGAGGGGGCATCCCTGAAGTTTAATTATTGTAAATCCTATTTTAATATAATAAATGTAAAAGTTTGTAAGAATGAATGGATGTTTGTTTCTCTTTCACACAAAAACTACTGAACGGATTTGGATGAAATTTAGTACATAGATAGTAGACTTTATGTACTTATTGAATTACATAGGCTAAACCGTCAGATACAGCTAATATTCGAATAAATATCAACGATGTACAAGCTAACCGCAACACGGAAACCCAATCATGGGCAATTAACTCAGTCATGCGATCATCTGCAGCCAATCGGGGGCAATTTAACTATACGGCCGACCAATTGGGACAAATTAAACTTCCCAAACGACCAATCGTGGTAGTGTATGACGAAATAAACGGGTTAAATTCGTGGTAGGCATAGTCGTTTATATTAAATAAACGACAAATGTTTTTGTATAGTATTTTCTTCCAATAGATGATAATAAAATGGTAGCCTTGCCCTTTTTTTTTATACAACTTAGAATGGCAAACAAGCTGACGGCCCACCTGATCGAAAGTGGTAACCGTCGCCTATAGACATGAGCAGTAACATGGACATAACAGAGCATACTGTTTCGCCCATGATACCCCCCATGCGTCGCCATTCCTGAGGACTCAGGTGTTATTCCTCTGTACCCAGTAAATTTACTGCGCTAACAGTATACGCTGACGGAGCACCAGTGAAGGATGATAAGTGAAAATGAAAAGGCAGGTCCGTTAGCTCATTGTGATGAATACACCTAGCACAGTGGTTTCCAGGGGGGATCACGTGGAGGTCGACCTGTCAGGGTATATTGCTAGCAATGGGACTGGTAGTACACATTACTAACAATCCCTTCCCCCCTAAACTAAATGAAATAAAACTCATAAAAAATAACGATTGAAAAAAGCTTGTAAGAAAGTCTGTTTAAATAAAGATAAGATAAGAGGGGGTATCATGGACGAAACAGTATACCCTATTGTTTCCATGGTACTGCTCATGTCTATAGGCGACGGTTACCACTTTCCATCAGGTGGGCCGTCAGCTTGTTTGCCATTCTATGTTGTATAAAAAAACATAATCCACTACAATAAGGAGATTAAAAATGTTAATCCAAGGAATAACAAATACCACGCGGACAAAGTCGCGGGCTTTAGCTGGTAATAACTATAAATGAACCATGAACAGATTTTGGTCAGTATTTTGAGTAGTACATATAATAACTTCGGTGAGTTGCTATTTAGAACGACGAGCGTACTCGGTCAATATATCACAAAACAATTCAGCATCGAACATTGGGTGATCTCAAGGAAGTCTCGGACCAGTAACTTGGCCCATTAATCTTGCTAATAAAGAGCGCCTATTGTGGCGGCATACTCCACGGTTGCACAATAAACATAGTGCGTACTATGTGAAAGCCGCGGTTAAATGACCCGTGGATATTGTTAAATTTATCACTGTACAATAAATGGATAAGTGTAATGTAAAAAATGGCGTCCGTTGTCATAGCAACAGGGATTATCAAAGTTCTTTTGTGTGTTACTTATTGAAAATTGGTAACCGCCGCCTGTAGACATAAATAGTAGTTTGTACATGACAAAATGGCCGCGTGGTCCTGGCATAATCCTGAATAAGGATCTTGAGGAACTACTCGATTTATTTAATTAATTTTGTGATGAATAAAAAAACGTTGTCCTGTTGTACAAATATTTTTAATAAGAATTAACTTTTTCTGTTATTTGTGGTCACCATGGAAACGCCTGCGTTTCTCAGTTGCCAGTATTATTATCTATTTATATATATATATATATATATATATATATATATATATATATATATATATATATATATATATATATATAGTAGATGATAACATGTTTGTATGTATACAATAGACATATAACAGTGGGATATTTATATATATATATATATATATATATATATATATATATATATATATATATATATATATATATATATATATATATATATATATATATATATATATATATATATATATATATATATATATATATATATATATATATAATAACCTTCCTTTCCCGTGGGTGTCGTAAGAGGCGACTAAGAGAGGGCGAGGGATGGGCAGCAGCGTCCCTCTTAAACATCTCTTAAGCCTGACTGCGGTTGCCAATCTGCCTGCCAAGCATGGCAACTATTGGCAAACTCCTCCAAGAGGGAGGTATGTTCAGCAGTGGACAGTTAAATCATATCATGATGATGATGTTGATGACATCACCAAATAGTAAATAAAATTTTTATTTTGCGATAAAAAATAAAATAATAAAATACACTGTTTTGCCTAGGATATTTCGTATCTCTCATGTCTTGCCAACAACCCTAGAACCTATGGACCTAGGACTTTGGTGTTATGTCCCCATAATCTGTAGTTTCACAACCATATCATACCCATTAAAGCAAAACATTGCAGTGTAAGTACAGCTGCTTCACGGTAAAGATATGGTAAAAGTATTTCTTATGAGATACAACTTTTTATTTATGATTTACAAATAGTTCATTATTTATTTATTTATTTAAAGGAACACCAACAGCATATTGTGTTATAACACATACAACAAACATTAAATATAATACAATATTAATGCACATACCTATTATAGGTATTCATAGCATTTACTTTACCATTTTCTATACGTCTTAGTATTTAGTAATGGTAACGCATGGGGTGTATTATAGGTGAAACGGTATACTCTGTTCCTCATAGGTTAAACTGTATACTCTGTTACGCCCATGCTACTGCTCATGTCTACAGGCCACTCTAAGTTACATAAAAAAAAAAGAAAAAGTATTTAATTTAATAAATATTTCTTTATCTATTTTATTACCTGTATTATTCAAATTTCGAATTATAAATGTTCTTGTCAAAACGTTGAATACAGAAATAGTGACTTATTCTCAGTTTGAATTTGAATAGTGCTCTACCTTCTTATTGGATATTTCGAATTTCAAATTGGGAAAACTAATTAAATCAATTAAATTCGAATAATTACACTAGCTAACTACAGAAAATCTAGTAATTTTCATACTGGCACCTAAATATTAATTTCTGTGCCAATTAGCAGATAGTTCTCTTAAAAGAATATTCTACGAATAGGATTTTATTTAGAAGGACCGTTTAAAAAAAAATACTTCAAGTAATTTCTTTTAGAATTTGTACAAGAAAATAGATTGCAAACAAATTTATCTGTACTGAATGGAATATATTGTATCGATGTAGGTATTAAGTAAATATGAACGAAAATAAATTAAAATGAATATATTATATTTAAATTAACATTTTTTTATACGAAACTGAGACTTAATAATATATTTATATTTAATGAACTCTGATCATGAAATTTAAAATAAATTATTAAAATATAATAAATAAGAAAATCACCTTCATCGTAGTGTCTCATACAGTATATTAGTATAAAACTTATATAGTCTTTATATATTATGTATATTTTGTATATTGGGTTTTTTATCGTTAGCTCCTTTTGTGTCCTTTTTCTAATCTTATTATTTTTCTGTTATGCCTTGACCAGATACTACTCAGGTCTATGTTATAAGCGACGGTTACCACTTTCCATCAGGTGGGCCGTCAGCTTGTTTGCCATTCTAAGTTGTATAAAAAAAAGATACAACTTTCAGTACAAAGTCTCCCTCTGATAAAAAATTAAATGGCTGCCGTGTAAAATCACAAAAAGTACAGTAGTGCTCTTCTCTTACAGAAGGTGCGATACTGTTAATCTTTATTAAAGAGTTTTCATTCATTCATATATTTTTCATGTGAGGTAAAATTTTGTTTTGAAGTCACCGTTGACAGGTAGGCGACTTAGGCTTACAACGGCCTGCCGCATTGTCACGCTGAACAGCGATAGAGATGAATTGGTCAAAATACAGGCTAGAATTATTGTTTCGCCAGAGGTTTTTATCAGCCTATGTGACAGCCTCTTTATAAAGAGTGGCCTTTGGTTTTAGGACCTCATAGGCCCAAAATCACTGTGTTTATTTCTTGTAATTGTTTGTATCTATTGTAATCTTTTAAGAATTAGGTCTTAAACAATTCAAACAAACCTTGTGGAAGTGGCTCTTATAAAAGTGTTTCTACACGATAAGAGAATTTATTGAGTATAAACGTGATAATATTTAGTGTATCATATTTATATATATATATATATATTTTACAACACAGGGGGCAAACGAGCATGCGGCTCACTTGATGGTAAGTGACTACCGCCGCCCATGGTCACCCACAACACCTACGGCATTGCAGGTGTGCTGCCGGCCTTTTAAAAAGGAATATGCTCTTTACTTGAAGGTTATGTTGTCGTATCGATTCGGAAATACTGCTGCTGGTTGTTATTATATTTGTTACTTGTATGTGATAATTATTTGACATTGGCATCTATTGACGTTGGACTATTGTAATAAATTAAATTGTAAAATTTGACGAATTATTATTACTTAATGTGGACAAACGATATCGTTTTTTGGGAGAATTATTTACAGAATAACATAATTTGTACTCTATTATTAATTAGCACTTATATGTATGTATGAAATGTGATGTATCTTGTACCCAATAATAATTTTGCATGCTTTAGAATATAAGGCGAACATTTGTATTTCACCTAATAGATCAGTATCTTTAAAAAAAAACAATGTTCTCGCAAATAAAGAAATCTAATATAATCTAATCTTTTGGAGGAAACAAAATAAATAAATAAATTCTTTAATCAAGGCAACCAGGGCCCACAAAATTTTAACAATATTAGTTCGTACCAGACATAAATTATTAAATCAAATTTTGACACTTATAACAAATAACATTATCTTAATCTACATTTTTTTTTGTATGTTAGCCAGCATGTGAATAATTCTGCAATGATTCAAATACTGGCAGTCTGGACGGTGGTTATACGTATAGTTGTCAATGTATATATATATAAATTCGAAATGCACTAAAACTCAATACTATTACGGTTTACAATGACTATTAAGAGCATATGGGTCACATAGAGTGCCCTCGACTGGTTCACATAATGTTAAATTGTCCATTTACCGAAATTGGCTCAGCATAAAATTTTAATACTCAGTGGAATCGTAGGGTGTTAGTATATGTAGATAGGTTACATTAAAAACTTAGATATACAGGGTGATATCCAGTCGTTCATAAAACTAAGAATCTATCCATGCTGTTGAATATCTTAGAACTGAAATTTAATGGATACCTGTTGGAAAGTGGTAACCGTCGTCTATAGACATGAGCAGTACCATGCACATAACAGAGTATACTGTTTCGTCCATGATACCCTGAGAACTCAGGTGTTATTCCTCTGTATCCTGTAAATTCACGCCATATCCTACCCTTCAAACTGAAACACAGCCATGCAAACACAACTGCTTTACAGTTGAAACACGAATGGGTCAGAGGTACTCAAGCAAACGACTTTTGTACAAAGTCTCCCTCTGGTATAAGATGTTTTAAAAAAGAATTTAGAGTGGTAAAAAGTATCCATGTAGCCAATTTTTGTAGTCTTCCTCTGGCAAAAAATCCCTTTTTCTAAAGATTCCTTAATCTTAACAAAATTCTGATACAATCTGCACCTCCCTTAACAGGAACACACGTTCCAAAAATTTTGGCCAGCTTTATAGGTCATGTTTGCGTTGACTTCATTGTTTGAGGAGGCAAGAAAATAAGTCAGTAATTTCTAAGAACGTGACAGGAATATTTGCCTCTTTTGTTTCCTCGAATTGTCATTCTAAAAACAGAAACGCAAGCGAAAGTCCGTCGTTTCTACCGCCCCGTCTAATTACAGAGAAAGGTAAGACATTTCAAAATGTAGTTAATATTTCTAAATATATAATAAGTTTTGTATCTGCGTAGATTTTTTTTATGCAACTTACAATGGCAAAGAAGCTGACGGCCCACCTGACGGAACATGGATAGATATAATATTATCGTGTGATCCCAATTTTAATGGACCATCTGTTCCTATCTCGTGGGTGTCGTAGGAGGTGACAAAAAGAACTCAATGATCGAAGGATAGACAGCAGCGTCCCTTCTAAAACATCACCAAAGCGTAACTGCGGTTGCCAAACCGTTTTCCAAGTGTGGAAATTGCTGGCAAAACTCTCCTCATGGGGAAGGCCTATGTTCAGCAGTGGACAGTTAATGGCTGAAATAATAATAATAATCCAAAAACATACTTATATAAAAATAATAATAAAATTGAACTGAACGTTCAGGGAGAAAACATCTCTGAAATAGCATTATACGCGACTACCTACGTTCTAGGATATGAGGGTGGACTACCTTCGTAAAAACTCGCAGATTGTCATGATAATGTACATTGTATTGCTAATAATGGCAACTAAGATCCGTATTACTAACACCCCCGTGTTGAGGCATTTTGCACACTATATTGACCGTATCTGTCTGTCCGTACGCAGTAATCAAACATAGCTGCCTGCTAACAGAAACATGAATGGAACAAAGCAATGCTCGCCTTAAATACGTTCTCATTTTTGCTGCTACCCCATTATATAAGTTACTTTACTTTACATCAATAAATCATATTTTTCCTTTCAAGTGTACACGTACGTAGATTTCTTAATATTTCGTGTTACTAATAAATCCATGTTCAGGACTACCCTCAATTCCGTCCACGGAAATATTCCTATCGTATCGCCCTGAATGCTCGCTCCCTTTTGAATTATGAGTATTCCCGCCATTTTTATGCGGACTAGTTTGGCAGGGACGTAAAAAGGTAGTTTTTTTTTTTTCGAGAGCCAAAAGGTTTTTATTGTCGCAGCATACGCCACTATAAACTTTTACTGTCGGACCTAACCAGAAGACGTACTATTACAAACTCAATCATTTCTCGTTTCACCCCTCTCGAACTAAGAAAGGAATTACACGAATAAATCAGGGGAATTTATCGTCTCCCATTCATTTAGGGCTGCCCTCTTGAATAATATGAATTAGAATGCCTGTGTTATGTATTGGATTGTTTGGTACGATAATTGAATTCGCCGTTTTATTAGTATTCAGTGTTGTTTTTATTGTATAACTTGAAATATGAACATATTGTTAGTTTTATGAAAAAAGAAAAAAATATTTTTACTAAATTCCAACTTATTATTATTATTATTATTATTTAACTCTTTATTGCACCATAAATAAAAATATACAATGACAAGTGAATAATTCAAGTGAAATACAGTAACATAAATACAGATTGAAATATAACAACTTCACATTTTATCAAATAAAAATTGTCATTTTATTTATTTATTTATTCTTTATTGCACAATAAAACTTTGTACAAATGGCGAGCTTAATGCTACATGGCAACCAGCTAATCATTGGGTAAAAACAGAAAGCGTATAAAGGGCAGGTGTGGTGAAAAATATGTGACAATTATAGCAACACATTAAAGTAATCATACACAATACATACCAATCTTATGACAAAAAAGTTATATAATAACTTTTCAAAATATGTATGACAACTACCACTTAATCATTTTAAAGTCAATCTAAAAGGCTCCAGGAAAAATGTTTTTATTCGACAAAAGAGTTTGTATCAAAAGAATTTTGACATTTTAATTTATTTAAATGAATGTATTTCACAGCCAATTATAAAAAAAAAAATACATGCTAATTGCTATTTATTATTTTTGCTGTAATTAGTATAAATACAGTTACTGCAAGGTCTAAAATTGTCTGAAATGTATCCAAGTAAATAAGAGTTTAAATTAAAACAATGTGGCTGAAATGTGAATCTATAACACTAATTAATATGTATTCCAACCATATTTATGCACATAAATTATAATTATGATTAATAATAATAATAATATATGTGCATAAAAAAAAAATTGGAATACATACAGTTTACATTTATATTCATTTACATTACATTTATAGTTAGGTCAGATATCGATCTACAAATATTTATTACATGGTCAAGATTTTTTACTAATATTATAAATGTGGAAGTATTTGAGGGAGAGGAAGAGAGATTTTGTATAACAGTCGTTTGCTTGGGTACCCGTGTCCTATTTGTGTTTCTACCGTACCGTGCAGTTGTGTTTGCTTGGTTCTGTTTCGGTTTGAAAAGTGGGATATGACAGTTAATTTACAGGGTACAGAGGCATAATACCTTGTTCCTCAGGAATGGTAACGCATAGGATTATTATAGGCGAAACAGTATACTCTGTTATATCCATGGTACTGCTCATGTCTATAGGCGACGGTTACCACTTTTCATCAGGTAAGCCATCAATTTGTTTACCATTCTAAGTTGCATAAAATAAAAGTAAATTTTATTTCTTTGTTATCTTTTAACGCCTTAATCAATTACTTTGAAATTAAATATATATGTATTAGATAAGACACAGTATATGGGAATAGAACGAAAAGAGAAAATATCCATTTTTTTCTATTTTAATATAAGAAGGCGTTACCAACTAGTATAGTACCTAATTCAAGAGGCACAGTATAACGGCCAGATACTGGTGGGAAAGGAATTGTTGGTAACGTAGTTTGACAGCCTTATTGCTAGCAATATGCCTTATTAGGTCGACCTCCACGTGATTCCCCCTGGTAACCATCGTGTACAATTCTTGTTGAATTCGTCACGATGGGCTAACTGATCTGCTTCATCCTCACCTATCATCTTTCACTGGTGCCCCGCCAGTGTATACCGATAGCGTAAGTGGGGTTACCATTCCATTATCACCAATTAAAAAAAACGGTCAAATACTATCACTTATATTGAACATAGATAAGTATATACATAGGTTATTTTATTGTGTTCAGAGAACATATCTCGGTCACGAACGAAGTCGCGGGCAAAAGCTGGTGGTGAATAAAGAGTGAAATTTATTAAATGAGTTATTTTATATTTATTTATTTCAGACAACTTGGGTTTATATTTTGCTAGTAATATTAATGGTTAACAAAGACGGCTACGACATCAATTCAGACTTTATTAATTATGCGAACAAGGTTAAAAGAAATTATAAATTTAATCTTTGTGTTTTTATTTTTAATTTATTTTTTTACAGTCGCGTCCTATATATTTTTTTATACAACTTAGAATGGCAAAAAAGCTGACACCTCACCTGATGGAAGTGGTAACCGTCGCCTACAGACGTGAGCAATAACATAGACATAACAAAGTATACTGTTTCGCCCATGATACCCCCTATGCGCTGATATTCCTGAGGACTCAGGTGTTATTCCTCTGTACCCAGTAAATTCACGCCATATCCAATCCTTCAAACC
Organism: Galleria mellonella; assembly: GCF_026898425.1. Taxonomy (NCBI): domain Eukaryota; kingdom Metazoa; phylum Arthropoda; class Insecta; order Lepidoptera; family Pyralidae; genus Galleria; species Galleria mellonella. The sequence goes on along the minus strand of NW_026441984.1, from coordinate 641,574 downwards.
GAAAGACAGCCATGCAAACACAACTGCTTCACGGTTGAAACACGAATGGGACAGACTATTATTATACTAATGTAAATTTATATTATCTAAGGTCTTAGACAACTTTAGGTTTTAATCAAAAAGTTAAATTATATAGACAATGTAATGTGAACGCTAAATTGAAACTAACAAATTTTGAACAATACACATACTGTGAAAGAGGTAATTAATATGAGCACCTGCTTATTCTACTACCCGGGGACTTAATTTAGTTGCTAGATAAAGTTCTAGTTGGATGTATACAGTTACACAGCACATATAAATTTTAGTAAAATATTAACAAAGAAAGCGCTACAGACATTTCTGAAGATTACAGAAAATTCTAGAACATTTGTCTTAGTTAGCTCTAATTGTAATAGAGTACCCCAATAAAAGACTAAATAAATAATGTGCATGTAATAAATAAATCAATCAATTAATAATGTAAAAAGAAGTGTTTTTTATTTTTTACGTTATTGTATACAACTTAAAAATATTTAAATTTCGAACTGAGAATTATATCTTATATTTATAATATTACATGTATTACATCTCCATATTTAGAAATAATAGGATCCTCATCGTACCTCCGATCAAACTGTTTATAATTACTCCTCTCCATCCAAAGGTTGCCTGGAAGAGATCGCTTTTAGCGATAAGGTCGCCCATTGTTTTCTCATTGTGATTATTTCTTGTAATTGTTTGCATTTATAATAAGAAAATAGATTTCGAATTAAGTAGTTTTTTTTTACTTTATGAAGTAAAATGGTGGACTTACTCATTATAAATCTAATATTAATCGAATATGAAAAGAATCATCCAGATCAGTTTAGAATTGGCGATGTGGTCACGTTGAAAGTAAATATTGTAAGGATTTTATACTAAGTGTCATCAGGCTGTTGGACAGTAAATAGTTAAAATAAATGATTAAAAGACTTTACAGAAATTACGGTTTGTATCTCAAAATCTGTCTTAGAAAATGTTACTGAATCTCTTCTAATGAAGCCTTTCTAATAATTTACTGAACTAGATGTTATTTTGCCTAAGTACTTGCTAATAAGCGTGGGTAATATAGGTACCACTTCAATATTTATACATTGCTTTTCTCTGAATATTTATGATGGAAAAAGGCATCGTCTACTTCGATATCACCCATATCAAATTTTCACCACATCTGCCCTTCATACGCTTTCTATTTTTACCCAATGGTTAGCTGGTAGAGAATGCCATATGGCATTAAGCTCGCCACTTGTACAAAATTTTATTGTGTAAATCAATAAAAAAAACAATCGGATATCTAAAATATATTCTTCATTTCAATATCAAACACTGATATAATCAATGTTATTTGTAAATAGATATTTAGGTTTATCTATTTATTAAAAAGAATGATCGTCTGTATCAATATTTAATATATCAGATATTGACCCAGTATATAGATATTGTAACTATAGTATAATTATTATCATTATACCAGCTGTTAACTGTCCACTGCTGAACTTAAGCTTGCCCTAAAAGGAGGGTTGCGCCAGTAGTTGCCACGCATAGCAGGCAAGTTGGCAACCGCAGTTAGGCTTTTGGTGATGTTTAAAAAGAGACGCTGTTGTCTATTACTCAAATATTAAGTTCCCTTAGTCGCCTCTTACGGTACCCACGAAAAAGATGAGGTGGCCCTTTCCATGATGGAACTACACAGTGTAACTATAATAACTATAACTCTTAGATTATATAGATAGTGTCTCCATAGAAGTGCTTCGAGAAAAGCGGGTCAACATTTTCATACAATTTTGCGTGATAAATAGTTATAGAGTGATTCCTTTATAACTTCTATATTTATTTTTTCTTATAATTTCTTCATTTTTTTTTTAATGCGTAGCACTCATTTTATTTATTAAATAATACGTCAAGATACATTTTATGCGTAAGTATATAGAACAATTGTTTATAATTGTTCCTCTCCATCCAAAGGTTGCCTGGAAGAGATCGCTCTTAGCGATAAGGTCGCCCATTGTTTTCTCATTGTGATTATTTCTTGTAATTGTTTATATTTATGATAAGTTTACTATTGTAATCTTTTGGAGGAAACAATAAAGAGTATCTATCTAGATAGATATCTATCTAACAATGACGAAAAAACGAGTCAGCTAATTTGACAATAGCTGACAAAAAGTCGACCCGTTTTTGAGGCTCGATGCTCCATCTATATAATCTAAGCTATAACTATATAACTTGTATTATTATGTATTACTTAACTCTACTTTCTTATTAAAACCATCTACAATTCCACCAAAAAAATGTATATTACCAAAATCCATTCGAGATTCAATAGTAATATTGGAGCAATGCTGTTATATAATTTCATATCTTTACGTTTACATTGGTACAAGTTACGAGTGTATATTTGTATAAATAATATCACGGAGCCCTTTGGTCAGCCGTTATTATTTGAGGGTATATTTTTTAACTCGTTTTATTTATTCATAGATTTAGTTATCTCTTTTTTTGAACGATCATTATAAAAATATGTAATCATCGGAACTGATATATACAGTTTTAAATTATTTTCAACATCTGTCTTTTGATATTTTAATAAATATAAGTTATGCTTTATATAAATACAAATCCTATAGATACTTTCTCCCTCTGGGTTCTCAAGGTTGATTGGAAGAGATCCCTTTAAGAGATAAGTCCACCTGTGTACATTTTTGTTATAACCTAATATTTATACTATAAGTGAATGTCCAAAAGCATATAAATAAATAAATAAATATTTTTTTTTATGTAACTAAGCAAGAACAAGATGACGGTTCTGTAAATACTTTTGTCTGCTTTACTTACGTTTTAAATTTGGGAATGCTTTATTCTTGATAAACAGCGCGCTGGTCGCATAGTGCTGCTCGCGACACAGCCGTGAAATGCGCTCTTGAATAAGGGCTCCTATTGAGTTTGAAACTAGTTAGGTATGTCCGAATTATTAAACAGAAGTTGTTTGTCATTTCATTTAACGGAATTTATTAAACGGAATCGATTATAGATTTTAAAGCAAAACAAAATTATAAGCTCCTTTTTGATTCGCTGTAATCGGGTAAATAATGTATTATGCTAGATAGATACGTATTTAATTTATTTACATTTCTTATAGCACATAAATTACAATACAAACATACACATAATACACAGTAACAGAGATAAAAGAATGAAAAACAAAAAAAAAAAAAACAACAAAAAAAAAACAAAAAGCAAAATATATAAAACAACAATTTCTTTTTTTTTGTCATACTAATCACGGACAACAAAAATCTATACAAATGCCATAACTTTCATGTTGAATGGAAATAAAAATTCAGGGTCATATATTAAGATCACAACGAATGTACATACATTGTTAATATTATTATTTATTTGAAGTGGTTTCAGTAAATTATAAATGGAAAATAATTACAGATATTATGAATATTCTTTGTTGTTTCCCCCAAAAGATTACAATAGAAGCCTTATTAAAAATACAAACAATTACAGGAAACGATCACATTGTGAAAACAATGGGTGACCTTATCGCTAAAAGCGATCTCTTGCAGGCAACTTTTGGATGGAGAGGAATAATTCCTCCCTCATCTCTCCTACTTGCTGTGCCCAACAGGGTCCATAATTGAAATGTTATTTTATTTATTTTTTTTTTATTTATTTATGCTTTATTGACCACATTACAAAAAAATGTCTGGTACAAAAGGCGGACTTAATACTATATAGCATTCTCTCCCAGTCAACCTTTGGCAAAACAGAAATTTTAACATGCGATGAAAAAAATTACAACACATACAATAGAGATTATATAAATATACATACATGAATATATTAAACAAATATTACATAAATATACAAATATGTAATAAAAATACATATATACAAATATAAATATACATATATAAATATACCTACTTATAGATTATATACGATAACACAAATAAACAACGATAGAGATCAAAGTGATGATGATGAAGGTGAACTGCTTTCACAGTTTTTTCCAAAGATATTCGTAGACTTTTCTCTTAAAAATAAATTTGTTAGAAATTTGTCTTATGTCCATGGGTAGCGCATTCCAGAGTCGTGAGGCCTCAAGAGTAAAGGAATTGGAAACAAAAGCAGAACGATGTAGAGGAATAGAGAGAACAAGAGAGTCGTTAGAACGAAGTTCGCGTGTATGAGAATCACAGAGATATTTGAATCTACATTTCAAGTATTCTGGTGATAAGGGACTAATAAGTATATTATGGAATGCAATAAGAAATAAATAAATAAATAAAATAAAATAATTATAAACAGTTTGATCGGAGGCAATACGAAAAAGAAATTTCCAAAGTATGATGATCATTATTATAGGAAATAACAAAATTAAAATTTATAATGACATGATTAACTTACTACTTGTAGAAAAAAAAAGCTGTTAATCTTCCATTAGCTTTGAAGATGCCTTTATCTGACAGAGAGACATACGACTCATCCGTTCCATCATTTCAAGGGATTGGCGGGAGATTAAATATTTAATATATCAGCTACCTCCTCAGTCAAGCAAGGCTCTTTTATGACACGATTTCAATTGTGAATAATGAGAAATTCAACGCGAAATCATTGTAAGGGCCCATTTCGGATTGTTCGATCGAAATCACAATTCAATCACGACCTGTTTTCATATGAAACGTAGGAAATATTGAAAACGTCGCGAGCAGCGCATCTCCCTGGAATTTGTGAATCACGATAACATCGGTTGCTCGTATTACGTGTTTGGAAATTAACTATATTTTGGAATATCAGGTGAAGGATCTTCGTTCGCGACTAAGTACATAAATATTTAATATAACACTTTTTGTGGCTTCAATAATAATGAAAGACGATGACGGAATAGTGTTAGCTGCTTGAGTACAATACTCAAGGTGGATTTTATTAGAAAACTCTTAGGAGAGATTTTGCCTCACTCTGCATGTTCTGCCGCTTGTACAACGGACTGTGCTCAGAGAAATTGTTCAATATGATGCTCACAGTAATTTTTTTAGAATCGTACAGCTCGCCATCTACAGAGAGTTTACCCCCATAGTACAATGCAGTTTCAGAAATATTTTATCCTACAAACGCTCAGGTTTGGAATGAGTTCGCAGTCGAGATTTTTCCAAGAGACTACAGCATGGATTTAAAAAAAATATCTATATCCTTTTTTTGAAACGTAAAAACCTCTTCAGGTTTTTTCGGGATCCGTAACACGCGCGTAAATCCATTGATATTGCAGGATTTTATAGGCTACGGGAACTGCTTGCTATCAGATGAGACATACGCTTGTATGCCACCTTAGTGGGATAAAAAAAGGAAAAGAAACAAAATTTGTTTTTTTTTTATTCCAATGGTGATTTTACGCCTGTAAAACGAAGTTGTGAGGAAAAATCTAGTACGACATACAGAGATTTTCATTAACTAAAACAACCCACTTTCAAAATTATACCTTTGAAGTATTTACAAGTATATCATATACGCGTAATAATTATTATAAGAAATATTTATTAACAACAAGCTCATTTTACATTTGCTATAGTGTAACAACAAAAAAATAAAGGAATCATCCGTCAACGTAATACCTTTCTAAATAATTTACATCAATCCCTAAAAATACAGTTACAAGCAAATAAAATATGTAAAGGTTGCGCAGATAAGATATTCTGCTGACTTCCATCAGTTATACCGTCTCTGGGGTATTGCTCCATATCTGAGCTTGTTTTACTTCATAAACTCCCAGCGGCAGTACTCGGGATATCTCCTCAAATGTTTTTGCTTTCAATGGGTTGGTTTCTTTCCTCTTGGCCCTTAAGAAGGTATTCTCTACTAATTTTAAGGGCACTCCATTGTATTTTTTTTTATGAAGGCGGTGGTTCTTAAATTTAGACGATGCTAGATAAGAATAGTATATTTTATGACTCATTCTATTATTAAAATTTATTTTAGTTCTTTGCGTATTTATTTATTATCAAAAAAATTGTCTTAATGAGTTTCTATGAATGAGAGTCTCGAATCCCATAAAAATTAAAGTATTAAACATAGAATTTGTGCTAACAAGATAAATTAGTAGTTGTAATTGGACTAGAAAATTCTTAGCATGTAATACCCATTCAGGGATGTAATGAAATATCCAGAAATATCATTATATTAGGACATTTTTAGGAAGACCGATGGCCCCGCTTAAATACCGCCTCGTTTATATAATTAAATTTCACTTTGAGAGATTCTTATCTGGATTCTAAATTGATTGGTTAATTGGGAAAACGGTATATAAAATACACTTAGAAACGACAAGTAAATTAGATCGTACTTTTCTTTTGATGATTATAACTTAATGTTATTTTTTATTTCGTCCGTAAATGGAATAATCTTTTCAATGGCATCAACATCCCTCTTATCGTCTCCCTCATTTGTGTAAAAGTGAATTTAATGGAAGAAGTCGGGAGTGGCTATGTTTTATGGAGTTCTTTTGGGCATTATATTTTGAATGGCCATTGGCGTTACGAATGATTTTATTATGTTCTCTATCACGCATTTTATTTATATTTGTAAAATCGAGATTAGGGAAACAAGGAAAAGAGCCTCAAAGAAAAACGTAAAAGATTGAGATTTGACAAATGTAAACCTGATCGAACAAGTTTGATGGGACGTGTTCGGAACTCGTAACTGTGCTATTGACGTATGCGCCCTAGTGAGATATATTTGTCAGTTAAAAGACAAATTGCCTATATATAATCCAAGTGAAATCCTTAAGGCATTATATGATTGAAGAAAGTAGAATAATTTTCTGGATTGTTGCGTAATTTTCTGGGTTGGCCCTGAATAAGGTCTAAATTATTTACGTAAATATATAATGTTTGAGGGTACCCAAAAATTATTTTACTGTACCTCAATTGATAAGCACTCAGTATCTCATTTATATATAGTTGCTTTATAGAAAATCAATCCATAATAAACAGTATTATCCACTTTATATTAACACATTCTTTCGGATCGAATACATCAAATGGGATCTAAGACAATATATTTCACTTTATGTAGGGTTAAGATCGTAACGCGCTAGTGAACTGCGAAGTAGTATTAGGCAGTATATACGACCCAGTTCCCAGGAATGGGTTAACGAGCTTAGACTTACTATACAATATATCGATGTATTGCTAATAGTTCAGTAGAATACGATCTATATATAAACAAAGATGGTGGTTATTTTAAAGGACTTCGAATACAAGGTTCTTATTTGGTCTGGTTTATTTTCGACTTCACCACCATTACGTTGCCGATTCTGAATCAATTTCCACAATTTAATACACAAACACAATTTAGCACTAAAGGCTTCTGATGTTATTTACTAGACGACGGCTTTACGTTCTCTCTTAAGCATGAAACAAACGAGAGTAAATTTTAAATTTGTTAAACATTAATTTAATAATTCGGAAAATTATTTTAATATTTAAATTGGAATCCTAACTTGGGTTCTCAAGACCATAATTGGAGTTAAGCCTTGTCCAAATGAAATACCATCGGTTTAATTTTCTTGCATTTCTTTTAATACTTGAAATTTGGAAATAGACTACGATATGTCATATTAATAGATTAAGCCAATTGAGTTAAATTCAGATATTAAGGGTTTCTTAAATAATATTTTTGAATATGTACAAATATTTGTCTTTACGAGTATATATGAAATAAACATGTAATTCAAAAGAAAAAATCTTTTACAAGTTTTTGGTGCTGAACTCTGAAAATCTAAAGATATGAAGTCGACACACTCTTAGCCGCTTTTCTGCTCTGAATATTGATTTGTCATACTTAATAGAATTTACATAGTATTGTTGCCAACACAAGAAAGAGGTCTGTTGCTTTCTGTCCGATATTTAGACACAACTAAGATGCAGATTTGGCGTATCACCAAATTTATTCGCAAATTATGAAGTAACAACAAATAATGCCCCTGTTCGATTGGCGTTGATCCAGGAATCTTGATGTATTTCACTCTAGAAGATTTATCACAGACTAGTGATCCGGCCCGGCTTCGCTTAGATAAAATATTTGGAAATTGTATATATAACGTATGTTATTCGGCGATAATGTAGCCTTCTACAGGCGAAAGAATTTTAAAAGACGACCAAGTACTTTTTGAGTTTATCCATTACAAACCGAACAAAACTGCTGCAAATATCATCGTTTTTGCTACTGACACCATGATCTCTAATTTTTAATGCAGAAGATGGAATTCACCAAATACTCCGCTAATGGTAAGCTATCTCTTTCTATAAAAATTTGCAACACCAGAGGTAAAGAGATATGACTTTTTCATAGAAAATAATTTCACATAATATATATATATATATATATATATATATATATATATATATATATATATATATATATATATATATATATATGGACTTTGTTGAAACATTGCAGTGTTATATCTAATACATCAAAATCATAAATAAATATATTGTGTAAATTGCAGGCAAAAAGAAATTTTAACAGAGAAACGGTTGTTGATTCTTGAAAAATAAAGTTATCATCTTTAAACAAGAAAACAAGTAAATAATAATAAATAAATTCTTTAATAAGGTAATCAGGACCCACACAATTTTTGTACAAAAAAAAAATTATATTAAATTTAAATAGGCTGCTTTTTATTCAAATCTACGCAGACGATGTTGCAGGCGAAAGCTAGTACTCGTAATAAATATTGCCGAAATTCATCAAGAAGTTACGTTATGCGTATTAAACATTTAGGCCTAAGTCCAAAGGAACGAGTCTAAAAATTCTAATAAGCTATAATGACTAATAATTAAACAGAATAGTCCCAAAGTGGAAATTTAATAATCTTTATGAAATACAGACCATTCGAGACAAAGGTTAATTATCTACACCTATAAAGAGGAAAGATTTGTATTTTTGTGTGTATGTATGTTTGTAATGAATAAACTCAAAAACTACTTTGCCGAACTACTACTTTTTCACCATTAGAAAGCTACATTCATCCTGAGTAACACAGACTATATTTATAGCTAGAAAAGTTTATGGATCCTTACTAAAACACTAGTAATGTAACTCGAGGTGTAAAAAAAATGCTATAAAATATCTTTCGTCGCGTGCGCTGCGGAAACTATTGGTGATAGAACAAAAGTGTGTTCTATAATATTGAAGAAAATATCAATAACTATTAAAAACTTCGTGATAATATATGTCCAACTATTATAGTTATGTTACAATAACCACTTTTCTTTATGTTGTAAAAATGTCCTACGGTGCGAAACCGGGACGGGCCGCTAGTTTGTAATAAAAAGAAAGTTTAAATATAATTATTATTCTAGTCAAAGTCAGAAGTAATATACGAGTAATAGAAATAAATATATTTAACTAGGCAAAGGAGAAATTGTTTCATAGACATATCAGATATGCTTGATAGATATAAAACAAATTCACAATTTCCCAAGAGACTACAGCGTGGAGTTCTTCAAAAATGGAGTAAAAATTATTCTTCAGAGTAAGCAACGTGCGCGTTTAACCCTTGGTATTGCAGGGCGTTCATAGGCTACGGTAACCAGAGGGAGATTTCGTACAAAAGTCGATTGCTTGGGTACTTCTGTCCTATTCGTGTTTCAACCGTGAAGCAGTTGTGTTTGCATGGCTGTGTTTCGGTTTGAAGGGAGAGATATGGCGTGAATTTACTGGGTACAGAGGAATAACACCTGAGTCCTCAGGAATGGCAACGCATAGAGGGTATCATTGGCGAAACAGTATGCTCTGTTATGTCTATGGTACTGCTCATGTCTATAGGCGACGGTTGCCACTTTCCATCAGGTGGGCCGTCAGCTTGTTTGCCATTCTAAGTTGTATAAAAAAAAAACCACTTACCACCAAGTGGGTCATACGTTTGATTGCCACCTCAGTGATATAAAAAAACACTATACGGTATTAAATCCGCCTTTTACACTAATAGTAATAAGCCACACTATGATGCTTGCCTTTGTTCTTCTATTTTTCAGAACCTATAAATGGATAATAACACCAGTGTTAAGGAATCCTATCCTATCCTGTCAGCCTTTAACTGTCCATTGCTGAATATAAGGCTCCATCCTTGGAGGGTTTTGCCAGTACTTGGCACGCTTGTTAGGTGATTTGGCAATCACAGATAGGCTTTGGAGATGTTTTAAGAGGGATGCTGCTACTCAACTCTCGTCCTCCCTTAGTCGCCTCTTACGACACCCACGAGAAAGGAAGGGGTAGCCTATTCTATACCGGGACCACATGGCTAGATTTAAGGAATGATTTACATTAATTAACATACTGTATGTACAGTTGGCGTGAATTTACTGGGTACAGAGGAATAACACCTGAGTCCTCAGGAATGGCAACGCATGGGGGTACTATGGGCAAAACAGTATACTTTGTTATGTCCATGGTATTGCTCATGTCTATAGGCGACGGTTACCACTTTCCATCAGGTGGGCCGTCAGTTTGTTTGCCATTCTAAGTTGTATAAAAAAAAAATAAAAAAAAAGTTTTTTTTTTTTTATAGAATTAAATTTAAATTGAAAATTATCATTATTAATTCAGATTTAAGTATGTACTCATATAATATGAATATACTTGTAACCACAGAAGAAAAATACACGAACTAAGAAACTCTTTCTTTTGCGAGTAGCTTAAAAATTCACAAAATTAATTCCAATTCTGAACAAAATAAGACCCCGATATCGCCCCGGGTTGTACTCTCGCGTCGTTTGATCCGTCACAGTCGTCGGGTTAGCCAATTTATTGTGAAACTTAGCCAATAAATACGAAAGGAGTCGGAAGACGGCACTTTTGCATCGAACTGTCCCTACTTACTTTCGCAAAGTTGAAGTAATGAACGGTGGATGAGAGGTGGCTTTGGTTTGTGTGGATATACGATGAAACTTTATTGTTCGATTCAATTTAATTAATTAATTGTTGTTGTCTTGAACTCTGGAGTGCAATAAGTATAAAGATTCGTATTTAAGGAGATTACAAAGTGAATAAGTAAATAAATGGTGCAATAAAGTGCAAATAAATAAATATTACTCAAGCAATCTTAATTAGTTGTAATCTTAGTTGTATACTTATTCAACTAAGATTACTTGACTACTTAGTTATTTCATATGCATTTACTGCCCAGTTACAAAAAATTAGAATGCGATTTCAGTTGAGAAGAACGGGCAATCAATGGAGAACAATCGTGAACAGCTTGTGTCTGAAATCGACAGAACACTAACTGGAGTCTCTGATTGGGGACGACAAAACTTGGTCCAATTTAACCCCTCTAAGACACAAGCTTGCGCGTTCACCGCTAAGAAAACCCCATTTGCTGTGGCCCGACAGTTCCAGGGCACGTCTCTTAACATCTCTAAAAGCGGGGGGAAAGGGATTGTCACTAATGGAGACTGAGGATCCCATTACTAGCAATATACCCAACCAGGTCGACCTGCTCGCGGTTCTCCCTGGAAAATGTCATAGTTAATTCCTGATGGATTCATCATGATGGGCTAACTGGCCTGTTTTCATTCTTATCGATCACCCCTCACTGGTGCTCCGCTAGCGTATTTCGCTAGCGCAGGCGAGGTTACCATTCCATTTTCACACATAAAAAAAAAAACATCTCTAAAAGCATTGGGATCCTTGGTGTCGACATCTCTAGTGACGTACAGTTCCGTGGCCACCTCGAAGATAAGGTGAAGCTAGCATCCAAAAAACTTGGCCTATTCTATGCTGGGACCACATGGTCACGGTAGGTTATATATATATTACATTGTATGTTGTTTATGAATTATAGTTTCAACTTAATATTGTTCATTACAATGTACCGTCAATTATATTTTCTGTTATTCCTGTCTACGATCGACTGGTAGATAACGCCATATGGTGTTAAGTCCGCCATTTACAATTTCTAGATGTGTTAAAGTTTAATAAATAAATTTTAAATAAACTATATTGTGCAGAACGCAACTTTTTAGAGTATATTTTTTAATTTTATATTTTTTTAGTCTTTCGATATCTGACAATGTCATCATTCAGTTATTATATTTTTCTCTACCACTAGCAGCGACCGTCTTTTTTTTTATACAACTTAGAATGGCAAACAAGCTGACGGCCCACCTGATGGAAAGTGGTAACCGTCGCCTATAGACATGAGCAGTACCATGGACATAACAGAGTATACTGTTTCGCCCATGATACCCCCCATGCGTTGCCATTCCTGAGGACTCAGGTATTATTCCTCTGTATCCAGTAAATTCACGCCATATCCCACCCTTCAAATCACAGCCATGCAAACACAACTGCTTCACGGTTGAAACACGAATGGGACAGAGGTACCCAAGCAATCGACTTTTGTGCAAAGTCTCCCTCTTATTATTTCTTAAAATATACAGTCCTTTTTCAAGAGCATATCTCTCGTTAAAATATATAATTGTGAATACGTTGTGGAACACATTGATTTCACCATGAAAGATTATGTAAACCGAGAAAAATGGGGAAGAGTTGGAAGGTGGCAAATAAGCAGAGATTATCAACGCCAAGAGAGAGATATGAATTATTAATATTATGAGTTTGAGATGAATTTTGAAAGAAGCGTTTCCAAAAGTTGTTTAACATTCTTATATCCGACACGAATCCCGGAGCAAGAAATTATACGCGCGGCTCGAGCCATGACGCGAAGCGTTTAAAAAATAACATTCGTAATTCACAGCCGTAGCCTTTTTAAATGTTTTCACAGCGGCTTAAAACCAAGCTTTTTACTAATATAGTCGAAAAAGCCGGTCCAGTGCGAGTCGGAATTGTGCAACAAGGGTTCCGTACAAAATAAACAACTTTAATTTTTTTTTGTGAAATAACTAAAAATTTACAGTTTTTGTACGTTTTCTTTACTTGTGCTACATGACATTGCTTCTTGCCAAATTTAATGACTCTAGGAAAATGAGAACTACCCTATAGGATTTGATTCCTTTTGCGAATGTCAAAATATGCGATATGAAAAGAATATAAACGGTCGTATCTTTTGATTGCGTCGATTTAGAAGCTTGATATTTTTCACTGCTTTAAGTGACTGTAGACCTAAGTATATGATACTAATTTGAACTTGATACCTTCACGCGTTCCTAAGGAAAAGGCTGTTGACAGACAGAGGAACGTACAACCAAATCATCCTATAGGAGTTCCGTTTTTTTCCTTTGTAGGCTCGGAACCCTAAAAAGAACAAGGGAGCCCTTTGTAACAATTACAAATTGTCTACAATTATAACCCAAAACGCTCATGTCCATTTTTTCCACGGCCAACCATTAATAAAGTGGAAAACACATGACACGTACTTATAAACCGTAACGGATGCGAGCTCCATGGTATTAGGCTCCGTTACAGCGATGACACCACTCGAAATATTCCTTGTAAACAAGGTGATAAAGTTGAAAATAGTATAAAGTAGTGTCGGCCATGTTGGTTCATGAGGTCACAGCTGCGAAATGCTAGGTCTACTCGTTTGCGGTTGGCCCACGCCTAAATATATACATTGGAACTGACAGTAGCCTATGTAAACTCCGCTGCAAGAGTCATGTATACATAATACCATGATAACGGTTTGTTTAGTATATTTGGAAATACTTTCAGCAGATTATAACTTGTTAATTTTGAACCGAATCCAAAAAGAAAGGCTGTCAAATCTGTTGTTTATTTTATTTAAGTTATTTACCTCACAACTCTGTCATTTATAAACTTGGTAAAATTTGGAAAATTATTTTTTTATGTGATACTTTTTTATTACAATTTAGAATGGCAAACAAGCTGACGGCCCACGTGATGGAAAGTGGTAACCGTCGCTTATAGACATGAGCAGTGCCATGGACGTAACGGAGTATACTGTTTCGCACATGATACCCCCCATGCATTACCATTCCTGAGGACTCGGGTGTTATTCCTCTGTATCCAGTAAATTCACTGCCATATATCCCACCCTTCAAACCAAAATACAGCCATGTAAATACAACTGCTTCACGGTAGAAACACGAATGGTACCCAAGCAATTGACTTTTGTACAAAGTCTCCCTCTGATTATATATATATATATAAGTAAGTACTTTATATTATTCTCAATTTCGTGTATAATATAGTATATGTCATATATGTGTAAGTATATTTGTTATTTATATATATTTATTCGTTTATATATGTAATTTTAGTACGTATGTATATCAATAATTAGTAGTACCGCATTCGAGTATTCTGACACTTCCCTATGGTTGACTGGGAGAGAATGCTTTTAGCATTAAGTCCGCCATGTACACATATTTGTACTAATGAATAAAGAAATAAATAAATAAATATATATATATATATATATATATATATATATATATATATATATATATATATATATATATATATATATATATATATATATATATATATATATATATATATATATATATATACATTATTTCTAGAATTGTACATGAAAATTCATCGTAATACAATTATTATTTTCGATTGCCATCTTGCAAAAAATCCTTAAAAAACAGGGGTTGATCAGCATATTTGTATTTTTCAATGATAAATCATAATAAAATAAAAATAAGAAAATTTGTTATAAAAATAAAAAAAAAATTAGGGGTGGGTCATCCTTATCATTGAGGGGTATGAAAAGTAGATGTTAGTCGATTGTCAGACCTACCCAATATGCACACAAAATTTCATAAAAATCGGTAAAACCGTTACGGAGGAGTTTGGTAACAAACACCGTGACACGAGAATTTTATATATAAGATAAATATAGTGATTATATATTTATTTGTTGGAAGTATAAATACAAATGCACTTAGTTCATTTCGGAAGTTAAAGAGGCTATCTTATGGGAGTGGTGCCAAGATGCTGACTGCGTTTCTTTAATACAATGCTATAAGGAAATCAATAAATATTTACTAATATTGCAAATGTGAAAACTCGTTTGTCTGTTCATTTATTAACTCTTGGTGGTTGAACACTTTAGCCAATAATTTACGATATTTTGTAACGTGAAGCAGTTGTGTTTGCATGGCTGTGTTTCGGTTTAAAGGGTGGTATATGGTAGTGAATTTACAGGGTACAGAGGAATAATAACACCTGAGTCCTCAGGGATAGCAATGCATAGGAGGTATCATGGGCGATACAGTATATTAAATGATGCCCCACCTGAAGGAATGAACCACCTTTTATTGCTCGCTATCAATAGGGAATTCATCCTTACACGCTACAACCTAAATAGTCACGTACAGTGTGGTTTCACAGGAGTTTTCTATGTTGAACGCTCAGGCTATTGAATGAGTCCTGCCGAAGTTGTCCCTAGAGGCTACAGTATGGGGTTCGTGGAAAACAATATATTAAAGTTTTTCAGGGTCGGCAACATGCATATAACACCCCCAGTATTCGGGGGAAAGGGATTGTTAGTAATGGAGACTGAGAATCCCGTTGCTAGCAATATACCCAACCAGGTCGACCTTCTCGCGGTTCCCCCTGGAAACTATCATGACTAATTCCAGATGAATTCATCATGATGGGCTAACTGGCCTATTTTCATTCTCATCGATCACCCTTCACTGGTGCTTCGCCAGCGTATCCCGTTAGAGCAGGCGGGGTTATCATTCCGTTTTCGTCCAATAAAAATAAACACCCCTAGTATTGCAGGCATCCATAGGTTATAGGTTATCCATAGGTTTACTATCAAACGGGCTACATGCTTGTTTGTCACCTTTGCGGTAAAAAAAACTGAATTACGTAATGGAATGCAAAAGCATTATAATATTTGTGTAAAGCGTTTAATTTTAAAAGATGTCCTCTAACGCGTCAACGAAAAAGTACTGCAATGTGAATCGGGTTTAATGTATGTAGGACGCGAATCCGATGCATATTTCATAAGGATGAGGCGAACGTGTGTTTCCGTTCTCTATTGATTTTGTACGGCACCGTATCGGTGGTCGACCATCCGGTTGCCTTTTCCAGGTCACCGCTTCAGGTGGGTTCGGGGTTGGCATTTCTTGCTGTCGGAAATCCTTTTCTGGAAGCTTCATTTCTTGTTGGTGACATGGAAGATTGTTGTTTGCTGTGTATACATATAAAATGATGTCTCAATTGTTTGTTTAAAAAATACGTCATTTTTTTACCCTTATCCCATTTATTATTTGGGGTCGACGTAATATGTTTTTTTTCCATATTACAAAAAGTTTTGGCTTATAGTTTTACGACCGGCCGCCTGTCTAACGTCAACCCTCTTTGGGAATTTAAATTATTAAAAATAATACAAATTATCATAAAAGAGAGATTACAAAAAAATCAGCAGTTAGCTATCCTATGCTGAATATAGGCCTTCCTCAGGTTTTGCCAGTAGTTACCATGCTTGGCCAGCTGGTTGGTAACAGCAGTTAGATTTTAGTGATTTTTTTTTATGGGCGAAAATGGTATGATAACCCCGCCTGCGCTAACGGGATACGCTGGCGGAGCACCAGTGAAAGTTGATAGATGAGAATGAAAACAGGCCAGTTAGCCCGTCATGATGAATTCATCTGGAATTAACCATGATAGTTTCCAGGGGGAACCGCGAGGAGGTCGACCTGGTTGGGTATATTGCTAGCAATGGGATTCTCAGTCTCCATTACTAACAATCCCTTTCCCCCAACGTTATTTTAGTGATGTTTAAAGAGGAACGCTACTGTCCACCTCTCGATCATTAAGTTCCCTTAATCGTCTCCTACGACATCTATGGGGAAGTAAGACATGGCCTATTCTATGCCGGAATAAAAACAAATTAGTTTTGTATTTACAGTTTTGGTATTCGTAAAGTGTGTGGAGATATATGGGGAAGAAATGTTCTTGAGTGGTGACCCCGTACGGGCAAATGCAGTGTAGGACGACGATTAGATGGGGACTTTGTACAAAAGTCGTTTGCTTGAGTACCTCTGTCCCATTCGTGTTTCAACCGTAAAGCAGTTGTGTTTGCATGGCTGTGTTTCGGTTTGAATGGTGGGATATGCCAGTGAATTTACGGGGTATAGAGGAATAACACCTGAGTCCTCAGGAATGGCAACACATGGGGGGGCATCATGGGCGAAACAGTATACTCTGTTATGTCCATGATACTGTTCATGTCTATAGGCGACGGTTACCACTTTCCATCAGGTGGGTCGTCAGCTTGTTATATATATATATATATATATATATATATATATATATATATATATATATATATATATATATATATATATATATACATCAAGATGAATGAACGAATGAAACAATAAGTGATTTATATAATATCAAACGGTATAAAGATATGGCTTTGTCTTTTACGCTTCAGTCGAAAAAGAACGACGATTGTTATACGCCCTTTTGATTTTCCCTATTGTTTCTTTTATGTTTATTTTTTCATTCAGTTCAGTTACCGATATGCTCAATCAAGTGGAAAAGGAAAATATACTTCTAAAAAACAAATTGTATAGAATGCTGATTGTAACATTGAAATTTTGTAGTGTTACTAGCTGCATCCTGCGGCATTGCTCGTGCTGTTGTCGTGATGTTATGTAGCATATACCTTCCTTTTTTTATGCAACTTAGAATGGCAAACAAGCTGACGGTCCATCTGATGGAAAGTGGTAACCGTCACCTGTAGACATGAGCAGTACCATGGACATAACAGAGTATAATGTTTCACCCATGGTACCCCTCATGCGTTGCCATTCCTGAGGACTCAGCTGTTATTCCTCTGCAGGCTGTAAATTCATTGTCATAATCCATCCATCAAATCGGGGGGAAAAGGAATGTTAGTAATGAGGCCTAATTGACTCATTGCTAGCAATACACCCTATCAGGTCTACGCGGTTCCCCTGGAAACCGTCGCGGTTAATCCTAGTAGAATTCGTCATGCTGGGCTAACTGATCTGTCTTTTTATCCTTACCTGTCATTCCTCACTGGTGCCCGGGTATTCCGATAGCGCAGATGAGGTTACCATTTCATTAACACCCATTAAAAAGCACTTCAAATCGAAACACGACTGTTTCACGGTAGACTAAAAACACAAATGAAACAGAGTTACCCAAGGAAGTAACAACAAACAAAAGACTTCTACAAAGTCTCCCAAAGCTGCAAAAGTTATGCAATAATGTCTAATTAAAGTTGTCGTGTGGTCCCGCTATAGAATGAGTTACCCCTTCCTTTTCCGTGGATATCATAAAAGGCGACTAAGACAGCTTAATGTTCGAAGGATGGGCAGCAATGTTTTTCTTAAAAGATCACCAACTGCGATTGCCAAGCCGCCTGCCAAGCGTGAAAATTACTGGCAAAACCCCTTAAGGAAAGGCTTATGTCCAGAAGTGGACAGTTAAAGGCTGATATGATGATAATGGTGATGGGATATATTTAAAGAAAATTAATATGAAGGGTCTTAGTAAAACCAATAGATTTGAAAACACAACCTAGCCCGAGCAAATTTAGTAAAGTCCGTTTCGTAAATTGTCTCGACCGAGAATTGGACCCGGAACCTAATTACGTTCGTAATAGACCTACAGCTGTGTCAGAGATCATCATGTATTGTTGCCATATTAAGTTTATCATCATCAAAATTATGCAGTTTTTTTTGTGGATTTCAAAAATTGCCATTGCCAAATTGGCATGGAACAGCCTACCCATTCCTTTCCCGTGGGTATCGTAAGAGTCGACTAAGAGAGGACGAGAGATGGGCAGCAGCGTCCCTCTTAATGCATCTCTGAAAGCCTAACTGCGGTTGCCAATCTGCCTGCCAAGCGTGGCAACTACTGGCAAACCACTCCATGGGGACACTTATGTTCAGCAGTGGACGGTTAAAGCCTGATATGATGAAAATGATAATGATACATATCTGCGATGATTTTTTTATATAATATTATTAATAGCTGCATATATATTAACAGTTAATGTATTAATGTTTAAATTTAAATCAGGTGGGTCGTATGCTTGATTGTCACCTCAGTGGTATAAAAAAAATTTACATGCCTTACCATGCCACCCATTATATAGTACATTACAGCAGCGGCCAGTAACTGAGGCATTAATGGACGAACGTGTAAATGTGGGCCGAAACGCAGCCGAGGCACACATACGTGAGTCCATCAATGCCTAGTTGTGGCCAAGGCTTGTATAGTACTTTTCTCAAACAATGCGCGGAAATAATAAACACAATTTTACTTTTTAAGTTCAATGACGAATAACGAACAAGAATAATTTTTCACGCGCCATAATATTCATTTGTTTTTTTTTTCAATAAACAGCTTTCTATTTGCAAGCCAGTTCAAAATTTAACTAAAACCTTTTATTAGTTACCTCCTTGGTAGCCATGTTTCGAAGTAAAAGGTCATTCCATTTTTAAATTACAGGACAGATATGAGTTTACATAGTAATTTATCTGGCCGCAAAACACGACAGATATGGATTATCATACAACTTTTGCCGGCCGCTGCCCGCATGTATCTGGTCAGTACGGCAATTTTGATTTATCTCGAAGAAGATGGTCAAAATAATGCTTACATTTCCAAGCATGTTTGAGAAATATATATATATATATATATATATATATATATATATATATATATATATATATATATATATATATATATATATATATATATATATATATATATATATATATATATACCCATTACTGTATACAACAGGCAGAATACGTTGGATAAATGCTATACTTTAAGATCTTTTGTAACATAGTATTCCGCAAATAAATTATTTGAATAATGATTCGATAGATTAGACACTTCAATAGCTTCTTAATAATGGAACATTCGACTTGGTTCATAAGAAAATGTTCGTTTTCACTCCACTCGGGCAGATAAAGTATTAAAATACGAAGATTGGACGTTACCCGAAAAAGTTTGCGGCTTTCACCTTCGATACGTCTGTAAGAAAATATATATTTGATTCAGTGGCTACATGAGTAAGTTTTAGAAACTTTACCTATACGTATCAGATTACGCACGAGAGAGATCCATTAGAATTTTCTATTCAAATATACAGTATTAAAAGTTTTATTGATTTTTAGGATTCTATACGCCCAAAGGCAAAAACGGAACCCTTATAGGATCATATCCGTCCATCCGTCCGTTTGTCAAGATCCTTTTTCTTAGAAACGCGTGGAGGTATCAAGTTGAAATTAATATCATATATTCAGGTCAGCAATCTCTTAAAGCAGTAAAAAAATAAAGCTTTTAAATTGATGCAATCAAAAGTTACAGCCGTTTATGTTTCATTTATATCGCATATTTTGTCAATCGCAAAGAGAATCAAAACTTTTAGGATACTTCCCGTTGACCGAGAATCATTAAATTTGTCAAGAAGCAATATCATGTAGCACAAGTAAAGGATAAAATCTGAAAATCGTAAATATGTAGTTATTTTCCAAAATACAAATCTTAACCTTGATGATTTTGTACGGAACCTTCGTTGCGCGAGCGGGACTCGCGCTTGACCGGCTTTTTATACTATTTCGAATAGCAAACACACTAACAAGTCAACTGATAGAAAGTGGTACCTATTGTCTATAGATATGATCTGTACTACGAAAACCATAGAACAGCGACTCCCAATGTGGTTTCAGCGGAACCTGGGGGTTCCGTGAAAAAGTCACCAGGTTTCGCGAAATTGTTAATATAGTGAAACAATTTCATTCATCACATTTAAAAATTAAAGGAAACTATAAAGTACTATGTTTTTCGAAATATTTCTAATAAAAGCTTTTGTTTTTATTTAAATTACAGTGTTTTTGATTTGTAATCATTTAATACTAGCGGCCCGTCCCGGCTTCGTACGGGTGGTCATTTTTACAATATTTTACAAAGTGGTTATTGTGACATAACCATAATAGTTGGACATATAGTATCACAAAGTTTTTTGTAGTTATTAATATTTTCTTCAATATTGTAGAACATACTTTTGTTCTATCACCATTAGTTTCCGCAGCGCACGCGACGAAAGATATAGCATTTTTTTACACCTTGAGTTACGTTACTAAAGTTTTAGTAAGGATCCCTAATCTTTTCTAGCAATAAATATAGCCTATGTTACTCAGTGTGAATGTAGCTTTCCAATGGTGAAAGAATTTTGGAAATCGGCAAAGTAGTTTTTGAGTTTCTTCATTACAAACATATACACACACAAAAATACAAATCTTTCCTCTTTATAATATTAGTGAAGATGTAGATGGGGTTCCATAACATAGGGTATTTGGGGAGCGTTCCGTTGTCTTAAAAGTTTAGGAACCCCTGCCATAGAACATACTGATATAAATAATTACCCTCATGTTTTGCTATTCCTAAGGAATAAGCTGTTATGTCTCGTATCAAGTAAGTCTTTTATGGAACAGTATCTCGAAATATTAGATGAGCAGGAAATGATGATGATGATGACAATTATGGTGATCGTAAGCTAGTTGAATTCAATACAGAAAAGATAATACTAAGCTGTAAAATAATAATATATTTAGAATAATATATTGGAAGCTAGCCAAGTCCGCGTCCTGTGCCGAGGCTAACACGACAAAGCCCTTGTATTTTATTGAATTTATATTCTTATTAAGTTTCATACGGATTATAAAATTAATAGTTGTATTTCTACTCTTAAGAGCTGTTAAATGAACTGAAATTATCATTATTATTGCTGGATGTTGACCATGGTTAGAGCCATTCCGTTATTAGGGTCTTAGGTTCCAGAGTTACTCTTGAAGAAACTCGAAAAAGTCTAATATCTTTTAACTAAATAAATAAGTAAACTTTATTAGTTATTTAATGTTTTTTTTTTTCATATTAATGTAAATCAATCACTGGCATGATTGATTATTTTCGATCAAATTTTAATGACACCTTTTACACGTATTCTATAATATTTAGAATAAAATCTAATTATTTTATTGTCACTCTAATGTACATTATGCAGAATATAAAAGAATTAATAGTTATATGTTTGAATGCCATTACTGAAATTTCTTTCTATTAGAAATTGAAGTATGAATTAATGGAATACAAATTAGACGCAATATTGAATCGAGCAGATAATTACTATACGTGTTGTGTCGTGCCTAGTTCATTGTAAAGGTATACATACAGTTTGTAAAGGTGTTAATTGTTTAACTACGTATTGAAATTCTATAAATAAAATATAATACAGTCGATTTTTTAATACAGGTACATGTGAATTGATATAAACAGATTACATAATCATGATGTGGAATTATAACTATTATGTTATATTTTATATTTTACTGTGTAAAAGTGATGCCATTTTTCAATTGCCAACTAACAATAAAGATTATTTGGGCATTTGTGTGAAAAATATAATGAATCAAATTGGAACTGCGTATTCCTTTAAAGATATTACATTAGCAAATTCCAATGATGCGATTGGCAAAACTCTTAATGACTTACAAAAATACAGAGTTGTAATAAGATCATTTTTATGGGAAAACCAACCTTATTCTAACCAAATATATCTGATACGAAGCAAAAACTATTATGAACTTTACAATGGAATCGATAAATTGAAGCAAGATACTTACTGGAATCCAAGAGCTAAATTTATAATTATTATTAATAATATGATTGGATTTATGAATGAAACTTCTAGACTACTCGTATTAAATAATATTTTTAATGTAATTGTTGTTACAAAAACAAAGGAAGTCAACAATTTCTCTCTATACGGGTTTTTACCAGTGAAAGACAATTGTAATAGGCCTAAAGTGAGAACACTCCAATTGGTTTCAAATTGTACAAAACTTGGCGAAATAAACAATTTTCTTTTTAGAATATCAGTCTTTCCAAGTGATTGTAAGGTGAAGTTATTTACTCGCGAATACGAGCCATTCAATTACGCTCCAGGAAAAGGCATAAGTGGAATAGATGAGTACATTTTAAAGTTATGGGAACAAAGGCATAATATGACTATTGAATTAAGAAATACTGGTAGAAGTTCAAGAATAGAAAATTTTATAAAAAACTTCAGTGATGCCAATGCGTTTCTTTCTGAAAACCATAATCATGCAGTTGGAATGTTCGGAGGATTCTCATACAATATGGAGAGAAGGGCTGTACTAGATTTTAGTTATCCATATATGGTTGACCATGATATCATTATTATTGCTCGAACACCTGATCTTGGGAAGTGGGAAGCTATCATTCATCGGTTTAGTTCCATTATCGGTGTTCTCTTGATTTGTTTGTTTGTAATATTTTGCATAATGTCTTCATTATTACTAGTTTTTGTTAAAAAAGGAAAAGACATAGTTCGAGACGTGCTCATAGTTTACGGATACTTTCTGACGAATATTTCTGTTAAGAAATTGAACACTCGATTTGTTGCTCGGATTGTAATATTGAGTTTATTGTTATTTGTTTTCCTTATGGTCAATATAATTCAAGCTTTTTTACTGAGTGCTAGCACAAGACCTATAAGAAGACAGCAAGTTAACGATATAGAGCAAGTTTACAAAACATTTAAACCCATTATACTTAAATCATGGAAATGGAAGTTTGAAGATCAGACGAACGATATGGATTTTTGTGACGTCGTATCTGAATGTATGGAAAAACTGATTAATAGTAATAAACTAATGTTTACCTCAATTTCAGACACCTATTACAATTTAATATCTTGGGAGATGATTGATAATTTTGGCCGATTTCACCTTTATAGAGTGCGTGAACCAGCAAGATATGTGTATAGAGTGATGTACTTTACTCGCGGTTCGACTGTTCTGTCCTCATTGAATAGACATATACATAAGATGACAGATAATGGTCTTATATCTCATCACATACAGACGATGGAATTCCAAGCTCGACTGAAATCGAAAATAAAGTATTACGATGGATATGACTCAACGGATATGTCTGAAATAAAAGAGCCATTTATTGTATTGCTACTCGGATACTTCATCTCTATTTTAGTTTTTGTTTATGAATGTTTTTCGAAAAAAGTATCACCTCAACAGTGATGCCTTTGTTTACATTTGCTTCGATAGAATTAATTCGAGCACTTTGCATTATAATGGACACTATTTTTGGAACACTTGGAAATCTGGATACTTTTACACCAATTAAATTGACAAATAAAACTGTTCTTAACATTTTGTTGTTTTATTGTTTTAATATTATATAAATAGTGATGGAAATTCATGAATTTTAATTGTTAATTTACGACGTGATCTCGGCAAAGAATGGAACACCCCTTCCTTTTCCACGGGTGCCGTAAGATGCGGCTAAGGGAGCTTAATGGTGGAAGGATAAGCAGCAGGGTATTTCTTAAAATATCACCAAAGTCTAACTGCGGTTGCCAATCTGCCTACCAAGCATAGCAACAACTGGCAAAATTCTTCCAAAAAAGGTGGAGGTCTATGTTCAGCAGTGGTCAGTTGACGGCTGATGATAAATCGTTACTTTGACATTTTTTTATTTTATTTATTTATATACTACAAACACAATATATATATTCATACAAACACACACACACACACACACACACACACACACACACAAGCGCGTCCACGCACACATACAGGAACACACATACCACAGTGTACATATTAGGTTCATATATATGTTACAACAAAAGAAACTATCTACTAATTACATTTTGAAACAAACAGTGATCGTTTTCAACATGCTAAAACACTATTACCTACTGTAATACGAGTATTTTAAGAAAATATAATACACAGGGATATGTTTATTGACCGGAATAATTAATGGCCTATATATCCTTATCCGTCCCATATAGTACGTGTATACCTAACTTCTTCAAGCGGGGGGAAGCGATTGCTAGCAATGCGTACTACTAATCCTATTGCTAGCAATATACCCTGTCAAGTTCATCCCCACGTGGTCTCCCCTGGAAAACATCGCGCTGAATTGCATTCATTATCACGAGGGATTAACTAACCATTCTCACTTGTCATCCCTTGCTCCACTAGCGTATACTGATAGCGCAGGCGAAATTACCATTCCATTATCATCCATTAAAAAAAAAAACTTCTTCACTAAGATGTAAGAAACAAATTCACTTTCACATCTATAATACTCATATCAGCATGTATTATTCCCATAAAGTCCCATATCCCCTACACTATCCTGATATTTTATTTACAGAATATAACCACTAGATGTCGATAAATCTTACCGTTTTACAACAATATGTGTCATATCCCTCTCAGTGCTAGAAAATATTGCCATATAAAAAAACATTATAATCTGAATCCGGACGTGGCAGGCGAAATATAGCTTGAAGCCGACCGCGGCGGGAAATTGGACGCCAGAAGGCGTATCTTTATCGATGTGAGACATGATCGAGTGGCTTGGTGCTGTGTAAACATCTATTTGAAATATCGCTATCTAGATATCTAGGAGGAAATATGCAAAAATCTGACCCAATCGTGGTTTGGTATAGGTACAAGACCACATGATATTAAGGTCTGAGAATTCAGGAAATTGCAGTGTCAAGAAAGGAGTTTAGACATTTATTTTTACACTATAAATGGTGTTACTAGCAACAAAATTTATTGTCCTAGTATATGGTGACTATTTTCGAAATTACTGTTTTATGGACCATAATAAACATAAAATTACAATAATTTTGACTTAAATCTATCAGAAAATTAGCTTATATTGATTCAAATAATACAGATTTCGCTGTAATATCAAATTGAAATTTTAATCCTAAGATTTTAAGATAGTTTTTAAGAAATGGCATCTCAGAATCGACCTAATCGATCTATGATTTAATTTGACGAGTGGCGCCATCTAGTACATATTGTAAAAAATAATGGAGGTGGTGTCCAAACGAAATAATCATTCAATGCAATTTTGTAATTATTATATTAAATAATTATATGAAAATAGCAATAAATATGTATCAATTTATTTAGCCACTCACCGATTACTATGGAACAGACATGTGAGCCTAGTGTAGTAATCACTGATAAGTTAATCGTGTACCCACATTTTTAGTTTAAATGAAGTTATTATTATTATAAATACACCAATTTTGTGAGAAAAAGTTTTTATCTTGATACTTCTATAGTTCATATTCTTAACATATTCTTTCTTCTTCAAAAGGGGGGTAAAGAGGTTTCTTCAGGGTCGGCAACGCGCGCGTAATACCTCTGGTATTGCAGGCGTTCATAGGCTACGGTAACCGCTTACCATCAGGTGGGCCGTATGCTTGTTTGCCACCTCAGTGGTATAAAAAAAAAAAAAAAAAACATATAGTGGTAAACAAGCCATTATGCATGTTTGATAGTAATCGATTACTGTAGCTTACGAATGGTGTAAGAAAATAAAGTTCAGTAATATTAAACAAAATTGGAATAGTGAATAAACTCATTCGATTATTTCTAATTAATTTTTATTAATATCAAAAGTGTTTTTTTTTTATGCAACTTAGAATGGCAAACAAGCTGACGGCCCACCTGATAGAAAGTGGTAACCGTCGCCTATAGACATGAGCCGTACCATGTACATAACAGAGTATACTGTTTTGCCTATAATACCCTTCATACGTTGCCTTTCCTGAAGACTTTGATATTATTCCTCTATACCCTGTAAATTTACTGTCATATCCCACCCTTTAAACCGAAACACAACTGCTTCACGGTAGAAACGCGAATTGGACAGAAGTGACCAAGCAATCAACATTTGTACAGTCTCCCTCTGGTGGTTTCCTTGAATTAATGAGTACGATATTTATAACTTTTGACAAAAACAAATTCCATTAAAAGTTGTTTTCAATATGATTGAAATCATGTCTATGGTTAGAAAACAGAGGCATGTAGCAGACTAGTCTTTTTGACCACCCTAAAAGTAAAAATAATACCCACCAAAGATGTAACTTTTAAATAAAAATTCTATACGAAATCTTTATTTCATCGTACAGTGAACCATCCATACCTTTCTCCATTAACGTCTTATATAATATTTAGGAAAAACAAATCGGCTTTTTCCGTCTAGTTAAAATACATGCATTCTGGTAGGCTTACTTGCCTAATAGAATTTCATATTAGTCCGGGAATTTGTCTCGCAAGACAGCGACATTCCAACGTTTTATTGTTCAACTTAGTCGAAATTGCTTCTCTAAGATATGATGCGGACTCTATGCTGGTAATTGATCCAGTATTATATCGCCTTTGGAAGTATCCAAATATCTTTTGTCATCGAGTACTTACTTAGAGGAAAGTAGATTTTTTCGCCAAAAAAATCAGCGACTTCAATTTATTTATTGTTACGTCGACAGTGTTATTTATTTTATTTATTCTTTATTGTACATACTGATAACATATAAAACAATGACAAAGATAATCAAATTTGATACAAAAGCGAGCTTAACTCTAAAAGAGTTCTCTTCCAGCAATACCCAAAGTGGAAAGGAGCATCAATGTCAGATATATCGGTAGTAATAGATCGATGTACAATAATGTACCTACAATAGTGTACAATAATACATATAGTTCTTTACAATACAACACTTAATATGAACATAATAATACATCATCATCATCATCATCATCATCACTATATCAGCATTCAACTGTCCACTGCTGATCATAAGCCTCCATTTGGGGGTTCTACCAGTGGTTGCCACGCTAGGCAGGCGGATTGGCAACCGCAGTCAGGCTTTAGAGATGTTTTAAGAGGTACGCTGCTGTCCATCCCTCGCCCTCCTTTAGTCAACTCTTACGACGGGAACAGAAGAGTTGGCCCAAATTAGATCCAAAGAATAAAGCATTTTAAGTATTGAAATTCTTACACTTTATTGTATAGATGGAGACGTAGACTTATCAGAGGGAGACTTTGTAATAGTCGTTTATTTGGGCACCTCTGTTCTGTTCGTGTTTCTATTGTGAAGTAGTTGTGTTTGCATGGCTGTGTTTCGGCTTGAAGGGTGGGATATGGCAGTGAATTTACAAGGTACAGAGGAATATTACCTGAGTACTCAGGAATGGCAAGGCATGGGGGGTATCATGGGCGACACAGTATACTCTGTTATGTCCATGGTATTGCTCATGTCTATAGGCGACGGTTACCACTTTCCCTCAGGTGGATCGTCAGCTTGTTTGCCAACCTAGCATAAGAAAAATAGTACATACAAGTTGCCCATTTCCATCCAAATCCGTTATTTAGACAATATATTTGTTTTACATATTCATTTTCAAATAATAGAAATTGTATGAATTTTGTCACAATAGACATTTTTGTTTTTAGCAAAGCAAAATCTACTACTTTAAATTTATCATTGAAAATTATCTAATTTTTTTTTATATGTTAGTTTACATATAATTGGTAGACAATGCAAACGTTGTCAGACTTCAGTACGATATGCACAGATACGCTCTTAATAATTTTCATCTATTTTCATAAGTAATAAATGAAAAGAGAAAACTAGTGAGACCAGCATTGGGGTGTTTGTTTTATAAATGGGATAAAGTTATTAATTAAATACATTCTGTAGTAGAAATTGAACTATCTCAAACTATTTTTATGAAGTCTTATATATATATATTACTATTATTATTATAAAGAGATACTAACAACTAGTTTAAACACTTAGTGGATGGTAATTGTTCCTATTTATGGATACAATGCAAGGTAAAGTAGATATGAAATGAAAAGAAAAACATATAAATGGAATAAACTAATAAATTAACAAGTATAAAGTCCATTAAATTTAATCAATGGTGCAAATGATTGATTATTTATAATTATTTTTCATTTATCATCACATATTTTTTAAGCCATTCAGGTCTTTAGTAATAAATAAACACCTCTCAGATTTATATCGACTTTATTGTGATTTTTATTATGTTACATTCAAACATTGGACACAAAAGAAATAATAGCTGAGCCAAATAATGTCGTACATTAAAATGCTATTAATTATTCATTTCCTTTTGTATCTTTTTTTTATTATAATATTGAACTAATGGATTGACTAATGGGATCTAACTTTTCATATGTGAAAAGTATTGCTTATCTATATATATATCGACCATTATTAATCACATCTATTTGATCATTGATTAATGATTCACTTGTAATCTGTAAAGGTGTTCATTATTTAATCACGTCTGGTCAGTTTATAAATAAAATAAACTGTACTAATAAAATAATCATAAACGTAGAGTCGTGCTTTTGTGACGATACCAATCTCCGTAATAATCAATATGTGGAACCATAATATTTATAGATTTTTCTATTTTTTATTATCTTTGACAGATGCTATGCAATTACCAATGTATAACGAAGATAATTTTTTGAGCATTTGCCTAGTAAAGATACTGGATGAAATTCTATCAACGAATTCATTCAAGGACGTGACACTGACAAACTCAAATGATATGCTTGTAAAAACTCTTAATGAGTTACAAAAATACAGGCTTATAACAAGATCGTATGTATGGGATAATCAGATGGTGTTTAATCAAATATATGTAATAATGAGTGAAACCTATGATGAATTTTATGATGGAATTGATCAATTGAAGCAAGACTTTTATTGGAACCCGAGAGCTAAGTTCATAATTATTATGAATAATATGTTAGAGTTTCTGGAGGAAACCTCAGATGTATTGATATATAATAATATGTATAATGTAGTTGTTGTTACAAGAACAAATGATACTATTAACGACTTTGCTGTATATGGGTTTTTACCTGTAACGGATGATTGTAACAAACCTAAAATAAAGATGCTACAGTTAATTTCAAATTGTACAGATGTTAATGATATAAACAATTTCATTTTTAAAGAAGGTCGTATAACTAGTAATTGCAAGATAAAATTGTTGACACGAGACTACGAGCCGTTTAGTTATTCTCCAAGTACAGGCGTATCTGGAATAGACGAGTATATGATAAAGTTATGGACACAAACTCGTAATATTACTGCTGAAATAGTAAATGTTAATAGCAGTGAAGTATTAGTTAATTTCGTAAGTAACTTCACTGATGATAATATTTTCCTTTCTGGTGATAATAACGATGCAATTGGAGCGTTCGGAGGATTTTCACTTAACCTTAAAAAAAGAACTGTACTGGAATACAGTTATCCATATATGATTGATCATGATATTGTCATATTAGCTCGAGCTCCTGATCTCGGGAAATGGGAAGTGATCATTCATCAGTTCAGTTCCTATATTGCAATTCTTTTGATTTGTCTGTTTATTATTTTTTGTATAATGACTTCGTCATTGCTAGTTTTTACTAAGAAAAGAAAAGACATTGTTCGAGACATACTTATAGTTTACGGACATTTTCTGATAACTATGTCAGTTAAGAAATCAAGTTCTCGGCTTGTGGCTCGAATTGTTTTATTGAGTTTATTGTTATTTGGCTTCCTAATGGCGAATATAGTTCAAGCTTTTTTACTAAGCGCGAGCACAAGCCCCATTGAAAGGCAGCAAGTCAGTGATTTGGAGGATGTTTACAAGAGGTTTAGACCTATTATACTGAAAACTTGGCAATGGAAGATTGATTATACATTAAACGACTCAGATTATTGTGATGTCTTATCTCGTTGTATCGAAAAATTGATTAACAGTAATGAACTTATATATACCATAGTATCTGATACATACTATAACATACTAGCTTGGGAGGTCATTGATAATCTAGGACATTTCCAGCTTTACAGATTGCGTGAAGCACAGAAGTATCTATATAGAGTCATGTATTTTTCTCGTGGATCGACTGTTATATCCTCGTTGAATAAACATATAGAGTGGATGAGAGAAAGTGGTCTTCTGATTCACCATATCAAGTTCATGGAATTTGAAGCGCGACTGAAATCTAAAGTAAAATTACCAGATGGTTATAATTCAACTGACATGTCTGAAATAAGGGAACCATTCATTATATTGTTATTTGGATATTTTTTGTCTATAATAGTCTTTATTTACGAATGTAGATCTAAAAGAACAGTACGAGTATAATTAGCTACTATGTTTTCTTTGTAAAAAATAGTTTGGGTCTTTCTCATGTACTCAGAATTCAGAATTGTGTTTCAAATCATTGTATTAAACATTATAAATACGGCTATTGTTTTATTGTTTTTTCTATTGTAGTAAATATTTCTATTAATTAAACAATTACAATTCTTCTTTTATTTATAAATAGTAAAATTATAATTCATAATTATAATACATGTGTGACATGGCTTGAAGATTTTGTTTTTTTTTTTGGTGTTTAATTTGAAAATATATTCGTCTGACATGATTTGCATCTCTATTTATTTATTAGCTATCCTTGTTTAGATATTTCTTTTTACACCATAGTAGCATTGATTCATTTTTTCATTCATATCAGCCCCTAACTGTCCTTTTGATATAATCCTTTTGATATAATGTTGTACCTAAATAAACTAACTACTGGTATATTATCGTACTACTATACGCCTCGGCTCTGTCTGCTTGGTTTAGTAGTTTTTGCGTGAATGAGTAATAAACATCCATGCATTCATCCATTCATCCATATATCGTTACAACGTTTTGCATTTATTACATTTTTAATAATACATACATTACAGTAGAGATATTAAATTTTTGGTGAGCAATTTTTAAATTCTTCTACTACAATATTTAAACACTAAAGTTTGTAAGGTGGTACACCTGTGAGGTGTGTCGTTGTTAATGTTTCAAGTAAAAACTATTCTACGGATTTTAATGAAGTTTGGTACCCGGGTTTTTTTTTTAATGGATGATAATGGAATGGCAACCCCGCCTGCGCTATCGGTATACACCAGTGGAGCACCAGTGAGGGATGACAGGTGAGAATGAAGCAGGTCAGTTAGCCCATCCTGACAAATTCAACAACGAATCAATCATGTTTAGAGTCTGTACAGTCTGCCCCCACTCCGCCCGCATCGACGCTATCACTGGTTCTGCGAGCCACATCTCGCAATACGAGAAGAGACGCCGTTACGAAGAAGAGTACAGAAGACTGCCGTATGAAGTCGAAACAATTGTCGGAACGGAACGGACAATTGTCGCACGCACGCACGCACGCACGCACGCACGCACGCACGCACGCACGCACTCACGCACGCAAGCACGCACGCACACACATACACACACATACATATAATATCATCATCGTCATCATCTCAGCCGTTATTTATCCACTGTTCAGCAGTGGCTATAGCATAGGCCTAAAAATAAACACGAGTAAAATGGACCAGATAGAAACAATTTTTTTACAAAACCTCTCTCTCTGTGAAAGTTCTCTAGAGTTCATTTTAATTTATCATATAATTAACAAATAAAACTTCTAATACTGTAATTTTATATCATTAGGCACTAATTATAGATAATTCTCAACACGAACTTCCAAATAATTTAGAAATTGTAAAAAAAAATAATTGCTCCTGTATTGTATTTGCTTTCCATTAATTTTCATCCATTAAGCTGTAGATAATAATTACCTTAAACTTTGATCAAAAGGTGTCGTACATTAAAAACCTATTATGTGATTGTATTATTATGGTATAATAGAAATAGAATTGAAAATCGAAAGTGGTTTGGGAAAACTTTTGGGGTTCGATTGAAACATGGTATTTTTATAAGTGTAAAATATAGATATATACAACAGGATGCGAGTAGAAAACGCTTCGTAGTAATTCTATAAGAGTTTTAATTAAAAAGAAATAGGATTCTGTCTTAGAGAGATAATTGTGATCTATAAAAGAACCGAAAACAGTTCTTGTCTTGAATTATAGCAAAACTAGTTATTTTCAATTAAAAAATAAACTACCGAAACGTATTTGATAAACTTAAAAAAAAAAATCCAAATTAGTTTACAATTGACGGAGTTATGCAGTAATAAATATAGTAAAATACAAGCGAATTTAGATACGCCTTCTTTTTGAAATTAGTTGAAAATCATTTGTACTTCGATTACTCCAAATGTCAGCAAACTAACACCCAACTAATTGACTCTTTTTTTTTTATACAACTTAGATGGCAAACAAGCTGACGGCCCACCTGATGGAAAGTGGTAACCGTCGCCTATAGACACGAGCAGCACCATGGACATAACAGAGTATACTGTTTCGCCCAAGATACCCCCCCTGCGTTGCCATTCCTGAGGACTCAGGTGTTATTCCTCTATACACTCTAAAACTGCTATATCTCACCCTTCAAACCGAAACACAGCTATGCAAACACAACTGCTTCACGGTTGAAACACGAATGGGACAGAGGTACCCAAGCAATCGACTTAACTTGGGGGAAAGCGATTGTTAGTAATGGGGTCAGAAAGTTCATTTGCTAGCAACTAACACAAACTAATACACTTGATAGAGTATATAAAATCAACCTCTACGTGGTTTCCTTTGCAAACCATGGTGGTTAATTTCTGGTGAATTCAAATTTAACTAGTGTATATAAAGAAGAAGAGGAAGACCGAGGAATAACTACATGGGACAGATAAAATAAATACTAGGTATCACGTCGTATAGGGAGGTCAAGGATATGGCCTAAGCTAAAACTAGCTGGAAGAAGATGCATGAATTAGTTGCACCGATAAGAGGAAACTAAGAAGATATTAAGACTTATAATCGAGAAAGTTTATTATTTTAATTTCAATAACATCATTTCTGCTTGCTTCAAATATCAATAACTAAGGAAACTTTCAAATTGATGGCGCTAGAAAAGAGCTGCTATCAAAATATGCATCTTAGAACATGGTTTTACTCATAAAACACCGAAATCGAATAAGGAAGACTTACGCTTGGATTAGTTATATGGGCATTCATGATAAATGATCATTGTAAATACACATCAATCGTAATCAATAAAACTTTAATTAGATAAGAAGTGATTTATGATTGTGTAAGTGTAGTAAATAGTAATAGCCAAAGCGTTACTACAGTTGCAGTCTTGTCGTGTTGCAGTATTAATTGTCTTGGAATTAGTTTATTTAAAAATGCTGTGTTATAGGATTTACATCTTTTATTTTTTATTTTATAAAAGTATCGCCGTTCTCCGTATGACAGTTGAAAATGATTATAATAATTTAAATATATGTGTAGCAAAAGTATTAAAAAAATTAAAATCAAGAAATCAAGTAACAGATGTCACCTTGACTAATGCTAATGATTTACTTTTCAAAAATCTTATCACTGTTCAAGGATTGAGATTTATCACCAGATCATTTATAGGGGAAAATCAAACTGATTTCAATGAAATGTATGTAATCATGAGTGAAGATTACGATGAACTTTACAGTGGAATCAATCAACTACAACAAGATATTTACTGGAATCCCAGAGCTAAATTTGTAATTATTATTAATAATGATATAAGCAGTCTAGAAGAAATCTCAAATTTACTTATATTTAATAACATTTTCAATGCAATTGTTATTGTAAGATCTAAAAAAACGGTCGATGACATCTTACTATATGGATTTTTCCCAGAACTCGATGACTGCAACCGTCCTAAAATAAAGAGGTTGCAATTGTTATCCAATTGTACACATTTTAATGAAATCGACATTTTTCGCTTCAAACCAAATAAAACAATGAAAAATTGTCCGATCAAATTGTATACACGTAATCATTGGCCTTTTATTTACATTCCGAAAACAAATATACTAGGTGTGGATGAGTATATTTTTGATTTATGGAAACAAATTCACAATATTAGCGTGGAATTAGTCAATACTGGAAATAGTACAGTGATAGAAAAAATTCTTAGTAACTTCACTCAGAGAAATGTTTACCGTTCTGAAGAATTTCCAGTTGGAATATGTGGTGGATTTGAACTTAAATTAAATACTGCAAAAGTGATGGATTTCAGTTATCCTTATTTGATTGATCATGTAGTTATAATTGTAGCCCACGCTCCCCGTCTTCGTAAGTGGGAAGCTATTATATACCGATTCAGTCAATACACTGCGTTTCTGTCATGTATTTTATTCGTAGTTTTCTGTATTTTATCTTCATTATTATTAATATTTAATAATAAAAGATATGACATTGTTCGCAACGTATTGATCGTTTATGGATATTTTTTAACAAACATTAATGTTAAGAAAATTAATACTAGATTTGTGCCCCGAATTGTTTTGTTGAGTTTGTTGATATTTGTATTTCTTATGGCGAATATAATTCAAGCTTTCTTGTTTAGTGCAAATACAAGGCCAATTATAGGTCAACAAGTTAATACTTTAGAAGATATTTATAGTACATACAAACCTATTATAATGAAACCCTGGGAGTCTCATTTTCAGTATCGATTAAACAACACAGAAATTTGTTTTAATATTACTGATTGTGTCCAGCATATTATAGTTAGAAACGATGAACGGATATTTACTACAGCTTCCGATACTTACTATCGTGTTTTAGCATGGAAAATGGTTGACAAATATGGTCATTCTCAACTTTATAAAGTACGTGAACCAGCAGTGCTTTTATTAAGAGCCATGTATTTTTCACGTGGTTCAATTTTCAGAGAATCTTTCGATAAACATACACGTGCAATATTAGAAAGTGGGCTGATACATCATCATTTAGACACAATGAGATTCCAGGCTCGATTGAAATCCAAACTTAAATATTGGACTGGATTTGTTCCTAACAATTTGTTTGAATTAAAAGAACCTTATGTAATACTTCTTGCTGGATATATTCTGTCGACGGCTGTGTTTGTGTATGAATGTAAAAATAAAAAAGGTTTACAATAATACTTTGTATTACGTTTTATATTAACACTATAATAAGGACTAAATGCTTTAAATAATCTCCAAAAATATATATTTTTATTTTGTTTAGATTCACAAATTAACATTGACGCTTCTTTCCACATTGGATTTGCTAGCAGAGAACTCTTGCAGTATTAAGTTCAGCCTTTATACACTTGCTTTCCAAAGTCCTGTCTTTTTAAAATCCTTTGTCAATTTTGTATATATTATTAGTATGTACAATAAAGTATAAATAAATTATAAACACGTGTATGTTATATTTATCTTTTTTATTGGAAAAATCTACATTGTATTTGATATTTTACGTAAAGCCGTTACATAGAATAGAGCGTTGACATAATTATAGCGTTCCATTGTGCTTGGGAATAGGAGATGAAATGATGAGAAGATTTTTAATAGTTCTTTTTCAGCTTTCGTAAATGGATTGATACAGAGAAAATAAACTATACAAAATATTCTAGTACTATGATTGACCATAGATGAATGTAATAAATTGTTAAAATATAGAATTGTTAATTTAATAGTAATTTTATTACAGATTAAGAAATAAATCAGATCTATATTTTTGTGTGATATACTGTATGTAAATATAATTATACATATTACATTAATATAATAATACATAAGAAAATTGCATTTATTCAATTTGAAACCTCTTCCCTAAAAGTAAAGTATTAAAACATGGAAATAAATTACATACAATTTCGTTTTTCTTTTTCGTTTCGTTATTAATTTGAGTTAATTACACTCTACATTAAAGTATAAATAAATAATTGAATAAAAGAAATGATCCTAGTCAAATAATGATATATCTTTCCTTACATATTTGCGTGCACTAGAATATTGTTGATTGGTGCTGTTTAAAAAAATTTTTTTCATTAATAGGCGATGATGATGAAATAATAAGTATTCTTTAATAATAAATAAAAGATTGTTATTGCTTCAGTCACTTTACACTTCACCAGAGGGAGACTTTGTACAAAAGTCGATTGTTTGGGTACCTCTGTCCCATTCGGGTTTCTACCGTGAAGCAGTTGTGTTTGCATGGCTGTGTTTCGGTTTGAAGGGTGGGACATGGCGTGAATTTACTGGGTACAGAGGAATAACACCTGAGTGTGGGGGGTATCATGGGCGAAACAGTATACTCTGTTATGTCCATGGTACTGCTCATGTCTATAGGCGACGGTTACCACTTTCCATCAGGTGGGCCGTCAGCTTGTTTGCCATTCTAAGTTGTATAAAAAAAAGTCAAATTTAGAATATATATACATATATACCCGCAGTTAGGCTTTAGTGATGTTTTAAGATATATATATGTGCTTATATATATATAACTTTCAGAATACGGAATCGTGCCTCAGTAAGTAGATGTAACTCCTCAACAAACAGGAATTGAAAGAAATTTTACCACCTTTAATAATAACAAAATTAATATGGAAATAACATGAAAGTTATAAAACTTGCACTGACTTAACTCACTTTTCTAATTTAAACAAAGTAATTTAAGTACAGTAATTTGAATACGGTTAGGATATAGAGGTACATCTGTCCTATGAAAGACTTTGATATCTTTTGTACAAAGTCTCTCTAATGGAAATAGAAAACTCCATTCTTTCAGCAAGACTGATTTTGTAAACATTCCTTTACATACATGCCTTTACAATGTATTTACTAACATTGTAGTTATCCATTAAGCACTAAAGAATATGATTATCACAGAAACTAACCAAATACATTAAAATTTATTACTCGTTTAAAATTACTTTGTATATGAAATAATTATACGATAATGATACGAGATACAGTCCGTACTGCCACCACAATTTGCATTATTATACAGAAGGCAGTTTGTTTATATACATGTAACTATAAAAAATAAAACAAATAAATTGAGATAAATGCACCTACGAACAACATAATGTCTTTTAGATACATTACATTTAAAATATTTGAGTTTAGAATGCAGAATCGTTGAAACAAGGAGACTTTTCCAAATAGAGAAAGAAAGAAAGAGAGGGAGATAAAATGTGAATGTGAATGAAATAAAAGGTCTTTACGTGTCTACCCCACAAGGTTCCAGCATGAAGATAGATTTTAAATTATATCGTAGATCGAGTACTAAGAGAATTCCTGAAATTCGCACAAAATCGAGAAGTAACAGATTTCTATGGCCGAAACCGCGGGCAGTGGTTAGTTTACACATAAAATAATATATGTGCTTTTAAAATTTATCGCCCATCATATTTTTTTCTTTTAATGGAAAAAAAATACCTTCTCTGTCAGTATTAGTGAAACTTCTAAAGGATATTGATTTACCACGTGGATTCAAAGGGAATAACCTACCAAGAACAAACATATAAGCTTATATGTTTAAAATAACTATGACGGTAGGCGAAGTATAGTTTTTAAAAAATTGGCAAAAAAATAAAAAAAAAAAACTAGAATATATATATATAATTTCAATAAGTACATTGCATAAACTAATTAAAAGAAGCATCTAGAGCATATTTTATCACATAATCAAGTTTAAAATCTCCAACTTAATATTTTGCGATAAAAGTGAAATTGTAAGCAAAAGTCATAATGACAACCATTTATTCGTGATTGGAAAATATTATTTCAATTCTGAAGTGCATTTTAGAATGATATAAATTATCTTGTTCATCCAAAAACGACTTATTGCTTAAATTGTACTACTCACGAAAATGTGGTGTTGGAGGCTATGTGTATTTTATTTTTTAATTTATAAAAGTGACGCCATTCTAAAAATGTCAGCTAATAATGAAGGTGATGATTTAAACGTATGTATAACAAGAGTATTAAATAAAATAATATCAATGAATCGAGTAACAGATGTTATATTGACGAATTCTAATGATTATCTTATAAAAGTTCTTAATAATATAAAAGGGTTAAGATTTATAGTTAGATCATTTTTTTGGGAAAATCGAATTGATTATAACACGTTATATGTAATCATGAGTGAGAACTATGACGAACTTTATAGCGGAATCTTTCAACTGCAACAAGATATTTATTGGAATCCTAGAGCTAAGTTTGTAATCATTGTTAATGACGAAATGGATGGATTTCGAACCGTAAAAGAAATATCAAATTTAATTATAATAAACAACATTTTTAATGTAGTTCTTATTGTAAGAAATAACAATACTTTAGATGATTTTTCAATGTATGGCTTTCTACCAGAAATGGATTCTTGTAATCAGCCTAAAGAGAAAAAATTACAGCTATTAGGTAGTTGTGCATATTTTAATGAAATCGAGACTTTTACATTTGAAACAAATGAAACGATGAACAATTGTACAATAAAATTATACACAGGTAACAATGAACCTTTCACTTATATTCCAAAAACAGAGATAACAGGAATAGATCAATATCTTTTTGATTTATGGACACAAAGTCGTCATATGAACATAGAATTTGTTGATACTGGAAATAGTACACCGATAGAAAAATTCATTCATAACTTCACCGAGGGAGAAGCATTCCGCACTGAAGATGATCGTCATCCAGCTGGAATATGTGGTGGTTTTGAACTTAGAATGCATACAGCAAGATTATTAGATTATAGTTACCCTTATATGGTTGATCATATTGCTATAGTTACAGCTCGCGCACCCCGTCTTGGTAGATGGGAAGCTATTACAAATCAATTCAGTTGCTACTTTATTATTCTTTTATGCGTCCTGTTTATAATTTTCTGCGTGCTGTCTTCACTATTATTAATTTTCAACAGTAAAAAATGTGATATTGTTCGAGATATGTTAATAGTGTTCGGATACTTTTGCACTAATATTAATGTCAAAAAAATTAATACTAGATTTGTAGCCCGAATCGTCTTTTTGAGTTTATTGATATTTGTGTTTCTTATGGCAAACATAATTCAATCTTTTTTATTTAGTGCAAACACAAGACCTATTGCAAGCAAGCAAATTAATTCATTAAAAGCTATCTATAAATCACACAAACCCATTATATTAAAATTCTGGAAACCTCATTTTAAACGTCAGCTTAACAATTTAGAGTTCTGCAACATCATACTTGATTGTACACAACATGTACTCAAAAGCAATGTACCATCATTTACAACAGTATCTGATACTTACTACGAGATTTTGGCTTGGGAGATTGTTGACAATCGTGGTCAATTCCGGCTGTATAATGTTCGAGAACCAGCAGTATTTTTGTATCGGGTTATATATTTCTCTCGTGGTTCGACTTTAAGAGGCCCTTTCAATAGACATATACAAATGGTATCTGAGAGTGGTCTATTAACTCATCATATTCATATGATGAGATACCACGCTCGGTTGGTGTCTAAAGCAAAGTATTGGAACGGTTACAGCGCTGAAAGTTTATCTGACATGAAAGGATCTTACATCATACTGATTGTTGGGTATATTGTGTCTACAGTTGTGTTTGTTTGTGAACGCAGCAGAAAATGTGTTAGTGTAAATTTTAAACGTGTATTAAACTAATATTATGAAGCATTAAAATATTTACCAGAGGGAGACTTTATACAAAAGTCGATTGCTTGGGTACCTCTGTCCTATTCGTGTTTCAACCGTGAAGCAGTTGTGTTTGCATGGCTGTGTTTCGGTTTGAAGGGTGGGATATGGCGTGAATTTACTGGGTACAGAGGAATAACATCTGAGTCCTCAGGAATGGCAACGCATGGGGGGTATCATGGGCGAAACAGTATACTCTGTTATGTTCATGGTACTGCCCATGTCTATAGGCAATGGTTACCACTTTCCATCAGGTGGGCCGTCAGCTTGTTTGCCATTTTAAGTTGTATAAAAAAAAATCTCTAAAAATATATTCTTGATAGCCACGATATATCGTTTACAAATAAAGCACCCAAACTCGTAATTTTTGAATAAGGTATGTAATAATAAGCGAAAAATAATTAAAAAATATAATTAGATATGTATATTAATTAAATTTATAAAATATATAAATATAGTAATAATTATTATGAACATTTTTTTTATGATCTGAAGTCTCTCCTGTTTGAACAAGATGGCTGACTAGTTTGGCACGAGGGATCAATAATAAAACGCAGCCATAGTTCTTGGCATTTCGTCTATTGCTTTTTTTTTTTTAACTTTTTCTCTAAATTACTAAACGTTAAGAGTATAAGTTCTCTTTCCGGGAATATAACATTCTTTTTTTGATTGATCTCATTCATGGACCACGTCATCTTTGTGTTTGCTCAGGATGCTGTGAAAAAAATATGTAATTTTGGCATTAGCTTGTGTTTATAAAGACATACTGGTTATTCATTGATGGATTTGTATACATCTGACATGTTTTGCTAACAGCGTGCAAAATAATTTTCCAAGGCAGTTTTAAGTGCCTTTTGTATTTTATTTTGTGACTAGTTATATCCCGTGTCTATATCTACATGATTCAGAAAGCACGTAGTGTATCGTATCTGCTTAATTAGGATATAACCTACCTGTACATCAAAATTAATTTAAATTCGTTCAATAGTTTTTGTGTGATTTACAAAGAAAAGTAATTTACATCAATTCTTACAATTTTTTTTTTATATTTATAACATAGGACTAGTGTTATACAATATATACTTAAATTCAATAAAAAAATTGAACAGTTTGACTTTCTTTGACTGATTTATTAATTAAATTTATTATTTTTATTAAAACCTTATTGTAATTCAAATGTAAGTATGTAATCAAATATATAAAATTCTCGTGTGCCGGTGTTTGTTACCAAACTCCTCCGAAACGGCTTTACCGATTTTTATGAAATTTTGTGTGCATATTGGGTAGGTCTGAGAATCGGCCAACATCTATTTTTCATACCCGTCAATGATAAGGGTGACCCACCCCAAAATATTTATTTTTTATTTTTTGACAATTTTTTTTATTTTCATTTCATTATAATTTAGCATTGAAAAATACATACAACTTTAAATTTTCATCGTTTAACGATCACCCCTTTATTTTAATCGCGATTTTCATATTTCGCAATAAGTGGTAAAACAACGTTTACGGGGTCGGCTAGTAAAATTATAAAATACTAGCTGACCAGGTAAACGTTGTTTTACCATATACATTATTTCTAGAACTATACATGGAAATATATCGTAATACAATTATTATTTTCGATTGCCATCTTGCAACCCTATTAGTATGTAATATAAAAATCACGAAAATTTGAAGTTGTATGTATTTTTCAATGTTAAAGCATAAAAAAAAAATATGTCAAAAAACTGAAGGATCTGACCCTTATCATTGAGGGGTATGAAAAATAGATGTTGGCCGATTCTCAGACCTACCCAATATGCACACAAAATTTCATAAGCATCGGTAAAGCCGTTTCGGAGGAGTTTGGTAACAAACACCGTGGCACGAGAATTTTATATATTAGATATATTTATTGTGAATTGATTTATGTTATATATACCTTATAATTATTACCTAAATCAGAACTATATACAGATATATTTTAACAATAGATATTGTACCAGAGGAAGACTTTATACAAAAGTCTTTTGCTTTGGTACCTCTGTCCTATTCGTTTTTTTTTTTTTTTTTATAAAACTTAGAATGGCAAACAAGCTGACGGCCCACCTGATGGAAAGTGGTAACCGTCGCCTATAGACATGAGCAGTACCATGGACATAACAGAGTATACTGTTTCGCCCATGATACCCCCCATGCGTTGCCATTCCTGAGGACTCAGGTGTTATTCCTCTGTACCCAGTAAATTCACGCCATTCGTGTTTCAACCGTAAAGCAGTTGTGTTTGTATGGCTGTGTTTCGGTTTGAATGGTGGGATATGGCGTGAATTTACAGAGTACAGGGGAATAACACCTGAGTCCTCAGGAATTGCAACGCATGGGAGGTATCATGGGCGAAACACTATACTCTGTTATGTCCATGGTACTGCTCATGTCTATAGGCGACGGTTACCACTTTCAATCAGGTGGGCCGTCAGCTTGTTTGTCACTCTAAGTTGTATAAAAAATATACATTTAAATTATGATATTTCAAATATTATTCACTCATTAAAATTATATCCGTAAAATTGTTCAAATATTGTTGTCTATGTTTGTAGAAAGTTCAATGTACTTTTTTATATAAAACAATAAATCTTTGTTGTGTATTTGATATAATATGTATATTTTCCTTACAAATTAAAGAAACATACTACGGAAGTCGCAGACCAAATACTGATTAGCGGGGGCAAAAGGGATTGTTAGTAATGGAGACTAAGAATCCCATTGCTAGCAATATATCCAACCAGGTCGACCTCCTCGCGGTTCCCCCTGGAAACTATCAGGATTAATTCCTGATGAATTCATCATTATGGGCTAATTGGTCTGTTTTCATCCTCATCGATCACCCTTCACTGGTGCCCCGCCAGCGTATCCCATTAGCGCAGGCGGGGTTACCACTCCATTTTTATCCAATAAAAAAAATACTGATTAGCGACTTCGTTAAATCAAAAAGGACTTGGCCTCTTTTGAGGTCATATAGAAAGTGTTCAGTGTCATTCATCCTTCCAATATTACCCAATCGTTAATTATTATGGCGGTATGCACCATAGCAATAATATTACATAAGGAATGACACCATATAATTAATCTAAGCATCATAATTTTCTTCAATAACTCCGCTGATTACCAATTAACTCGCAGTCAGTTCAATTCAAAGAGAAAGCCGCCCTGGCGCGAGGGGAGGGCGCGGGGGTACGGGGAGAGGACAGTGACAAATGGCGGGAATATTTCAAGCGGCTCGGGTCAGCCGTCTGCCGAGTTCTAGCAACTGCCATCCTTTAAACTTTACGTAATTGCCTACTTGATAGTTTTGGCTCTTTTTTTTTTTTTCTTCAGATTTTTCACTTCCACAAACTAATAAGGATTTAATTTAAGATTCTCCGTACTGAAGACTGGCAATGTTGATTTTATTTTAAACAATTTTTAATATTTCTTAATTATTATTGAAAAAAATATATCTAACAGTGATTAAAATGTTAATTATTGAATTTACATATTATTATTAAATTATTTGAATTTACCAGAGGGAGACTTTGTACAAAAGTCGATTGCTTGGGTACCTCTGTCCCATTCGTGTTTCAACCGTGAAGCGGTTGTGTTTGCATGGCTGTGTTTCGGTTTGAAAGAGGGGATATGGCGTGAATTTACTGGCTACAGAGGAATAACACCTGAGTCCTCAGGAATGGCAACGCATGGGGGGTATCATGGGCGAAACAGTATACTCTGTTATGTCCATGGTACTGCTCATGTCTATAGGCGACGGTTACCACATTCCATCATGTGGGCTGTCATGTTGTTTGCCATTCATGTTATTCCTCTGTACTCTGTAAATTCACGCCACATCCGAAACGCAGCCATGCAAACACAACTGCTTCACGGTAGAAACACGAATGGGACAGAGGTACCCAAGCAATCGACTTTTGTACAAAGTCTCCCTCTGGTCAAGTCGACTCGATTTTGAGGCTCGAAATATATATAATCTAAGATTCTTATGAATTTGATTTTAGACTATTAATACCAAAAATTTTTACCAAACATTCTCTTAACGTACATTTAAAACAATCGAATGAAAGCGTCGTAAATTATGTCGAGCTTCAATAAAATTCAA
Organism: Galleria mellonella; assembly: GCF_026898425.1. Classification (NCBI taxonomy): domain Eukaryota; kingdom Metazoa; phylum Arthropoda; class Insecta; order Lepidoptera; family Pyralidae; genus Galleria; species Galleria mellonella. The sequence continues at coordinate 597,063 of NW_026441984.1, read as the reverse complement.
ATAAAATATCACTGTTCTTTGTGAAGCCAATGAGGTTAAATTTAGCACATTTTCCTGAATCTGAACTTTAGTGAAACTAATTTGAAAGTTCCAGTTTAAAAATACAACTGTAGCATTCAAAAGTTAGCCCGCAACGCAGATGTGTCCGCCATTTTGAGTTATGGTTATCCCGTTGTTTAATGTTTTAACAGTATTTTTACATAAAATTTGCATTTATTCTTAAAACATTGCTCGAGCCTGACTGCAGTTGCCAATCCGCCTTCTTAGTGTTTTTTTTTATGTAACTTAGAATGGCAAACAAGCTGACGGCCTACCTGTGGAGAGTGTAGCAACCACTGGTAGAATTCCCCATTTTGGGGGAGATTTGTATTCAGCAGTGGACAGTAAACGGACGACATGATGATGGTGATACTTAACATTTAACACTTCTCTCTCTCTCTCTCTCTCTCTCTCTCTCTGTGTGTGTGTGTGTGTGTGTGTGTGTGTGTGTGTGTGTGTGTATTTCTCTAAATAAATAAGTTACTATCATAGTTATATCATGGCAACACTTAGCATTTTTTTTTACTGTTGAATGGAATCCCGTGTGTGATCACGATCTCACGTGATAGAAAGCTATGATGTCCAAGATGTCCACTAATACCAGTGGACCCACGATATATTTACAGAAACATCGTTTCAACCATTATCCGTCCACTGCTGGATATAAGCCTCCCCCATAGACTGCCGTAAAGAACGGTCCTGAGTCACCTGCATCTACTGACTCCCTGCAATGCATTTCAGGTCGTCACTCCATCTAGTGGGGGTTGTCCTTCACTAAGTTTGGCCGTACGCGATCGTCATTCAAGAACCTTTCTTCTCTATCGGTTGTCGGTTCTTCGAGCTATGTGACCAGCCTATTGCTACTTCAGCTTACTTATCCTTTAGGCTATGTCGGTTATTTTGGTTCTTTTGCGGATATCCTCGTTTCGGATTCTATCACGCAAAGAAACTCCGAGCATAGCCTTCTCTATAGAGTAATTTGTAGCTTTTGCATACGGGTGATCGTGTAGCACCAAGTTTCGGTTCCGTAAGTCATCACTGGCAACACGCACTGGTTTAAAACCTTCGTCTTCAAATTCTGAGTTTAGATTTTAGATATTGGATAGAAACATAGTCTTATAATATTTTTACCTACTTTTTAATATATCCATTGTATTGTATTGTAAAATCTTTATTGTACATAACTCCGATTAAACACTGGTAAATAATTTAATATACAATGGCGGACTTATCCCATAATGGGATCTCTTACAGTCAACCTTAGAGAAGCTGAAAGAAAACTGTAGAATGTATAAGGAATGTAGAATGTAGAATCCATTTTTACATTTTAATTACGCGGTAGGTAATTAGAATCACAGCGTTGGATCTACGAGGCTTTTTCGATGTGAAATACGTGCCTCAACTTTGGGAGGTAGTGAGATAAATATCTCTGTAAGTGGGTCGGACTTTTGCCAGTCATCCTGGCCTTTCTGAGTATTATAGCTAATGACGATGGAAATCAATGATTCTCTACGAATAGTATATATACGAATCGAAGTCATTAGTATCATTTTATCATTTTAAGTTTCCTCAAAGAAACAGAGCATGTGCAGTTAACAGTAAAATAAGGAAGGTTAACAAGTTTTTGTAGTTTTCAACTAATATTTCTTTGGAGAGAATATCGTGTTTTAGTTTTTGAAATTTAATTTTCAGATTTATCCTTTTTTTATGCAACTTAAAATAGAAAACAAGCTGACGGCCCACCTGATGGAAAGTGGTAATCATCGCCTTTAGACCGCAAATACCATAGATATAACAGGGTATACTGTTTCGCCCATGATACGCCCCATGTGTTGCCATTCCTGAGGACTCAGGTGTTTTCTCCTGTACCCAGTAAATTCACGCCATATCCCACCCTTAACACCGAAACAAAGCCATGCAAACACAACTGTTTCAATGTATAAACACGAATGAGACAGAGATGCCCAAGCAAAGGACTTTTGTACAAAGTCTCCCTCTGGTGAGACTGTCATACTATAAACCAAGGTTCTTAACTAGCCTGTTAGTAATATTTGTCCCTTACAGGGAAATACTTGTTTACAGTAGTGGAGAATTATTAAGTAGGTAGGATAAGGTATACTAATCCCTTTAACGTACGGCGTGATGCTTTATCAAAAAAACGTCTTATTTACGACATAATTTTTTTTAACAATTTACCTTTTGTTATTCAAGTATTGCGTCTTATTAAATAAAAAAATAGGAGCCAAATAAATGGCTTTCGACAAACTCTTTCTTTTATATCTAAGGAATATTTTGTATATTAAACTTGGCAATGCGATCATTTAAATTATAATTATTAATTACTTAATTCTCATTTTTATCTCATTTCCTTTATTTTTATACTAAATATACTCGTAAGTTATGTAAGCGACATGATTTATGACAGCATAATATAAATTCAATCTTTTCGTATATAATGATAATCTTTCCCGTGAAGTCCCAGTATAGAATAGGCCACCTCTTCCATTCTTGTGGGTGTCGTAAGAGGCGACTAAGGAAAGACAAGGGTTGAGCAGCAATGTCCCTTTTGAAGCATGTCCAAAGCCTGACTGTCGAGAGAAAGTACAAAAGTCGATTGCTTGGGTACCTCTGTCCTATTAGTGTTTCTACCGTGAAGCAGTTGTGTTTGCATGGCTGTGTTTCGGTTTGTAGGATGGGATATGGCGTGAGTTTACAGAGTACAGAGGAATAACACCTGAGTCCTCAGGAATGGCAACGCATGGGGGGTATCATGGGCGAAACAGTATACTCTGTTATGTCCATGGTACTGCGCATATCTACAGGCGACGGTTACCACTTTCCATCAGAGGGGCCGTTAGCTAAGTTGTATAAAAAAAAAAAAACATTATGAGTGGCCTTAGTTAATATTTCTATTTTTAACAGGACAACCATTTGTTTATTTATTTTCTCACTAACAAAATATTGTATATCTCGCAGTGCTTATGTTAAGAGTTCGGATATAACCCCAAAAGATATTTAATATTCCAACGGCATCCAGCTATATACGAGACCTCAGAGAGCGTAGCGTCGTCAAAGATTCAATTTTCAATTGAAACCCAATTTATTTGCAATAAAATATGATGCTTCCCGGTAAAAATGACGGTTCGACCGGCCGAGAAGTATTTTTATGATATTACCCAAAATTAAATAATTTTTGTACCATTCAATTTAGTTTTATTGCCCATATAAAATATTTGGATATTTTTTTTAAAGTACTTAATAACAATATCTTGGAAACGTCAATTATCATAGGATTTTTATATCATGCAATTTAGAATGGGAAAACAATCAGACTTTTAGAGATGTTTAAAGAGAGACCCTGCTGCCCATCCATCGCCCTCCCTTAATCGCTTACGATACCCACGGGAAAGTAAGAAATGTCTCATTCTATGCCGGGGCACACACGGCGCTCTAAAATAAACAAATTTACGTTTTTTTTTATGCGATTTAGAATGGCAAACAAGCTGACGGTCCACCTGATGGAAAGTGGTAGCCGTCGTTTACAGTCATGAGCAGTACGGACATAACAGAGTGTACTATTTCGCCCGTGATACCTCCCTTGCGTTGCCATTCCTGAGGACTCCGGTGTTATTCCCCTGTATCCTGTAATTTTACGCCATATCGCACCCTTCAAACGAAAACACAGCCATGCAAACACAACTGCTTCACGGTAGAAACACGAATGACATAGAACACAGTAGACAAGCAAACGACTTTTGTACAAAGTCTCCCTCTGGGAAAGAGTATCTAGCACATTCGATTAATCTCCCCGATTCCTGGGTTGCTTTACGTCACTAAGCTTACTATACACTTTCATAATATGTACCTATATGTGTAAATATATAAAATATATAGCGGAACAGCGAGTGGCACAGACCAGGTGTATGTAACGAGGCACAGTGTTGCTATACTCCGGTTATTTATAATGCAATATATTGCTACTACAGGTGTTCCTTACATTAGGATAGAGTGACTCCACACTTACATCGCCGTCTGTTAAAGGTCAATCACCCTTTGTATTACACTAAAGTAGCAAGTGGACTCTTTTTGTTTCAAAATAGCGACATCAAACGTGACATTATTAATACCTCTGGTATTGCAGGCGTTCATAGGCTACGGTAACCGCTTACCATCAGGTGGGCCGTATGCTTGTTTGCCACTTTAGTGGTATAAAAAAATAATAATAAAAAAACACCTTTTATCTAAGTAAGTAAGTAACAATGGAACGTCAAATTTATAAATTCAAACAGATCTCATTCGTTCCCTCCATATTTATCAATTGATTATGTAAATGGATCAAACATAATTAATATTGGTTACGTAAATTCACTGTTCTTATTTTAAAACGCATAAAACGTAATCAAGGTCGGCGGAATGTTCCAAATTCAAATAATATAAGGTGTGTTCATATAGAACACGTTTTATAATATTTGAATTTAGAACTGTTTCAATCTAGGAGTAGATTTTGTATCAAAACAACAAGTAAGATTCAGCTTTGCAAAGTAAACTCATTCCAAGTCCCATAAAAAAAATCTCTTTCGTTCTACATACTAAAATGAGTGTTGCAAATATAAAATATTTGAAAACCCTTAACAAGCGGGAAGCGATTACATTAAAGTTATATGGGTCGCACGCATTTGAGGCGCATGATGGAAGTGTGGCGTAATCATTATGGTTACCCCTTTCAGCGGACCTAAGTGGGTGTTTGTGTGTAATTGTGAAAATTCCGTTTAAGTAAATGTGTTACACAAGTGTCCTCAGGAATGGTAACGCATGGGGGGTATCATGGGCGAAACAGTATACTCTGTTATGTCCATGGTACTGCTCATGTCTATAGACGACGGTTATCACTTTCCATCAGGTGGGCCGTTAGCTTGTTTGCCATTCTAAGTTGTATAAAAAATACTTTGTTTACCTACGTGAACTTTAACTTTAACTGAACTTTTGTCTGGGACTTTGTTTCTGTGGATTTTAAACGAAAATCAATGACACAGACCAGTTTTATAACAACTGATATGTAAATTGAATTTTTTTTTATTCCGCCATCACTGCGATACGTGTTTCAATGTTTAATGTTGTGAGCGGTTAATATTAGGCTTCGAGCAACGAACTATTAATTTATCTGAAGATGTTAGAGCTGAATCACGTGTCGCAAAACGTGCGTGGAGGGAATAGCGGTTAGAGATTGGTGTCTCAAGTGGAAAATTGCAGGTAATAATAATAATAGTCAATCTTCAAACGATATAATTTGAACCGACTAACCAGTGATTATGCACTCACGCAAAATAACACTACACTGTTTTTTATTTTCATTTATTTGAAAAACTAAATAGTGACAAAATAAAGAATAATACATAATATTAATCAAATAAAACATTGAGGGAATTTGCCACCAACACCGTTTACCACAGATTCAAATATAATACAAATAGCTTAAGCAAGGAAAAACAGTTAAAAATTATGTGAATCTTTTAGAGATCAGCTTTTTAAAAGTATTTGGGCGTTCATTAATAAAATTAACAAAATTAAATAAAGCGTTATATGAATTCACAAGTCTATACACAGGTGAACGTTTTCCAGAATTTGTACGACAAAGGCTAGTGGCAAAAAGACTATTTGGATAATAACAGTGCAATCTAGTGTCTTAGTTTACAATATAATCAGTTAAAAGGACACTTCCGACAGCTCGATTTGATAGGAATCATCAATGTTCGTTCGAATGAATAAATTCCAGAGGTTTCTATAAGGCAAATATTGTAAACCGATGTTAAAGAAATCATTAAGAAATTTAATAGCTAAATACTGTCAGATTTTGAAACGTAAGTAAAATTTTTGAAACCGTTCCCGGAGTTGGTAAAAAGTTGGAACAATTTTTGACATACAAGATCTCATGCCAGGCAGGGGTCCTGGTGCCTTGTGATACGGTTTCTTTGGATACCCAGTTCAGGCACCAGTTCTTTACAACTTTGATGTATCTATGGTATTATTTTAAATGTTTCATTGTACTCAAAAAAGTTGTGAGATAAAAATAAATAAATAAACATTATTACAAGGTTTGTCATTGAAATATGTGTTCAGATTTGTAAAGAGACCGTCACCAGCAATAAGTGCAGTTGCTATTTTAAAATCACCAGTAAACTATAAGTGTGTAAGTTGAGTATTCAATGCTAGGTGAGAAATCCACGTCTCGGGGAACGAGTTTCCCAAGCCGTCACAATCCCGACCTTATGAAATTCAATGAGCATTTTGTCTTTCGTGCATGCGAGCTGAGTTAGTAATCCTGCCTTGGTCTTGGCGATGGCTTGGTTCTAGTTGCAGCGGTTTTTATATATTCTTTACTTACATTTATTTATTTATTACGAAATCCATAGCTCTTAAAACCATGATATGTAATTTTTAACACTTAAAGCCATGTGTGCCTCGGCATACAATGAGTCACCCCTTCTTTTCCCATGAGTCGATTTACGGAACTTTATAATCGAAAGATGGACAGAGCGCCCTTTTTAAAACATGACCAAAGCTTAACTGCCGACCTACTTGCTAAGAGTAGCAACTACTGGCAAAATCCCTTTTTACGAGTTCACTAGTGGACAATTAATGACTGATATAATGATGATTATTATTTTACAACACAGGGGACAACCGAGCATGCAACACTTGATGGTAAGTGACTACCGTCGCCCATGATCACCCACAATACTAGAGGCATTGCAGATGTGCTGCCGGCCTTTTAAAAGATATGATAATATATATATATATATATATATATATAAAATAAAAACTATACCTAATAGTTAAAACATATATTTAAAGGAGCGAGATAAATAGTGAGTAAAGTTTTGTAATGAAGTTTACCTTTATTAATTAATTTATATCCAAGTCTAGATGTAAAATAAATGTTCGTTTAAATCATTAAAAGAATCGCTATTTTAATTGATATGTATATATTAGTGTATATATGATACGTAGATATATTTTTAATATATTTTTTATACGACTTAGAATGACAAACAAGCCCACCTGATGGAAAGTGGTAACCCTTGCCTATACGAGTAGATGAGCAGTACCATGGACATAACAGAGTATACTGTTTCGCCCATGATACCCCCTATGTGTTGCCATTCCTGAAGACTCGGGTGTTATTCCTCTGTACCCTGTAAACTCACTGCCATATCTCACCCTTCAAACCGAAACACAGCCATGCAAACACAACTGCTTCAGGGTAGAAACACGAATGGGAGAGACTGTTGTACAAAGTCTCCCTCTGGTATATGTATATTTGTATTATATTAAAAAAATCAATTCCAATACAAATTAAGAAATTAATGTGATATGGGATATTTTAAATGCATTCACTTGTAACACTGAAAAAAATATTACATGTTTTGTATTGATTTAAAAAAAAAATTGCCAAAATGAGTCAGTCAAATGTCAATTTAGTTCGACTAAATTTTGAGATGTTTTTGATATTCGATACGCTATTTATATAATTTACCAATTATAAATTACAAAGTTAATTACTAATAAACAATGTGAGCAACGGTGGGTTTATCTCTGAAAGAGATACGTACATACATACATATCTGTCACGCCTGTCTCCCATTAGGGTAGGCAGAAACAATGGAACGCCCAAATGCTTCGATTCAAACAAACCTCTATCGCTTCTTTCACATTCATCAATCTTTTCACACACGCTCGCCGGTTACAGGTACTTTTAATTTGGCTCCTCTTCAGCACATCGCCTATTTAGTGGACATATGACTCTTCTTCTTTCGTTCATCTTTTCCAAATGGCCAAACCAACTAAAAAAGATCTCTTCTTATAATTCTTAGAAATAAATATTACCACATTTCAACCCTTTATTGTCCATTATTAAACGCACGTCATAGGTAAAAGAAAAAACTACGTAAACCAGAATTTTGGTAGAAAACAATTTACATTTTTAACCTACCATGATTGCGTTAAAGAATTATCAAAGTATTATAATTATAAAAGTTTTTTTTTTTCTATATATTCGTGTAGTGTAAGAAGCTAATCTTATAGGAACTAGCGCCACACATATTCCCCGTCCGTATCTCGTGAAGTACTTAATCCTTGGCCTGACACGTACTTTTTCACCTAAAGTTAAGTTGCCCGAGTGCTTTCCTTTAAATCCTGAACATGTTTTTATAGTTCTAGGTAATGCAGAATTATCGGGGGGCGGGGAGGGGGAAGAGATTGTTAGTAATGGAGACTAAGAATCCCATTGCTAGTAATACACTCTACCAGGTCGACCTCCTCGCGGTTCCCGCTGGAAACTCCCATGGTTAATTCCTGATGAACTCGTCATGATGGGCTAACTGGCCTGTTTCATTTTCATCGATCACCCTTCACTGGTGCCCCGTATACCGTTAGCGCAGGCGGGGTTACCATTCCATTTTAACCTATCAAAAAAAATTTACCCATTGTTGTGGGAAAGGGATTGTTAGCAATGGAGTTTGACAGCCCCATTGCTAGCGATATGCCCTATTAGGTGGACCTTCACGTTTCCCTGGAAAACGTCGTGAACAATTCTTGTTGAATTGAAAAAAAACGATACCTATATATATATATATATATATATATATATATATATATATATATATATATATATATATATATATATATATATATATATATATATATATATATATATATATATATATATATATATATATATGTATATAATCTTATTTATGTAGGTTTATATTCGTATGTATGTATTGATATTGTATCTTTCAAATATATGTATATATATATTTAGAGATAAGTTCGCCTTTGCTAACATTGTTATTAACTTATTGTTGTTACTGTATGTTTTAGTACAATAAAGAATATTTAATTAATTTTTTTAAACATTTTTCCTTAAATTTTGAACACGAACTATATCACCTTGATTTATTTCAATAATAAAAAAAAAAATCAAACAAAGAAGGTCAAACATAATCAGGAACATAATTAGTGTACGTACAAAGCTGTACTAATACAAATTTAGGATAGCTCGCATTGCGGAAAGCAATCAATGTTTTATGAGCAAGAATACTGACTAACGGAAATACGTTCGCAAAATATCGGATCCAAATACATTTGGATATTAACGTCGAATAAAATTACTGCACTTCCGGCGAATACCGTTTACGTCGAATATTAATATTTTAAAGGATTCAAACGTGGCACTGAACGAATTGGTTCTAATAGAGATTTCAAAGAGTATAATTTTCCTGAGATTTACAGAACAATAAGAAAGTTATTGATTTAGTTAATGATTTTTATAAGTTAACAGATATTTTTTTACAAATAAAATTAAATTACTGAAGGTACTATAGACAGTAAAAAGAAGCAATACGAAACAAATATTTTTATTCAAGTAGATTATTAAATAGTTTTTTTTTATTACTGTAACGCATAAGGAACGCAGTTTCATCTAAGAATAACGAGCAAAAAACTCAGCTGTTGCTTTTTTCAAAATAAACTAAATAATAAAAAAAAAAACTCAAAACAAAAAAATACTACAGTTATAGCAAAACGAAGTGTTCTAACTATGGAACGAATCCGTATATATTCAAATATGTTCTTTCAGATAAAAAAGAAATTTTACAAATCGGTTTACATCTGGCGGACTTGTGAGGTAACAAATATAAAAAAATAACAAGCGAATTGAGAATATCTAATATATATATATATATATATATATATATATCCAGGTTACAGAAAGAAACTCTCCAGGAACAAAGCTGTAGATGAAATTTAGTAGAGAATAAATTACGTCTGTAATTAGCGGCGTGTATTTTTTTTTCTAATAATGTCGGCTTGCTGTCTTGTTAATTGGCCAGTAATATTTTTCATATAACATTTTCGTTCCGTCTGTTTCATCATGGAACAATGAGTTGGTAATCAATAACTACTTAAGAACCTCATTAGGAAGGCTAGCTCTACATATTAATAATTGTTTCTAAGTTGAAATAAGGAAAGCTGTTAGTTAATTATTCATGTTTATTTATTTATTAAATTTTAAAACATGTAGACAGTGTAAAAGGTGAACTTAACACTATAAGGCGTATTTTTTTTTATATACAACTTAGAATGGCAAACAAGCTGACGGCCCACCTGATGGTAAGTGGTAACCGTCGCCTGTAGACATGAGCAGTAACATGGACATAACAGAGTATACTGTTTCGCCCATGATACCCCCCATGCGTTGCCATTCCTGAGGACTCAGGTGTTATTCCTCTGTACCCAGTAAATTTACGCCATATCCCACCCTTTAAACCGAAACACAGCCATGCAGACACAACTGCTTCACGGTAGAAACACGAATGGGACAAAGATACCCAAGCAATCGATTTTTGTACAAAGTCTCCCTCTATATTGGTGAAGTACAACTAAATCACTTAATGGATAAAGATATTTTGCTTGGATTTTTTTTCGCTTAATTTCTACGAATCATTTAAAATTAGCAATGTACGTGTAAACTGTGCGATGTAAGATCGTATAATAATACTGATGTTCCAAATTCAAATAAAAAAAAAAATACAAGAAAAAAAAGGCAATACTCGTGTTCTTAATTTAAATTTTAAAAACATGAAACTCTCTTGGTATATAATTATTAACTTTAACCATACAGAAAGATATTAACAATTTATAAAGACTTGTTTTTAGACGCCCAACTTCACCAGCATACTCCGAACACGAAATGCCAATAAAGGCGACGCCGGGGGCATTTTATCGCGAAGTGTATTAATATCTGGCCGTATATTTGAACGGGGGTTCATTTGTATTCATTGCGGGGGCTTCTGTCAATCGGCCGGTCCGATGAAGATTGATGCTGGATCCGTCGGTTAAATAAACGCCAATGTAACATGACGGTGGACAATTACTAGCTTCCTAGTTATGTTTTCCTTGTACTAATGTTGAAAAAGTATTTTTATGAGTTGCTGACTTACTGGCGGTTTTGACAGCCACTTTATATTTCGCAGGTTTTTATATTTTAAATTTCGAACATTTTGTTTTTAATTGAAGTTAAGTGATGCGAATGACGAAAAATGTTAGTATGAAATCTATGCAACCAGTCCATTGTTGAAAATTGTACAGTATTTATAATATATATTTAGTTTTTTTTTTATGATACTTATTGAATTCGATATTTCAGACAGAGGCATATTATACAATTGCTTATTGTTGTTGTAGTTGTACAACACTATAAATATTAATTGGATTGTTTTGACATTTCTTGGTGGTAGCATAGATTTTTTTTCAGTATTGTCAAAATAAGGATAGTGTCCACTCCTAAATAACATATAATATTAATTACTCGCTCTGTGGTAGGTATATTTCTAATTGTAACTGAGACACTGGCAGCTTTGTATTTAAATTCCGATTATATTTTTTTTTAATTATTAAATGGCTTAAAAAGAATAATAATTATTGTGGCTTTGTGTCTCGAATTTAAGAATTGTTTCTTGTGTTTTGTGACTTTTATTGTTAATTAAAAAAAATCTGTTGGGAGTTTTTCCACGTGATAAAATCCAATTTGAGAACATACACAGAAGAGCCAAATGGTAGTATGATGTCAATCATTTATGAAACTGCAGGCTCGTTTCATTTTTGTCTCGCTTCATTTGTTTGTTAAATAAATTACCAACAAACGAAACGTTTTTAAATTATTCAAATTCTCTCCAAGACCCAAGAGATAAAAGTTCAGATTTCAAAAGAACCGCCGTATTAATTAGATGAGTTAATTAGATGCCCGAGAAATAAAAGATCTTTCAAATAAAGGACATAAAACCGAGTTTTACTACGAGCATTTCTTTAATTCAGACGGCTAAGTACAAATTATGGGCATGAGTTAACGTTAGCTTAACTTGTCCAGTTTTGTTACTTGGTTTGAAATTTATATTCAATAGATATTCGTGTCTTAAGAATTTTTTAAGGTAAACATATTTGTCATAGTCTTAAATGTTATAGATAGAGCATCAAGTGTAAAAATTGGAATAACTTTTAGTTAGTCAACCATCAAATTGGCTGACATATGCTTTTTTTTAAATGAAAACAAACGCACTTTTTTCATTGTTGCAATTTGCTCGAATTCTAAAATAGAATTGGGAACTATTTTTTTTTTAATATAATTTAAGGATACATATATGCGTTACGCTTACAAAAAAAAAATGGCGGTCATTTTCAAATAACCTAAATTGACCTGTTTTTTATGGAGACACTGTATCTATATAATCCAAGGTCATTTTAATTATTTTCTTTTTTTCCATATTTGTTTTCTAGTTTTAATTTTTTTGTGTAGTATGTTTTCGTCTTACTGTATCGACGGAACTGTACAATTTTAGCTTTATTAGTACCTGTACATCTGTGTTAGTGGAAAAGCTTATTTTAACACATGTTTATTTGTATTTGCATGTGTGTGTTTATGTGTGCGTGCGTGCGTGAGTTCATGCGTGCGTGTGTGCGTACGTACGCGTATGTGTATATGTGTGTGTATGAATGTGCGTATGCGCACGCGCGTGCGTGCGTGCCTGCGTGTGGCCGCAACTATGCTCTACCCAATTACGGAGGATTGGGGGGAAAGGAATTGTTAGCAATGGAGCTTGACAGCCCCATTGCTAGCAATATGCCTTATTAGGTCGACCTCCACGTGGTTCCCCCAAAAAACCATCGTGAACAATTCTTGTTGAATTCGTCACGATGGGCTAACTGACCTGCTTTATCCTCATCTATCAACCTTCACTGGTGCCCCGCCGGTGTACACCGATAGCACAGGTAAAGTTACCATTCCATTATCATCCATTAAAAAACAATACGGAGGATAACGAAGACATCTGAATATCTAAGATATTTATCATAATGTGTAGAGTGAACGATTTTTTTATTTTAATAAATGGTATATCTAGTTAGATTTAACTTCATTGTGAGAGTTAAATATAAGCCGATAACTATTGAAAATTTATTTTATATTTAGTCTTTTACAACTGCGTCACATCTTGCTGTGTATATCAATTAGCACACTTTGATTAGAAATTAGCAAGGTAAATAACTTTGTTGTGGCAACAGCAAGCGTTCGCATCTTACACACAGACCGTAATTGTCTCCTAAACTCTTGTTATTAACCGAGTAATTTAATTAAATTATTGTTATGAACTATATAATTCGAAATCTTACAAATTAATAACGCAGTTAACCCAATGTTAGATAAAGCACTGACCCTAAAGTTTAAACGTTTTGTTTACGACACCATATCCATAACACAGTCACTATAATTGGTAAACTGTTAAATACCAAAAAGTTAAGAGCAATTAATATTCGAGGTGTATCGTCCGCATAGAATGTTCCGTGTAACAAACAGTTCGTTGGTCGAAACTGTGTTATGAAGAACATAGTTTTGTATTTTCCTAATACATAGTTAATGGAAATATGTTTAATACTGATATATCTGTTATGAATATCTAATAACAGAATGCGGTAATAAAAGTGGAAGAGTAGTAGGTACTTCTTTTTTTTTTTAATGGATGAAAATGGAATGGAATCAGTATACACCGACGAGGCACCAGTGAAACATGATAGGTGAGAATGAATTCAGGTCAGTTGGCCCACCATGATGAATTCGATAAGAATTAACCGTGATGGTTTCCAGGGGGAACCGCGTGGAGCCCGACCTGAGAGGGTATATTGCTAGCAATAGGGGTATTAGACCTCATTATTAACAATCCCTTTACCCCCCCCCCCCCCCAATGTACTTTTATGAAACTTGGATTGATACACAATTGACGGCCCACCTGATGGATAGTGGTAACCGTCACCTACAGACATGATCAGTATCATGAACATAACAGAGTATACTCTTTCGCCCATGCTACCCCCCATGCGTTGCCATTCCTGAGGACTCAGGTGTTATTCCTTTGTACATCCCACCCTTCCAACCGAAACACAGCTTCACGGTTGAAACACGAATGGGACAGAGGTACGCAAGCAATCGACTTTTGAACAAAGTCTCCCTCTGGTAAATTTATATATTGGATTCCTCTAGATATTCAAAAAGAGATTTTCAAAAGGGGGGTAAAGAGGTTTGTTCAGGGTCGGCAACGAACGCGTAATACCTCTGGTATTGCAGGCGTTCATAGGCTACGGTAACCACTTACCATCAGGTGGGCCGTATGCTTGTGTGCCACCTCAGTGGTATAAAAAAAAACAAAAAAGATAATGATGACGGAAAAAAGATCATCAACCATTTCGATATCCCCTATATCGATCGGATATTTATTTTTAGATATGTTAAAAGTCTGTTATCCAATGTTATGTTTTGAATTACAGATTTTTAACATATTCCTTATTGGTCCAGTTTATAGATATAGTAACAAAAATATTTTTTTATTTATACAATACGAGCGTTTATCCGAAATTTTATCCGGGTGACCGGGTTAAAAAATAGCCTACGTTTTCTCGATCTCATACAGTACATATGTATCAAACTTCATAGTGATTGGTTAAGTCGTTAAGAGATAAAAGACAAGCATACTCACTTTCACATTTATAATATTAGTAAGGATGAATCCTATTTAAAGAGTGGCTAATGGGTAAACAAACGGTTCAGAGAAATATTCAGCGTTTCTAGACTGAATACATATTTTGGACACAAATTTAGGAAAAAGCTTATTTCTGTAGAAATTCCTGAACAAATCTGAATTAGATGAAGAAAGTTTAGGAGAATAAAAAATATCATAGTGAAATTAGGATAATGTTTTTTTTTAATACCACTGAGGTGGCAAACAAGCATACGGCCCACCTAATGGTAAGTGGTTACCGTAGCCTATGAACGTTTGCAATACCAGAGGTATTATGCGCGCGGTGCCGACAGAAGAAATCTCTTTACCCCTTTTTGAAGAACCCCATGCTGTAGTCTCTTAGGAAAACCTCGGTAGGGAGCTCATTCCATAACCTGAGCGTTCGTGGGAGGAAACATCTCTGAAACTAAAATATATAGGTATAGCAATATATTACCAACCTACTGGACATGAACAGACAGACTATACTTTTTGATCTAGCTGCATATGTCGCCATTTTTTATTTCTTATCTGTAATTTTACTGTATATCCTGTTCTTCAAATTCAAACACACTCAAAAACATACATAGACAACTTAAAAAAAAAGAAAAATATAGAGGGGTCATAAGTTTCTAGAATAGGCATACACGTATCATCATCTTCCTACCCTTATCCCAATCATTTGGGGTCGGCGTAATATGATTTTAACCATATTACAGATTTGGTTTTTAGTTTTACACGTATAAAATAAATAAATA
Source organism: Galleria mellonella (assembly GCF_026898425.1). Classification (NCBI taxonomy): domain Eukaryota; kingdom Metazoa; phylum Arthropoda; class Insecta; order Lepidoptera; family Pyralidae; genus Galleria; species Galleria mellonella. The sequence continues at coordinate 581,663 of NW_026441984.1, read as the reverse complement.
ATTCTTCTTATATTGCGGGTACTCATGTGAGGCGGTAGTCACTTACCATCAGGTGAATCGTATGCACCTATATTATATAAAAAAAAATACTAAACAATAATTTTTAACAAAACCAATATTGTGGTTGAAAAATAGGTACATCTAAATTCTGATAACTCCAACGGACGCCGATAACTTCACATCGTTGTTAGAAATTCCGCTACATTTTGACAGAAAAAAAATATAGAGCATAAAATATTCCATATCCGTTTGTTGTGAATAAAATACATCTATTGGCATTCATGTTCATTTTTTTTATGCAATTTATTTACACTATCTATGTTTTTGTAAAAAAATTTAGGAAAAAAATCAGAAACTTCGTAAAAAATATTCCGTGTAATTTCATCTGGGGTTCTTTTATACAACTTAGAATGGCAAACAAGCTGACTGCTCACCTGATAGAAAGTGGTAACCGTCGCCTATAGACGTGAGCAGTACCATGGACATAACAGAGTATACTGTTTCGCCCATGATACCACCCCCCATGCGTTGCCATTTCTGAGGACTCAGGTGTTATTCCTCTGTACCTTATAAATTCACTGCCATATCCCACCGAACGAACCGAAACAGCCATGCAAACACAGCTGCTTCACGGTTGAAACACGAATGGGACAGAGGTGTTCAAGCAAACGACATTTGTCTCCTTCTGGAGTTTTCTTTCTTTTCCACTAATATTTTACTAGTGAAGAGAAAGAAAGAAATAATTCGATTCAAGTGTTCTTTAATTTAAAGATTTTTTTAAATAGCCAACTTTTATTATTCTATCACCCAATTCAAAATAAAAATTTCAAAATCCTTGATTTTATAAGTTAAAAAGTCTTTCACAGATACTAGTAATCAGCACTCGTTCACGAATATGATGGATGAGCTAGCCATCACATTGTTCTTATAACACCTCTTATGACATCTGAGGGAAGAAAAAATTTGTACCATAATCGTATTATTAATTAATGTTTTTTTTTTTTTACAACACAGGGGGCAAACGAGCATGCGGCTCACCTGATGGTAAGTGACTACCGCCGTCCATGATCACCCACAACACCAGCGGCATTACAGGTGTGCTGCCGGCCTTTTAAAAAGGAATATACTCTTTTCTTGAAGGTTATGTTGTCGTATCGGTTCGGAAATACTGCTGCTGGAAGTTGATTCCAAAGAATGGTTGTGCGTGGGAGAAAAAGCCTTAAGAAAGTGGTTATATATGTATTATATCTATTATCTATTGCTAAATATAATATTCCCTCTTGGAGGGTTTTGCTAGTAGTTGCCACACTTGGCAGGCGGTTTGGCAACCGCAGTTAGGCTTTGAAGTTGTTTTAAAAAATATGTTAACCCTTATTCGCTTCTCACGACACCCACGACAAAGGGTGGCCCATTCTATATTGGAACTACACGCTACTATATAGGTACTATATTAATTTTGTTACGACTATAAATAGGAGAAAATAAAAAGGGGAATGTTGTCCCCAGTCAAAAGGCCTATATTTGTATACCACATTTCTGTATTGACGAATAGTATTCAAGCATCTTACGTGTGTGTGTGTGTGTAACACTGATAAATATATAAGATTTTTTTCCGTTAAAGCCGCAGATTTGAAAAATAAGCAATAGTAAAGCCGGCGCACGTCAGCTTTACGTGGGGCCGCTTGGGCGTCGTCTTAGCGGATCTGCACAATAGGGCGGCGTATGCAAAATAAATATATATTGTATGTTTGAAAAGATAGGATATACTAATAACTATTCACGCGAACTGAAATAAAATGTATTCCGTATTAAACTAGAATACGTAAAATATACAGTTTCAAATCCGTAATATCGTTTGAGCGTAAATGGCTAACAAACATCATGTAAGATTAGAGAAGATGTCGTTTACACGACTAAAGGATTTTTGTCATACCATCACCTTGGGAGGTTTTGCCAATAGTTGCCATGCTTGACAGGTAGATTGGCAAATGCAGCCAGGCTTTAGAGATGTTTTAAGAGGGATGCTGCTCATCCCTCGCCCTCCCTTAGTCGCCTCTTTCGACACCCACGGGATAGGAAATAGTGGCCTATTCTATGCTGGATCACATGGCCAATTTTATTATATCATTGTTTTTATCTTTACTCAGTTCATTTTATTATTTTAGTAGTATTTTGGAACCAATACGATATCGTAACTTTCAAGAAAACAATATATCATTTTTTCTTGTCACCTTGTCTAATAATACCTAAACAATTAATTCTGTTAATCGTGTACCTTAAAATTCTTTGTTCTTACGTGTGTGGTAATATATACAGTGACAACTACTTATGCATTTTTAATTGCTTTACTGACTAGCTTGCCCACTATATCTGTCGCTCCAACGTGCGTGATACGAAATAACACTATTTTTCATTTTATTTCTATACAGTGGCTTAGAATGGCAAACAAGCTGACGGTCCACCTGACGGAAAGTAGTAACCGTCGTCTATAGACATGAGCAGTACCATGGATGGATAGCAGAGTATACTGTTTCGCCCATGATACCCCCATGCGTTGCCATTCCTGAGGACTCAGATGTTATTCCTCTATACACTCTAAAACTGCTATATCTTACCCTTCAAATCGAAACACAGCCATGCAAACACAACTGCTTTACGGTTGAAACACGAATGGTACAGAGGTATCCAAGCAAACGACTTTTGTACAAAGTCTCCCTCTGGTAAACTATAAGATTAAAAACCTTCTCCCTTGGAAGTCGCTTAAAAACATAATAATATTACAAAATAAATATCCTTGTTGGAAACCACAGTAAATAAAGGATATACGACACGCGGTTTGCACAAGATGCTTAATTAAACCACTCTCTATCTACGGACTCGGTATTTATTGCAAAAGGGGCTCCCAAACAAACCTCGAATTCGACACAAATCCTTGAATACTCCTAACAACAGTAACAACTGTATTACAGACAGAAAAACGGAAAAGAAAATCTTTTTTTTATGCAACTTAGAATGGCAAACAAGCTAATGGAATATAGTAACTGTCGCCTATAGATATGAGCAGTACCGTGGACATAACAGAGTATACTGTTTCGCCCATGATACCTCCCATGCGTTACCATTCCTGAGGACTCAGGTGTTATTCCGCTGTACCCTGACGGGACACCAGTGAGGGATGATAGGTGAGAATGAAAAGGTAGGTCAGTTAGCCCATAGTGATGAATACGCTTAGAATTTAACAAGATTGTTTGCAGGAGAACAACGTGGAGATAGACCTGACAAAGTATATTGCTAGCAATGGGATTGGTAGTTCGCATTACTAACAATCCCTTCCCCCTCTAATACATATTAGAGTTATTAGGTTCCGTACACCACTTCATCTGCGCGACTACTTTCTAGCCTATATCCTTCTTCATCCCATATAAGATGTGTATGTAATGTTGAATTTCGCGACGCTAAGAGGTAACAAACAAACTCATTTTCACACATATATAGTACATTACTGCAGCGGCCAGCAATTGAGGCATTGATGGATGAACGTGCAAATGTGAGCCGAGGCGTAACCGAGGCACACATACGTGAGTTCATCAATGCCTAGTTGTGGCCATGGCTTGTAAAGTACTATACTTTTCTCAAACAATGCGCGGAAATCAAAAACACAATTTTACTTTTTATGTTCAATGACAAATAACGAACATTAATAATTGTTCACGCGCCATAATGTTCCTTTGTTTTTTTTTTCAATAAACAGCTTTCTATTTGCAAGCCAGTTCGAAATTTAAATAAAATCTTGTATTAGTTACATCCTTGGTAGGCATGTTTCGAAGTAAAAGGTCATTCTATTTTTAAATTACAGGACAGATATTAGTTTACATAATAATTTATCTGGCCGCAAAACACGACACATATGGATTTTCATACAACTTTTGCCGGCCGCTGTCCGCACGTATCTGGCCAGTACGGCAATTTTGATTTATCTCGAAGAGGATAGTCAAAATAATGCTCACATTTCCAAGCATGTTTGAGAAAATATTAGTGAAGATTTGAAATACTAATTGTAATACAGGCCAAATTATTTTAAAGCGACGGCTCAGTACGCTACCAACATCAACAAAGCGAATACAAATATGTCTGAATTTGTGGCGGAGGAAATTGTATACACAATCACAGACATCGACCCCCGCGCGCCCGCTGCCACCCCCGTTCCAACTACTCGTGGCAACAGCCAACTTACGCGTGGGCTTTCTGATATTGGGTACGAATATTCGCTTTTTGAGTTTATACAATAAATAATAGAAACATTGTTAGGTATGTAATTGTTGATATTCCCTAATAGTTGATTAGATACACTAAACTCGATGTTAGTTTAATCAGTGTCAATAATTTTTGGATTAATTAGCTATTTATGATTTTATTAATAAATTCTATTTTAAACAAAAGAATTATTATAATAACGTTTTGTTAAAAATGTGATTATAATTCATTAAAAAAATTGTTTTTTTTTTTAATTTTAAAGAAGAAGTTTTTCTAGTTTTGTAATATTCTAAGGATAAAAAAGTACCTAATGACACTTTATAATTGAATATTAATTCTATACTTTTAATACGCGTGTGCAAAAGGGGCTCCCAAACAGACCTCGACTTCGACACAAATCCTTGAATACTCCTAACAACAGTAACAACTGTATTACAGACAGAAAAACGGATAAGAAAATCTTTTTTATACAACTTAGAATGGCAAACAAGCTAATGGAATATAGTAACTGTCGCCTATAGATATGAGCAGTACCATGGACATAACAGAGTATACTGTTTCGCCTATGGTACCCCTTATGCGTTGCCATTCCTTACGACTCAGGTGTTATTCCTCTATATCCTGTAAATTCACTGGCATATTCCATCGTTCTAACCGAAACATAGCCATGCAAACACAACTGCTTCACGGTTGAAACACGAATGGGACAGAGGTACCCAAGCAATCGACTTTTGTACAAAGTCTCCCTCTGGTGTATTGTATTGTATTTATTGATTTTTATATATGTTATAATGCAATATGCCGTTGGTGTTCATATAAATAAATAAATGTTATAAATGCAAAACTTTTTAAAAATAGATGGATGGTAGTTTGTTACTCTTTCATGTAAAAACTACAAAACGGATTTAATTGAAATTTGGTACACGTGTAGATTATATCTTAGTCTAGCACATACTATACTTTAAATAATCAACAATACACACAAAGCCGTGGGATACAGCTCGTATTTTTATTCAGAAAATAAAGTTTCTCTAACATCACAGTGAATAAACATATCTGCGTTTCAAATACTTTCACGCTTGGAAAGGATGAAAAGATCGGCCTGTTTTGCATAAACTTACCTGGGGAAAAATAAGAGAAAACAATGTACTTTTGTCCCGGATTATAAACGTACATAGAGCAGTGTAAAAATTCTAACACATAATGAAGTGGAAACTGTTTCGAAAAAATACAGCGGAATATGTTATATTACAAGTAAAACAATAGACGTGCTCTTGACCTCGTTTTTATATATTTTTACCTTGTCTAATATTCTATCAAAAATATAAGGCAATAGTTGGCCTTCTATAATTTTATTTATTAAATCATTAGTACATGAAGAGAATGCTTTTAGCATTAAGACCGCCATGTACACATATTTGTACTAATGAATAAATAAGATAAATGGATAAAATGTTGTCCTGAATTTGTAGCTACATACACATATACATATCTTCATATTTCAATAAACATTTGAATGCTAAATCTAAATCAAATATATTTGTCCGCCATTCCCAACGGCTATTTGCAGTTTTCATAATCCGAACGTGATAAATGTCAGTCTAAAAGCAAACAGGCGGTAAAAAACTGAAAAAAAAATATATAACACTGAAACATTGTAATTGCGAAACGAAATAGTTGTAAAAGGAAATATTTAAAGCTTCAATTTAACAAAATCTATTTTTTAAATAAAATTGTAAAATGCCCCGTTTCTGACTGATTCTATTATATACAGGTATATCCAATTGATATATGGTATGTAGTACGTGGAATGTTTTAAGCGATTTTCAAAAAGAGAAGGTTACCAATTTATTTTTTTGTATTTATGTTTGCAATTGCGTTGTTAACTTTTTTTTTAAATCAGGAAAAAAGCATAGGTACAGCCTGTCTGGTAATAAACGTTCACTGTAGTCTATGGACGCCTCCAATATTAGGAGTGTTGTGTTACAGATTCTTGAAAAAACCTTGATGATGATAATGATGATGATCATCATCATCATATCAGCCGTTAACTATCCACTATGGAATAAAGGCCTTTTACTAGTACTTACCACACTTGGCAGGCGGTTTCGGCAATCGCAGTTAGGTTTTGATGATGTTTCAAGAGGTACTCTGCTGCCCATCAATGGATCATTAAATGATGATTATGATAGGTAATTATTTCTGCAATTAATATATATTTTGTGATGATCGAAGCCAGCATTCTTTGCAGAAACGAAATATACAAGTAGATACGATTTCGCGTTTTATATATATACATATATATATATATATATATATATATATATATATATATATAATACAGAGTAGGGATATGTATTTACATATTTAGAAATAATAGAATTTTCATCGTGCCTCCAGTCAAACTGTTTATAATTACTCCTCTCCATCAAAGGTTGCCTGGAAGAGATCGCTCTTAGCGATAAGGTCGCCCATTGTTTTCTCATTGCGATTATTTCTTGTAATCGTTTATATCTATAATAAGTTTACTATTGTAATTTTTTAGAGAAAACGAAGAGTATGTACCTATCTAAATTCAAAAAGATATTTCTCTATGGCATATCACGTCGTTCATTAGTGTAGTATTTCACAAATAAAAATAGCTTTCAATTTGTAGTAAAATGAATGTATGTTTTATAATGCATGTTTATATCTATATGTAGGGGTTGAAATATAAAATCAGTAGAATATTTTAAAAATTGTTTTCTATTATGCATATTGGTTTTCAGTCTCTGAACGTTTATCCTAATGACAGATGGATTTAAAAATATACAAAATTTCGAGCCGTCTGCGAGGCTCCAACGATCAAGTTAGCGTAGAGGTTTCGAATTATTAAATTTCAAATAATATTTATCATGAATTTTTCTTATTGGTTTAAGTACACTTTTTTTTTATACAACTTAGAATGGCAAACAAGCTGACGGCCCACCTAATAGAAAGTGGTAACCGTCGCCTAGAGACATGAGCAGTACCATGGACATAACAGAATGTACTGTTTCGCCCATGATACCCCCCCATGCGTTGCCATTCCTGTGGACTCAGATGTTATTCCTCTGTACCCCCATGCGTTGCCATATCTAAGGACCACGTGTTATAACTCTGTACCCTGTAAATGCACTGCCATACCCCATCCTTCAACCGAAATACAGCTATGCAAACATAACTGCTTCACGGTAGAAACACGATTATATTACAAAGAGAAAATATTTTATTTTTTGTATGTTTGTTTGTAGTGGATAAACTCAAAAACTACTTGACCGATTTTTAACTGAGACTCTGTACAAAAGTCTTAAGTTGGGGTACCTGTCTCATTTGTGTTTCTACCGTGAAGCAATTGTGTTTGCATGGCTGTATTTCGGTTGAAGGATGGGATATGGCAGTGCATTTACAGGGTACAGAGTTATAACACGTGGTCCTTAGATATGGCAACGCATGGGGGTATCATGGGCGAAACAGTATACTCTGTTATGTCCATTGTACTGTTCACGTCTATAGGTTACCACTTTCCATCAGGTGGATCGTCAGCTTGTTTGCCATACTAAGGTGCATAAAAGAATTAAGCTTTTACCCAATGGTTGTCATTAGAAACTATATACTCCGTCTGATTGACCTTCACGTGGTTCCCCTTGGAAACCATCGTGGCTAATTCTTGTGGAATTCGTCACTGATAGCCAACTGACCTGCTTTCTTCCTCACCTATTATTTCTCCCTGATGCCCCACCAGCACATATACCAATAGGGCAAGCAATCTCATATTAGATAATTTCCCTAAGCAGACTAATTGTTTATCTAAAATGTTGATTAAATATCAATTTCGTAGATTCACCGAGCAAATGGAAGCGAAATTGGGGCAACCAATCCGTCCATTATTGAATTATAACAGGCCTTGTTGAGATATTGGAGCCTCGGTAAATCGCTTTTCAATTTTAATTATTCATAGAATTGGCTACTTGACTATTTTTTTTAATTAATGGGTTAGGAAAGAGTATATATATATATATATATATATATATATATATATATATATATATATATATATATATATAATTCTTCCGACTTCAAAAAGAAGGAGTTAATTGGGTTGTATTTTTTCTCAGTTATCTCATAACTCCATCAGTTGTAAACCGATTTGGAAAATTCGTTTTCTTTTTCAAAGGACATACTTATTAATTTGTCTAAAAAATTTTCAATCAAAATCCGTTTATTAATTTAGTTTTTAAATCAAAATAACTAGATTTTAACTCGTTCTCTTTCTTTTTGTTGTATAAAAATTAAATTTTAACCTTTCGACTGCGTATTAAAAAAAAACTGTTATCTCTGCTTATTTTTTTTGTAATCTCTCAATAAAGTACGTGCTATTTTTATAAAATTTTTATTTAAAATTATTAATAATAACACTTTTTTTTATTAAACAATCTTAATTATTTAAATACACTAAAGGGACTTATGATAAAAAATGTTTGCAGGTAAATATAATAGTACCTACATAAAGAAGCAGGTATGTGGGTACTAAGAGTATAATATTTACCTTTAAATACTTTTCATCTCGCTAAGTTCCAATAACGTATTTAAATGTGTGTAAACAACGCGTAAATTTTTAATTTACCAACTATTCTTAATTATTTATTTTACACTTTATTGCATCAAGTAAAAAAAATAACATATACAGTAATTATTAATGAGAAGTGATACAAAAGGCGGCCTTATCGCTAAGCAATCTCTTCCAGACAACCTTTGGGTAAAGGACATTGATTTTCTTAATTATATTTCACAATACTATGAATAATAATAGTAAAGCAGTTGTGTTTGCATGGCTGTGTTTCGGTTTGAAGGGTGGGGTATGGCGTGAATTTACAGGGTACAAAGGAATAACACCTGAGTCCTCAGTAATGGCAACACATGGGAGGTATCATGGGCGAAACAGTATACTCTGTTATGTACATGGTACTGCTCATGTCTATAGGCGACGGTTACCACTTTCCATCAGGTGGGCTGTCAACTTGTTTGCCTTTCTAAGTTGTATATAAAAAAATACTATGAATAATTCTTGTAGCAAAGCAAACGTATTACAATAGCAAAGCTATTGTAATACGTTTAGTGATAACCTAAATATATAAACCAATAGGAAACTTATGTGTTATCTCAAGTTAAAGCTATTAACCAAGCCATACCGATAATCTACACCGGCAGATAATAGTTGAGTGTAGGTCATGCAAGTAAATTGTAACTATTACAGGTAGAAAGACGAACCCAATTATGTTTGAGGGTTAATCTTTGGATACAACTTCCAGCTGCAGTATTTCCGAAACGATACGACATCATAACATTCAAGAAAAGAGCATATTCTTTTTTAAAGGGTTGGCAGTGCACCTGCAATGCCGTTGGTGTTGTGGGTGGTCATGGGCGGCGGTAGTCACTTACCATCAGGTGAGCCGCATGCTCGTTTGGCCATTGTGTTAGTAATATTAGTTATATTTAAATATATTTGGTGATTAATTTATTTTCATCATCATCATCATCATCTCAGTCATTATCTTGCCATTGCTGAACATAGATCTCCCCCTAGACTATCATAAAAAAGTGGTCCTGAGCCACCTGCATCTATTGATTCAGTGCAATGCACTTGAGGTCGTCACTCCATCTAGTCGAGGAACGTTGTACACTGCGTTTGTTCTTACAGGGCCTTACTTATTACTTAAGGACCTTTCTTCCTAATCGGTTGTACATTGCAACTTCAGCATGCTTATCCTTCGAGCGATGTCGGTGACTTTGGTTCTTTTGCGGATATCCTCATTTCGGATTTTATCACACAAGAAATTTGAAGCTTTAGTATACAGGCAATCATGTAGGACCTATATATATATATATATATATATATATATACAGGATATATAAACAAATTATGTTAAAGAATTTATTTATATATTTATAAATTTCTTAGAAATACAAATTGCGTTTTCTATTACGATAAATTAACGATATATTGAATTTGACAACAAAAAAATTCTATTGGTGAATCGTTAGAGGCGACTAAGGGAGGACGAGGAATGGGCTGCAGCGTCTCTTTAAAAACATCTTTAAAGCCTGACTGCGCTTGCCAAGCGTGGCAACTATTGGCAAACCCTTCTTTATGGGGGAAGCTTATGATGATGACGATGATGAACACTTATACCTATTTTTTTTATTTTGCATCTCTAAATATTGCGAAATATGTGAATTTATACCTATTTTTAGCAATTACAAGCAAGACATTTGACAGTATTTGACAAGTATTGTCAAATTTCTCGCAAATAAATATTGACCATACATTGGCTATTGTACGAATCGATAAATTGGTGCAACAATTTGACGGCGATTCGCCTCTATGGCCGCGACGCAGTCGGCCTGTGTTCACGCCATTTCCCGGATGGACTCCCACATTTTGATCGATAAAAGGTGGAAGCAGTTTGAAAACAATAATTTCTGCTAGCAACTTGGGTCCTTACTATACATACTAATATGTATTGTTATTCCCGAGGGAGTGAGCTGGGAAACAAACTCCCTTAGTTGCTAACAAATAAATAAATAATAATTTAATTGTGTAGGAACTCGGTTTATTTAGACAACTTGCTCGTATTTCATATTTTCTGGACTATATAAATTATTTATTAATTCATTATTAAGATTAGAATAGAATAGAAAACATTTATTGCCAGTAAATACACAATCATAATATGTATAAAATATAGAAAATACATATACAAGTAGTGTCCCATACTAGGCAAAAGGAACCGGCTCAGCTGATGCTGTGAGTGTCCCAGTGCAATGTGAACAGCTGCACAGTGCTGGTTTCCAGCCAATCCCTCTCTTAACAAAGTACAACAAAAATACTGGGTACCACTGTAGTTGCCTCTTAAAAGAATTATTTCTATTTAAAGTGTGTTCCACAAAAAAAAAAAAAAACAACTTCAGTTGTTTAAAAACCGGTTATTTTAAATTTTAAAACTTTTCATTAGTTTATAATGAACTGATTTAAAAAAAAAATCTATTTAACTAATCTGTAAGCATATTCTTTCAGTTAAAAATACATTTTTCTAAATAATTTTACAACAGACGGAGTTATAAGTTTACAAACGTATTAAAAATATAACATTATTGAGAATCTTGAATTTTATGAAGTTAATTAAATATTATAATACATATATAATAAACTGGTGTATGTTTTATCTGAATAATGGTGCATTAGTAGTAGCTCGAAGTCTTTTTTTTATACAACTTAGAATGGCAAACAAGCTGACGGCCCACCTGATGGAAAGTGGCAACCGTCCCCTATAGATATGAGCAGTACCGCGGACATAACAGAGTATACTATTTCACCCATGATACCCCCCATGCGTTACCATTCCTGAGGACTCAGATGTTATTCCTCTGTACCCAGTAAATTCACGCCATATTCCATCCTTCAAACCGAAACACAGCCATGCAAACACAACTGCTTCACGGTTAAAACACGAATGAGACAGAGGTACCCAAGCAATCGACTTTTGTACAAAGTCTTGTTTGATTTTCTTACTTCTGAAATCCACATGTACGAAGTAATGAAAAAAAAAGTACTTTATAAACCCTTTTAGTAATGGAAGTAAATAGGCTAAACTCGTGGATTACAGTCGTGTATATAACAAGTAAACCACAATTGTAATCCTAAAACATTTCCATGTCCAAGCCGTACTTTCGTCTATATATAAATAATTATAATTAAATTGAAACTCTACATAATCCAGCTTAAATCGTGGAGTTATTCAACCGCGTAAGTTTTGTTGGCCGATTTAAAATTATACCATGAAATATCTGTTTATTGTCATATACTTTTCGTTATGTTTAGTTTGTCATTTTTGTCTATATTATATCATAATTTGAATCGACATACTTATTGTTGGCCATATTTTTTCGTTCATCATTTTAGCCGTTACCTGTTCACTGCTAAACATAAGCTTCTCCCATAGACTGCCATAAGGAACGGTCCTGAGCCACCTGTATCCACTGACTTCTATATATGTGACCTGACTTGAGCTTTATAAAACTTCAAGAGGTGTTCCGGCATGAAATACTGTCTCACTCTATTGAGCACTCTTATCTTTTTAGAAGCCATCTTAGCCTTTTCCTCCAGATGATTGCAAAATTGGACGTCGCAAGATATATCAACGCCAATGACCCCTAGACTCGACTTATTAGCAAGGGAAGTGCCCTGAAAGGTACGAGATACTGCAAACAGCGTCTTTTTTGCGGTGAACGCACAGACTTGTGTCTTCTTAGGGTTAAATTGGACAAGATTGTGTTTACTCTAGACCGAAACTCAATCTAGTGAAGTTTTGATTTCAGACACAAGTCTATTCCGGCACTCATCGGTATGTGCCCGCGAGATCTTTGCATGACCGGTATATAATGCATCTCCTATACTGTCATCTGCATAACAATGTATATTACTGATCTGTAACATATCATTGATATGCAGAAGAAACAGAGTCGGAGATATACAGCCTTGCGGGAAACCAGCATTCGCAGGTTTTAAATCCGAGCATGCTCCGTCGACTACAACCTTAATATTACGTTCCTTGAGAAAATTGGCGATCCAAATGCACAATCTTGCAGGCAATCCAAACGAGGGTAGTTTCGAAAGCAGCGCTTTATGCCACACCCGACCAAAGGTTTTCGCAATATCCAGACTAACAGCTAAGGCCTCTCTCTTATTCTCAATTGCGACTGCCCATCGGTAAAGATCACGGGCCGAATGTCCCTGTCGAAAGCAGTACCGGCAATCACAGATTAGCCGGTGCTCTTTTGGGTACCGGAGCAGTTGACGGATTGTTGTTCATTACAGCATCATGCAAAAACTACATCACAAAATAAGATCCAGTTTTCATAGTTATATTCCTAAATGTTTATCTTAAAAACTGGTTTTTCTTTTATCTCTATACATCTAGAAGAAGTTTCTTTAATTGATGATTCTACTTCTAAAATAAACGCATACGAAGTAGCGGACAATAAGCTAGCGTGTACTCAAAATGAAAGTTATCCTTCAAGTGATTATTCAGCGAATATTAATAGTCTTTATTAAGCAAATATTTTATAATATAACTTTGTATTGTATTAATAGGTGGATTCTATGAAAATCCTCGAACCCAAATGGAAAATTACTTGCCCATTTTCAGAAACGCCTACAAAGCGTTTGCATCAAACAATACTTCGTAGGTACAAGTTTGTAATTGTATTAAATAAGAATAGTTGTATGGTTTTATTGATAGTTTTGATGGTATTACTTATAGATACTAGTTTGCGATGGCTTTTTTTTATGCTTATAATGGCAAACAAGCTGACGGCCCACCTGAAGTAGAAAGTGATAACCGTCGCCTATAGACATGACCTATACACTGCAGTTGCCAATCCGCCTGTTAACCGTGGCAACTACTGGCAAAACTCCCCAAGGGGGAGGCTTATGTTCAGCAGTGGACAGTTAAAGGCTGATATGATGATGATGGTGATGATATTAAGGTATTTGTAATTTAATGAAGCTAGTCAAATTGACATTTTTTAAGTCCTACTGTCAGGCTTTTTTCTACAGCCAATTATGGTATAGTTTTTTTTTTTATACAACTTAGAATGGCAAACAAGCTGACGGCCCACCTGATGGGAAGTGGTAACCGTCACCTATAGACATGAGCAGTACCATGGACTTAACAGAGTATACTGTTTCGCCCATGATACCCCCCATGCGTTGCCATTCCTGAGGCCTCAGGCGTTATTCCTCTGTACCCAGTAAATTCACGCCATATCCCACCCTTCAAGCGGAAACACAGCCATACAAACACAACTGCTTCACGGTTGAAACACGAATGGGACAGAGGTACCTAAGCAATCGACTTTTGTACAAAGTCTCCCTCTAGTTATATGTTGTTCATGATATATCAATTAGTCGTTTCCCAATCCTATTACGTATGATAACTGGGTTTAGCATAATCTATTAGTATTTAGTTTACATTTGCCGGCCCGCAGCGATAACGCTGCGTTTTGGCTGCGTAATGTTAAACTGCATGATATCGTTTCGTATAATTCTGTACATACTAATCAGATTTCAAACGTTGTACGAGAGAGTTATTAGCCAACTCGGATGCAGAAATTCTGTATGCATTTCTGAATTGCGTTCTGTTTGTTTTAGACCTATTTTTAAATATATATATTTATTAATATTTGTTAATTTAATTCACTTATATGAAATACTTTGTATATATATATGTATCTAAAAATAAAAAAAATAAAAAATCATCATCAAATTAAAACAAACAGGCACAAACACAACTAACTTTTTTCCTTGAAAAATTCCTGTAGCGCATAATAACTCTTTGCGATTAAATATTTTTTTAGAGCTATTTTAAACTTTTTAGTATTTACTATATATATATATATATATATATATGTCTCTAGGCGACGGTTACTACTTATCAGGTGGGCCGTCAGCTTGTTTATCATTCTAAACTGTATAAAAAAAAGGTTATATGTATATTTCCATAACTAATAACGCAACTTTTAAAATATTTGTAGTCTAGTGTTATTTATTTAATTCATTATAATTGTTACTATATATATATATATATATATATATTTCGCTCAACATGTTTACATGTAATATTACTAAGTTAATAAGTATGGTTAACTTTTAGTCTAGTAGCGACATCTATCAAGTAACTATAAAAAGGATGGAGAATCATTTCCCTTCCAAATTCAGAACAATTACATAAATAAATTGTTACAATTAATAAATAACACAAAAACTCATCGTCGGCGTAAGCGGATAACTGAATAATTTATTTTTATAGTTCCAAAATAATTGGTATTTACTATATTTATCTCGGACAGACAGATAGATTGAGAGAAAAAAATATTTTAATTAATTTATACGACACAAAAAAAAAATACAAAAATAAAACATAATTGACTGTGAACTATAAAATTGAATTATTAGTTCCTAGTTGACTATATGTTTAAATCATCATATCAGCCTTTAACTGTCCACTGTTGAACATAAGCCACCCCCTTGGGGGGTTTGCCACTAGTTGCCACGCTTGGCAGACGGATTGGCAACCGCAGTTAGAGTTTGGAGATATTTTAAGAGGGACGCTGGTGCTCATCCCTTCGTCAGTTCTTACGACATCCACGGGAAAGCAATGGGTGGCCTATTCTATGCCGGGACTACACAGCAAATACATTTAAATGCGTTGAATTAATATTACGTGCAGTATTTGGAAATATATCTAATGCATTGGAGTGGAGGGGGAGGGGGGTAAAAGTGGTTTGTTCGTAATAGAAAATACCAGCCCCACTGTTAACAATATACCTTGTCAGGTCGACCTCCACGTGGTCCCCCTTGTAAAACATCATGCTGAATTCCTAGTGTATCCATCTCTCACTGGTACTCCGCCAGCGTATGGCGTTAGCGCATGCAGATTTACCATTCCATTATCAGCCATTAGAAAAAAATGCAACGGGGTGAATGATAAGCCACCATCTTAAAAAAACCTATAATACATTTATACCCAACTTTGTAATACAATTTAAAACAAAGAACATTATATTTTTAACATACAAACTTAAACAGCTAAATTATTCAACGCATACCTCCACAATGTACTCTCCAACGCTGTCTAAAGCCAAAGCTTGGGCTTTACGTTGTTTACTCATTAAGCTATTATATTAAGCGTATATAGTATACTGTTTTGATACGACTTTGACTACCGAAAGTATGAATACAAAATGAGAATCTAGGACTAAAAAGCTTTAATCCGCTGTATAGTAGGGGGTATTAAGTGAAATATTGTTACTTGGCAAAGTTCTGCAACTCTGAGTAGCTAAGCCCCGCCTCGTCAAACTACGCGAACATATAAGTTAGGTAAACACGCATTTTGTTGATGAAGTATGCTAATAAATGTTATAACCGCTTGTGTAGGCTCTTAGTCCTTCATTAATTACACTATTGTTTACAGAAGCGTTATAGTTGAGTTGTAGTTGGGGTGGTTAAAAGGAGATGTTTCAGCGAGGGCCATTTATTGTACACGATCTCGAAAGATCGAGTAGGAAATTATTTTTATTAGAGAAATAGAAAAAAAAATAAGTATATATATTTTTTATGCAATTTAGAATGGCAAACAAGCTGGCTGATCACCTGATGGAAAGTGGTAACCGTCGCCTCTGGACATAACAAAATATACTGTTTCCTGTTTCGCCCATGATACCTCTCATGCGTTGCCATTCCTGAGGACTCAGGTGTTATTCCTCTCCCAATAGCCCCGGGGGATGTGCTAATATACCGGCGCGTCTCCCCGAATGGTAGGGTGAGCACGCCAGCCACCCCATTTTGAGAGTCCCTACCATCAGGGGGCGGGTCGCTGCCGTCAGAGATGTGGTGTGTGCGAAAGCGAACCCATGTCTCCGACATATGGCACCTCGAGGGTATATCATCTGGTTTTTGATGGGTACATCCCCGCCTAATGGGGGATTTCCAAAGTACACCTCCCACAAGGTGTATGGGTCTGCATAAAGCATTTTTCAGATGTTAAAAAAAGGTGTTATTCCTCTATACCCTGTAAATTCACTACCATATTCCACCCTTCGAACCGAAATGCAGCCATGCATATTTTATTTAATAAAACTCTTCTTTTTATCATTAACTGCTGGGTAAAGGTCTCCTTTATTTTGGTCCAAAACTCCCTGCTCTGTACCACCTCAAATTAATCTTTTCAATGCGTCTAGGTTTCCTGGATTGGCCTCGGTGACGCTGTCCATTTGTAGGAACTTACTGGGTAGAGATCTTTACCTCTAATATCAGTTTGAGTACGAATTATGCTGTTAGATACATGACCAGTACCTTTTTACCCCTAAAGCACTTCATTCCATTTCTAGAAAACCTTAACTTTGGGTTTCTCGTACAAAAATTTTTTCAGTTATTTTTGTAAGTTTGATACTTTTACGCTAAAAATGCACTTATATTATATTCAAGGTTTTCCCAAGAGACTACAGCATGGAGTTCATTAAAAAGGGGTAAAGAGGGTTCTTCAGGATCGGCAACGCGCGCGTAATACCTCTGGTATTGTATACCATACAATGTATACCATCAGGTGGGCCGTATGCTTCTTTGCCACCTCAGTGGTATAAAAAAAAAGGTGGCTCGGGATCGTTCCTTCTTGCAGTCTATGGGGGAGGCCTATGTCCAGCAGTGGACAAATAATGAGTGAAATGATGGTGATGATATATAGGCGACTTTTACTATTATTATTACCTACGAGGGGAGTAATTAGCTTGTTTACCATTTCCGAATTAAAGGTTTTTTTTATGAATAATTTCACTAGTAACTTCCCATTGTTAAAGTGGCTTAATATTTAAAAATAAATGTTTGTTGCGTAAAATGCTGAACTTATAAAATCAGGTTATAACATTTCAAAACTTATACTTAATTCTTAAGTCTAGTTAGCAACAATTGTTTGAAACAATTAACTCTTAAGGCTCAGTATTCAAACTGCACCAGTAGATATCTTAAGAAACTCATTTCAATTTCGGAGCCGTTTTTAATGACTATTAATTCGTGCCGTTTTAATTACGGGAAAGTTATCATTCTCATTGGCATCGGTGACGCCCAAATGTACTTAGTCATATACTTTTTTATGACTTTTTTGTTTATCCCACTTAACGGCCGCGCGGACTTTCTGAATTGTTTATTTTATAGCCAGTTTATTGTCTCGAGGAAGCTACAGCTTATTTTACCACGAAATAGGTTTCTCTTTGCGGATTACTTGTTATTTTTTACCACTTTGCGATTATAAACACTCAGGCTTAATCGATTTAAAAAAAAAATCTTTCACCTGTAGAAAGCTACATTATTATGGCGTAATCTATAATATATATGAAAATTAATGCCACTTTTTTTTATACAACTTAGAATGGCAAACAAGCTGACGGCCCACCTGATGGAAAGTGGTAACCGTCGCCTATAGACGTGAGCAGTACCATGGACATAACAGAGTATACTGTTTCGCCCATGATACCCCCCATGCGTTGCCATTCCTGAGGACTCGGGTGTTATTCCTCTGTACCCTGTAAATTCACTGCCATATCCCACCCTGTAAACTGAAACACAGCCATGCAAACACAATATATAAGGCAGTAAATAATATATAAATAGAAGACCTACGTTTTATTATACAAGAATGTGATGTCCCCTATCTACAATATGTGTATCGCATGAGTAAATTACATGAAGAAATTACGCCCGTCTCGTGAACTCGGGCGTGTACATTTCAATTTATTAGATTTTATTACTTTACTACCTGTTTCTGAGATTTTCCACGAAGGACTGGAAGTTGACAATTCATTTGCCGAATAAAAGGTATACCGGATATCTGAATAGGTATTTGTATCAGCATCGACATATCGTTCGTTACCTGTCCACTGCTGAAAATAGGCCTCTCCTATAAAAGGGTCTTGCTAGTAGTTGCTATTTTTGGCAAGCGGATTGGCAACTGCAGTTAGGCTTTAGTGGTGTTTTAAGAGGGACACTGCTGCCCATCTCTCGACCATTTAGTTCTCTGAATCGCCTCTTACGATACCCACGAAAAGCACAGGTGCACATTACATCATATCACATTAGAAGCCTCCAAAATTATCAATGTTTCTTTACTATATTACATAAAATCTATATATATATATATAGATTTTGACGATTCAAAAGGAAGGTTTATATGTTTATTATATATATATATATATATATATATATATATATATATATATATATATATATATATATATATATATATATATATATATATATATTATACATATAAACCTTTCTTTTAAATCACTCTATCTATTAAAAAAACCGCGTCAAAATTCACTGCGTAAGTTACTACCATGATAAGTTGCATAAAAAAAAAAATTAAAAATGATGTCTTTTTTTTCTACAACTTAGAATGGCAAACAAGCTGACGGCTCACCTGATGGAAAGTGGTAACCGTCGCCTACAAACATAAGCAGTACCATGGACATATCAGAATGTACTGTTTCGCCCATGTTAACCCCCATGCGTTGCCATTCCTGAGGACTCAGGTGTTATTCCTCCGTACCCAGTAAATTCACACCATATCCCACCATTCAAACCGAAACACAGCCATGCAAACACAACTGCTTTACGGTTGAAACACGAATGGGACAGAGGTACCCAAGCAATCCACTTTTGTACAGTCTCATAGGATCTCGTCGTAGTTCCTCCTGGATACCATCGTGATTAAATCTTATTGAATTCGTCTCAATGATACAACTGATCTATTTCCATTCGTCACTGGTGCCCCAGCCTGCGTATATTGATAACGTAGGCGGGGCTACCATTCCATTTTCACACATAAAAAAATGGGGCAGTGATACGCATTTGAGAACTGCCGCCATTATGGTGAAAGACATGTAGACTGAATAGCAATCAGAGATTAATAACTAATAGGAAATATTACAAAGCCTCTAATAAATGCTAGTCGATTCTCATATGTTGGCAGTCGCATACTAATTTATTTTTATTTATTTATTCATTAGTACATATATGTGTACATGGCGAACATAATGCTAAAAGCATTCTCTCCCAGTCAACCATAGGGAAGTGTCGGAATACTCGAATGTGCTACTAGTAATTATTGATATACATACATACTAAAATTACATATATAAACGAATAAATATATTATATTATACACGAAATTGAGAATAATATAAAGTACTAATGGTAGCGGAATTAAGCAAAATAATTCTAATTCATTAACGAGAAATTTATATATATATATATGTACATTTTCCATTAATAGTACTTATATCTGTGTGTAATATTGAACGGAACACAAGTAAATCGACTAAATCTAGCTGCAGCGGTGAGGGGGCGAGGAGAACGGAATACGAGCCTGTTTTACATTCAACCCGAACATGTTCGCCCCCTCCCCCTGCACCCTGCCCCTTTATTCCACTCACGGAATAAATCTTTCGCTTATTTATCTTTTCCACTACAGACCTATTGTTTTTCCTCGTGCTCTCGCGGAGTGATTTCGTTTCGCGGTGCTGTGTATTTGAATTGAATGTATTGAGTTTCTAAACGTAATGTAGGTATTTGCCGTCAGTTATATACGTTTAAGAGGGAAATATGATGCTTCTCAACTGACAAACTAAACGCATCTTACAGTGTGACAACTGTAAATACTCCTAAAACTATTTTATTTATTTATTTATTTATTTAAAGGAACACCAACAGCATATTGTGTTATAACACATACAACAAACATTAAATATAATACAATATTAATGCACACGCCTATTATAGGTATTCACAGCATTTACTTTAATATAGTTATACAGTGCGAGAAAATAAAGTAACAATTATAATGAATTAAATAACACTAGACTATTGTGGTTTTTATTTTAATGGATGATAATGGAATGGTAAACCCACCCGCGCTATCCGGTATACACCGGCGGGGCACCAGTGAAGGATGATAGGTGAGGATGAAGCAGGTCAGTTGGCCCATCGTGACGAATTCAACAAGAATTGTTCACGATGGTGTACAGGGGGAACCACGTGGAGGTCGACCTGATCAGGCATATTGCTAGCAATAGAGCTGTCAAACTCCATTGCTAACAATCCCTTTCCCCCCAGACTATTGTGTTAGGTTCTTACAGAGTATGCGACTGCCAGCAATCGAAGATAGACCCCCACTATTTCTATAGTTAATATATATATATATATATATATATATATATATAAAGTTGATTAAATAAGTTTATTGAAAATAAAGGAGGTTGCAAATAAATAAGGTTGATTTCCTTCTTATTATCATTTTTTTTAATAATAATAATAAATAATTTATTTGCTATAAATAGGGTAGGTCTTATATTACATAAAGTCTAGTGCCTATTTAGCCATTACAGAATAGCATGCAAATGTCACATTTTGATAGGTACTGATTAATTTATGCATCGACAACTATATTAGATATTTATCTATACTTTTTTGAAAAATTCGTCAACAGTGTAAAAGCTTTTGCTAAGTAACCATTTACGTAATAATTTAATGAATACAATGGAGAATGTTAAGTAATTTATTTATATATTTATTTATTCATTAGTACAAATATGTGTACATGGCGGACTTAATGCTAAAAGCATTCTCTCCCAGTCAACCATAGGGATGTGTCAGAATACTCTTTAATTTAATTTAATTTCTTGGTTTGAAGGCCTATAGACATGAACAGGAATTTTTACAATACGCTGTTATGTTTAAGGCACCCCTAATGCGTATCCATTCTTGATATTTGTACAAGATAATACACCTCATGGGAATCACAGCATATACTGTGATGTCCATTATACTATTTCTTTCTAATTTCCTCCCCTTTAAACCGAAACACAGTCATGTAAGCACAGCCGATTTACACATTAAACGATTACTTTAATGACAAACGAGCATGGTGTTAGTCAATTATTTTGTTTTGCTTTTTAATGACCATGTAATTTTACACACCTGTAGTACATTTAAATAAATATATACGTTGAACAACAGATAAATTAATTAACAGATATTTAAAAAAGTAACTGTTGAATTTCTTGCGAGCTCTTTTCAGAAGAAATCAACTTACCGAACCCAGCAGTAAGTTAAAAAAAAGACGTTTTAAAAGTGCTTGTAAACAAGTTAATTTAAGTTAATAAGGAAAATTTTCAATAACAGAAACACGAGCGTGTCAGAGGTTTATGCAAACGTATGTCGTTTAAACGGTACGAAATCTCCATTTGATAATCTAAAAGAACTATTTGTATAAATCTTTTGGTGAAATTGTCACAAAATAAATTCATTATAGAGAGAAAAATACGGAGTTGGGTAAAAGGTGTGAAACGAGATGCTTCTGGTAATAGAGGCTCCGATAACAACACATCTCTGGGGTATCGCACCTGTGCTTCTAACGTTCATAGCTGAGTCCACACGTGAGCAATTTCGATCGAATGCTCTAGAAATAATCTTATACAGGTTATCAAATATAATGCTTTCGAATTACAGTAGAAAACGTATTTATAAAGTCAGTGATTTTTCAAATAATATATATACCGTAAAACAGGGTGAATAGGAACAATTTGTCATTTTCTCGGGTGATTTCTTTTCAAATTTATATTGTCATAATTATTTTTATTATATTTTAAAATGTACTTCAAATCCTTATACATGTTTATGCTTATTTATATAACAAACATCTCAACTTCTTTAGTTGTCACTATTTAACTTGAAACAGTCCTAGATAGGTAAGGTATGCTCTCCTAACAACAGTATTGTGCCTAAAAATAGTGCATTTATCAAAAAAGACACCCCGTCACCCGTATCCATTAGCGAGGACGGGATGCCTTAATAAAGCACCATTAAAACCAAAAAAAAAAGTCCTAGGGAGATTATTTTGTATATATTTTACTTAAATGAAATACTTAATAAAAGGCATTTAAAATTTACAGAAAACATTGTGGAATTAACAAAACGAATACAGTCGAATTAAGAATGTTGAAATTTTTTTAATAATGTTCAATCACTTGTATTTCTAAAGTAAATGTTTAATTAAAATCAAAGGAATCAAGTTAATACAAATACCAAGAAACGTTCAATAACGCTTTGTATTATAATCTATCGCTTTTCAGACTAACTCCCAATCCATTACTTCAAATTTAAGTGCTGTTTAATATTGCAAACCTCTAAATTATTTTCGTACTTGAACATTGATATATAAATAGATCTAGATGTACAATGAGAAACTAAAACGGCACTGACAATCGAGCGCGTTTAACGACAACTTATGCGCTCATTTCTATACATTCAGTATCATTTGTAAACAAATAATGCCTATATATTCTTACATATTTTGTTACAAGTATATGTTCACTCAACAAAAAGCAATATTAATTCTGAAAGCAGATTACACAAATATTACAGAACACGGATACTAATGTAAAATGAGATGGTCCTTAGACATTACATTAAAATAATTGAATTTAGAATGTGGAGTTGCATGTTCATAGAATCGGCTTTACGACAATTCTGTAGTTTTCCTTGTTTCGCAAACAAAATAGCTGCTTTAATCATCACAAATTTAATGTAGAATCACAGTGATAATAAATCTTATCTTTTGGGAAAATAATTATCAAAATCTATTCAGAATTGACAATGCAATCACATAAAATGGCCACAAAAAGTCGGCCGAATGTCACACACAATCCGTATCCGACAGGCTCAGTCTAGTGTAGGAAGCAATGATAAATTCTGTGCTAATACAAACATACTTTGTTAAATAAATATATCTTTATATCTTATCTTTATTTCTTATTTGAGGTAAGAATAAAACTTGACTCTCGATTTGTCCTTTGTTCAATTTAAACTTGAGACAATTTCTTGAGTAACTTTTAAAAGAATATTGGTGTGGTCCCGGCATAGAATAGGAAACCTTCCTTTCCTATGGCTGTCATAAAAGGCACCAAATGGAACTGAATAGTCGAGGAATGAGCAGCAGAGGGATTAAAATACTCGTTTCATCAAAGCCTAACTGCGGTGGCTAACCCGCTTGCCCAGTGTCTCAACTACTGACAAGGTCCTCCTTATGGAGGAGGCCTACGTTCAGCAGTGGACAGTTAATAACGGATATAATAACGACGATGAATCTTGGATTCATTCTATATCAATAGTACGAGAGTTTGGTATTAATCATTATATGAAGAAGAACGAGAAAACAAAATTTTGTATATTATTTACTATAATTTAATATATACTGTATACA
This sequence comes from Galleria mellonella, assembly GCF_026898425.1. Lineage (NCBI taxonomy): Eukaryota > Metazoa > Arthropoda > Insecta > Lepidoptera > Pyralidae > Galleria > Galleria mellonella. The sequence goes on along the minus strand of NW_026441984.1, from coordinate 557,514 downwards.
GATTTGACTATTATAGTTAGTAATTAATAAAGTTTAATGAAGAAAATTAATGTTTACCGTAAATTTAAGTATTACATTTGTAAACCAGTTATATAGTATTATGTATTGGAGACCGGCCGATACAAACTCTTTACATTTTATTATAGATAGATAGATAGATAATTTATTTACATTACTCACAGCACACAAATTACAATAAAAAAAAAAAAAACATACACACAATACATAGCAAAAGAGACAAAAGAATAAAAATAAAAAAGCACAAATAAAAAAAAAAAAACAGAAAAAAACAAAATATATAAACTAACAATCTCCCTTCTTTCCCTTCCTTCATGCGTGTGCCATAGTAACACAAAATGGTCACAGATCAGTTTATTGCTTTGCCCTTAAAAGAGCAAAACATTTATATATACTTTTTTTATTTCGTTTTTATGCAACTTAGAATGGAAAATAAGCTAACGGCCCACCTGATGGGAAGTGGTAATATTTATACTAAAATATTTTCCATAATTAAAGATTGTGTCCCATAAGAAAAATCCGACAACAATTGCGTCAGAAGCAGTTATAAATTATATATTTTTCATGGGATCAATTAGTAAGTATATCCTTTAAGATAAAAAAGATTTTCCCAAATCATTCTCGAACTAAAAGAATAATCAGGTCAAAAACATAAAAAAAAATACAACCGAAATGACTACATCCTTCTTATTGAAGTCGTTGGAAAATAAAAGTGTTAAAATAAGTTCCTTTAATCGACTATAAATTATACATGTCTGATTAGATTTGGATTTATAGGATATCATTGGAATCCTGAAATCATCTCGAGGAAAGCTACTTATATTTTTTGAACAAAGACAATTTTTTTTTTAATTATACACGTCGTTATTATAAAAATACATCTTAAACCGTCTCGTTTCTTTTTTAAAAGATTATCACGGCGTTGCAGTGAATAATTCCAGCCAGTGTTTTTTTAATTTGGTTTTATAACCGTTGATTCTAAATTCGAATTTCTAATTTTTTCTTATAAAATGCTGTACATGAAGGTAACCTATAATTTTATGCTCCGCACTGTATTATTTCTACCAGATTTCCCAAGATACTTTAGATATAAAGTAGATTGTTATATAATTCACAGGTACATTTGTTATTCTTATTCTTCAGAGATATTTACATGTTTTGTCTAAGAAAAATTATAGTATTTTTTTATACAACTTAGAATGGCGAACAAGTTGATAGAAAGTGGTAACCGTCGCCTATAGACATGAGCAGTATCATGGACATAACAGAGTATACTGTTTCGCCCGTGATATCCCCATGCGTTGCCGTTCCTGAGGACTCGGGTGTTATTCCTCTGTACTCTGTAAATTCATTGCCATATTCCACCCTTCAAACCGAAACACAGCCATGCAAACACAACTGCTTCACAGTTGAAACACGAATGGGACAGAGGTACCCAAGCAAACAAATTTTGTACAAAATCTCCATCTGGTATTTTTGTAATTAAGATTTTATGTTCTGAATCTTTAAATTTTAGTTTATATAGATAGTGTCTCCATACCAATGCTTCTAAAAAAGCGGGTCAACTTTTTCATTCAAATCTGCGTGATAAATAGTTACGAGTGATTCCTTTACAACTTTTATATTTACTTTGTTTTATAATTTTTTCATCTTTTTAATGGTTAAAAACTTATTTTATTTATTTAATAATTAAATATAAATACGTCAAGAATATTGTGTACGTAAGTATGTATATAGAACGCTGATAAAAAAAACGAGCCAGCTAATTTGACAATTAGCTGACAGAAAGTTGACCCGTTATTGAAACTCGATGCTCTATCTATATAATTGAAACTTTACATATATATAGTTCTGACTATCCTTCTTATAATGGTATTTGTCATTTATTTATTTATTATTATAGCGAATGTAATGAACACACACAATGTATTTTATCTATATTTCTATTTTTTTTATTTTTCTATGGAATTTCACGGCTCACTTTTTGCCACAACAGAATATCAGTGTTTAGCTCTTCTTAGGGTTAAACAATAAATTAAGTTGTGACAATTTTGTGCTAACGTAGCATACACATGAAGGGAAAAATTTATACTTATTTTATGCTTATTGGTTTTTTTTTGTATATGTATTTTTTTACCTTTTTTCACTGTGCATTCATGTCTATTATTGTTTGTGTGCTGTAAGTAATTCAAATAAATTATCTATCTATCCGTCTTTTTGTTTTCTCAATTCATTATCGTTTAAAATATTAATCTCTACTAAGAATTTATTAAAAAGATTTTCTTGCTGAAAATAGTATAAAATCATCAAAATATTTAAACTAACTTTTAAAACTTGCTTTAAAATTTATACATATATTCTTTATTGCACTTGTATATTACATTGTTATTGCATTTATAAATATTGAATATTTATTCCCTTAATAAGACGGTACGATGCAGCGACACAACTGAAGCCAAATAAATAATAAAAACTTTAAGTAATCTTTTTAAAGGTTTTATTTAAATCAATAACTTGCTTTAGTACATGAAGTCCTTTCATTATCCTATTATTCCTATTATTACATGTCATTATATTATTATTTTTTATTATTAGCTTTATTTCAGCATAATTACGATCGATTTCTGCATACTTTTGTATGTTCGATGACAATATAATTATTACGATACCAACTAGCTGGCCTGATGCTAAAGATGATATAGGTGGTGGTCATAGGAACTCGTAAGGTATGTATAATAAACCCATGATGGTTTTATACTCGTTTGTTCATTAAGGCTCGTTTGATTTGTTTTGATGAAATGTAGGAAAACCCCCCAGTAGAGTGGAGCAGGGTTTGTAAGTAATGCAGACTACCAGTTACATTTCTAACATTATATCCTATCAGGTCGACCTCTACGTGGTTCCCCCTGGAAACCATCATGTTGAATTCACGATGTGCTAACTGACCTGCGTTTTCATTCTCACCTATCATCTCTCACTGGTGCTCCGCCAGCGTATACCTATAGCGCAGGCGGGGTTACCATTCCATTATCTATTAAAAAAAACACCAGTAAATGGAGTGACGACCTAAAATGTAATGTAGGGAGTCAGTGGACGCAGGTGACTCAGAACCGTTCCTTATACTGCAGTCTGTAGAGGAAGCATAGGTCCAGCAGTGGGCATATAATGGTTGAGATAATGACGATAACCTTGTGTAATGCCTACAATAATGAAACCTCAAAGCAATAAATATTGTTTTAAAAATATTCAACAAACTTACAACGTCCGTGCTAAAAATACTCTTTAGAGACATTAATACGATAAATTCACCGCGTTATAATTCTAGAACACGCCATTTGAAATGCGAAACGTAAATAATTAGTCGCGTACAACCAGCCGTGAATTTGTCGCGGCAGATTCATCTCCAAACTCAACTTTACGATTGCCGTACGGAGAATTTCTAGTGAAAGTCACAAATTTAATGGAAAAGGATGGGTCCACAACTTTGGTGATTAGCGGGATCCAGTTTTATGTTGTTGCTCTTTCGAATTGCCTTTCGGTAATGTTGTTTCACTTATTTTCGGTGACGTTAACCTTTTAGAATATAACCTCGATTTGGGCTTGGTTTCGTCTCGCCGTGTTGTAATTTTCAACGCGTATTCAAATCTAATTTTATACTTATATTCTATTTCTATAAAATGCAATGAAAATATAAATGAACAAATAATTAATTCGATTATAAGACAGTCTGATGATGCAGCAATAGCAGTGGCAACAAATAAAACATTGATTAATCTGTTGATTGTTTTGATTTGTTACTATTTTACATTTAAAAAAAACCCCATTAGATGGAGTGCTGACCTAAAATGTATTGTAGAAAGTAAGTGGACGCAGGTGGCTCAGAACTACCGCAGTCTGTGGATTATATAATTTTACATTCGTGTTTCTACTGAAGCAGTTGTGTTTGTATGAAAGGGTCGCAGAAATAACATCTGAGTCCTCAGACAGCCAAACAAGTACAGATGATGGAAAATGGTAACCGTCATTTATTGATATGAGCAATACCATGGACATAACAGAATATACTGTTTTGCCTATTATATCCTCCATGCGTTGTCTTTCCTGAGAACTAAGGTGTTATACTTCTGTGCTCTTTAAATTTACTGCCATATCCCACCCGTCAAATCGAAATACAGTCATGCAAACAACTGCTTCACGGTTAAAACACGAATATAACAGAGATACCCAAGCAAACGGCTATTGTACAAACTGTCCCTCTGGTAAAAAAAAGAAATACTCGAATTAATTTAGAGAGCGTTTCGGTGATATTTTAAAGTAAACTTATTTAACTTTTTATTAAGTCATATTGAAATGGACTGGACTTAGTAATTATTGAAGGATACAATTTTAAAAATACTACTTTCCTGAACTTAACATAAGATAAAATAAAGACATGACATCACAAATACAATACATAACATCGAAAACTAAATTGTAATAATAAAATATCTTACTGTTATGGAGAGAGATCCATATTTAATAGTTTTTTCACATGTTCACATCTATTGGTCATTGATCAAGCTAGAATATTCCATGTTATAAGAATTAGGTAACCAATGTTTGAGCGTACTACTCAGAACACCCAGACTCGAGAAAATACAGATATTTTCACTTCCTATATTGGCCCAACCAGACAGAACATAAGATTTCATTTACGCAAAACAATGGGCTCAACACTACGCCGGACCATATTTACGCAAAGACACAGGTTCAACACTACGCCATGGAAGTTATTAAATTTTACGTAGAATATTTTTGTAATGTTGATGATAAATAATTAAAATAACAAGTAATTAAATAAGTTGCATAAAAAATATGTTTCCTCAATCGAGCAGCTCTAGTTTTATTATGAGGGATTCTATTATTACCTTCAGACTTTTTCGAATTATTATGTATGAGCTGAGACACGAATTCTATTTTAGATTGTAATACGCATAACATTACTGAAAGGGAAGGCTGTATTCCAAATAGTGGCGTTCCGAGAACGAACTAAAAATAAGTAATTTTATTATTGCGAATATTTACGATATTTACGACGGTACGTTTTCCTTACGAAGTGAACAATGTATCTTATAACCTGAACAAATATTTAAATAATGCAAAAATAGTCATTTCAGTTCATAGTGTATTTACAGGGCACAGAGGAATAACACCTCAGTCCATAGGAATGGTAACGCATGGGCGAAATACTTTATTATTTTCATGGTACTGCTCATGTTTACAGGCGACGGTTACCACTTTCTACCAAGTGAGCCGTCAGCTTGTTTGCCATTCTAAGTTGTATAAAAAAAAAAACAGATTTATGAGAGATTTTATGTTTTTCTAAACAATAATAGGATAATTTCTTTTTTAAAACACCGGGGGCAGTCGAACATGTGGTTCATTTGATGGTAAGTGACCTCCACCGCCCATGATCACCCACAACACCAACGGCATTGCAGGTGTGCTGCCGGCCTTTTAAAAAGGAATATGCTCTTTTCTTGAAGGTTACAGTCAAATGCAACTACCTAATATTGCTTTAAAATATTTTGTTACTTGTTGTTGTTACATAAACTTTTAAGGACTCATCAAAATGAAACGACGCAGAATTAAATCCAGCTATTAAATACAATACAGCATTCGATGCCCTAACTGTAGCTCGTTGAAAATACTCGAATATGCAATGGGACCCTTGTTCATTTATTTTACCATTATATATTTGTAATGGTAAAATAATTTGGAAATTAAATTATATTATACTAATAATATAATAAATATCTATCATAACTAAAGGCAAAGCACTTAAAGAATATTGAATATTAGATTGTCATGCCACCATTTGGAGGTATTTTATGTATAATGAAAGAGAGTCGTTTGCTTGTGAACTTCTGTCCCATTCGTGTTTCTACCGTGAAACAGTCGTGTTTATATGGCTGTTTCGGTTTGAAGGAAGGAATGACATGTGAGTCCTCAGGAACGGCAACGCATGGGCAGTATTATTGGCGAAATAGTATACTCTGTTATGTCCATGGTACTGCTCATGTCTATAGAGGACGGTTACTACTTTCCATTAAGTGGACCGTCAGCTTGTTAGCCATTCTAAGTGCATAAAAAAAATTCAGTAGTTGATTTCCAAATTACACTACATTGAATACGAAAGAGATGTATCTAGCAAGAATGAATAGAGATGTCGGTAGGGGCCACCCTAGCCGGACGTATGTTGACCAAATAGGCGACGTGCTGAAGAAGGGCCAAATTAAAAGTACCCGTAACCGGTGAGCGTGTACGAAAAGATTGATGAACGTGGAAGAAGCGAAAGAGGTTTGTTTGAATCGAAGCATTTGGCGTTCCATTGTTTCTGCCTACCCTAATAGGAGACAGGCGCGACAGATATGTATGTATGTATGTGTATATGTTCTACATGGTATCTACTCATAAGTAAATTCTGTATGATAAATACAAATATATTTTTTTAATTATTTACTTTCAAGATTGCTAATTTTAGACAATATGTATCCCTTTTGTCTTAGACTTTGGATGATTAATAATCTTTACCGGCTAAGGACTCCGTAGTATTTTGTTGAGTTCATTTTGTTACAATCTACTGGAGGTGAAAAGGTGATACATAATATTCTTGCTCCGTCACGTGAAGATCTTGATTAATCTAATTTATATAAGAGATTAACCGTGTCGGGTTCAAATATACGCGCGAGCAAATGAGAGTAGAATTACTGTTACCTTAATCTTAAGTAAGATTTTATTAAAAAGCAAAAATACATTATGTTAAAATTAATTTCGGCATATCGTAACTGTTTCCAAAAAAAGCAGGTTCAAAGCTTAAAAACCCTTGTAATAGTAGGTTTCTTTTACAAAATGTAAGAAATTGTGAAAGTAAGCAATGCACAAGTGAAGAAAAACTCAAGCGTATGTGGACGCGTGGAAACGGGTATCGATGTAAAAAATATAAAATTATTCTGCGATGCTGTATGGTCTCAGTGTAAGCGAAGGATTTTAAACGTATCTTTATTTATATTACCAAATAGAAAACATAATTGTTACCGTCGTCGAAAGAAATAGTCAAAAAATTGATCAATTTCTCCCCACAAAAACTTCCGCCACGCTGTAAGCGGAAAGCAAGTTTTTTTTTTTTATACTACTTAGAATGGCAAACAAGCTGACGGCCCACCTGATGGAAAGTGGTAAGTCGCCTATAGACATGAGCAGTACCATGGACAACGATATCAGATACCCCCATGGTTGCTTCCTTCAGTCACCCAGTCTCTCGACAGAAACACAGTTATGCAAACACAACTGCTTCACGAAACACGAATGTCTTTTATACAAAGTCTCCAGAGAGATATCAAAGATCTTTTAATCACTCTCTCGACAGAGGCAGAAGAGAATACGTCTCTGTATAGTCACCAGAGGGAGACTTTGTACGAAAGTCGTTTGCGCCTCTATCCCATTCGTGTTTCTATCGTGAAGCTGTTGTTTGCATGGCTGTGTTTCGGTTTGAAGGGTGGGATATGGTAGTAACTTTACAGGGTACAGATGAATAACACTTGAGTCCTCAGGAATAGCAACGCATGGGGGGTATTATGGGCGAAATAGTATACGCTGTTATGTCCATGGTACTGTTCATGTCTATAGGCGACAGTTACCACTTTCCATCAGGTGTGCGTTCAGCTAAAAATAATAGTCCTCTTTTTACAATACAGGGGAAAAACGAGTATGCGACTTACCTGATGGTAATTGACTACCACCGCCCATAATACCCACAACACCAACGGCATTGCAGGTGTGCTGCCGGCCTTCTAAACAAGAATATGCTCTTTTCTTGAAAGTTATGAAGTCGTATCCGTTCCGAAATACTGCTGCTGGAAGTTGATTCCAAAGAGTGGTTGTGCGTGGAAGAAAGAAAGTCTACTTAGGTAACTCTGCAGCATTCGTGTCTCTACCGTATATTCGTGTGAAACAGCTGTTTACATTTGAAGGGTGGAATATGGCAGAAAAATTACCAGGCTCTCAAATATAACACATTAGTCCTCAGGAATAATAATACATGAGGGGCACCATAGTTGCCACAGTGTGTCCTATAATATCCATGATACTGTTCATGCCCATAGGCGATGGTTACCACTTTCTGTTAGATGAACTGTCAGCTAGTTTGCATTTTTAAGTTGCATTACATATTCTTAATAAAATTATTCGACTTGTTGAGTCTCGTATCCATATTTTACAAGTGAAAATGTTTTCCAAATTTAGTCAGAATTATGTTACAAGAGACTATAAAATGTTATATGACGCCTTTCATAAGCTCGAATTAACAGGACATCTTTGAGCTATTCGAACAGAGCGAGCTTTCAGTTACCAGTGAAGGAATACCCTTCGCTGGCAAACTTTTAGTTACGCTGCACTTAATAATGTTTGAAAAGGATATTGAAATATTGTCCTCCTGATAGCATATTCCCTTTGTGATAAATAACTCTGCATAAGGTACAAAATGAAGGCAACACTAGATGTCGTATACGACACGACATGGGAGGTCAAATATATGGCATGGGTCAGAGCTGGCTGGAAGAGAATGCATGAATTTGTTGCACCGACAAGAGGAAACTCTTAAATGAAAAGAGATAAGATAGAAATATTTTATGGTTGAGGGATGCGTAGCGGCGTCCCTCTTTAAACATCACCAAAGCCTAATTATGATTGCCAACCTGCTTGCCAAGCATGGCAACTGGTAAAACCCCCGATTGGGAGGCCTATTAAAGCAGTGGGCAGATAATGGCTGATATGACGATGATAAAGGACTTTTTTTTATACAACATAGAATGGCAAACAAGCTGACGGCCCACCTAATGGAAAGTGGTAACCGTCGTGTATAGACATGAGCAGTACCATGAACATAACAGAGTATACTGTTTCGCTCATGATACCCCTCTTGCGTTGCCATTCCTGAGGACTCAGGTGTTATTCCTCTGTCCCATTCGTGTTGAAACCCGAATGAGACAGGTACCCAAGCAAACGACTTTTGTAAAAAGTCTCCCTCTGGTAACTTAGGAATTAAGGAAGGGCTACAAATAAAAATTAAAACAGTGAATAGGAACAGAGGGACAACAATAGCGAAAATAAATATTATAAAACACATATGTCTATATGCTTAACAAATATCAACATATAAGCTGTTGGTGGACAAACAAACAATGCACGAACTTGTGTCTTCGACCAAACAGATTAAAGCTGTACGTCGCTACGCCTGTGCCTCGACCCTGGGCCGACGCGTTAATGCGCCTTGATGGATGTACGCCGCTCACTGACAGACCGGATTATTACGCGGACACGAAAAAACAGACGCCGCCCACACCCACACTCAACCGGTCACGTACAGACGTAATTCTACGTTTCCACATCGTTCAGTCGAGTTATATCGCTGAAGTTTTTTTTTTAAGACTTTTTTAAACGACTCTCTAAAGAAGGAGATTCCCAATTTATCCGGATTCGCTTTTTATGACTATGTTACACGACAAAATGTAGAAGTTAACATTTGATTCCACATTCTAAATTCAAATATATAATGTAGGTTATTTACATATCATTATGGGTGTCCACGAAATAATAATAATAATCTCGACCTGGCTCACGAGAAGACCGAAATGTGGGGGGTGACATCTACCGAAATCATTCCAATCGTTTTGTCGGTGAACGGTCTTATCCCAACCAGTCTGGAACAACATCTCAGACGGTTGGGATTCCGAGGCGGCTCACTCCCGGGAAAGATGCAGAAAGCGGTGCTCTTAGATTCTGCCCGCATTGTACGCCGGTTTCTCTCCCTGGGGCCCTGAACTCCGGCCGACTGTACTTCTGCCGGGGGTTAGTTGCCATCTCCTCTCCTTAAGAGGGGAGATGTGAATTTTGTAAAAATTTAAAAAATATTAAAATTATTTCACTGTTTTATGGTACGTTCAAATTGAAGTTGGTTCCTTTGTGAGCAATTATATAGACAGGATACAATTTAAATCCTCATCGTTTATTCTTCGAAAGAAATGCATCAAAGGGAGACTATACGAAAATCGACCTCTGACCCATTCGTTTTTCTACCGTAAAGCAGTTTTGTTTGCATGGCTATGTTTTGGTTTGAAGGCAAAGAAACTACAGGGTACCGAGGCGTAACACCTTAGTTCTCAGGATTGGCAACATATGAAGGGTATCATGCGCGATAGAGTATACTCTCTTGTCCGTGATACTGTTCATATCTATAGTAGATGGTTAGCACTTTTCATCAAGTGGCCCATCAGCTTGTTTGCTATTTTAAGTTGCATAAAAAATCGTTCTGGACGTTTTCACTAACGACATCATGAATCGAAAATTTTAAATCTTTTATATAATAAAATATTGAATAATATGGCTTATTTAGCGGTTGAATTAGTATAGAAGACTTAGGTCTCCCATAAAAAACATTTAAATGATTTTGTTGTTTCCTGAATAGGCAGTCTTTCTTGCTAAAATAAAAAGATAAAGCCTACTATTTCTATGCCGACCAGGTGGATTGGTTCATGCCAAGTCACCTATTTTATTTCAGCATTCTCTTCCCTTACGCTGGTGTAATAAAGCTGTTAGGTAAGAAGTAACCTACAAGTAAATATACATTCCACTTTTCCAAATATAATGTTCTTCTTGTTCCTTTAATTACACTCCTACCGGAGGTTTAAATACAAAAGAACAATTTAAGTTATTTAAGTTGCCGTTCTGATGAACAAGGTGATATTATAGCCAAACCATTCTCCCAGAGTTTTCAGTAGGTAAGCTGCCTCCTCACGGCACTTCTTTTCCCAACGATCTTGTCTTGGATTAGCTGGAGTACTCTGTGCTTTTCATACCTTATGACATGACCAAGTATAACGTTTTCGGACACTTAACGGCGTTCATAAGCACTAGCATTTTTCCTAAGCCTAATATGTATTTTAATATTGGTTACTTAGTTACTAAATGAGATACATAAAAATTATAATATTAATAAGGAATAAGACGAAGGTAAAGGCGGAATACACCAAGTTAAAAAGAAGCCTTAAAATATTTAAAAGCTGATAAGGAAATGCACAAAAGAAAAAGTAAATACAGGTAAGGCATAAGGCAGGAGGTATACAGGAGAAAGGAAAGAGAAATACACTCTAAGTAATAGAATAAGGTTAAGGTCACCGTAACGACGAGGTATCCTGAAAAATTCCGAGGAATATTCCGCCCAGGTATTTTTATTGGGACATCGTTTCATCAGATAGCGAACGCGTCTCCTCCCTTTATCTCGCAATACTAATTACCTAAGTCATTATGTTGATGAAATATTAATTATTATGTAGTCTTAAAAGGGAATTGAAAATTAATTATTGCGGTGGATAAACACATAGTTGAATAATTATATTTGACGACAAAAGGAAAAGTGTTAAGGTGTTCAGTTATGAGTCAATTTTAATTTTTTTTTTATATAAACTATTAATGGCAAACGAGCTGACGACCCCATCATAAGATGGGAAAGGACATCCATAAGAAAAGTGGTAACCGTCGTCTATAGACATGAGCAGTACCATGGACATAACAGAGTGTACTGTTTCCCCATGATACTCCCCATGCGTTGCCATTCCTAAGGACTCAGATGTTATTCCTCTGTACCCTTTAAATTCACTGCCATATCCCACACTTCAAACCAAAACACAGCCATGCAAATATAACTGCTTCACAGTTGAAACACGAATGGGACAGAGGTGCACAGGCAAACGATTTTTGAATAAAGTCTCCCTCTGTATTTGTCATTATTAATTTTTTTATAAAATTTAAAATTTCAAACAAGCTAACAGATATATATGAGTTCTACTTTTCGTTTGTGAGGTTTTTTTTACAACATAGGGGGCAAACGAGCATGCGGCTCACCTGACGGTAAGTGACTACCGCCGCCCATGATCACTCACAAAATCAACAGCATCTGCCGGCCTTCTTGAAAGGAATATAGTTCTTTTCTTAAAGGTAATGATGTCGTATCGGTTCGGAAATACTGGTATAGGTGTTATTCATACCACATATGAATTTTGTTTTACGATACCGAAACTTCATTTAATTAGTTGATATTGATCGAAGTTTAATAATATATATATATTTATTTTCCAACGTAATATGAAAAGATGAACTGTTAACCCTCTAAATAGTCTAACGTACGACCTTAATGAATAGCAGACTCTAATTTGAGGGTTAATGACCTGTACATATATGTAATACAACTTGTAAAGATAAAAACGAGTGAGTAAACTAATTAGATAACAAAATATAAATTGCTTACAAATATTGGAATAAGTTTATATATATATATATATATATATATATATATATATATATAACTTAGTTAAGTAAATAATAAACACATTCGGTTTTTTTGTGAGCTTTAATATATTTTGCTACCGTTTAATTTTGTTTGCGATGTTTAAAGGTTTTTTTATTGACCCTTATTGCTTCAAAGGCATCGCCCTGATATAATTAACTCTGAGTCAGACTTTAAGATTGAGTTAAAAATTTAAATGAGTTCGGAGATGCAATATTCGGAATATTTTAACACTAATTTAAGACCCTTGATAAGTCTGACAACGCTCGTTTTATCTGTCATTTTTCAAAAATAATTATCCAATTTACAATACTTCTAAATAATATTTAAAAAAAAAATGTTCTTATACAGATTTAAATATTTAAAGAAATTACATAATTATATTTTTAATTGCTTCAAATATTTAATTATTAATTATATAAAATTATTAAACTACATCTGAAATTTTAGATTATGAATAAAATGTTTAATTCTAAACATTTTTAGTGTCTTCAAAAGGGGTGTAAAGAGGTTTCTTCAGGGTCGGCAACGCGCGCGTAATACCCCTGATATTGCAGCCGTTCATAGGCTACAGTAACCGTTTACCATCAGGTGAGCCGTATGCTTGTTTGTCACCTCAGTGGTATAAACAAATCATGTAGTTGTTGTTGTATCAGCTATTAACATCTGCTGAACATAGCATCCTCTATAAGGGGTTTTGTTTTTTTATTCTTACGACATCCACGGGAAAGAAAGAGCTGGCCTATTCTATGCCTATCGTGTAGTCCACACGGCAATATCTAAACATATTATACAATTATTATTATAATTTAATATCAATTTAAACAATACAATAACAATAGAATTCAAGTCTTTTATTGATAAAAAAAATCCCATCTAAATATTCATATTTTCACCCAATAATATTAGGGTTTTCGTAAAACTAAGAAGAGAAATGTAACAAGATACGTTCTACTAAATTATGCTATGTAAATATGCCCTAAATATTATTTCTGAAAGATATATTGCCTTTCGTCTAGCGTATCATTTCACAAACGGTACTCCATACATATATCTAGAGACCTATATATAATATATAAACTTATAACGATAGCTTGTAAATAACTATAAATTATAACTGAACCGCTATGTACAGTCTGATATTGCATATATTTTGCTTCTAAACAAAAGAGACTTCGTACAAAAGTCGATCGCTTGGGTACCTCTGTCTCATTCGTGTTTCTACCGTGAAGCAGTTGTTTGCATGGCTGTGTTTCGGTTTGAAGGGTGGGATATGGCGTGCATTTACAGTGTACAGAGGAATAACATCTGAGTCCTCAGGAATGGCAACGCATGGGGGTACCATGGGCGAAACAGTACACTCTGTTATGTCCATGGTACTGCTCATATCTATAGGCAACGGTTATCACTTTTCATCATGTGGGCCGTCAGCTTGTTTGCCATTCTAAGTTGTATAAAAAAAAAAAATTGTCCGTCAATGTTTGCGTCAACATAGAATTTTTCTTGAATATTCTAATCCAACGACGCGCAATGAATGGCTTGAAGAAATGAGCAAAATATTGGCCTTAAATATATTCCAGGCAGTCAACGGATGCAGGTGGCTTAGGACCAGTACTTATGGCAATTTATGTCTGAGACTTATATCTAGCAGTAGCAGTATTTTTTTATGAGTAAAGATGGAATGGTAAACCCCGTCTGCGCTATCGGTATACGCTGACGGGGCACCAGTGAAGGGTGACAGATGAGGATAGTAGCAGGTCAGTTGGCCCATAGTGGCTAATTGAACAAGAATTATCCAAGCAATCGACTTTTGTACAAAGTCTCCCTCTGGTAGCATTGACTGTTTATCCTTCAGAGTGAAACAACGTAATGTTATCGAGAGAGCTGCAAATAAAATATGTTCGCAGTTAGCAAACGCAATAAAAACCATTATACATCACATAATAGAGTTTCACAAAGTCGTTCATCTCATATTTATGTTGCTGTATTATTATTTATGTAGGAGCTCTCGAAACTGAAATTATTCAGAAGCGATGAAATATTAAAGGGGCATAAACAAAGCGGAATGGAGAGAAAATCTGGGACAGGATGAGCTATGATCCGATGCACGTCGATAGATAAATATTGTAGCACTAAAATACAATGGCGTTACTTTTTTTTTTGATCGTACACTCTTGACAGAGTGACCACAGTTTTCGTGTCTATGGTGGATCGTCGACGAGGCTCTTCCTCTTGTTATTTTTACCATATTTGTGACCACTGATGATAATTTGACTAAATCTTACACCTGTCACAAGAATATATGAGTATTTATTAGTATTTCAAGAAAAAACTATTAAATCGATTTGAACAAAATTTGGGACGTGAATATATTACGATGTAAAACAGAATGTTTTATATAACGATTCACGCGTGTGAAATCGTAGAATATAACTAGTAAGTGATATAAATATTGGAATTTGAAATCATCATCATTTCATCCATGATCCGTCCACTGCTGGACATAGGCCTCCCTAGAGATTGCCATAAAGAACGGTCCTGAGCCACCTGCATCCACCGATTTCCTGCAATGCATTTCTGGCCATCACTCCATCTAGTGGGATTTTTGGAATTTATTAAAAATTTTATATACTATATTGCAAGTATTTTTGAGGTGTGGCATATTTACTAGCTGTATCCCGCAGCTTTGCTCGTATGAATCAATACATAACGACTACATAATAATACATAAAGTGTCATATGTATTAAGTTAGGATATAACATACCCATATATTGGATTTCATTCAAACCCGTCAAATTCAGATTATCTTTGTTTAAATAGACTTCTTTACAAGTACTTTTAAATCGTCATTTTTTTTATCTACTGCAGGGTTCGGAAAGTTGTTAAAGCTGCTGAGAAGAGCCCGCAAAACTCAACAGTTACTCTTAGAAATCTCTGTTAACACATATATTTGTATATATTATAAGTTCATATATGTTTATTTAAACGTACTATGTCTAAAATAACATGGTCATTAAAAAGCTCTTGCATAATCGATTAACACCATGCACGTTTGTCATTCAAGTAATCGTATATTGTACAATAGGCTTTGTTCAATAAGTGATTTATAATATAACAGTTTTAAAATTATTAAAAGGTGAATATCCCGAGAAGAAAGTTAATTTGTCTCCGCAGGTTATTAGGTGGATAATATTAATTCGGGAAATTTTATAAAATAAAACCACGTATCAATCCTGTTCCTTCCTTACGGAGCCATTTTTAATTATACTTTTTAACTGAAGTTTTAATAGTTTTTTTTTTTTTTTTTAAATAATAATGTAAAAGAAATAAATCTATGTTTCGGATCGAAACAAAAGGTAGATCCAGTCGTTTCAACGTGATTGATTAGCAAACATGCAAATAACTTTATATACTTTTACATTTATAAGTAGGATAATAGGATGCAACTTGAAATAAAGAAAGTAAAGATTTACTTAATAAATTATCTATAGATTTGAACAGGACTATAAATATTACATTATATTGTGACAGCTCATGCATTGTCATTCCTGAGGACTGAGGGTTTATCTTTAATTTTTTTATACAACTTAGAATGGCAATCAAGCTGACGGCCCACCTGATGGAAAGTGATAACCATCGCCTATAGACGCAGTGCCATGAACATAACAGAGTACACTGTTTCGCCCATGATACATTCCATGCGTTGCCATTCCTGAGGACTCAGGTGTTATTCCTCTGTACCCTGTGAATTCACTGCCATATCCCCACCTTTCAAACTGAGACACAGCCATGCAAATATAACTGTTTCACGGTAGAAACACGAATGGGACAGAGGTGCTCAAGCAAAAGACTTTTGTACAAAGTCTCCCTCCGGTATATTATATAGACTCTCTTTGAATGAAACGAGAGAAAAAATGAAATAAATGTTGAAAATATAAGGCAGATTATAGAATATATTGACAAAGGATCTATTCGTATCTCCGAATCCAAATTTAATGTAATTCGTAATGATCCGTATTTTGGACGTATTCGTTATTTTCACGATTCGTAAACATGTAAATGGAGTCGTAACAGTTTATAGGCGACGCTACAAAAGAAAGATATATCGATTTATGTACTAGCTGTTATGGGGATTGATACAGACGCATCATTAATAAGGATGTATTATATAACATATCATCGCAATGTTCTGCTGAGTCAGCCATCCATTGGTCTATATTAATCTTAACTTATTTGTAACTTTGTTCTAGTGGCTTTACTCGCTTCATACATACATACATATCTGTCACGCCTGTCTCTCATTAGGGTAGGCAGAAACAATGGAACGCTAAATGCTTCGATTCAAACAAACCTCTTTCGCTTCTTCCACATTCATCACAAAAAAAATAGTGTACCATACACTAAATTTTACCCGTGACTTCGTCCGTAACCGGAGTATATTCACAGTAGCCTATATTCTTCTCTATTACATATAGTATGTGTATAACAAATTTTATAGTGATAGGTTAAACTGCGAACGATCCAAGAGGTAATAAGTAAACTTACTTCAAAATTTATAATGTAAGGGTGGATAAGCAAGCTGGTGGCAATGGGCTGGTCACATAGCTCGAAGAACTGATAATCAATGGGAAGGAAAGATTCTTGATTGGCGACCCCGTTCGGGCAAACGCTGTTTAGGACGACCGCATATCCACAAAAAAAAAACCAAAGTAACCGACATAGCCCTAAGGGGAAGTGGGCAATGGGCTGGTCACATAGCTTGAAGAACCGACAACCGATGGGGAAGAAAAAACCTTTCTTCTGTGTTAATAATCATTATATATATCAAAAATGTAGATTTTCTATAGAAATAAAAACAGGAAGAGAGGTTTTTGAATAGCGACTCCGTACGGGCAAACGCAGTGTAGGATAACCCCCCACTAGATGGAGTGACGATCGGAAATGCATTGTGGGAAGTTAGTGGATGCAGGTGGCTCAGGACCGTTCCTTATGACAGTCTATGGAGGAGGCTAATGTCCAGCAGTGGACAGATAATGGCTGAAATAATAATGAAAAACGTAGTGTCTAAGAATTTTTATAGAAGATATATTCCAGTTGTGTATTTCTTCTACTATTCTCTTTTTGTTATAAACTAACTAATAACTGGGAACAGGACAGCAGAGAGATATAGGTTCGAATCCCATCGAAAATCGAAGAAAAATCGAAAAATGTTTAACTGACTTCCAAAAAAAGAGAAGAAGTTCTTAATTTTATTGTGTTTTCTTTTTATGTTCATTACTTCATGATAGAGCTTAATCATTTTTATAGACTTTTTAGGATTATTTTTACCTGAAGCCATATATTTCAGAACAGTTCCAGAGATTTATTTTTAAAATTGATTCAGAGTTATAGTTTTTAAATAAAAAAAAAAAACCTTTCTTTGCCATAATTGAAGTCTGTTTTTTTTTTTGTGAAACATATATTTGAATTAAGAACGCGGAATCAATCTTTAAGTAGAATATATTTCAACGAATACATCGTATGACAAACATGCACAATTACAGACGAATCGAAAATGTTCTCCTTTTCGATTCGGAGTAGCATAGAACGAAGTTTGTCAAAGATTTAGTGATAATTTACAATATGTTTAAGTTATAAATATTTTTCTAAGAAGGCTATAAAGGAAATAACAAATAACGACAGCTGAAAGTATAAATTTGTTACTTTTTTGTTATCAAACTTTAATATTATCATGTTCGTCTTTATAAACAGTTTTAAATCTATTTTTTTCTGATATTATCTTTAAGATAGTAGTCTTGTATTATTATAGTAACTTGATTAAATAATATAATTATTGGTATTAACCGTGATTTACTATTAATTAATCTCTTTAATGGATGGGGAAGAAAGGTTTTTAAGTAGCGACTCCATAAGGGCAAATGCAGTCAATCAATCATCTTTACAACAGATGTATATGAACATCTGTTACAGATTCTTATGATACGTCACTTTATAATTATAATAATTACTATATAAAATAATATTAATTTAAAAAAAGATACAATAGTTACATTTACAATACAATTCATATTAATACAATATGCAAATCCATGCAGTTTTGTCATTTAGATAGTCATTTATTTTATAATATGCTTTTGTACAGAGAGTACATTTTCGGTTTGAAGGGTGGGATGTGGCGTGAATTTACTGGGTACAGAGGAATAACACCTGAGTCCTCAGGAATGGCAACGCGTGGGGGTTAACATGGGCGAAACAGTACATTCTGTTATGTCCATGGTACTGCTCATGTCTATAGGCGACGGTTACCAGTTTCTATCAAATAGACCGTCAGCTTGTTGTTGTTAGAATGTTAGATGTTAGAATTTTACAAATATGTTTACAACTGACGGAGTTATGAAGTAACATAATACAAAAAAAAAAACAATTGAATTGAGAACTTACTTTTTTAAGTCGGTTGAAAATAAAAAAGAATAATTATGGCTATATGACATTATTGAATAGTAGTTTTAGTAATACATTCGTATTGGTATAATATTGATTTAATCGTGCACATGACATACGCTGCGGGGCACTCAGATGCTCACAACACTATGAAGGGTGTCTATTAAGTGAGTGATCACAATATCAATAGAGACTGTTACCCGATTGTGGAAGAAAAGACGACAATGTTTTTTAGACGTGTGATGGTACGAAGTGCAACCTAAATAGATTGGAAGACTTTTAAACAACTTCTAAAAGGAGAAAGTACTAGATATGATAGTTACAGGGTACGGAGGAATAACACCTGAGTCCTCAGGAATGGCAACGCATGGGGGGTATAATGGGCGAAACAGTATACTCTGTTATGTCCATGGTACTGCTTATGTCTATAGGCGATGGTTACCACTTTTCATCAGGTGGGCCGTCAGCTCGTTTGCCATTCTAAGTTGTATAAAAAAAATATGACTGAAAATTGGATCGAATTAAATTTTTTTATAATATTTAAGATTATGTTCCACATAAAAGCTGTCTTGAATTGTAGCAAAATTAAATATTTTGATTTAAAAACTAAACTACTAAACCGATTTTGATAAAATTTCTATGGAACTTTTTAAATCATCAGTAAATATATCCTTTAAAAAAAAATTAAATCAATTTTGAAAATGACAGAGTTGTTTATTAACAAACATAAAGATACAAACCGAATCGAAAATCACCTTCATTTCGGAGTCGCTTGGAAATTAAAAAAAATCTCGACTGTAATTCCTAATGGGTAGTCAGAGATCTTACTTGATGACTACCGTTGTGGACAATTGGCACCTAATATGAATACATTTCACTAAGCATGTTACATCTAACGTGGCAAGGAGCAAGTTTACTGCTGTTGCCACTCGAATATTTTTTTTTAATGACATAAATTAAATGGGGTTGCATTCATTTTATTTATATAAGACAAATTAATTTTTCTTACTTCATATTTGCAAAAAAAATATTTAAAACCAAATTTAATGCCATATTCTCGCCACTTGTATAAAGTTTTATTGTGCAATAAAGAATAAATATATAAATAAATAAATATTAATAATTTACTATTGGTCACTGAGAGAGAATAGAGAAGGGGGTAAAAATAGCAAAAATATTTTAAAATGGGTGACGTAATGTAGGTGTATAATAATAAGTCTTTATTCCCTTACGTGGAATACATATACATGTAATATTAGTAACAAAGGGGCAGTCAGTCCCCATTACTGCTAATCCCCGGATTAACTCAGTTTATTAACAGTTCATGTAATAGCCGATAGAAACCCCATACGTATTAAGTGCACGAATCGAGCTCGTAACTCACTCCTCAGCGTCCATATCTCATCGCAGTAAATCGTGAATGTGAACATAAATTGTTGCAAATGTGATGTTTTTCGTTACTTTATTGCTTTTAAATAAACGTGTTCAACAATATGCTGTTTGCACTGTACAGTGACGGTAACACGGCGAGAGATTTTTTATGGATGATAATGGAATGGTGACCCCGATTGCGCTATCGGTATGCGCTGGCGGGGCACCAGTGATAGATGACAGGTGAGGATTAAAACTGTTAGACCATCGTGACGAATTTCACAAGAATTAATAACGATGGTTTCCAAAGAAAACAAGTGGAGGTTAAAAAAAAATACGCTTATATGCTTAGTATATAATTCGTTGAGTTAATCATTCATTCAAAAGTGTTTTGGCAAATAAATATGTATTCCATTCCAATTCTTTTTTTTTTTTATACAACTTAGAATGGCAAACGAGCTGACGGCCCACCTGATGGAAAGTGGCAACCGTCGCCTATAGACATGAGCAGTACCATGGACATAACAGAGTATACTGTTTTGCCTATGATACCCCTCATGCGTTGCCATTCCTGAGGACTCAGGTGTCATGCTTCCGTACCCAGTAAATTCACACCATATCTCACCCTACAAACCGAAACACAGCCAAAACACAACTGCTTTACTGTTGAAACACGAATGGGACAGAACATCTTATATTTGCTACTTTACGTCCATGACATTTACAGATATATAACAAGATTTATTTAATAAAAATCATCCGCTCTCCAGAGAAAACAGTCCAAATTCAAAATGGCAGGTGGTATAAAGATTTTTAGGCCCCGTAAATGGTTTAAATCCCAACGGTCTTTATTTAGATATGTAAATGAATACGGGCCCACGTTGTGTGCCTTACAGTCAACAAGATAAGGCCTTATACAGCTTACCTTTAATTAGATCTAACATGGGCCGTCAATACCCACAAACAATTCAATTTGTGACTCCCCGAAATCCACAATTTGTACAACGAACGAATGCCAATTGCGACGATAAAAATAAAACTTGTCAGGTGCGAGTCAAACTCCCACACAGAGAGTTCCGTGCACAAGATTAGCTGGTTTTTGTTTTCTCTCGATGAAAATGTATGTAAAAAAAGAGTTCTTTTAGAAACTGTGTAAAAATAGAAACTAGAGACCAATGTGTAATATATCATACGTTTTTTTTTTATTTCAATAATAAATATATAAATAAATAATAATAAATTTTGAATTTGCTGGAAAAAAATTTTTTGAGTAAAGCTCGCTTTTGTATTCTCGCTTACGTCTGTCATATTTGTATGTATTACTAGTATGCACAATAAAGTATAAATAAATAAATAAATGTCTATGGGAGACCACTTACCATCAGGTGGGTCGTTAGCTTGTTTGCCATTCTAAGTTGCATAATAATAAACATATTATACAGTGTTATTCAGTCTCAATCTATCTATCAGCAGAGCTTATACTATGTGGACTAAACAATCGATAAAAGTACTTCAAGTCTTATTTTTAATTAAATAATAATTTAATCATACTTACAATTGTTTGAATTATGCAGGAATCGATCTCGCGACCATTGAAAGGTAAAGCGATATGATAAGCTGATAAGTCATTAACTAAAGTAAAGTATCAAAATCTAAAGCCGTATTTCAAGTCCGTAGATTCAGTTCTTGCCAGGATATAACACTAAAAATGTTCGACAATTTAATACGGAACTCTAAAGTCACAGCGAAAACATCAAAAAACGTCGCGCGAAGCTAACAATTTGTCCAAACACCGAAAGGGAACACTTGACCGCAAAAGGAAAAAAAGTAAAAAAAAACCACCCCATTCAGTGGTAACTCTTTGAATACTGGCAACATTACGAGCCGCCATTTGTTGACGAAACGGAATAATTTAATAGAGTGACGGCTTTTGAGCTGCGTACTATTACTATTGTGATTGCTTAACTTTATTTTCTATTGCTATTTGGAGTTACTTATATAATGCAGATTTACCAGAGGGAGACTTTGTACAAAAGTCGTTTGCTTAGGCACCTCTGTCCCATTAGTGTTTCTACCGAGAAGCAGTTGTGTTTGCATGACTGTGTTTCGATTTGAGGGATGGGATATGGCAGTGAATTTATAGCGTATAGAGAAATAACACCTAAGTCCTCAAGAATGGCAATGCATTGGTGGTATCATGAAACAGTATACTCTGTTATGTACGTGGTAATGCTCATGTCTTTAGGCGACGGTTACCACTTTTCATCAGGTGGGCCGTCAGCTTGTTTGCCAGCTTTGCCAGCTAAGTTGTATAAAAAAAATGCTTAGAGGTCGACCTCATATCGGTAACAAATCTCTCCCCTTCCCCTCCCCGAAATAGTAAAATAGGATGTCAAGTTTTCCTAGAACTGCAACTTTAGATGTGTTACAGGTAATAATTGGAAGCGAATAGATCTGGACTGTTGTAGTGGACTTTAAGACTTTGTAAATTACGGAAAGATCTACTTTAAGCGGTGATTAGTTGACGCCTTAATTGTGATGATTATAACTGTAGATTTATATAAAATCATCACTGTATACACAGTTTAAAGTGAACAATATAACTCATAGTTAAATATCAGGCTAATATAGCGTGTTATTTCATTCTCCCAATAAATTAACTCGACTGGGTTAATTTATAGATATTTGAGGGCAATTTATTTGCTATAAAATTTAAGTAGGATCTCCCTGGATAAGGAATAAATCTTTCCACTTCTTATGCCTTTCTCTTAAAATTATAGTCCGTGAATGTTAAAATTAGACTTCAAATTGTTCAATAGGTTTTGATTTTGCTTTGATTGTTCTATAGTCCATTTCTTGGACTTAGAGAGTATATTCTTCGAACTTTTGAACACAATGGTGACTGGATTAGCCGTCATACTCTTGTGTAGAACTTAGTTGCTAATTAGATACATTACTCCTAGGATCAATATCGCATTAGAGGAACTATGCCCGTCATACACATCTTCAATGACAACACGGTTTTAGTCACTGCGAGCAACACTTAATTTTTTAACAGTAGATCCATCAACTTATTTGCTATCCAAGACTCTGACATTCTAGATTTCATAAATTATTTAATGAAGTTTGAACATAATATATTTAATGAAGTTTGAAGTATCAGACACTAGTGCTTTATCAAAAGTAAACAGCATGGGTTTTACTGTTTTATTTATAATTCTGCCAATAGACAGCTATGCTTGTATGTCGATTTGAAAGGTGAGATATATGTATATATAGATAGATAGATAGATAGATAATTTATTTGCATTACTTACAGCACAAAAACAACAATAGACATAAATGCACAGTGAAAAAAGATAAAAAAAAAGATAAATGTACAAAAAATAAAGAATAAAAAAAGAAACAAATTGCATGAAATTAGTAACATTTTTTTCCCTTCATGCGTGTGCCACAATAACATAAAATGGTCACAACTCAGCTTATTGCATTGCCCTGAAAAGAGCAAAATACTGATATTCTGTTGTGGCCAAAAGTGAGCTGTGAAATTCCATAGAAAAAATAATAAAAAAAAAATATATATATAAAATACATTGTGTGTGTTCATTATATTCGCTATTACTTAATATTCCGCTCTAATCAACACATATACATATATATAAATACATATATGATACATCATCATCATCAACATATCAGTCTTTAACTGTGGACAGCTAAACATAAGTCTCCTTGAGGTTATGCCAATAGTTGCCATGCTTCGCATGTGGATTGGCAACCGCAGTTAGGCTTTAGAGATGTTTTAAAAGGGACGCTGCTGCCCATCCCTCGCCCTCCCTTAGTCCTCCCCTCTTACGACACCCACGAGAAAAAAAGGGGTGACCTATTCTATGCCGGAACCGCACAGCCATATGGAATATAATAAATACTATTTATAGCTATTGAAATTATTAAAATGAATGCATCCATTATAAACAGCCTCTTCGCGCCAAATTATCTTATTATTTGTTAACAAAAGAGAAACTTAAGAGCGACTCAAATACCACAATGTCTAAATTGAAGTAGCACTTAATGTAACTTAAGTGCTATTGATTAGTAACTTAGCTAATAAACTTGTACAAGTATTTCAAGTTGTATAATACGAATTTCTGATTGACTTGATAAATCGTTTCGAGATATTAATTATTTGAATGTTGCTTTAGTTACTGTAATATATATATATATATATATTTATATACTATTTTCAAGGTCTAATACACACAGTTCGTCTGTTTGGGATAGAAAGTAGCCGGAGAGGAGGGAAACTGTACAGTAAAGTCGATTGCTTGGATACCTCTGTCCCATTCGTGTTTCAACCGTGAATCAGTTGTGTTTGCATGGCTGTGTTTCAGTCTGAAGGGTGGAATATGGCGTGAATTTACAGGGTACAGAGGAATAACATCTGAGTCCTCAGGAATGGCAACGCATGGGGGGTATCACAGGCGAAACAGTATACTTTGTTATGTCCATGCTACTGCTCATGTCTATAGGCGACGGTTACCACTTTTCATTAGGTGGACCGTCAGCTTGTTTGCCATTCTAAGTTGTATAAAAAAAAGCCTATCTCTTTCTGCATCCCAAATAGTAAAAGTCAAATGTCGTCATCACAGGTTGACCTCTAAAAGTAACATTGTCTTAAAAAAAAGCATATTCCTTTTTTAAAGGCCAGCCAGTACACTTGTAAAGCCTCTGGTGTTGCAGCTGCTGATGGGCGGCAATAGTCACTTACCATCAGGCGAGCCGTATGCTCGTTTGTCCCCTGTGTTATAAAAAACACTAAAAAGCAGGTAACATATAAAAAATGCTGATTTTCACATTAATAATATTAATAAGAATTTTCTATATGGTGTGGTGAATAGCAAAGTATAATTCTTAAAGATCAGAAAAGCATAGACAACTCTCTAGTATTACTAATGTCCATGGGTTACAGTAATGGGAGGCCTCAATTGCCTCCCTTTTTCATATAATTTAAGAGTGTGTTCCATTAAAAAAATAAAACTCCATTTCAACCATAGTGAAATCTGTTATTTTGATTTAAAAACTAAACTACTAAATTGATTTTGATAAAATATCTACGGAACCAATTTGAAAGTATAATACTTCAGTTAAAAAAAAAAAAGAGTTTTCCAAACCGATAAATAAATTGGTATGAGATAAGAAACGTCAAAAAAACAATCCATCTGAGTTTATTCTTCTTTTTTGAATCGGTTGAAAAAAATATTTGTATTATAATTGTATTGTAAAATATTTATTGTACTTAATTTACATTGGACACGTTAAAAGATTTAATATACAACGGCGGACTTATCCCATAGAGGGATCTATTACAGACAACCTTTGAGAAGCTAAAAGAAAACTATAGAATGTCAAGGGTAAAAACCATACAGCTAAACTCAATAATATCTAGTTAAAATTGAACATACAATACAATACAAAGTAACTGTGTCCACCTACATATGTGAATAATAATAATACATTATTAAATAATAATTAACCCACACACACACACACACACACACACACACACACACACGCACGCACGCACGCACGCACGCACGCTCGCACGCACGCACGCACACACACACACATGCACGCACGCACACACACGCGCACGGGCACACTCACGCGCACGCACATGCACACACACATACTCGTGCATATATATAAACAACAAATACATAGATACATATATTCACAATTGACTCAAGGAAAAAGGAGTTTAAGAAAAAAATTTTAACTTTAAGAAGAGACCAGACAAATCCGGAGCAAAAACAGAAAAATCAGTAACATTATCAGAAGTCGTATGTCTTAGTGGCGGACTTGTAAACCTAATGTTTGAAGAAGAACCCATTTATTATTCAGAAAGTTCTAAATACTAAAGTGTTCAACTCATATTAAGCATAGCAGACAGTAATGTTAAATCTTTTATTCTACTATTAAAATATTATACTTATCATTTTGTACGTCTGTTTTAAATTTTAGAACCAAAGCGTGGCGTTAAAAATTCATTTAGGATCCAAATTCATCATCATCATCGTATTTCGTAGAACATCTTTACCAGAGGGAGACTTTGTACAAAAGTCGATTGCTTGGGTACCTCTGTCCCATTCGTGTTTCTACCGTGAAGCTGTTGTGTTTGCATGACTGTGTTTCGGTTTGAAAGGTGGGATATGGAGTGAATTTACAGGGTACAGAGGAATAACACCTGAGTGGAATCAAGAATGGCAACGCATGGGGGGTATCATGGGCGAAACAGTATACTCTGTTATGTCCACGGTACTGCTCATGTCTATAGGCGACGGTTACCACTTTACATCAGGTGGGCCGTCAGCTTGTTTGCCATTCTAAGTTGTATAAAAAAAATCTCCAAAGCCTAACTGTGGTTGCTAACCCGGCTGCCGAGAGTGGCAACTTCTGGCAAAACCTCCCAAATGGGAGGCCTATGATCAGCAGTGGACAGTTAAAGGTTGATATGACGATGATGATAGGTATACCAAATTTTATAATGACTTATTTAATAAACAAACAGACAAACTTTTATATTTATATAAATATTATAAGTAACATCGAAATTTGAAACGACATCTGAATTGTGCTGTACGCCCACTGAAGCTCGAATCATTAGTTAAACCAATTCAATATGGCGTGTTACATCCAAGGAGACATTACGCTTCTTCAAATTTCGTGAATGCCTGAACAAATTTATTATTCAACATAGAAATATATGTAACAATTTATCACGTCGCACCTCACAGGGAATGAGTTTTATTTGCTCGGAAAATCTCTTAACAGCATGTTACTGTCTTTCTACAAATACTTATTATAACGCTAGGAGTGACAAATGGTGGCGAGATAAAATGTCCGCCTTGGGCCCTTTATTCGACGTCACGATCTGTGTATTAATGTTTAGCCACCTTTGACACAACGAAACCTTAATAACTACACGTATATTTATGAAACAAATTAAGTTAGTTATTTTGGGGGAATCTACAAGGAGAGCGCTCAAGTGCCACTCCGTTAATTGGGCTCCACTAGAGTAGTTGTTTACAAGAGTTTGTGTCTGTTACGGGTACTTAGACGAATTTTAATTAGCATTTGTAAAGATTAACCTTCGAGTAATGAGAGGTATTTTAATTATAAATTAATTTGTTTAAGAGATGATCCAATGGTGAGCGTTCTCTACGCTTGGCCGCGGCGGTAATTAGACATAGAATAAAAAATATATGATTATATTTTCATTAAATTAACGGTATGCCTAGATGGCATTATGGTTCAATGATATACTACCCAGACTTATAAATCGTAAAGGTCGAGAGTTCAAATCTGACCACTACGAACTACTTTGTGTCAATTTAAAATGAAATTAATTAATTATTAAATATAATTACTAGGTGCAGAGGGACAATGTCTTAGTTTTCAGAAATGGCAATGCATGAGGGGTATCATGGGCGACACAGTATATTTTGTGTTATCTCTATGGACAGCACAACAACAGTACTACTAGGCATGAATTTACTGGGTACAGAGGAATAACACCTGAGTCCTCAGGAATGGCAATGCATGGGGGGTATCATGAGCGAAATAGTATACTCTGTTATGTCCATGGTACTGCTCATGTCTATAGGCGACGGTTACTACTTTCCATCAGGTGGGCCGTCAGTTTGTTTGTCATTCTAAGATGTATAAAAAAAATTACTGTTCATGTTTATAGGCGACGGATACCATTTTCCACCAGGTGGACCATCATCAATATATTCTTGCATAAGGCTCATCCCCTGCTGTGATGATATGTAACTAGTCATTTTAATAACGAAATAATCAAAGTATGCCGCGGTTGTTCCGTCAGCAATCCATGGAAGTTCATAATAATATGTGGATAATTATAACATATTATAATGCTGTCACATAAATACGCTGAAACAATGTAAATCCTGGAACCAAAACGGTCACGTACAGTGCGATTTCAGAGGCTCATATTATGGAATCATTTCGTACCAAGAAGTTTCTTTAGAAACTACAGCATGGGGTTCTTTAAAAAATTACGTAATAATTTATCTTAAGGATCAGAAATGTGCGAGTGACACCCCTGTTCACCATCAGATGGACTGTATTCTTCTTTATCATAGCAGTATAAAAAAAAGTGCCCAATGTAGTACTTTACTTATAACTGGTGAATTGTTTAGAGTTATTTTGTTCAATTCCGCTACCATTAGTATGTATGCGACTGCCAACACTCGAAGATTGATTACTATTATAACTACTATAAGCTTTACAACTTTCCATATTAGTCATCAATTTACATTTTCTTGCTCAGAACTTAATGTTAATCGTTCGGCACCCAAACTGCGAATGACTCATTTTCGGTCATGTTGCCGTATTTATACCCTTTTAGTCTGGCAGGGGAATGAGTGGCATTGTATTGCAATAAATAAATGAAATAACTCTAATTAAATAACCGGTGATATGGATGGAGTTCCAAAAACCAAATCTTTTTGAGATAACACTGACTGGGATAAGTTGAATGATGGAAAATATTAACAATAAAATATTACCTTCACTTTTTTTATGCAACTTAGAATGGCAAACAAGCTGACGGCCCACCTGATGGAAAGTGGTAACCGTCGCCTATAGACATGAGCAGTACCACGGATGTAACAGAGTATACTGTTTCGTCCATGATACTCCCCATGCGTTGCCATTCCTGAGGACTCAGATGTTATTCTTCTGTACCCTGTAAATTCACGCCACTTCAAACCGAAACACAGCCATGCAAACACAACTGCTTCACTATAGAAACACGAATGGGACAGAGGTGTCCAAGCAAATGTCTTTTGTACAAAGTCTCCCTCTGTACTTGTACTTACTGCTCGCTACTGGGTATGAGTATCACTCCATACGATTCTTATGGTGAAGTTTGACATAAATCGACTTATACATACATAAATAATTATATCCAATGACTTGTAAACTATGAACACTATAATAACTCACTGGTACTAATTTACAACATACTAATACAAGTTCGTAATATAGTTAGTACTTGTAATAGCTAATACTTGTGTCTCTTCTAAACTACGTCTCGCATAGTTTTAATCAATAGAACACACAAATACAGTATGGCAGAAGTTTAGTCTAGTTGACGGTAAATAATAAACATATTGATCGTGTGAATGTTTGGGGAGAACTATCTACTATGTTAGTTCTACTAGCTTTTACCCGTGACTTCGTCTGCGTAACCGGGATATGTTTATTGATTTGGATGAAGGTAGCCTATAATAGACTTCTCCATCCTATATAGTACCTACGTGTATTTTTTTCTATGCAACTTAGAATGGCAAACAAGCTGACGAACTGACAAATAAGGACTCGGGGGGGAAGGGATTGTTAGTAATAGAGACTAAGAATCCCATTTCTAGCAAAATACCCAACCAGGTTGACCTCATCCTCTCTCTGGAAACTATTATGCCAAGGTATATCGTTAGCGCAGGCGGGGCGCATTTCATTTTCACCCAACAAAAAAAATAAGGACTCAGGTGTCGGCCAGACAAACAAGGACTCAGGTGTTATTCCTCTGTTCCCTGTAAATTTACTGCCATATGTCAATCTTGAAACCGAAACACAGATATCAAATTTCATACTGATTGGTTGAGTCATTAAGGCGCTATAAGGTAACAAACAAATAAACTCACTTTTATATTTACAAATATGATATTACTAAAGATTATTTATTTTACCAGAGGGAGACTTTGTACAAAAGTCGATTGCTTAGGTACCTCTGTCCCATTCGTGTTTCAACCGTGAAGCAGTTGTGTTTGCATGACTGTGTTTCGGTACGAAGGGTGGGATATGGCGTGAATTTACTAGGTACAGAGGAATAACATCTGAGTCCTCAGGAATAGCAACGCATGGGAGGTATCATGGGCGAAACAGTATACTCTGTTATATACATGGCACCGCTCATGTCTATAGGCGACGATTATCACTTACCATCAGGTGGGCCGTCAGCTAGTTTGCCATTCTAAGTTGTATAAAAAAAAATCTCTGAAGCCTGTGATTGCCAACTTATTCTAGATATAAACAATATATATATATATATATATATGAGATCTATATATATATGAGATATCTAGATATAAACAATATACAATATATGTATATATATATATATGATTGGTGAGGATGAAAAAGCAGATCAGTTAGCCCATCGTAACGAATAAATTTGTCACGACGGTGTCCAGGGGGAACTGCGTAGAGTTCGACCTGATAAAGTATATTTCTAGCAATTGGACTGTAAGTCCGCATTACTACCAGTCTCTTACCCCCTTTGCGTCCTGTATTGTCATGTGATTGTTCAGAATAGGTCAACAGTATCAGACCACTGATTGTTATGATACCTGTAGTATGGATATAAGGAATCCTTTCTAAAATAAGCTCTTAAGGAGACTTCATAAAAAATAAACGCGCAATACCCAACCCTGAGCACTCAAACCCGAAGCAATTCAAGAAACATCTCGTTTATGCGTACAAACGTGCGTTATTGAGGTCGTCACACGAATGTAAATAAACGTTATATATTTCTAATACTCGGTAAAAAGCAGTCATGCTTCAGAGTTTTTTGGTGTGTGATTTGAAAGTATGTTTCCAGCAAATGTAATACAAGATCAAAGTAATTCAAATTACATGTAACTGTATCGAGTGCCAAAATTGTATTCAACGGAAACTGATGTCAAATGATAATAATGTATGTACAAGAGTAAGTATTTATTATATTCACTGGGCGAATTTTTTTAGCTACCCCACATTAAAATAGAGATGTCATAAAAAAAAAGACTTTGTACAAAAGTCGATTGCTTGAGTACCTCTGTTCTATTCGTGTTTCAACCGTGAAGCAGTTGTGTTTGCATGGCTGTGTTTCGGTTTGAAGGGTGGGGTATGGCGTGAATTTACTGGGTACAGAGGAATAACACCTGAGTCCTCAGGAATTGCAACGCATGGGGGTTAACATGGGCGAAACAGTACATTCTGTTATGTCCATGGTACTGCTCATGTCTATAGGCGACGGTTACCAGTTTCTATCAAACAGGCCGTCAGCTTGTTTAGCATTCTAAGTTGCATAAAAAAAAGTTGTACCTGACCAAAATATTACTGAAAAAAGTAATCGAAGGCCCATAGTTTACTCCAAAATCAGTTATTTCTATCTCGACGTTCTCTTTTGGAACTCAGTACGCATCTTGGATCTAAATTCCCCCGGGCGTCGTTCTAAGACCAATCCTGAATATATCACTACTCCTAGTCATTCCCAGAAATTGGTAATAGGTAACTAAGAGACCAAAGTACATATATATACCAGCACATGAAATGAAAGTTCAAAACAAAAACCTGTACTAAACAACCTCGTTCGTTTAATAGACTTGGTGGGTCTTTTTTTAGTGGGTGATAATGGAATGGTAACCCAACCCGCGCTATCGGTATACACCGGCGGGGCCCAGTGAAGGATGATAGGTGAGGATGAAGCAGGTCAGTTAGCCCATCGTGACGAAATCAACAAGAATTGTTCACGATGGTTTCCAGGGGGAACCAGGTGGAGGTCGACTTAATAGAGCATAAGCAATGGGGCTGTCAAACCCATTGGATTTGATGATGGGTGAAAATGGAATGGTAACTTGCGCTAATAGACACCATGAAGGGTGATAGATAAGAATGAAAACAATGTCCATCATGATGGCTGTCAAACTCCATATTGCTAGCAATGGGATTCTGTCTCCATCACTAACAATCCCTTTCCCCCCAGACTTGATGGGTCATATCAATCTCTTAAGAGAGAGAAATGTACCCAGCAATAGAACCTTTATAAGTTGAGAGATATCCCGACATATCCCAAAGGATAATCAAGCTGACGTGGTAATGGGCTGGTCACATAGCTCGAAGAACCGACAACTGATGGGGACGAAAGTTTCTTGAGTGGCTCTCCCAATAGATGGCGTGACGACCTGAAATGTATTGCAGGTCAGCAGGTAGCTCAGGACCGTTCTTTATGGCAATCTATGAGGGAGGCTTATGTCCAGCAGTGGACGGATAATGACTGAAATGATGACGATGATGATGAAGTTGAGACGTTATTCGGCAGATTTTTTATGTCCAGCATATGGACGGATAATGATAATAAATCTGAAATGACATGACGATGATGAAAGGCGGTGATTAGTGATCGAGATGCGTTATCCGTCTGTATGTTTGTTATAGAAACAAAAACTACTCGACGGATTTTAATGAAACTTGTTACAATTATTCTTCATACTCCTGGGCAGGTTATAGTATACTTTTCATAACGCTACGATCTATAGGAGCAGAGCATGTACTTTTTACCACGTACGATGTTATATAATATAGTCGTATACTAAACCAAAACTGTCAATATAAGTTATGAATTTCCTAATTAATAAATTAACGCATTGTGAAAAAAGTATAACTCATCGAAAACCTTCTAAATTATTCCACTAGTCTCCACTCGAGAGTTGACAAACTATTTTATAGTGTCCTCGCCTAGTGTGGTTGAATAGGGTTGTCGACTTTTCAACGAAATATATTATAAATAATAGTTTTAAAGCCGCATTGTAAAAATCACATTCTATTGTAAACTATAAGTTTCTATAAATAAAATAATAATGAAGCGTAATATTTTTTTAAAATACATTCCTAATTATTTGAGATTTTGTACCACAAAATAGGACAGCGACTTGAATCTTGACAAAATTGACATCTTATTAACATTGGGAGTGACAATTTATCGATATCAAAAAGAATGATTTAAGAAATCAATTCTAAGAATTACAATTAGCGAAAAAATTGTATAAAGTATACACAAATAAGCAGAATTCCATTCTTACAAAATTAATATTTAACTAACACAGAAGGTAACAAGAAAAAGACATTAAACAGAAAAAAAAAAATAGAAAACGAATAGAGAATGTTTTCATTTTTTTAAATTATAAATGTAATCTGTTGATTTATTATGATTTATATTATATGAGCAAATTAACACATGTGTTTACAACTTATACATACTGTATAGAATCTACAGTTGACAACCCTAGGCCTAAGGCATGTGGCACGCGTTCCCGCGGGCTGGATGCAGGCGGCAGACGACGGAGGTTGGACTTGGGCACATATTTCATGAAACTATGCAGGGATGTCGTGCGAGAAATGTACGAGAACTCAGAGGACTAATGCATGGTAGGGAAAGTTCATTCGATTATAATAAGCAATGTACATTTATCTGTCAGAGACAGCAATTTTTATTTTTTTACTAGCTGACCCCGTAAACGTTGTTTTACCACTTATTGCGAAATCGCAAATAAAATACAGGGGTTGATCATAAAACGATGAAAATTTAAAATTTTATGTATTTTTCAATGCTAAATTATAATAAAATAAAAATAAAAAAATTGTCAAAAAAATAAAATTAAATATTTTGTGGTGGGTCATGTATTAGGTTATTATATGTAACTTGTTATAGTAGATACCTATCAAGTATTACGACACACCCTCAACGGCGATCGGATCGGACCACCTAGCATGATGCAAGAAGGTGCGCTACCGAGAAAGACACCTGCGTCGAGTCAGCATTTCAATTCCTACAGCAAAAATACCCATTTCTTTTAAGTTTGATTCGATATAACTTCACATACGGATCACACATCGATCTGAAGACACTTATTATTGTAATAATTAATTTTATAATTAAATTTAGTTATATTTATAAAAATGGTTTTTTTTGGGTCTTCTGCCAGCGACTTCAATAACTAACTTTAAATTAAATATAAATAAATAAATAAACCATTAAAAAAAACCATCATCGGTTGGCTCTAGACGTCAATCAATATGTTATCTTTAAAGCCCAACATATGGTTGGTTTCTAGCCACAAATCTGTTAGTAATTGATTTCCATTAAAGCAAATATTGAACACAGAGTGCACTAGACGCTCATCACGTTAGAATTGTCATCGGAGAATCAAATAAGCGCCGCAAACACTAGAGAACACTAACCCCAGCGGGGACATGGCGAGCGCATTAGTCTGGCGGAATGAGGACCGAATGTACTCGTCTCTAGCACCAAAGGCACTGTAGCGAGCCATTGTCTATAGCCTACGTATGTGGATTGTGTGTAAATTGGAGCAATTTACTTAGTTGAAAGCTTATTGCAGTGGGTGATTGGCGATTGGAAATAGTTTGAGTTTGCAGGCTGGTTTGTGACATATTGGCAGGTAATTCACGTATGTGGGTCGCCATTGGGATCGTGAACGAGCATGTGGCTCGTGTGATGGCAAAAGAAGTACTATAGCTTATGAACTATGTCGCGTGTGAAGAAATATTTTCATGCCTTTTTTTAGAATCCAATAGCTTCAATTTTGGGATACCTTTTAATTGATATGGCAACTGTATGTTTTTTTTTATACAACTTAGAATGGCAAACGAGCTGACGGCCCACCTGATGTAAAGTGGTAACCGTCGCCTATAGACATAACAGAGTATACTGTTTCGCCCATGATACCCCCCCATGCGTTGCCATTCCTGAGGACTCAGGTGTTATTCCTCTGTACACAGTAAATTCACGCCATATCCCACCCTTCAAACCGAAACACAGCCATACAAACACAGCTGCTTCACGGTTGAAACACGAATGGGACAGAGGTACCCAAGCAATCGACTTTTGTACAAAGTCTCCCTCTGGTATGTGTTTCGTGGTATATTTTTTTATCTTGTGCAGTAAAACTCCTTTGAGCTTACCAGCATAATTAATTAATTGCTGTTTCAGAGTTTCCATAAAATTTATGTCACAAAAAGTTCAAAATTATATTGTCTTTGAATCTGAACAACATGCCGCAGATAGATTAGTCTAATTCTCATAATAAATATTTCGTACAAACTCAATCACGGAACTTTGCGATTTGAATGAAAGGTATTTATTATCTATATCTCCTATCAAACTGTTTATAATTACTCCTCTCCATCCAAAAGTTGCCTGCAAGAGATCGCTTTTAGCAATAAGGTCGCCCATTGTTTTCTCATGTGATTATTTCTTGTAATTGTTTATATTTATAATAAGTTTACTATTGTAATCTTTTGAAGGAAACAATAAAGAGTATCTATCTATCTATTTCTAAGATTATTTTTCGATTTAGACTATGCTCCTTTGGGTAAATTGTTCAGTTTCATGAATACTATCACTTCATTTCGCTTCGTTTTCATTTACACTAGTTACAACTAACTCTATTCGCTGTGTGCTTGAAAAGCGTTACTTATTGGTATAAAGGTTACTTACATATATATATGCATACTAAAAGTAATATATATATTTACATACATGTAAATTATTAATATATAAGTATTTATTTTTTATACTATTATTTCGCCCTTTTTTAATTATTATTATTACACCTACTTGTACAACAATTAATTCGTCTCTTTATATGCATTAAGAAGTGAGCCTGTAAATGTGAGGCGACAGGGATTTGTGGAAGAAGAAGACATATTGCGCTGACCCCAAATAAATGGGAAAAGGCAAGACAATGATGAGTTCAGTGCCCTTTTCAGGGCAAAGCAAAAACTAGTTGTGACTATTTCATCTTACTGTACATACGATTTCAATTTGTATGGTTTTTTTATTTCCTTTCTTTATAATTCACCCTTATCATTAAGGGGTATGAAAAATAGATATTGGCCGATTCTCAGACCTACCCAATACGCACACAAAATTTCATAAAAATCGGTAAAGCCGTTTCGAAGGAGTTTGGTAACAAACACTGCGATTCGAGAATTTTATATAGAAAGATTAAAACAACTTCTGCCATACACCGAAGTTATTTGTTTAATATTTTACACAGTTAACTAATTTTTAAGGTTCACTTTGACTCAGGACGCGAGATCCTTGGTTCAAGGTTTTATTTAGCTTGGATGATAAATGTAACTAGTTAATTTTACGGCCAGACCGGCGGGCAGAAACCAGTTCCGTAGCTGGGCAGTAATTTGGCTAGCTCAATTACGACTGACTGATTTAGAGTTTGTATAAGTCTATATAGGCATAATACTGCTGATTTAATTAGAAATAAATGATATTGCTATTCAGTAATAATAAATCTGTGGGCGACAAAGGAAACCAGGAATGGAAATTGGAAATATATGAATAATGGTCAAAGCAACTTAAAAGACTAGGGCCGTGAAGGCAAGCCAAAAGGAAACAATAGATATGCGTGTCAATTTAGAATTTGGTAAATAATAATATATAGCTATAAATAACATATGTGGCCTGTACTCCATTATATCTACATGCTAGAGTTGTAACAATACGTTTATTTATTTTTATCCGCATATCCACAGAAGAAACCAAACTAACCGACATAGCCCAAAGGGTAAGCAAGCTTAAATGGCAATGGGCTGGTCACATAGCTCGAAGAACCGACAACCGATGGGGAAGAAAAAATCTTTCTTCTGTGTTGATAATCATTATATATACGAAAAATGTAAATTTTCTATAGGAATAAAAATAGGAAGGGAGGTTTTTTTTATACAACTTAGAATGGCAAACAAGCTGACGGTCCACCTGATGGAAAGTGGTAACCGTCGCCTATAGACATGAACAGTACCATGGACATAACAGAGTATACTGTTTCACCCATGATACCCCCCATGCGTTGCCATTTCTGAGGACTCAGGTGTTATTCCTCTGTACCCAGTAAATTCACGCCATATACCACCCTTCAAACCGAAACACAGCCATGTAAATACAGCTGCTTCACGGTTGAAACACGAATGGGACAGAGGACCCAAGCAATCGACTTTTGTACAAAGTCTCCCTCTGGTTCTTGAATGGCGATCCCGTACGGGCAAACACAGTGTAGGATAACCCCCCACTGAATGGAGTGACGACCTCAAATGCATTGCAGGAAGTCAGTGGATACAGGTGGCTCAGGACTGTTCTTTATGGCAGTCTATGGGGGAGGCTTATGTCCAGCAGTGGACGGATAATGGCTGGAATGATGATGATGATGTTTATTTATTTTTATGCTATATATGTATCTATTTATTTATTTATGTATTGGAAACTAAAATAACTTTATTGTCTATCAATCTACTCTCCTTTTCTAGATAGTCTGGTATAAAATCTTTTGGGGATATGTCTATGAACCTACATTCGACATAAAATAGAAACTGGCATTTTATTTTATTTATTTATTTATTCATTAGTACAAATATGTGTACACGCCGAACTTAATGCTAAAAGCATTCTCTCCCAGTCAACCATTTTGTGTTCACTAAAACCTTCGCTTAATACACCAATACCGAATAACAAGCTTTCAATACTAAGTAGACTGCTTGATATTGAAAGCTTCTAGTTTCACTAGCAGATGGACAAGCGGGGTCCATTTGCGTGTTCTAAGTGCTAAACATTCACCAATATTGGGTAACCACAAGAAGGTACGTACATGGAGTTCGGAGCATCATTTTGTCCATAAAAGTGTTGGGCTACAGATATCGCTGTTAAATTTAACTGTGTCACATGTCAAATTAATTAACTATACTAGTACCGACCGTTGACTTGGACAATGTGTGGATTTAACTCACTCATGCATAAACGATATATTTCCTTTGGAAAACACACTCTATATCCTGAGGAGATAAAAAACATCGCTGCAGAAAAAAAAACATTTTAAAATTCCTAACATTGTTAAGAATTAGCAGCGAACTTTAAAAAAGGATGAGCACAAAACACCTTAAGGTTGTCTTGAAAAGATTGCTCTCAGAAATAAGACCGCCTTACTGTACTTATACAATTGTATCGTTGTGTTTGTTAATTGTCTCGCTTATTTCCTATATTGTATAATGCAAATAAAGTATACTCATTCATTCATTCATTCACAAAAGATTATGGCAAGGTTGCAGT
Source organism: Galleria mellonella (assembly GCF_026898425.1). Taxonomy (NCBI): domain Eukaryota; kingdom Metazoa; phylum Arthropoda; class Insecta; order Lepidoptera; family Pyralidae; genus Galleria; species Galleria mellonella. The sequence goes on along the minus strand of NW_026441984.1, from coordinate 519,321 downwards.
GTCACATGTTTTTCTGTGTGAAAAAGCTCGTCTCTCAATAAATAGTAGTGTAATATCCCGATGTAACACCGCAAAAGTCGTGAGTTTTAATTAGGCAATGAGTTTGAATTTTAAAGTAATTTTATCGAAAACTAGTCGGTGCTAGTAGCTTTGTACATGTGGAATATATTTATAAACTATCTCTCTCTCCCTTTATATTTAAAGTTCCAAAAATCCTTTCTTAGCAGACGCTTCCATTACAAAATAAACCTATATTCTCAATTTCAGCTTTTGTATTTATAAAATAGTTTGTCTTGGTTGATTTTCAGTACATTGTGTGAACTATACTACTAAGATCATTGTTTGTTTTATACTAATCTACAAAAATGACGTGCAAAGTCATGAGTAATAGACGGCCTATTGATAATACTCATGACTGTATTGTATAGATTAAAAAATAAAGTCAATTGATAAAAAAGCCTTCGCTCTTCAAAAGCCTGTTAAGTACGCAAGTTGATAATCGTATTCCAAAATTTATATTCACGTCCTTTACAAATTATAAGCGAAGATAAATGTTTTATTATATATATATATTTTTTTAATTCAAGAGCTATTCCACCGTCGCTTGTTAAGTCTGAAGTAATTGAAATGAGCGATGAAATCATAAATTTTACTATATTTTACGTACTGGCTTCTTGCTCTTGACATCTTTTATTTCGAAATTAAATTTTCCATTATAGATGTTTGGATATTTCTATTTATTATATTCTTTTTATTTATTTTTTTCTTTTATAACTATTTTATATTTTTTTTTTGCTATTAAAATTGAAATATATATATATTTTTATTTATAATAATTTATGATAATGCATTATATTCTACATTTTATATTTAACTATAACCTATAATCGCAGCTTCTTTAAACGTAGTGTGAAAAAGCACTTAGTGTACCGGCATAGTGCGGTCAATCGCTGAGGACATAAATAATCTCTTTTCAATAGTTCGTATTTTTGGACAAACAAGCACACGGCCCACCAGATTGTAAGCGGTTACAGTAACTTATGAACGCCTGCAATACTAGAGGTATTACGCGCGCGCTGCCAATCCTGAAGAAACCTCTTTACCCCCCTTTTGAAGAACCCCATGCTGTAGTCTCTTGGTAAAACCTCGGCAGGGAGCTGATTCCATAACCTGAGTGTTTGTGAGAGAAAACATCTCTGAGACCGCGTTGTACGCGACCATTTAGACTGTAGGGTATGAGGGTGAACTCCCTGTCGATGGCGAGCCGTACGATGATAGAAAGTGGCCGTAGGCATCATATTGTCTCTGTATTAATTCAGAACGGTGTTAAAGATATCAGAAATTAATGCCAAAATTTATTACTAAGTTAGTTTTACTTGTAGTAAGCAAAAAGCACTATTTCTACTCTATAATCAGAGGCAATATTTGTGTAAAAGTCGTCTGTTTCGCTTGCATTTTTTCCAAAAAGCAGCTGTGAAGAAATTACTTAGAAAGATAAAATTAATGAATAACGATGTACGAAGGATATATTTCGTAATATATATATATATATATATATCTATCCAAGACACTGTTCCTGTCCATAGACGACACTTATCATATACCATTAAGTGGGTAATAAGCTTATGTCATTTCAAGTACAAACTTTAGATTACATAGTTGAAGAATGATCTGTAAAAAAACATGTCAACTTTTAGTCAGCCAAAATTGGCTGATATATTTATTCTTATGCGTACTCTTGTTCTTATAGCGCATTTTACTTCAGTACTACAAGTAATTAAGTAAAAAATTTCCAGAATTTTAATTAGAATTGGTAAGTATTTTTATGATGTAATATTAATATAGAAATCTGATTATTACTTACATATTAATATACATATATCAATATAAATGACGGCCATTTTAAATTATTTTTTATTTATTTAACTCTTTATTGCACCATAAATAAAAATATACAATGACAAGTGAATAATTCAAGTGAAATACAGTAACATAAATACAGATTGAAATATACACATAAAGGTACAAAAGGCGGTCTTATCGCTAGGGCAATCTCTTACAGACAACCTTTAAACAGTTAAAGGAGAACAGATAGAAAAGGGCAGGTGGCGCAAGAGTGAATTAATAATTTTCGTGCATAAAATACAAAAACATGTAATGCACAAAAATATCAAATACATATAATTTATTAAACTACTTACTATAATATATATATATATATATATACACACACACACACACACACACACACACACACACACACACACACGCACACACACACAAACACACACACACACACATATTATTTATTAACGAAAACATTTTTTTGTCTTTACTCAGATATAATGGTATGTTCATGGTAATCAAATATAAATTAAGGCAACCCTATTCACGCTGTATTTGAATACTATAACATGGTGTTACTACACCATGGAAATATAATAATTACTATTTCATTACTGGTGACAATTAATCAATCGATTTCCATTTCCTGTACAGGCTTAATAATCTAAATATCCAATGTCACCGAAGTGTTTTAATATTTCACGTCAAAAATACTTTTTGAGTGTTCAATCAGGTCGTGTCAGTATAACGGCGATGCGTCAAAGTATACAGGGAACACCTGCGTCTCATCCGTCATGCAATAAGCCAAAGATGGGAGAGATGTTCTGAAGAAAATATTTTTAAGACCAATGAAAAAGGTGAAGTAATACGTCACGGGAAGGCAGGTGAGGCGTTGACTATATTTCACAATATTCTGTTTCTATATAAATAACATTATGACGTAAAAAGTATTATAAAGAATAAAGCTATTTAAGGTTTTATTATAGGCCACAACGCAATATCAGTGTTTTTTTTATATATACTACTTAGAATGGCAAACAAGCTGACGGCCTACCTTATGGAAAGTGGTAACCGTCGCGTATAGACATGAGCAGTACCATGAACATAACAGAGTATACTGTTTCGCCCATGATACCTCCATGCGTTGCCATTCCTAAAACTTATAAAGTAAAATATTTGTGCACATAAAATATATATATATATATATATATATATATATATATATATATATATATATATATATATATATATATATATATATATATATATATATATATATATATATATATATATATATAAGTATAGTTTTAACTGAGTTTAAAGTGAATTTTTAGCTAAGTTTAAGTTTTTTTTGTAGTAACTTGATCTATTATTGATTACTATGATTATTTTCATATATTATATTATAAAGATAGATAGATAATTTATTGCATTACTTATAGCATACGACCACAGGGAGACTGTAAAAAATTTATTTGCTTGTGCACCTCTGTCCCATTCGTGTTTCTACCGTGAAACAGAGGGCCTACCATAAAATGTTTTCCGAAATTTTGGAGGCAAACGAAACACAAATTTGATGTTAAAATTACATAATACATGCCGTTTGGAAATATTAAAAATGTTAAAATATTGCTCCTTTGGACTTTTATGATAGGATGTATGACGAACTAAATGTTAAACTCCATTTATTGGTCCGATTTTGGTATAAACAAAAACGCGAAATTGAGTCCAAAATTTCGGAATTTCATTTCATGGTAGATCCGCAGTTGTGTTTGCATGACTGTGTTTCGGTTCGAAGGGCAGTGAATTTACAGGATACAGAGAAATAACACCTGAGTCCTCAGGAATGGCAATGCATAGGGGGGTTTCAAGGTTGAAACAGTATACTCTATTATGTCCATGGTACTGCTCATGTCTATAGACGACGGTTACCACTTTCCATCAGGTGGACTGGCAGCTTGTTTGCCATTCTAAGTTGCATAAAAGAAATATCTACAATAAAAGGATTATTTTGATAGGTTTCGAAGGCATTCAAGCTGTAAACACCTAATGGAAACATTTCATACCGTATAAAATGCGAATGAATCACATTCAGATATCCAGATAACTGCGTCTCGATAATATAGTGAGATTACTCAAGTACTAATGTTTCCGTCTTGCAACATTACAACATTAAAGTTTACGATCGATTTGAAACTTGCGGCGCCGTGATAAAGTTCAGATTGCATTGATTAATTTCCACATAAGAACTTCAAAGATACGTAAAGCTGTATGTCAATTTTATGGGGGCGCATTTATCGGATCTTGCGATCGTTTTGCTATCGTTCGTAAGTATAGAGTTTTGAACGTAATGGATGTACTATATAATTACGTTATAATAGATTCTGCTAGCTGCTTTGTCTGTTGTATTGGTTTTTTTTATAATTTTACTGATTCTTTTTACGTTCTTTGGAAATGCCTAACTCCCTTAAAGAGTGTATGATCTGCTACTTCTTTTAATGATATTTCGTAGTAAACGTGCTACGTCGTCGTCGACCTCCACGCGGTTCCCCCTGGAAATCATCGTTGTTAACTCTTGTGGAATTTGTCACAATGGGCTAACTGACCTGCTTTCATTTTCAACTATCACCCCACACTGGTGCCCCGACAGCGTAAACCGATAGCGCAGGCGGGGTTACTATTTTATTATCATCCCACAAAAAAATCCCTGCCATCCAGGAGGCGATATAGTATGTTAATTTTTTTTTACAAATTTCACATTTCCCTCTTAATAAGGAAAGATGACTTACCCTCTACAGAAGAACAGCCAGTCGGGATTTAGGGTCACAAGGAGAGAAACTGGCGTACTATACGGACAGTATTCAAGAGCATTATTATTATTAATTATTATTAATAATAATTTAATAATAAATTAACCAAGATGGTTTCCAACAGGACAAAATAGAGGTAAACACCTGTTATTGACAATTCCCTAACATTCAGGAGGTGATACAGTGTGTTAAATACTGCATTATATTTATATTACAATAAATCTTTCTTTCTTTCTTTCTTTTTTTCTTTCTTTCTTTCTTTCTTTCTTTCTTTCTTTCTTTCTTTCTTTCTTTCCTTCTTTCCTTCTTTCTTTCTTCCTTTCTTTTATTCTATCTTTCCTTTTTTCTTTACTAAAGTCATAAATTTATCATTATGCTTTCTTACTAACAATACTATATGTTACTTTACTCAGCAAATGTTTATTTGTAAAAGATGCTTTCTTGTATCTATTCTAATAAATAGTAATATTTATTCATTCTTCTAGAAATCTCTTTAACTAAATAAACGTCAGTACAAAGCGTTGACCCAAAAGGGCATAAGGTGAATATTATTATATTAAATAAATTATTGGATTAACAACTTAGTAATGGGGTTATTGAAGCTCATCAATTTATGTATTGAATTCGAGACCGTCTGAGATACGAATTAATTACATTTGTTGCTATTGAAAATAGAATTCGCTTAGGTAATATTTGTAGATATATATGTGCGGGTTTTACATTATATAGATAGAGTGTCTCCATAGAAATGATTCGAGAAAAACTGGTCAACTTTTTCATAAAATTTTCCATGAGAAACTTCTTTATTTATTTTGTCTTATAATTTCTCCATATTTTTAATGCATAAACACTTATTTTATTTATTAAATAATACGTCAAGATACATTTTATGCGTAAGTATATAGAATACTGATAAAAAAAACGAGTTAGCTAATTTGACAAGAAGCTAACAAAAATTTGATCCGTTTTTAAGGCTCGAGGCTCTATCTATATAATCTAAGATGTAAATATATAATTATTATACTGCGATGAATTATTTGTTATTATGTATTGTTGAAATCTACTTGAGAACTCATCTGAACTGGCACTTGTGAAGGTAAGCAATTGTCATTACTCGCAACCCACGAATTCTTCCAACCCAAGAGGTGTCACTCTCAAATGTGATGCTCAAGTTAATTTAACATAATACTTAAGTCAAAGAATCTAATTTTAACCTAATGTAATTTAATTATTAACTTTGAAACTTTCTTACTGCGTGTTTTATGGTTTATGAGAATTAATAAAATTGTTTATAAATGTCAATGTACTCGTAACTACGGCCAGTGTAATGTCGAAATGTCGAGATAATTCCTATTTCTTAAAGCCATACTAATTTTCTCCGTATAGCCCTGGTATAGAATAGACCACTCCTTTCTCGTGGGCGTCGTAAAATCGGACTAAGCGAGGGCGTGGGATGGACAGCAGCGTCCCTCTTAAAACATCTCTAAAGTCTGACAGCGGTTGCCAATCCGCCTGCCAAGCAACTACTGGCAAAATCCCCTTAAGGAGGAGGCTTCTATTCAGCATTAGACAGTTAAAGGTGATGATGATGATGATGATACCAATTTTTTTGTCATTCTCTTTAGATACAATTTTAATTATTCCTCTCCATCCTATGGTTGCCTGCAAGAGATCGCTATTTAAGCGTTAAGGCCATCCATTGTTGCCTATTTATCTTGCTTTTATGTAATTAAGTTTTTTATACAACTTAGAATGGCAAACAAGCTGACGGCCCACCTGATGGAAAGTGGTAACCGTCGCCTATAGACATGAGCAGTACCATGGACATACGAGTAACAGAGTATACTGTTACGCCAATGATACCCCCCATGCGTTACCATTCCTGAGGACTCAGGTGTTATTCCTCCGTACCCAGTAAATTCACGCCATATCCCACCCTTCAAACCGAAACACAGCCATGCAAACACGACTGCTTTACGGTTGAAACACGAATGGGAACTTACATTCTATGTTCACTCAGGTTAATATAAATTGTTACTTTGTTACATTTCAATTGGAATATGTAACCGTGAGTTTAATGCCGGTTCCCAGCTGAAACTATTATCAAACTGGGCTAGAATCAAGTTACGAGGAAACCAGCACGGCACTCGGCACAGATTCTAGCATATAATGTAACGTATCTATATGCATTCAGTCTTATGTAATCACAGTGAGTGGACATGTCTAGTGACGAATTTTATTTTTCAAAGACTTCATCTCTACGCCCCTGAACTAAGATGCTCATGCACAGTACAGTTTTAGAGGAGCATCCCCCTGCGTATATTTTTCTTCCTGGTGTTCTTCAAAAAAGGAGTTATAAGGTTTTTAGAAAGTGAGCATCGCGTGCGTTACATCCACGGTATTATAGGCGTCCATAGATGGTGACCGTTTATTATCAGTCGGGCCGTATGCTTGTTTGCCACCAGAAGTCTAAAAAGTCATTAAATTGTAAGTCAATTCCGAAAGATGTATATTCTCAATACGTCTGCTGCAATTTTTGTGTATATTATGTGTGTGAGTCTATTGATTTAACTACTTCGTTTGTATAGATAGGTTGTCATGCTTGTTTCATATTAAACTAGCTGGTTGCCCCAGATTCAGATGGTTCGAACATCAGTTTTCATATTACAGATTTTATGATTTAAAATTTTCCACATTTAGGATTTTTCAAACATTTTTTTTTTACAAACTCTCTTCTAATTACTACAAACACTCAAAAACGAATTAGCCAAATAGATGCAGCTGTTCTGAAATGATGCACTTACATATATTTGTCAATTAATTTTTATTTATTAATTTATATCTATTGAAATATCTATTTCTTTTTATTCTGCAACAAAATTTAATTTTAATAACCTCTCTATTTGTAGATAACTTTGTACAAAAGACGATTGCTTGGGTACCTCTGTCCCATTCGTGTTTCAACCGTGAAGCAGTTGTGTTTGCATGGCTGTGTTTCGGTTTGAAGAGTGGGATACGGCGTGAATTTACTGGGTACAGAGGAATAACACCTGAGTCCTCAGGAATGGCAACGTATGGGGGGTATCATGGGCGAAACAGTATACTCTGTTATGTCCATGGTACTGCTCATGTCAATAGGCGACGGTTACCACTTTCCATCAGGTGAACCGTCAGCTTGTTGCCGTTCTAAGTTGTATAAAAAAAATAAACGAATCGATCTAAAGGAAAATTACAAAAAAATCTTTTTTTCTAAAACCTTTACCAAATAATGGTGAATATTGTCAATATGTCAATTATTTACAAAATGGGTAAATATTTTTTTTTCCGTGTACTTGACTTCATATTATATTCTAATATACCCGACCTTTCATTTGCAAATAAATGATTGATTCATATGAAAAGGCCGTCAAGAGATTGAGATAAAAAAAAAGATAGAAAAAAAAAAAGAAAATACAACACAAGAATTGCAAAATCTCATCAAAGATCTATCAAGGGTTGTCAATCACAATAAACAAATGAAAGTGCGCAGGGCACAGCGCCGGGTGGCTGGCGTCGGGTCCGACACACAGTTTATTCTCATTTGTGCAAAAACAGATTGGGGATGGCGATCCATCAGTGTAGATTACCCCCACCCCGCGACCCTTGTCGTCCAGGGCTGCCGACTACATTTTATTAAATATTCTGTATTTATAGGATTTTACGGTTGCAAATCCATTTTTCATAGCATTGTGGCCTGCTGACTGCTGAAATTACTGTTTTGTGGTTTTAATTGTGTTGTTTTACCAGTGATTGCAAATAAACTTACATTCCACTGTTGGTGTTAAATCGACCATTAACTTTGTACTATTGCCATTATAAACTGTGTTTTATAATGCGATATATTTTATTCCCTTTTATTTATAAACATTTTATCCGAAGGAGGTTTTGTACAAAAATTACAAAAATCATTCCCATGTTTTTTTTTACGTTTTTGCGTTATCGGTATACACTAGCGGGACACAAGTGTGAGATGATTAATCAGGGTGAAGGCAGGTCAGTTAACCCATCGTGACGAATTCAACGATAAATTAGTCACGATGGTTTCCAGGGTAAATCGTGTGCAGGTCGACCTGATAAGGTATATTGATAGCAATTGGAAATGACCTTCCCATTACTAACAATCCCTTCCCCCCGGGCTCAATCCCATGTTAGCTTGATAAAGAAAAACTGTGTTAAATTCGCTCGATCTGGGTATTCTAGGCACTCCCAGTTGTTCTTTAACTAATTTCTCACAATATAAAACATCCTAGTTTCGGGATAAAGAAATTATTATAATTATATGATTACTTTAAATGTCTATACAGGTCGAATTCCTAATTCGTTAATCTATGATCTGACACCCCTGCTCGATCCACCTAGCGCGGTTCCCCGCATTCCCCGGGGCCTCTTTTTGCCCCGAACGTCTTCAAATAAACGCCTCTTGACAGTTTAAAGCCCGAGCCTCCGCGCCACCGCTACAGGATTACGTATGTCCCCGATAATTAGCTCCATTTCGTTTAATTAGAAACGAGCTCTTTGTTTACGTTCACCATTATGATAATTAACATTTGAATGTGGCATTTTCTTTATTGCAAGTTATAAAATTTTGGCCTTCCAAAATCCAATGTTTGCTTAAAGACTTAAAATTTTGCGAAGAACGAAGAGTTCTTATTCATCTTGCTACATTTTTCTGTATATTTATCACCAAATTTTCAGCATTTGCTGGTATACAATTGAAATTTTGTATACCTAGACCACTATGCGTTCTCTACCCAAAGGTTGTCTGGAAGAGATTGTTCAGCGATAAGGCCGCCTTTTGTATCATTTCTTATTACAGTTAAATGTATTTACTTTTTTTTATAAATGGTGCAATAAAGTGTAAATAAATAAATATACCTTGCTTATTTCATTAAATCATCCTTCTATTTTATTTGTGGCCTACCTAAATCCTAACCTAAAGATCTTTTGTCCTTCTATAGTCTCCATTCTAATATTATTATAAGAGAAAACTGTGGCATATCATTAAATCTTAATACTATCTTAATAACTAAATGCACTACATTTTCATTATCTTCTAAACTGAATAGGGTGTTTAATTTTAAGTTTGCATAAAAAAATTCCATCCTGTCAATTCAATTTCTTCCATTGTAGAAAAAACTTTGCGTTGTATCTATTCATTTTTCATTATTAGATATCCAAATTATATTAAAATAAATGTGTTTTTCTCCTCATCTACAACTTCAGCGGTTTCTGTTATTAAACTACACAATAAGTCGAATCACTACTGGAATATTGTAATTCACAAATAAATGAACTATATCATTGAAACCTGTATAGTTTTCCTCCTTCAACTTTATATCATTTCTTTCTCGGCATTTATGAATTGCCAGCATTTTGTACATACACGGAGAACTATGTATTACTGAGTAAGCGAGTAAGTAATTTATTTGGGTAATCGAGTAATTTGTCGTTAGAATTGGGGTGATTTGTCAACAGGTGTGCGACCCCCGGTTTCTTGTTTATGTCACGACACAACTAAGTTTTTAATAAGAGATTGTTGTCCTCGTACGGAAGGTCGACAGTAAAACATTTTTGGTGTAACTAAAGTCGTTGATATTTTACCCGACTGTTTATAAAATGCGCTGGTTCTTGTTGTATATAGATATTTATTTATTATATTTAATTGTTAGTGAAAATGCCGTCTGTTGTCTTGATGTATTATATATTATTTTATTCTATTACAATATAAAAAACTACAATTGTCAGTGTGTGTAAAAAAGTTAATTTTAAACACCGACTATTAAAGAAAAGAAGGTAATATTATTTCGTCTATGGTAAATATAATCTCATCATTTGTATATGCATTAAACATTTCCGAACGTAATCCTTCTACCCTCCTTACCTATCCATATTCCCTATCAAATCTGGGATCAAATTGGGGGGTAAATGGACAAAATCAATCTCTAATCCAACTGCGCGTCGAGCTGGTCAAGTTCCGCTAAGATCACGAATAAATCTCCGCCAGTTGCGAATTATTCAATCAGCCGCGATCTCCGCGCAACGTACAGTGACACCTTATGCAAATCAACAAAAGTGTTGGATAATTTGAAGAGAGAACGAGAACGCGTACAAAAGACCTACACGCGGGGACTAAGTGAACCAGGTTTGTCCTTTACCCTTCTTTTTATCCAATAGTCTATTTGTCAGACTTTTTAACAAAATCGGTTCGAAAAGAAGGTTCTCGATCCGATTGTATTTTGTATGTTTGTTACCTCATAGCTCCGTTAGTTGTAAACCGATTACGAATATTCTATTTTTATCTGAAAGAATATATTAGAATTTAGGCCCATTGAAATGTTATCAAAATCGGTTTAGAACTTTCGTTTTTAAATTAAAATAACTGGTTTAGAGTTTCTTATGGAACACAATCTTAATTATGAGGGGGGAAAGGGATTGTTAGTTATAGAGACTGAGAATCCCATTACTAGCAATATACCCAACTAGGTCGACTTCCTCGCGGTACCCCTGGAAACTATCATGGTTAATTCCTGATGAATTCATCATGATGGGCTAACTGGCCTGTTTTCATTCTCATCTATCACCTTTCACTGGTGCTCCGCCAGTGTATCTAGTTAGAGCAGGCGGGGTTACCATACCATTTTCACCCATCAAAAAAATAAAATGTTAATTATGATGCAAACTGTACCATTTTTAAGGAGATTCTTAACTTGTCTAAATTACTTATTTGAACAAAGTATTATAAAGATGGTCATGCAGGCATCTACCGACGTCTTCACTCATTTGTGTTCGATTATATCTATTCTGTTTCTTCTTTCATCCATCCTCTTCAAACAATGAATAACTAACAATACAATAATCCTTTGCAACCATTTTTACTAGATAATTTTTCGGTTTATACTCGTTATTTACACTTACACATAAATACTTAATTTTATACTTAAATAATTTGCTGCTCGCATTTATTTTAAAATGAAATAGTATTTTAAATAATACTAGCAAACCGCCCCGGCTTCTCACGTGTGCAATGCTGAACCCACAATTATCCTTTTGTCATTTTTGTAGACTTTCGTAAGGTGTATAGGTATTACTGTAGTATATTATTTTGATCTATCTCGTAAGGTTCAGCCAGCGTTTGCAGTATAAGCTCAAAAATTTGTTTATTTACGACATCACATTAGACACTTCTAGAATTATCAGTGTTTCTCTACTATATTAGGCATGTATTATATACATATATAAATCATCCTTTTAAATTGCTCTATCTGTTAAAAACCGCATCAAAATCCGCTGTGTAGTTTTAAAGATCTAAGCATATATAGGGACAGACAGATGGGAAGCGATTTTGTTTTATACTGTGCAGTGATAATTAATGATAAGGTATCTACAGAATCTAAAAACAATTACAGTAGATCAATAAATTAAAGTTAATATACAATTTCTTAAATACTATTACTAATTATACGTAATCTCCCAACGCACCACACCGAGGCAGCGTACCCAAGACACTGGCAGCATTATCTCTGCATATCTAAACTTATCTTTTACGCAAAGTAGCTACCAGCTCTCGTATTACCAGTAACCTCGAGACGCGCTGCGATCGTCCGATAAAAATTCTTTGCATCTGGGCCAAAAACTATATCATGTAATTAGTAAAATTGGAACATTTAGCAAACATGCAGTTTATCAATTAGGGCTCCCCACACGAACACCGTGATCGCACGCGACACGTCCATGTTAACACAGTTAACAATGTTGAGTGGTGATTAACGACAGGGTGGTCAAACAAGCAACGCAAACTATGCACCTATGGAATAGACATCGGACATAACGATCAAGTAAGCTAAAAATACAAGTATTTTACGAGTATATAACGATGATTATATCAGCCCTTAACTAGTCACTGCTGAATATACGAATAGAACGCTCACTGGAGGGATTTTGCCAATAATTATATGATAGGCAGGTGTGTTGGCAACCGCAGTTAAGCTTTGGTGATGTTTTAAGAGGGACGCTGCTGCCGATCGCTGAACTGTTAAATTCGCTTAGTAACCTCTTACGATAGTCACGGGAAAGGAAGCGGTGATCCTTTATATGCCACGATCATACGGCGCAGTATTTTATATAAATGTCGACTTTTATAAAGAAATCCTGAAAAGTTGAAATAAAAAAAAACCTTTTAATATAATTTTATTATATTTTATAATCGGTAACAGTTTTCTGGGAATCGGACTATATTAAATTTATTATTAAAAATTCAAAACACGTTACGAAATGCAGAACTAAGGCGAATATTCATTATATTAAAAAAAAAGATGTAAAAAGTAAAGATTAACTAGGAGAGATGGCTATATAGCATTAAGTCCGCCTTTTGTACCAAACATTTTTGTAATGTGGTAAATAAAGAATAAATAAATAAAGTAGCTTTAACAAATAAGGTTAAAATCAACATTGTAAAGAAGCTACGAAGACCAGATTGTAGAATTGTTTGTAATACAGTTTTGATTTGAAAACATTTATCATTGGCAAAAAGAAAAAGGGTATGTGATGGCTAAGGTATGGACAGAAGGACAATAGTTTTCCTACTATGGCAGCAAAAAAATCAAAACTAAACTTTAAAATCACAAATGTAATGGAGCATGTGTGGAGAAATCAAAAGTCTAAGACAAATACAAAAATGCGACTATATTAGGTTGACTGGAAAAAATCTCTTTATATAATAATATAGATAATCGAAATAAGTTCGCCTTTGCTAACATTGTTATTAACTTACTGTTGTTACTGTATGTTTTAGTGCAATAAAGGATATATATAAAACTAGAGTGCTAAATTATTTCTGTCAATCTCCTATGTAACTTCATAAATGGATGAACAAGTAATGAGAGATCCAAATCCAGCAGTAGAACGGTTATAAGTTTTTATGATGACAATAATGATAATCAATATGAGGTTACTTGTGAAGATAACTATTTAAAATGCAACAATTTTATCATTGATGACTCTTCCACCGAACAATTTCTCGTGTAAAGCGATACAGTGCAGATCGTAAACCATCGGTTTACAAGCTCGTTGTAAACTCGCCAATGATTTATATTATGTCCTCCCTATGAGTACACTATAAAAAATGTTTAGCAGCCCGCATTTCTGGTAAATGGAAAGTGGTAATAAAATAAGCCCTAAAAGTAACTGTTGAGGTCATCTTTTAAACACTTCTAAAAACAAATAAATATATGTAGGCAAATATAGCAAATCAGACTTTACTCGTAATTGTGCGAAAATTTTAAAAGGGATTAGCACAGGAGTAAATCTTTGCGATTGCAAATAGTATATTCAATATCGGATAAGAATTATCTAAGATACCACATATAAATAAAAAATCTATTTATTACGACTTTAGTTCTTAGGAACGAGTCAGAGTTTAATTACTATCACAATATCTTCTGTAATATATATATATAATAATAAATTGCATCCTTGATATTACACACACACAAGCACGCACGCACATACCCACACACACACACACACACACACACACACACACACACATAATTTCAGATTTATGAACGCTTATTTCTTAATAAGGAATATTTTATAAATTGTAAATGTGTAATTGGCTGTAAGTACTAAAAATAACAATAAAATACTATAGATTTTAAGAATTGTGGGTTCTGAAATGATATATAAATAAATATCGGTGGTACCGTTGATATATCGACGGTTACCACTTCCTATTAGTTGGGCCATAAGCTTGTACTCATATATTATTCTGAAATGCAAAGAAAATGAAGTGTGTTTTACCACCAGAAATGTATAAACCACAAAATTAATTTGATCGAATGATGTGTTACAAAGAGACATGAGCAGTTCTGCATACAAATACATTACCACAAATATACAGATGAATCCAAAAGAAGTAGATTTTCAAATTCCTATGGAATTTGTTTAAGAGTAAATAGCCCCCATATAGCGTCATTGGTGTAGCGTACGATATAAAAAAAATCTTTTCACTTACCATAATCGACGATTCGAATGCGAAAAGTGATAAAAGGAATTCCAAGCTTATTTCTATAACAGAGAAAACAAACAGGGGGCGACCGACTTTATTTGCCTCGGCCCGAAACTTCACCAACTCACGCCAACTCTTGCTAATTTAATTTTTTCTCCTTTCCCCTTAGTAGGCTGTCACTAGTTTGTATTCAGAAGCGTTCATCCACTATTTATTCCTTAGAAATTCAACGCACGTAATAAATCCTTGTTATTTAATCTACTGCGAGATATCTATGGTATAGTCCCGCCATGCTCTCTTTATGATTCGCCGAATGGGGTTTTTATTATGTCATATTTTGTATTTGGAATTGGCCCGCGATGGCTGGATCGTGGTGGGAATATTGTATCACCTGAGTTAATGTTTTTTGTGTGTGACTCTCGTTTGTTAGCCGGTGAAACATAAATTCTGCTGATGTAATAGATTGATGTGTTAACATAAAGGTAAAGAAAAATGGAATAAGTGTTTTTACAATGTAATTTGGGAACTGTTTCGTCAGAAGGCATCAGTATAATAAAAATATATAAAATGTTATAAAGGGAGGGCTTAATATTACAATGCTAGCTAGATAGCTAGGTACGAGTATACAGTTTTATTGGGATAGATTTTTCTTGTCGCTTTTTACTTCTAGAGATAAAAAGGAGTGTTTATACTTTTCATTTGTATCCTTCGTCACGATGCTGTGTCAGCCGTTAATTGTCCACTGCTGGACATAAGCCTCTCCTATATGGGGAGTTCTGCCAGTAGCTGCCACGCTTGGTAAGCGGGTTGGCAACCGCAGTTTGACTTCTGGTGCTGTTTTAAGAACGACATTGCTGTCTATCCCTCCATTATAAGCTTCTTTAGTAGCCTCTTACGACACCCATGGGAAAGGAAGGAGTGATCTCTTCTATGCCAGGACCCACACGACGGGATCCAATACTTTGTTACCATATCAACCAGAGGGTAGACTTTGTACAAAAGTCGATTGCTTGGGTACCTCTGTCTCATTCGTGTTTCAACCGTGAAGCAGTTGTGTTTGTATGGCTGTGTTTCAGTTTGAAGGGTGGGATATGGCGTGAATTTACTGGGTACAGAGGAATAACATCTGAGTCCTCCGGAATGGCAACGCATGGGAGGTATCATGGACGAAACAGTATACTCTGTTATTTCCATGGTACTGCTCATGTCTATAGGCGACGGTTACCACTTTCCATCAGGTTGGCCGTCAGCTTGTTTGCCATTCTAAGTTGTTTAAAAAAAATCAACATAAAATTAAAATAGATAATTGAATTTGTCACATTACTTGTAGCAAAACATTCAAAATTATTATTAATTAAATTAAATTCAGGTAAATTAGAATGAAAACGAACTAGGACTATAAATACATAGGTACTTCTAATACTAGTTAGTGGTTTATTAAAAAAAAATGCAATCGGATCAGTTTCACGAATACAATTACTGTGGGTTTCGAAATTTTATATCTTTTCCATTACGCATTGTGTAAGCAGAATAATTTGGCATGTATACACCCGAATTACGTTGTATTACCGTTCGTCGACGTCAAAGGCGAGGTATACCGTCGGTATCACTCGACATGCACAGTGAAAAATTAGATTGGTCGGCAGATCCGGCGTAGCTGGCTGCGTAACTGTATTTGGAATAGCGGTGGGCTAAGGCATGAGCGACAGTGCTTCTACAGGCTTTATAGTGAATTATTGTATTCCCTCAATGAAGTATGAAGTGCGTGTTAAAGTTTGAATGCTATTAACAACATCGTTCTAAATTTGAATTACTCCATAAAATTCTTTTCTATCTCTGTTAACTAAAAGTTTGTCTTTATTAGCTTTGTAAAATATTCTCCGGATTGCTACTAATACTCACATTCTTTCTTTATCTTCTTCTTGTGTACTCTCTCCCTCTCTCTCCAAATTGTAAAGTAACTTATTACCAACTCATAGATCAGTTCTTGTCTCTTGCAAGAAGAATAATCTATTTAAGAAAACAAAAGTGTTTGAAGTTGATCATGCATTATTTTTTTAATTATATAAAATCTCTTAGGTTTATTAAACTAAATATAGTATTAACATGTTTAACATTTATTTGTTTATCGTAGAGTAATTTTTCGTGCTCAATTAACTGAAATTGCTTTGCTATTGAAACATGGAAATAATAAGGATTTACATGATAGTATATAAAATATATTTGCGTTATAACTTTGATTATCTCCATATAGTTCTACGATTTAGTTCTATTAGTTCTACTAGAACAGAATGGACCGAGAAATCCGTTTTATTTTGCAAGTAAAACAGAACGAACTAATCTAATTATCTAAGAAACTAAAAGAAGGGCGAGAAGGAAGAATATTACGTACTATAAATACGTTCAGATCTTAGACATAACAATTAGGTTAAACAGTTTGTTAAATTTTAATAAATATGTACCTTTTCGAGTAGATTCATGCTATAAGGTTTGGTCGGCCCTACCTTTGTCGAACCATCAAGTTATGCAGTTCGCTTCAGAGATCCATGTTTCCTGCCAAGTATAACTTAGTATAACAAGAATTCCTTCAAGAGGCGTGAAAAAGTACTTATATAAGCCGGCATATTATGGCTGCAGGTTAGATGCAATCTTGCGTTGGACCTGCAGCATAGACGTATTCACTTCTTAATTACTTACTATTAGCTAGGTATGGAGTTAAAGTGCCGTACATCTATAGAAAATAAAATCATGCACAATAAAATCATAAATTTAAATTACTCAGCGAGCTATGGAGAGGGCTATGCTCGGAGTCTCATTGCATGATAGAATCCGAATCGAGGATATCCGCAAAATAACTGACATAGACCGAAGAATAAGCAAGCTAAAGTGGCAATGTGCTGGTCACATAGCTCGAAGAACCGACAACCGATAGGGAAGAAAGGTTCTTGAGTGGCAACCACGTATAGGCAAACGCAGAGTAGGACGTCCACTAGATGGAGTGACGACCTGAAATGCATTGCAGGGAGTCAGTGGATGCAGGTGGCTCAAGACCGTTTTTTATGGCGGTCTATGGGAGAGGCTTATGTCCAGCAGTAGACGGATAGTGGCTGAAATTGTGATGATGATGATGCTCATAGATTGTTTTATTTTTTAAATTAAACAATAGAGTTTTATCTGATACGTTCATTATATTTTGAATATCTATTTTTCTTTGGTCATTCCCTCCTTTTACATTAAAACTATCAGTACAATTAAGACACGTCTTTATACATAAGTTAAGACATAAATTACGATATGTTTTGACCTCAAACACCTTTAAATACTGATGTTATCTACCTCGCCTACATTATTATGATCTGTTCTAAACAATTTGCAGAACACTGTTGATTGCTTGTTAGTTGTAGTGGGTGAAGGGCTTCAACTTGATTAAAAGCTTACAAGTTTTGCTTAACAGTCAGTTCAGGTTTGTGTTGATATTTTGCGTTATTATAAAATTAGAGAATAGCATAGTTAGTATTTATTCATTGTAGAATTTGAGTACAGGTATGCTCTCAAAATGTTGATATAACAAAATATTTGTTGCTAAACATTTATTGTTAAATATATCTCTCCAAATGCCAATGAGACTATAAAATTAAATAAGTATCTGGCGAGTATTTTGGATGCTTTTTCTACTTCATTTGTTTTCATAACTCTAAAGGTAGAGTGAGAATATAAGAACAAAGAGTTTAGAGAAGGAGTTAAGACTTAAAACTAGAAAACTATTAGACTAAAGGAAACACAAGGACAATGTGAAAAATATTTACGAATGAATCAAATTTATGAATAATGTTGGCGACATACCTCCTTTTATATAAATTTGCGTTTTTAGATCTCATATTTTTCTATTTTGAATAAGTCTTTTTATCATTTTTTCCTTTTTCCCGTGGGTGTTAATAGGCGACTAAGAAAACTTAATGGTCGATTGATGGACAGCAGCGTCCCTATTAAAACATCACCGAAACCTAACTGCGGTTGCCAATCCGCCTACCAAGCATGACAACTACTAGCAAAGCCCCTGGCGAGGCCTATGTTTAGCAGTGGACAGTTATATCATCGTAACTTTTTGTTTCTTACTTTATTGTCATTTTTACGCCTTTATATTTATTTATTGTCACCCTTCCCTCCTACCGGTGCAAATTTCATATTGATCCTTTGAGCCGGATATTTAAATGTAATAAAATAATACTGTTAAAACGCTTGTAAAATTTTAGCACGATTAAGAGTCAATAGATGATTTTTTTTTTATTTATTAGAAACCGTTACAGTTAAGATTTACATACTAGTATTTAAAATATTAAAGCTAATAACAGGTTTATTATTATTATAAAAGTACAAAATTGGTTTGCGAAAAAAAGGAAAAGTAAAACAATGTTGACTTCAGATACAATGTTGACTTCATATATGCGATGAAGATATAATCTTTACCGATTCTACAAAAAATTGGTGTATTATTTTATTTTTTTATGCATGGATATTTATGTACTCGTATATATGGAAGGACAGAGGTTTTTTTTTGGTTGCCTCTGCCTATACTACGAGGGATGTAACATAAACATAGATATTTCATGGAACTGTTTATGTAGGCGACAGTGATCGTCTTTCATCAGGTGATACGTCTGTTTGTGTGTTTGCCATTAAATGTTTCATAAAAAAAAAAGACTTATTTGTACCTTTGTGTTTCTAATACAAAGTAATTCCTATGAATATTGATATGATTTATGAATTTCCGTTACAATGTCGTAGCTACTGTGGCTGTTAGCAGGCGTACTGGTGTGCAAGCGGTGACGTCACGTACGCAAACACAAATTACCATAATCAAATACGCCATGTGCGCTTACTGGCAAATCGCGGTGAAAATTATTTGGTCCCTATTTAAACTGTTTATTAATATTTACAAATTAATATAGACAATTATTTATATTCTAATTATTTATATCGACTTTATTAAATGTTAAATTACAGTTTTTTATAATTTTTTTATACAACTTATAATGGCTGTCCTGTAGGAAACAGGATTCGTATTACCATATGTATGCTTACAAAAATTAACATAAGCTTTATATTAGTACAAATAATTGTTTATCAACTAATTTACACGCCTACACTTCTATCTATCTATTAACTTACACTACTACACCAGAGGGAGACTTTGTACAAAAGTCGTTTGTTTGAGTACCTCTGTCCTATTCGTGTTTCAACCGTGAAGCAGTTGTGTTTGCATGGCTGTGTTTCGCTTTGAAGGGTGGGATATGGCGTGAATTTACAGGGTACAGAGGAATAACACCTGACTCCTCAGGAATGGCAACGCATGAGGATTTTATGGGCGAAATAGTATACTCTCTTATATCCATGGTACTGATCATGTCTATAGGCGACGGTTACCACTTCCCATGAGGTGGACCGTGAGCTTGTTTAACACTAAGTTTCATAAAAAAAACCTTAGAAAACTGTAACATATTTTTAAAATTTGTATCTGGAAGACCCCTAGTAATAATATTTTAATTAATTACCTTTTAAATCAGAACAGAAGATACTAGCAAGCTGCTAGATGGTCAATATAGATAATACAGTAACACTTTGCGCATATGATTTTCTATAAAATCTCTCTTATTTGCATGAAATCTTTGAAAATATGAAATGCGCATGCAATTTAACGGAAACGAATGTGTCAATAAATTTAAATGAACCATAAATATTGTAACTTCTATCGAAGAGCGGTTAAAAAAATAAATGCGTTTCTTTGAACATCGTTGATCGAACGTGACCCATATATGGCTGCAAAAAGTCCGCACTCTTTAATCTACGAGTAGGTTGAGTTAACGCAACGTAAACGGTTTCTTTGGTTAGCAGTTTTTATTTGAATTTTTATATATTTATGGAGGTAGATTCGCCATGTGGTTCGGAATAGAATAGGCTACCCCTTAAAGGTGCTGTTTTTATTCTTTATTATCATTTCAACCATTATCTGTCCACTGCTGGACATAGGCCTCCTTCTAGACCACCATAAGGAACGGTCCTGAGCCACCTGCATCCATTGACTCCCTGCAATGCATTTGAGATCACTCTACCTAGTGAGGGGTTGTCCTACACTGTTTGACCGTATAGAATCGCCAGTCAAGAACATTTTTACCTGTTTTTAATTGCTACAGAAAATCTACTTTTATATATATATATATATATATTTGTAATTTTAAGTATAGTATTTGGATGCAGAAAACTATCACTGACTTTCTAGTGACGGTGAAATATAGAACATATTGTGGAATTAAATGTATCTCTCTT
Source organism: Galleria mellonella (assembly GCF_026898425.1). NCBI lineage: Eukaryota > Metazoa > Arthropoda > Insecta > Lepidoptera > Pyralidae > Galleria > Galleria mellonella. Next base: position 498,297 of record NW_026441984.1, on the reverse strand, counting down.
GTGATGGTGAAACAGAAATGTAACCCGAGATCCGGTGATGGCGTATTAATATTTAATGCCCACTATTGGCTCGCCCTCTGCCATGCGCCCGCCGAAGTGTGGTCAAATGGAGTGTTAAATTCACTTCAATAGCGCAAACCGTCAATTTACCCCTGGCAAGGGTCAGCGATTTGTAAGCACCTATTTTTGTCACATTGTTTCTCGATTTATCGAACATTGCATGTTCAAGGAAAGGAGAGAAAAGGAAGTTTCGGAATGATAGAGCCTGTATTAATTTTATTATCTAATCTATGGTATATTCGGTTTATAGTATTTTATAGTTTATATAAGGTTGATAATTTGTTACGTTATAGCGCCTAAACAGCTTAACAAATTATAAAATTAAGTATGTCCACTGCTGGACATAAGCCTCCCCCATAGACTGCCATATAATTCTTTTTAATGTACCACAAACGACGTGATGCATGATTTTCTTTTTGTTTCTCAGTCACACGGATTTTTTAAAATTACAGTTTACAATTTTTCTCGTTCAAAAAGCGAGACATATGCATTTTATAATAGCCGCTCTGAGATAGTACAAATTAGGTAAACTGAACATGGATTGAAGGTAGATTTTAGCAAAAAGCCTACCTAATATCTTAAACAAATTCCACTACAAATATGTTGTAATGTGAAATGTAAAGATAGAACGAGATTTCCACTGAAAATCTCGTTAACCGTCACGTAATAGTACAAAAACAGTAGTAGCTATCTAATTTATAGCTTAGGAAAAGGTCAACAGAAACACAGCATTTCTTTTTTAGGAGAATTGAGAGTTTTTGAGAAAATTCAATTTAAAAAGGTGCAACGTCAGCTCGTTGTCAAAATAACGCTGTAAGCTGTAAATTATGTTACTAACACTTATTGTAAGAATAAAAGTAGACTTTATTTATCATTATTTTATATATATATATATATGACATACTTAGTTTATGTTTATTCTAGACAAGTAGTAATGTTCCATTTATCACCCAATCACGTATCGGTGGCTAGTAACGCACTGTGCAGGGGAATTTTACTGGAGCCAACCACCCTGCGGTCGGTAATTCGATTCCGTTTCTGCCAAATAGATTTCTCGGCACAAAACTACCGCACGTGACCACCTGAGTTGGGATATAATTTGCCAGATAATGACTCGTGAGCGGATTGCGATTGAGGTGAAGGGAGCTTTTCTCTTTAAAATACGTGTTTGTGTAAGAGTTACTTTTTTATTTAGCAAAATGAGGTTTTTAGTTTCTTTTTGGACTTTTAACCGACTTCCAAAAAAGGAGGTTTTCTATTAAGTTGTAGTTTTTGTTTTTTTTTTTCTATGTACAGCGATTTTCCTATTACGTGTTATTCCTCTGTATCTAGTAAATTCACGCCATATTCCATCCTTCAAACCGAAACACAGCCATGCAAACACAACTGCTTCACGGTTGAAACACGAATGGGACAGAGGTACCCAAGCAATCGACTGACTGCTGAAAATAGACTTTCCCCATTAGAGAAGGTTCTGTCAGTAGTTGCCACACTTAGCAGACGGGATGGCAACCGTAATTAGACGTTGGTGACATTAAAAAGAGGGACATCGACGCTACTGCTAATCCTTCAATCATTAAGTTCCTTTAGTCACCTCTTATGACACCCACGAGAAAGGAATGGGTGGCCTATTCTATGCCGGAATCACACAATTACATATGTATATTGATATTTCGACTCTATTCATTTATTATTTAAAAGCTATATTCGTGTCAAGGATCCCTTGCTATTTAAGTATCTCAAACTAATATGTCGATACATAGAGTTTAATAAATTCAATTGTAAGTGAGTTTAATAGAACACACACTAGATGGAGACTTTGTACAAAAGTAAGTCGTTTGATTGGATACCTCTATCCCATTCGTGTTTCAACCATAAACTAGTTGTGTTTACATGGCTGTATTGGGTGGGATATGGCGTGAATTTACAGGGTACAGAGGGATAACATCTAAGGAATGGCAACGCATGGGGGGTATCATGGGTGAAATAGTATACTCTGTTATGTCCATGGTGTTGCTCATGTCTATAGGCGACGGTTACCAATTTCTATCATTCTAAGTTGTATAAAAAAAGAAATGGCACGTGTATTATTATTTGGATCGCAAATGGACTAGATATACACAATCTATTTCAATAGAACATAATGGAAATGTGTACAAACGAATAATTGATTCGACTGTAAGAGAGTCTGCCAATGTCCAATAGTAGTGCTGGGTATAAATAAAAAATCTATTAATTGCCTTCCCCAAGGTTGACTGGGAGAGAATGCTTTTAGTATTAAATCTAATTTGTACACATATATGTATTAATGAATTAATTATAGTAAATACTAATTATTTAATTAATTGATTGAACGTTTCGACTTGTTACTTCTTTTTTATACCACTGAGGTGATAAACAAGCATACGGCCCTCCTGATGGTAAGCGGTTACTGTAGTCTATGAACGTCTGCAATACCCGGGGTATTTTTTATGGGTGAAAATGGTATGGTAACCCCGCCTGCGCTAACGCGATACGCTAGCAGGGCACCAGTGAAGGGTAATAGATGAGAATGAAAACATGCCAGTTAGCCCATTTTGATGAATTCATCAGGAATTAACCATGACAGTGGGAACTGCAAGGAGGTCGACCTGGTTGGGTTGTCAGTCTCCATTACTAACAATCCCTTTCCCCCCATACCAGTGGTATTATGCGCGAGTTGCTGTTACTAATATAATTTGGAGAGATTCTGTAATAATTATAACAAAACTTAATTTGGGGGGGAAGGGATTGTTAGTAATGCGAATTAGCAGCCGCATTGCTAGCAATATACCCTGTCACGACCTCCCTACGGTCCCAGGAAACTATCGTGCTGTATTTCAGGTGTATTCATCACGATAGGCTAACTAACTTGCCTTTTCATTCTCACCTATCATCAATCACTGGTGTCTCGTCAACGTATACCGTTAGCGCAAGCGGGGATACCATTCCGTTATCATCCACTAAAAAAAATAACAAAATTTTCATTAAATTTAAATAATTATAATTCCTAACTATTAGCAATTATAGTCTGTATTACATAGTCATTATATCCAAGGTCCAATTTCTTTTAGTAGCAAAATTTATCACAATTTTTCAAAAAGTTTAGGCGTGATGGTAACAGACAGAATAACTTTTGTAATTAGTATGAGTTGTGAATGGCAATGATCATTCATCAACAACAATACAGCAATAGTTAATCACAATTTAAATGACGTCTTAATAAAGTTGCAAATACAATTGGCATCAAAACCTTTTCACGCCCTCCACTAAATACAAGAGATTGATTTATTTCTGCAGTATTGGTCCCTTTGTTCCGATTCGTTGTAGGAATGCTATTCTGGCGGTGATCGAGAATATTTTGATAATTAACAGATTTATGTACAGAAAGAAGAATGAGAAGTTGATGTATTTTTTATTCAAGTAAACTTAAAGCATTTTTAATATTTTTTTTTTTTTATACTACGATGGTGGCAAACAAGTGTATAGCCCGTCTGATGGTAAACTTATGAACGTCTGGATCACTAGGGGCGTCACGTGTGTGTTGGAGACACTGAAATTATTGTAATATAGAATAGAATAGAATAGAAACATTTATTGCCAGTAAACTTACAATATAAAATATAAATGACATATACAAAAAGTGTCCCACACCCGGCAAAAGGAACCGGCTCAGCGGATGCTGTGAGTGTCCCAGCGCAATGTGAACAGCTGCACAGCGCTGGTTTTCAGCCAGTCCCTCTCTTACAAAACAACCAAAGTGCAGGGTACCACTGTACATTACTTTTTACAAGAATTATTTCTTGATACTAGTTAAAAAAAAATACTAATATATATATACACACACATACATACACACACACATACATACACACACACACATATACATATACATACATACATACACACATACACATATACATACACACACACACATACATACACATATACATACACACATAAGTAAAATATCATATAAAGGATCAGATACTACCGATAGTTACGTTCACCTTTATTTTGTTTCTCCAATAGTACTCGTTCTAGTCTATATTTGAAACAGAGCTGGGATATACCATTCTTGAAACACTGTAGTTTCTGGGAAAAATCTCGGTAGGAAGTTTTTTAGCAATTTTCGCGGAAAAAAACTCCACTGTGACCGCATTGTATGCAACCATTTAGTTTCCATTTAGTACAGAGGAATAACACCTGAGTCCTCAGGAATGGCAACGCATGGGAGTATCAGGGGCGAAACAGTATACTCTGTTATGTCCATGGTACTGTCCATGTCTATAGGCGACGGTTACTACTTTCCATCAGGTGAACCGTCAGCTTGTTTGCCATTCTAAGTTGTATAAAAAAAAAAACTAGTTCTTACAAGTAAAATTCGTTCTCGAGTATGACGAATGGGTCAGCCATCGTTGCATTTAACCATATTATTATAGGGAGTACAACAATCTAGCTATCCATGCTGTCTTCAATTTAGACATTAATGGAGTACATTAACATATTATGTATATTCACATTGTTATAGATAATCTGCCTGTTAATTTGTCAGTCATTAACGTCACATCAGCCTTTATCTTTGTCTTTATTGATCCTCTTGGGAGTCTCTGCCAGTAGTTGTCATACTTAGCAGGCGTATTAGCAACTGCAGTTAGGATTTGGCGATGTTTTAAAAGGGACGTTGCTGCCCATTCCTCACTCTCCTTTATTCGCCTCTTACGACATCCACAGTAAAGGAAGGGGTGGCCTATTCTATGTCAGGACCTTATGGCCAATCAAAGCAGTAAAAGCAAAATAATTTGTCACTATTCCTCCATAAAGTTGTAAAAGAAGTATTATACAAGTTTCATAATAGGAGGAAATAGAGACTTTTCAAGTATGTTTGTCCGCTCCACTTTTATGCGAACCACACGTATTCAGGCGATGTCCATAAAATTTACATACCTACGATATGACCTGCGATGTGCAAATGAATTTAAAATACATTTTATCGTGAGAATATATAGATTTTATGGCGGTGAAATATAGCTTATCGATAGGGTATTTGATGTGAAAACGGAGACTGTCTTTAAAGGTATGAAATATAATTGTATTTTTCTTTGAAAAAAGAAACGATGGAATTAAGGAAACCTTTTTATTTTTTTAATAAAAGGAGATTTTTAAATTGCTCGTATTTTTTGTGTATGTAAATTAGCAGGTATTTTTGCTATTTTTGTTTTACTATTATGATGACAAACAAGCATACGGCCCGTCTGATGGTAAACGGGGTTACCGTAGCCTATGGTCACGCGCGCGTTGCCGACCCTTAAGAATGTTAATAATTCTGTACATATCCTAACAAAATTAATATGAAACATAAATTTTTAGCAATTTTAACTTTATTTGTTACGTGAATTACAATAAAAATTCGAAACAATATATAATGACGTAGCATTTTGTTGTTGATTTAAGGAATCAACAAGTCGCACGAAGCAACTCGAAGAGGCTCAGCGAGCTAATGGAAAGGTTTATACTCGAAGTTTTACTGCATAGAATTCTAAATGAGGGTATCTGCAGTAAAACCGAAGTAACCGATGCGGCTCGAAGGATCAGAGACTTAAAGCGGTATTATACCGGCCCCATAACTCGAAAGGCCGATGATAATTAACGAGAAAAAATACTGAAAGACAGACTCTGTCCTGTTCGTGTTTCAACCGTAATGCAGTTGTATTTGCATTGTTTTTTCTTTTTAAATAATAAACTCTTTTAATTTTAAAATTTCTTTCAATTACAGAAAGCTATATTATCAACAAGTACATATATATTTTCTTCCAAAAAGTTACTACTTACTTTACGAAAATTATAATAATGTAAGCCAAGGTGTCAAAAATTTGCCTGTTAAAATAAAATGGCAGTGTGGTCCCATCAGAAAATAGACTACCCCTTACCTTTCTATGGGTGTGGTAAAAGGCCACAAAATGTGGGCGAGGGATGAGCAGCAACGTCCCCCCTAAAACATCTCTAAAACCTAACTGCGGTTGACAAACCACCTGACAAGCGCGGCAACTACTGGCAAAACCCTCCAAAGGGGAGGCTTATGTTCAACAGTGAACAGTTAGGGGTTTTATAATGACGATGATGAATATAAAATACTAATTTATCTATTTATCTAGTCGAAGCCGGGGGAGGGGGAGGTGGGGGACGCTAGCAGTTAATATTAATGAATGTACAGAAGTATCAGTTCTACTTAAATAACTATCTTTATGTTGGGGGGAAAGGGATTGTTAGTAATGGAGACTGAGAATCCCATTGCTAGCAATATACCCAACCAGGTCGACCTCCTCGCGGTTCCCCCTGGAAACTATCATGGTTAATTCCTGTTGAATTCATCATGATGGGCTAACTGGCCTGTTTTCATTCTCATCTATCACCCTTCACTGGTGCTCCGCCAGCGTATCCCGTTAGCGCAGGCGGGGTTACCATACCATTTTCACCCATCCAAAAAAAAAAATTATCTTTATGTCAGAAGTGTAGTATCTTTCATAATCGACGCCTGTGTTTAGGTGCAGGTGAAAACCGTGTAATATATCAAAGCATTCACCAAAACATTATTTGTTTGGCGACCCGTGGCGCTTTGTTCGCCTCTACGTTCACACACAATGGGTGGGCTCCCTTACTTCGATAGTGACATAGTTACTGTAACAATAGTATGTCTATGTGTTGCAAATATTATATTTGTATATATATACATATGTATTAATATACATATATGTACCTTAAGCATGATCCATTATTCCTGGGAAATGTCTTCACCATATAAACCGAGACAATAGGCCCGATCCTAGTGGAGTTATTCTGTATTTCTAAAACTTAAGTTGCAATTTGATATTACATTGAATCTCAAGTAAATGCTACTTCCTAATAATATTAATAGGGGGAAAGGGATTGTTAGTAATGGAGACTGAGAATCCCATTGCTAGCAATATACCCCACCAGGTCGACCTCCACGCGGTTCTCCCTGGAAACTATCATGATTAATTCCTGATGAATTCATCATGATGGGCTAACTGGCCTGTTTTCATTCTCATCTATCACCCTTCACTGGTGCCCCGCCAGCGTATCCCGTTAGCGCAGGCGGTGTTGCCATGTCATTTTCACCCATCAAAAAAAAAAAAAATTAATAAAATGTGACGGTGAGGTTACTCCCTGAGCGTTTTGATGGCTCAACAAATAGTCATGAAACTTGGCATAAATGTCCATTTAGTTTGGAGAAAGACATAGGTTACTTTTTATTTCAGTTAAACAGATGTACCGCTCATACAGACAAAGTTACGAGTAAAAACTGCTGCGAGTAAAAATATTTAATACAAGAAATTAAGAACTACTATAAATTTATTTCTTGGTAAAATGTGTGGTGTACGTTTGTAACATGACGCTTGTAATATTACAAGAATAAATTTATTTATTTTAATGAGGCACACATGACAAATTATAACCATGTTAGCTTTATTTATAAGTAATTATGGTTTTTATACAAGGTTACAGTTAAAAAACACGTGTACACAGCACGATTAACATTGAGACATAACATTTGCATTTCAAAACATAATATTTAGTAAACAGCTGTACTATATATAACAGGGAGACTGTACAAAAGTCGATTACTTGGGTACCTCTGTCCCATTCGTGTTTCTACCGTCAAGCAGTTGTATTTGCATGGCTGTGTTTCGGTTTGAAGGGTAGAATATGGCGTGAATTTACAGGGTACATAGGAATAACACCCGAGTCCTCAGGAATGGCAACGCATGGGGGGTATCATGGGCGAAACAGTATACTCTGTTATGTCCATGGTACTGCTCATGTCTATAGGCGATGGTCACTTTCCATATTGAATTCTATACCATATTATAATGAAATTTATACCATAAAACTATAATCACACAAGGAAAACAGATGAGCCATCCTAAACATGAACCACATCACTCAATACTAGTAAAATTACAAATAATTAAGATAAAAGTATAAATTAATCTTTTTTTTTTTTACAACACAGGGGGCAAACGAGCATGCGGCTCACCTGATGGTAAGTGACTACCGCCGCCCATGATCACCCACAACACCAGCGGCATTGCAGGTGTGCTGCCGGACTTTCAAAAAGGAATATGCTCTTTTCTTGAAGGTTATGTTGTCGTATCGGTTCGGAAATACTGCTGCTGGAAGTTGATTCCAAAGAGTGGAATTATTCATGTTTAACTGACGTGTTCTTTCAAATTTTTGCTACAATATGTGGGACCTTATACAAAAATAACGAACTGTTCATACTTCCAGCCAGAGGCGTATTATATTCCTTAATCGAAATTATGTAAATATTTTTAATTCTTTTGGTTTTGGAGCGGTGTGCCATGTTCGCGTATACCCTACGGAATTTTTATTAATGGATGATAATGGAATGGTAACCCTGCCCGCGCTAACGGTATACACTGGCGGGGTACCAATGAAATATGATAGATAAGAATGAAAAGTCGGGTCAGTTAGCCCATCGTGATAATTACACCTGGAATTCAGCAAGATGATGTCCAGAGAGGACCACGTGGAGATTGACCTGTCAGGGTATATTGCTAAAAATAGGATTGTCTTTTTTTCCTATACAATTTAGAATGGCAAACAAGCTGACGGCCCACCTGATGGAAAATGCTAACCGTCGCCTATAGACATGAGCAGTACCATGGACATAACAGAGTATACTATTTCACCCATGATACCTCCCATGCGTTGCCATTCCTGAGAACTCAGATGTTATTCCTCTGTACCCGGTAAATTCACGCCATATCCCACCCTTCAAACCGAAACACAGCCATGCAAACACAACTGCTTCACGGTAGAAACACGAATAGGACAGAGGTACCCAAGCAATCGTCTTTTGTACAGTCTCCCTCTGGTTTGGTAGTACGCATTACTAACAATCCTTACTGCCCTACACTATGTGTTAATATCTAGTAGATTTATATATTTTAAGTTCTAAACTTATGTATAAATATATATTTATTATTAATAATAATATTTCTCTTCATCATAACCAGTGTCAAAGTTTTCTATAGCGAATAACCTTTCTCTGACAGGCAATAAACTAACGTCCCCTCAGCGGACACTCTTAAATTGTACAAATCTCCCGTACCTGAACACGGAAACACTTTGTGACCTCATCCCGCGTACGTCCCAGAAGTATAAAGTTTCCTGGTCAAATTAGCCAGCATAACTTAATCTAACTCCAGCGGGGACGGGACGGAATCGTTTTTAAAAAGCCGCTCTCAAAGCTTTGCTTCGAACTCATTTGCGACCATCTGATAACGGTGCCCGCATCACGGTTTACAATTATCGAGTGATATTCACATGTTTAACATCATTTAAATGGACTACAAGTAAAATAAGTTTTTTTTTAATTGGATGAAAATGGAATGGTAACCCCGCCTGCGCTAACGGCATACGCTGGCGGGGCACCAGTGAATGGTAATCGATGAGGATGAAAACAGGCCAGTTAGCCCATCATGATGAATTCATCAGGAATTAATCATGATAGTTTCCAGGGGGAACCGCGAGGAGGTCGACCTGGTTGGGTATATTGCTAGCAATGGGATTCTCAGTCTCCATTACTAACAATCCCTTTCTCCCCAAGTAAAATAAGTTAGTTACACAGTTGAATGCATTTTTTTTTATTTGATTAGCATGTAAATATAATACATTAAAAAAAACTATGAATTTTAAATACCACTTAAACATTTTGAGTTTGTGTGTTGTATTTTACATTTCGTTCTCAAATATCAATATTTATAGATTTATAGGTATTTTTAGAAGATAATCCAGATATATGGTTAAATTAAATAGTATGGCTTTGCAACAGAATTTAAAACTTTTTGACTGACTTCAAAGAGAAGGAGTTAATTTGGTTATATTTTTTTATGTTTGTTACCACATAACTCTTTCAGTTGTTAACTGATTTAAAAAAATGTGAGGATGGATAGATGTTTATTATTTATTCACGTAAAAACTACTAACCTGATTTAAACGTAATTTGGTACAAAAATAGGTTATATCTTTACATAGGCCATACGATGTTTCATGTACTAATTCACGCGGGTGAGGCCGCGAGATGAAGCTAGTGTACAATAAAGCTTATACAAATAAAGTAGATTTCTTAAAGTAGTTTTCTTTATTTTTTTTTCTATGTACTTTATTTGTAGATTCTATATACAAATAAAGTATATAGAAATAAAAAGATTTACTCAACTTGCGCGTCTGTTTATAATTCATGTACGTACAACGGAGCAAAAATAAGTTTTAAGCCACTACTTACTGTATTATGAAATTCAATGAGGGAGGAACTTTGTTCCTGATACTGGTGGGGTCTGACGCCGACCAACTAATGTAACTACTTGTAAATACTACTTAACGCTTACTTGAATGACAAATGTGCATGGTAATCGATCATGCATGAACTTCTAATAACCATGCACTTTTAGACATGGTACATTTAAATAAATACACATAATGTTGACAGAAACTTAAAAGAATAACTCTTGAGTTTCTTGCAAGCTCTTTTCAATACCTAAAATTCATTTATAAAAAAAACTACGATTTAAAATTGCTTGTAAACAACTATATTTGAATCAATATAATTTGAGTTTACTACTAGTAGATTTCGCTTAAAAAAAATTACTTTATTTTTTTTTTAGAATTTAATAAAAGGCCATTTTCCATCAAATTTTAATTCAAAATAACTAATTATCCACAAATAAATTAAATTAAATTGTTACTTTAAATCACTCAAGTCATCAGCTTGTTTTGCCCATTCGTGTTTCAACCGCGAAGCAGTTGTGTTTGCATGGCTGTGTTTCGGTTTGAAGGGTGGGATATGGCGTGAATTTACTGGGTACAGAGGAATAACACCTGAGTCCTCAGGAATGGTAACGCATGGGGGGTATCATGACCGAAACAGTATACTCTGTTATGTCCATGGCACTGCTCAAGTCTATAGGCGACGGTTACCACTTTCCATCAGGTGGGCCGTCAGCTTGTTTGCCATTCTAAGTTGTATAAAAAAAAATACAAATCCATAATATTATAATCAGAGGAAAAATATAAACACATTACAAGTACATCGAAAATGGAACTTGAAGATGACGCTAAATTAGCTCCTTCATAACTTTTGCATATAATTCCACGAAATTAATAATGATTAGCTACCTTACTGTCGCTTCCTGTCATCGATTCCACAAGTCTTTGATATTGGCTATTAACATACATAGGCTTTGTTTGAGTTGTTCCCGGATAGGAAACTTGTCTTTCCTTCGGGTCGTGTTTGCCAAGGCTTTATTAATTGATCAAGAATTTGAACTTCCTATATATTTGTACATGACTATATTACAGAAATAACTTAATCATACAATGACCAGAATTATGAATGCAATAGTTTAAAGAGGTATGCTGCTGCCCATTCTTCGTTTCCTTAGTCGACACCCATGGAAAAAGAAGGGGTGGCCCATTTTATATCAGAACCATACGGCGGCAAATATTAATTTGCAAGTATATAATTTAAGAATTTATTAGATACAATAATTACTTCAACCCCGATAAATTTAATATGCGACCTATAATATATATATATGAATTAAATATAGGGATATAGTCGATAAAAGATCTTCGCTTAATTTGACTTACATCACACGCACACACACGCACGCATGCACGCACGCACGCACGCACGCACGCACGCCCGCACGCACGAACGCACGCACGAACGCACGCACGTACGCACGCACGCACGCGTGGTCTAATAAATACTAAGTCGCTTCTTGTGACTTCTGTAGATATCCTTATTTCAAATTCTTACACGCATCGTACAAACACTTTAAATACTCAGTACATAAATGGCGCAACACTTGACACCCTTGATATCCTATCAAACATCATTGGCCATGAAACTTGAAATGGAAGTATCACATTTGACTATAAATGCTCTGTGAATCACCTATCACATTTGCACATCGGAAAAGAGCACATTCAATTTAACAGTACAGTTTTTAACAAAAGGATCACACCTGAGGTAAGGACGTAGACTGAAATCTCAACGTTTGGAGCTATTCTTTTCAAGAGATAACATCTGACTCCTTTGAGAGCCGAAAGAACCAGGGTTCGCCGAACACTGGTAATGTCAAATAAAAGGCAACGCGAGTGAGTCGGCGAATTTCAAAAGCTCTCGCTGCAGATCTATTTTTTTTTTGTGTTCCGCACTGATGTCGGCGGAACGGGATTCCTTGATAATGCTTTAATGATTGTTCGTATACTGTTATATATAATAGTTTTTATTATATAGTTCACGTATAATATTTTGGTTTGATAATACATATTACTTATATATATTTTTGGTCCAATATGAAATGCAATGAGGCTAACAAATTCCAATGCTAACAATCCCTTTCCCCCCACTTTATAGAGATTAATGTAATGTAAATGCGATGATTACATTAATCATAAAACTAAATGAATTTAAATTGAACAACAGTTCGAATCTGTTGAGTTTTGTTAAATAAATAACAACAACCTTAAAAACTTTGTACAAAAGTCGTTTGCTTGGGCACCTCTGTCCCATTCGTGTTTCTACCGTGAAGCAGTTGTGTTTGCATGGCTGTGTTTCGATTTGAAGGGGATATGGCGTGAATTTACAGGATACAGAAGAATAATATCTGAATACTCAGGAATGGCATCGCAAGGGCGGTTACATGGGCGAAACAATATACTCTGTTATGTCCATGGTACTGCTCATGTCTATAGGCGACGGTTACCACTTTCTATCAGGTGGGCCGTCAGCTTGTTTGCCATTCTAAGTTGTATAAAAAAAAAACTGTACACAAAATAATGGTCAATTTTAATTTTTATTATCATTCATAATTCTTCATAACTTGTTCTTGTGATACTGTAGATATTACGAATTTTACAGTGTATATAGAATAATTAAGCGGCTACTTTTAAAATATACGGTTATAGCCCTAGCTGCCCACTAACACAAAAATGTGCTTTCCAACTGTATTAGATTGACTGAAAGAGATCTCTGTCTGAGATAAGTCCACCTTTGCTTACAATATAATAAAAATGAATATATTGTATGTTATAAATGGTGGAATAGAGAAACTCAAATACGTATCCTGTCGTATCAAATACCCTGTAAATATTACACTCATTTTTGGGCAGTCGCGTAACGACGTTCTTTAGTATAATATTTTATATAGAATGGCCATTAATATTACTGGAATTCTGTATAAAATAATAACAGGAAACGGTACGGAACACTATTACTTATTTCCCAACTGACACTAGACTTCGTTTCGCAAATGACTCGTTCACGACGACGTCCGTTTAATTTGGCGAATAATTTACTCTTGTTTGCAAAAAGTTTATGTTAGGGACGGCGGCTCTTAGGAAAATAAAGAGATGTTTTATTTTCGGGCACCGAAGGCGTCGAAATTATATGGAGATTATTTGAGATTTTGTATTTCCTCGACTTAAATGTTTACTACGTAAAAACATAATCCATGGGACGCGTTCACTTTCCTTTATTTTATTTGTAATATATGTGTATTTTAATTATAATAATTAAAGCATTTTTTTATTTAATTTTATTTAATAAAATCGAATATTATATTAATAAAATTATATTAATAAAAAAATTATAATTTTGTGTTTTACGTATACATGTGAGCAGTATTTATATATATTTATGTATTTGTGTAGGTGTTTATATGTTAATAGTACATAAGTATATATAATAAATAGGGGTATATATTTACATTATTACATGTATTATATCTCCATATTTAGAAATAACAGAATCTTCATCATGCCTCTAATCAAACTTTTTATAATTACTCCTCTCCATCTAAAGGTTGCCTGGAAGAGATCGCTTTTAGCGATAAAGTCGCCCATTGTTTTCTCATTGTGATTATTTCTTGTAATTGTTTATATCTAGAATAAGTTTGCTATTGTAATCTTTTGGAGGAAATAATAAAGAGTATCTATCTATCTATCTATTATGGTATTTAGAAATCGGTTTATAATCCGTAGAATCTACATGTTATTTTTAGAATATATACGTGCCAGTATCGGTTACATCTACACGAGAAAATAACTAGATGGTTTCCAAAGAATTCTTATAAATAGATATTACATAAATTAAAAACTTGTGTGTTCGAAATTGATCGAGTGAATCCCGAGATACAGTGTAATCTCTCAATTATATGAACTCGCGTAGGTTGTACAGGTCTATACTTAAAGGAATTGGACGTATTAATACAAGTTTAAAATTAGAAACATAAATACGTAACATAGCCATAAAAAGCATATATACGGTCGAGTTGAGGAACCTCCTCCTTTTTTGAAGTCGGTTAAAAATTTACATGAGTCATCCTCTTGTTACCTTCATCCCAATATTTATTTAGAGTTGGCCAAAAATGAGATGAGTCATTTAAAAAAAAATAGAAATAATGTAATCAATTTCGAATTACCTTCAAATATATTTTGAAATCTCTTTTATGAGGGAGATTTATATTCAGCGGTGAACAGTTAACGGCACATGTGATGATGATGATGATATTTTGGAACGAGTATAGAATACTAGTTCTTATTTTGTGACTTCATTTGCATAACCAGGAGGCTTTGATTGATTTAAAAAAAAGTAGAAGTGTTTGCCAAATAACTATTTATTGAATTATTAAAATACTAAGGGATAACAAAGATATAGACTCACTTTCACATTTATAATACATATTAATTACCAGAGGGAGACTTTGTACAAAAGTCGATTGCTTGGGTATCTCTGTCTCATTCGTGTTTCTACCGTGAAGCAGTTGTGTTTGCATGGCTGTGTTTCGGTTTGAAGTGTGGGATATGGTGTGAATTTACAGGGTACAGAGGAATAACATTTGATTCCTTAGAGATGGCAACTTATCTACTTTATACATAATATTATAAACGTCAGTTACTGTTTTTAATGTTGTTTTTCTAAAAATTTTGTTTTTAAAAATTATTAATCCATACATACCTACGCATAAATTTTTGCATTTATAATAAGGATAGAAATACAGTTAAAAGGATGAAAGGTTATGGGATAAAGGATAAGTACGGAATACCTCACTGGGGTACAACAAAACGTGAATGGGGCGGAATTGGCATTGGCTCGTGCTTCCGACGGCATCGGAAATAGCTGATATGTGAGTTTGTTTTGTACGGTTATTTAGTTTGCTATTTACACAGAAAGATAACTGACCCTTATCTAAGTACTGAAATTTATTGTAATTTTTATGTAACTTAGAATGGCAAACAAGCTGACGGCCCACCTGATGGAAAGTGGTAACCGTCGCATATAGACATGAGCAGCACCATGGACATAACAGAGTATACTGTTTCGCCTATGATACTCTCCATGCGTATGCCATTCCTGAGGACTTAGGTGCTATTCCTCTGAACCCTATAAATTCACTGGCATATCCCATCCTTCAAACCGAAACAAAGCAATACAAACACAGCTTCTGCACAATAGAAACACGAATGGAATAGAGGTACCCAAGCAAACGACTTTTGTACAAAGTCTCCCTTTGGTGTTTAAAGTACAATGGAATCTTATTAAAGAAGATTTTAACAATTTATAAAAACAAACATTTTTTTTATAATTTTTAAAAATAAACTTATGTGAAAACTATAATTAATTTAGTGCGATAGTGTTTGCGTGATATCGGAACAAACATACACACAGACCGTTTTGACTACTAATGCTTCGATTTTTATTTTCTGCATACAAGATAGATATATACCTTGTTTCCCTAATCGCATTACGACATCCGAGAATAAAACGTAAAGGCGACGCGAATTCTTATCTCACTAAATTAATATATTGAGAAAATACAGCCTGCTTTAAAATGTATAAACAAAATTGAGAAAGTGAACGCAACAAAGAATATATCCTGAAATCGTGGCAGAACAAAGGCTTCACCTACGGCTAAATGGAAACCGATATTTGGTACATGCAATCGGCAGCTCGCGGGTGCACTACACGACTTGTGAAACCGGGATATAACCGTAACGTGGAACTGAGAAGCGTTCGATGAATTCACATGGACTGGCTGACTGGATGTCATGTACACATAACACTTTTTACTTCTGTCATGTAACGTATTTTGAAATAATTTTCAAAGCATTGTAGCTAATTCTTTCTGCAGTGGATTTATTTGTATTAATTTTATCGCATTCGAATTTGCTGAGTTTGTTTGTCGTGGATTGTAAACTATTTTATTGTAAGAGAATAGTTTTTTTTTTTTTTATATTGTAGAGGCGTATTTAAATGACATACGTGAGAATGCTTGATTAAAATATATTTAAGTCAATCTGACATTTTTTTTAGTTAAAATAAAATTTACTTACTCGCACACGACTGCAATATATATTTTTTTAATTATATCTCTATATCCAAATATAAATAATTATGATTTTTTATTAAACGTTGGGTTTTAAGAAAGTCTTTTTTTTAATATAAACTGTACATGATTGTGTACTACAAAAAAAAGCAATTTTAATTTTAGTAAAACCAGTTACTTGTCCAATCTGAATATACTTAATATTCTTTCAGATAAAAAAAAATAAATTGTCATATTAGTTTATAACTGGCGGCGCCCTCAGGTATTCGTCAGAGTGCCTATCATGGATACGTATCCTTCATACTTTCATATGGATTACTAATATGGGGAAACTCTGCAGAAATTTCCAGAGCATTTGTTGTGCAAAAGAGGTGTGTTAAAGCTATATGTGGTGCAAAAATTAGAGAAAGTTGTCGCCCTCATTTTAAGAAATTAAATATTCTTCCACTGCCATGTATGTACATTAGAGATTTGTGTATATTTGTAAGGGAACATGCTGGCTTTTTCAAAAGAATATCGGACTCGAGAACACGTACAACTAGACCAAACGACAAATTATATGTACCAAAGTGCAGGTTAGATTTACATAAAAGAAACGCATACTGTATGGCTATTAAAATTTACAACCATTTACCAAATAACATTAGAGAAGTAACAGCTCATACAGTGTTTAAACGTAAACTTAAAAATTGGCTGTTATGTAACGGGTTTTATACCATTAATAAATATTTCGCTAAAAAAACAAATGCACTTCACAACCTACACTAGAGATACAGTTGTTAAAATATTTTATTAATTTGGACAACTATTGTACAGGCTTTTATTTTTTCTGTTTACCGTAATAAATAATAATAATATATTGTATGACTAGGGAAAGGAAATATAATGTAGAATATATATATATATATATATAAATTTATTATATTGTTAAAAATTTGCACGCCGACATAGAGGCAGAATGTACACGGGAAATATAAACCTCTATCATCTAAAATTACCTGCATTCTAGCAAAATAAATTCATTTCATTTCATTTCGTTGCATGATTCTTCACATCACAGGGTATCCTATCTTTAGGATCAAGTCATTGGTGTAATCTTGGAGTACTTGTCATTATTATTTTAAAATAACAATACTAAATGAATCAATTAAGCTGTCTCTCGATCTCGTGCTATCTCTGTCTTCTAACTCCCGTCGACATATTAATCTTACACTCTATTTTTCTATACGAGGTCACCGCTTAAAGACCTGTCTTCCGCCATCGACTGTCGCTTATTTATATTTTAATAAAAAAAAACCACTTTAAGAAAAAGGTTTGCCCGTATTTGTCATATTTCAATAAAATGTGTTTCTGTTTGATCAATGTTTCCGTCCGTGGCACTCCATGGTAAAATATGCTTTGTTTATTCTAACAAATCGCACAGTAACGGGTTCACTGACCCAAATCCGTTATTATCCTATACGGAAATGGGGAAATCCTAACGATATCGGCAGCTATAAGAAAATAATATATTCTGCTATTGAAAGGTAATTGAAAAGGTAATTCACAGTGCGATTGAAAATTTCCTTTCCTTGTTCCAAATATTCTATTTTTATTTCAATATATAAATATAAATACATTTGAAATAATAAAGGAAGGATAAAAAAGATTTTTGAACAATGAAAGGTCATAGCTCAGTGGAAGTGAATTGGCAATGATCAATAAGGTTTAACAGTGTTTAATGTGGTCATCCCTTGCATGGATAACCGAAAAGTGACATTCAAATTTGACCATGAGAGAGACTGTACAAATATCGTTTGCTTGAGCACCTCTGTCTCATTCGTGTTTCAACCGTGAAGCAGTTGTGTTTGCATGGCTGTGTTTTAGTTGGAAGGGTGGGATATGGCAGTGAATTTACGGGGTACAGAGGAGTAACACCCGAGTCCTGAGGAATGACAACGCATAGGGGGTATATGGAAACAGTATACTCTGTTATGTCCATGGTACTGCTCATGTCTATAGGCGACGGTTACCACTTTCCATCAGGTGGGCCGTCAGCTTGTTTGCCATTCTAAGTTGTATAAAAAAAATTGTCGTTGCATACTTTGGTTGCTTCTTTCTTATTTTAGTACGTTCTTATTCGTAACTTGACTTCATAACGTTACAATGGTTGCTGTATGACTTAATGAAGAAAATATGCATTTTGATAAACAATACGTCAAAACAGAATTTATACAGAGAGAATCCACAATATTCTCTTAATGAGATGCCCATTTAAGTACTAAAGCGCTAAAACAGTAGACTATGTCGTAATTACCTTTCCTTTGTCTCTAATTTCCTTTCTTATGTTGTTATTTTGCGCTCCAATTATTATCATAATTACATATTCTTGTCTTTAGATGGTTTTTGTTGTCAATTGTCTATATATATTTTTCACCACATCTGCCCTTCATACGCTTTCTGTTTTTACCTAATGATTAGCTGGTAGAGTATGCTATAGGACATTAAGCTCGCCACTTGTACAGAGTTTTATTGTGCAATAAATAATTAATGAATAAATAAATACATATAATAAAACTGTATAGGTCAAATGTCTGTACATGGAAAAAAAAAAACGTTAAAAACCGATTCAGGGGGATGTTAGAAGCGAAATAAAACACATTCAGATTTTTTCACGTTTTTTATTTCTCTGTCTGTTTGTACGGATTAATTTTCGAAACTATTGGACCGATTTAAATGAAACTGTGCAAGGTGGTATCTTACATCCCCAATCAATATTTTATATGTCTTTTAATCACGGAAAATGAAAGAGTTCCCGTTGGATAGTTAAAAAACTATAGTAACGTATACAGTTTAGTACACAAACTACTTAAGTAAAGTCATTTTGATCTAAGGGAAAGAGACACGTCATTTGTTATTTTTGGTCCAATATTTCTAGATATAATAAATAGGTAAGTATATAAATCGATACGTACTAAACAGGAATAACAAATACCACGCCGACAAAATCGGGGGCATCAGCTAGTTTCTAATATTTTTTTATACAACTTCGAATGGCAAACAGAGTATACTGTTTCGCCCATGATACCCCCCATGCGTTACCATTCCTGAGGACTCAGTGTTATTCCTCTCTACCCTGTAAATTCACGCCATATGCCACTCTTCAAACCGAAACACAGCCATGCAAACACAACTGCTTCACGGTAGAAACACGAATGGGAC
The DNA here is from genome assembly GCF_026898425.1 of Galleria mellonella. NCBI lineage: Eukaryota > Metazoa > Arthropoda > Insecta > Lepidoptera > Pyralidae > Galleria > Galleria mellonella. The sequence continues at coordinate 478,576 of NW_026441984.1, read as the reverse complement.
AGAGGTACCCAAGCAATCGACTTTTGTACAAAGTCTCCCTCTGGTTCATGAGTTAATCACTGAAAACGAAAACACGAATTGACACTATAGTTTGTCTATATTTAAATCTGAATTTATAATATTCCAATATTAAAAAAAAAAAAAAAAAACAGTTATATTTTTCACCAGTTTTTTTCAATCACACAATAATTTATTGAAATATAACTTTTAATTACACGAGCCTCTTTGTAACAATTTATGATTAATTAATTAAAAAGTTGTTTAACCATAAATAGATTTGTAAATCATTATTATTTTACATACATTTAACAATTAATTGAATTGAAAATGCTTTGTATCAGCACTAATATATTCAATTGGAGGGAAAGGAATTGTTAGTAATGGAGACTGAGAATCCCATTGCTAGCAATATACCCAACCAGGCCGACCTCCTCGCGGTTCCCCCTGGAAACTATCATGGTTAATTCCTGATGAATTCATCATGATGGGCCAACTGGCCTGTTTTCATTCTCATCTATCACCCTTTACTGGTGCCTCGCCAGCGTATCCCGTTAGCGCAGGCGGGGTTACCATACCATTTTCACCCATCAAAAAAAAAATATATATTCAATTAGATATATTCGCTGAAACTATATACTGGCATAATGTTTTTGTAGCCTTTATAAACTTGACCGGGCGTTCGAACAGCACAGAAAGCTGCTAATGGTGTACTTTAAATTCGATCCAACAGCAAAAGCACAGCAGGCGAACTGAATTCTAATTAGGTGTACAGTACGCTATTTTACGCCAATAACTTACCTGCATAAATTCCCTAACGTGCATAATTGCATATTCATAAAAGTGGATCCGATATATATCCGATATTTTACTGTATATCTGTCTGTTTACTGTATAGATAATCTGTGTTTCGGTTTGAAGGGTTCCACCCTTGCCACGCCTGCCAAGGGTGGCAACTACTGGCAAAACTCCCCTTATAAAGAAGACCTATGTTCAGCAGTGGACAGATAACGGTTAAATAATAATAAAAATAATTAATAAAAAAAATCAGCAAAATAAATGGAAACTGTAAAAGTTTATCCAAGAACTCAGTATAAAATTTGGTTTCGCATTTTTTGTTCTCTCTTGCTTATTGTAGTGTGTTACATCAGTCTTTCAATTATTTCTTTCCTGATGAGGGAAAGAAGTAATGATAATGTATTATTACATAAAGAGCAATCAGATATAAACAGGGAAAATATAAGCAAGCAAACTTTTCACCGAACACCAAGCGAGTCTCATTAAGAAAGTTACCTACATTAATTGCCCGACGAGAAATAAGTTAAGGAACAAATGGATTCCTTCCCGCTACGTGTTCCACACGTGTTTATTAGCTAAGCTAGGTTTGAATTTACGAAGCGGATTTAGAATCGCATTCAGCATGCAGCCAACCAACTGACCGTAAAGTGTTGTATCCAAATTTAGACCTACAACGCTTAAAGTTTAAGTTCTTATTTGATCGTCAGATGTTCAACGATTAACGCTGATTGAGAAATAGTAAAGTGCTGGAGGTGATTTTAAAAGTACACTATTTGTGTACAAAGAAAGGTATACTCGTATAATAGATTCTGTTTCGACAAATGCATCGAATTGTGTGAAGAGAATAAAGAAATGACATGGATGTTGGAAAATATTTATACATATAACATTGTATCAACCGTAAAATATCTACTGCTTAGTATAGCCTCCCCGTATTGAAGAGTTTAGCCAGTAGTTGCCACGCTTGGCAGGCGGGTTGGCAACTGCAATCAGGCTTTAGTGATGTTTTAAGAGAAACGCTGCTGCCTATCCCTTGACCATTCGGTCGTCTCTCGAATTGGAGATCGGTAGACAGCAAAGGTCGCCAGTTCGGGGGCCGACCACATACTCTTTTTTTGTTGCAGTATCCGGCCGTAGTACCTTCCTAATGCTCCTCAAATATTGCGTCTAAACTGCGCCCACCATATAGCCTCTTGTATAGGCATTCCGTCACCCGTATCCAAAAGCGAGGACGGTATGCCTTAAATACTGTACCGCAAACAATAAAAAAAGATATCCCTTGATCATTAACTTTCCTTAAACACCTCTAACGACACCAATTAGAAAGGAAAGGGCACTCTATGCTAAGACCATACAGAGCATAATATAGCTAAACTATGTAATAATTAAGTTCAAAATTCACAATTAATATAACAAGTACTTGAATATGTACCTGTCTTTTGTCACTTAATGTGTATATTTTCTCCTGTACTCCATGCTACTGTATTTCAGTTGAATTGTTTATATGTCATTGTTTATTTTTATGTTTTTGGTGCAATAAAGAGTTAAATAAATAAATATGTAATTGTACAATAAATATTGATACTTAGTATATTTCCAACTTTGAAACTACTTGTTACGATATTAAAGTTTTCAAATAATTAATTAAAATCATTTTAATTTTGATTTGATGTTATCTAACATGCCAAAAGGCGTATGATAACCTACATAGTGCAGTAGTGGGCATGTTGCTTTAAGTAAATGAGGTCCTGCGTTTGATTCACGGTTGGACCAATTTAGGAGACGAACTGTTCGGAATTGACTAAGGTCTGGGTGTTCTAAGTTGTACCTCCAGATGTCTGTCACTTGGGCCCTTTTGACATAAAATATCCTAGCTTGAGGACAGACGATTGGCGTGATTGTATAGTAAAAAAAATCGCAATTTATAATGTCCTAATTTTTTATTAAAAAAGGCTTTTTTATGCAACTTAGAATGGCAATAATACGAACAGCCCACCTGATGGAAAGTGGTTACCATTCCCTATAGACATGAGCATACATAACAGAGAGAGACATAACAGAGTATACTGTATCGCCCATGATACCCCCCATGCGTTCCCATTCCTGAGGACTCCGGTGTTATTCCTCTGTACCCTGTAAATGCATTGCCATTCCTAAAGATTTACGTGTTACCTCTATACCCTGTAATTTTATTGCCATGTCCCTTCAAACCGAAACAAAGCCATGCAAACAACTTCTTCACGGCAGAAAAAAGAATGGGATAGAGACACACAAGCTGACGACTTTTGTCCAAAGTCTCCCACTGCTAAGTTTCCTTTTGCCCGCGCCGCCTGCTTTAACTGCCTTTATGTTTATTGTTAATTAATTTGACAGTTCTGTTAATCACATTGCCGAACAACTCCCCAAGTTTGTAGTTGTAAGTTTACCAAATTGTCAGATGGTGCCTATTCGTCGACCACTACTGTAATTGAGTTAGTTGTAAGTTCTCTTTAATAGGTGATAGTTATGGAGAGCGCTCATTTTAAACCTCTCGTGAAGTAAGGGGCGGTCATTAACATAAGCGTGGCGGTATAGACACACGTTAACTGGTAGGTAATGGCCGTTTGTGATGAGTCTTTTGACTTTGGTGATATATCGTCATTGTAATGATGATACTTTACAATAATGGATGATAAATAAAGAAGAAAGATGGAAAAGATGGAGTAATAGTGTTAACTGGGTTACAGGGAGTCAGTGGATGTAAATGACTCATGTCTGTACCTAATGACAGTCTATGGGGAAGTTTATGTATAATGGTGAAGAGCAATTGAAATAATGTTGATGAAAAGTTGAAGAAAAAAAAAATTATGTATATAAAAATAAAAAATCATAATGTACGAAAGTATAGAACATATGTTTATTTTGTTATTATTATATTATTATGCTTTATAAAAAGTACTTAATTAATTAATATAGACTTTACTACCATAAAGGTAGCAAACAAGCATACAGCCCGTCTAATGGTAAACGATGACTGTAGCCTATGAACGCCTGCAACACTTAGAGTATCATGTGCACGTGTCGACCTTGAAATAACCTTCATATATCATTTCTGAATAACTTCATACTGATCTTATTTTTAAATAAATAAAACGTATTAATAAACTATAAGATATTTCATAAACATATTAAATTTAAAATATTTTAAGTTAGAATGCGGTATGGACTGTTAAATAGATACTGCTTTGCAACGAGCTGGATTTTACACGGAATAAGGCGATGACTTTAATCATCACAAAATTAATATAGAAGCAACGCGGGAGAAAATACTGTTGACTGTAAAAACAATAACAAAGTCAGCTCAGAAATACCTAAGAAATGACATAACATACACACAAAAAGAATACGAACGTACTTCTGAGTTCTTCCATTTGAAAGAAGAGAAATATCAAAAAAGTTAGTTTTGCAAATTTACGGATTGTAAACCAATGTATAGCGCTAGGTAAATATTTAACCTTCACAGCACCAACAAACTATAGCTGTGACTTTGCAACAAAAACACTAGTTTCTCGCGTTTAAACCGTTCGTGTCGTAAAATAAATTAAAACTTTTCTTTTTGAGCTCACACTATAAAGTTGCAAGTCCAACACTGGCTCCCAAGTCGCCAAGTATCGTTTACAAAACAACGGCCAGACTATAAACGATGACCCAATGAAAACATCGCAAATAGCAACTTTCCCCAACTACATCTTATAGAACGGGCTATGACAAAGTGCTACAGCGTTTAGACGTAAAATTAGTGCCAGCTATAAAATCAAAAGTCGCTGCTAGGCACCCCTACACACCGACACCTACAAGAATCATAGCTTTAAATACACTATCAGGACTTAACGCTATAAAAAATGTTTGCAAGTAAATTTTTTTTATTACAACACAGGGGGCAAACGACCATGCGACTCACCTGATGGTAAGTGACTACCGCCGCCCATGGTCACCCACAACACCTACGGCATTGCAGGTGTGCTGCCGGCCTTTTAAAAAGGAATATGCTCTTTTCTTGAAAGTTATGTTGTCGTATCGGTTCGGAAATACTGCTGCTGGAAGTTGATTCTAAAGAGTGGTTGTGCATGGGAGAAAGCTTTATACAGTTTCAGGCGGTGTTCCGGCGTGAAATACCGTCTCACCTTATTATATTATAGTATCTATAGTTTGTGTGGCTGTGTTTCGGTTTGAAGGGTGGGATATGGCGTGAATTTACTGGGTATAGAGGAATAACACCTGAGTCCTCAGGAATGGCAACGTATGGGGCTATCACGGGCGAAACAGTATACTCTGTTATGTCCATGGTACTGCTCATGTCTATAGGCGACGGTTACCACTTTCCATCAGGTGGGCCGTCAGCTTGTTTGCCATTCTAAGTTGTATAAAAAAAAATCTATATATCTGCTTATTTATTACTGACGTTTTGTTATTAAACAATGTAAAAGTTTAAAATTATCTAAGCTTGCTCTTATTTGTAATATGAAAATCTTTATTATTTGTGCAGGGCTTTTTAATATAATAAAAATTATATTTATATTTTGTGAGAATTTTTACACATGTTTGGATAGTTGATAGTTAATTGCAATGTAAGAATTTTAATAAAATACAATACTATAAGAAACTTTATACTCAATTAATATAAATACTCACACTACTATACACAAAAATAAAGAATATTTGTATCGTAATTTACGAGAGCAAATCCACGCGTTACAAATATTTTAAAACTCCTTTTTTTTATACAACTTAGAATGGCAAACAAGCTGACGGCCCACCTGATGGAAAGTGGTAACCGTTGCCTATAGACATGAGCAGTACCACGGACATAACAGAGTATACTGTTTCGCCCATGTAACCGCCCTTGTGTTGCCATTCCTGAGTATTCAGATATTATTCCTCTGTACAATGTAAATTCACACCATATCCCCTTCAAATCGAAACACAGCCATGTAAACACAACTGCTTCACGGTAGAAACACGAATGGGATAGAGGTGCCCAAGCAAACGACTTTTGTACAAAGTTTTTAAGGTTGTTGTTATTTATTTAACAAAACTCAACAGATTCGAACTGTTGTTCAATTTAAATTCATTTAGTTTTATGATTAATGTAATCGTCGCCTTTACATTACATTAATCTCTATAAAGTGGGGGGAAAGGGATTGTTAGCATTGGAATTTGACAGTCCCATTGCTAGGTCGACCTCCACGTGGTTTCCCCTGCAAAACCATCGTGAACAATTCTTGTTGAATTCGTCACGATGGGCCAACTGACCTGCTTCATCCTCACCTATCATCCTTCACTGGTGCCCCGCCGGTGTATACCGATAGCGCGGGTGGGGTTACCATTCCATTATCATCCATTAAAAAAAAATCTCTATAAGGTTGTTATACAACCTATATTATTGTACTAAGCTCTAGATGCATATATCTCTTCATTCAAGCTTAATATTTGAAAGAAAGCATATGATAGCTGCTCCAATTGTCGACATATTCGGCACAAAATATTTACTGTTTAGAAAAAATTTGTTCTCTATTTTGTAAAATGTGATTAAACACATGGAATTTTCTTTTTTTTTTATAGTTTTATGTATTTTTTTTTATTTTAAGTTTTTGCTTTACATGCACATAATGTAATTAGATTGTAACCTAGCCGAATCACAAATGTAGCTATTACTTAATTTTTTTTATGGTTATGATCTGTTTTATGTGTCTAATAAAATAAAATACGCGTCGGTGTGATAGAGGCTTACGCTTGCTGAGGCAGCCAGTAATTCTCCATCTCGGCCAACGAGGCAAGTTTAATGAAATTCTTCCCGCTACCTACATCCCTAGCTAGCGACCACTTTTTAAACTCATCCACTAACGCATATCCAACATACAGCCTATAACACCACCTAGTAAACGAACCTTTAATATTAAAATTGCTTCAGACCATATCTTCTTTAATATACAAATATTGATTATAATTTGTTGGGACTTATTAATATTTTCAAGACTAGAGTGAATTATGTATTTCTTTTTATACAACTTAGAATGGCAAACAAGCTGACGGTCCACCTGATAGAAAGTGGTAACCATCGCCTATAGACATGAGCAGTACCATGGACATAACAGAGTATACTGTTTCGCCCATAATACGACGTGTGGTGTCGATCGTATCTAGGTGCAGACTGGTGCGTGGCGTCCGTTGCGCCGATTATAAGTTTAAACGACCGCACGCATAGACAATGACATAGACAAACTATTGAGTTTTGAGGCACAGAACGCGTCGCTTACACTCTGTTTTTGTCCATGGTACTGCTCATGTGTATAGGCGATGGTTACCACTTTCCATCAAGTGGACCGTCAGCTTGTTTGCCATTCTAAGTTGTATATAAAAAAAAAACATTATATATACTGAGGGGATAAAAAAAATTGCTAAATTATTGACAACGAATTTTAAAAAAAGGTCGAGCACAAAATATCATGGAGAGGTCGTAGGCATGACGGGTGGAGAGGTTTTGCCCCAGAAGCCCCTCTTTTAATAATAATATTAATAATTTATCTGACCATTCCAAATAAGGTTATTTTCCAAAACCTACCTATAAATATGTACTATTTCAAATATCCGTATTTATTAATAGTATCATGTTCAAAATTATATCTATTCACATTGGGGATAGAAACTTTAGCAGCTGCCGTCTTATTGTACCCAACTTGAGATTCCAACTTGGGATTGGATATTGACGAAAATTTGTCATAAATTTGACAATATGATTGTATCTTAACAATTTTTATATCCTTGTAACAGTAATATTTTGGAAATATTAATACTATTTTACAAAATACTATATTAATTGTCATTTCATGGCTTTGTCTGCATCATATGATGAACGATGGCTGGCTGAATGATGATGATGGATGAATGAACGGGTGCTGCCTGTAGGGATTGGTCTGCTCCGGTCACTGCAACAGATTTTTTTAATGATTTTTAAAAGATATTTTAAATAAGAAGATATTTTAAATGCTATTATCTGATACTGTTTATATTTATACTACTATCTTAGTAACCATAAACTATAAATATATAAATAGAAGAGATAGTTAATCTAAATATAAAATTAGAAATAAGTATTTAAAAAATAAAAAAATATATATTTAAATATAAAAAATTTCTTCTTTTAAAAAAGCAAATGCTGAGTTTTTTGCATGTTTTTTTTAGTTAAAATTGTGTTCCGAATAATCCACTAAAATGACTGTACAAGAAATCTCGGTTTCATTAGCATCATATCTGTCTTTAACTGTCCACTGCTAAATATGTCTCTCCTTTGAGGGGTTTTGCTAGTAGTTTTCACGCTTGGCAGGCGGATTGACAACAGTAGTTAAACTTTGAAGATGTTTTAAAAGGGACGCTGCTGTCCATCCCTCGACCGCTAAGTTCCCTTAGTCGCCTCTTGCTACACCCACGGAAACAGAAGGGTGGCCTATTCTATGCTGGGACCACACGATAAGTATATAGACGATGGCCAAATTATTTTCCTCAAATGAGCTGTCGATTTATATATGCTGTATAAAAACTACACGAATATCTTTAGCTAGAGTGATTTGACATAATTTATTTCTCATACTTATCTAGCGAATAGATATTATTTATTAAACAAAATGATGTTTATTCCTCTAGAAATATATTTATGATAGAACCTAACTAACTTTACTTAATCTTTCATGAATAGTGATCAATGATACGCAATTATGGCACATTGACTCGCTCGTGTCTAGGTTAACTCTATTACGTGTGGATCACAGACTGTTTAATGAGATTAGCTTGGAGACTTGAGGGTAAGGCCATACCAATTTATACTATAAGTGTGGTCACTGCGTTACAATCTTAGTACGTTATAATAGTTAAGTATATAATTAGTAAAGTTGTAATTTTACATCTTTCCTAAGCGACTTCCGAAAGCGAACGGTTTAAGTTTTCAAAACTACGATACGCGATTATTTATTTATTTAAATAACTGGACCAAATTAAATTTTGTTACAAATGGCGGACTTAACGCTAATAGCGTTCTCTACCAGTCAATCTTTGAGATGAACAGTGAATCACGAGCATAGTACCTCGTTTTTAGGATACGTAATGACAATATGATTATCTCGCCAATTCTGACCCAATTTTCGCAAATTGTTTCTCCAATCGATAAGGTTTGCTTCTCTTTATCTCATTTTGTGATGATTGAAGACACTAGTTTAGTATATATATATATATATATATATATATATATATATATATATATATATATATACTAAACTAATAATTATATATTCCTTATTAGCTCAACCAATCGCCTTGAATTTTAGTATACACAGCACTTAGGATGTAAAACATTACCAGAGGGAGACTTTGTACAAAAGTCGTTTGCTTGTGCACCTCTGTCCCATTCGTGTTTCTACCGTAAAGTAGTTGTGTTTGTATATATATGTTCGGTTTGAAGGGTGGGATATGGCAGTGAATTTACAGTCTCAGGAATGGCAACACATGGGGGGTATTATGGGCAAAACAGTATATTCTGTTATGTCCATGGTACTGCTTATATCTATAGGCGATGGTTACCACTTTCCAGCAAGTAGGCCGTTAGCTAGTTTGTCATTCTAAATTGCATAAAAAAAAGCGAAACATTTTATACTCCTTAATAATTTCGATAGACAAAGTAACTCGATAAATATCTTTCACTTGTTTTACTACGAGTACAAGACCTATACTAGTATACAAAAGGGGAACATCAAAGTGAATAGAAATGGATGATTTTAATAAGTACAATGGTATGTGTACTGTGCATTGACGCGGCACTGAGATACTGGGCGTCTAACTTGGGCGTACGTAAACTCAAACTTGCTCTGTAAGTCGCTGCATTGCAAACAGTTTAAGCCTCAGTTTACATCTGATCTACAAACATGGAGCATATATTAATCAATTTAACTTAAATAAAAGGAATATATATGCGATTCATGTTCTCGTAGGGTCATCAGACATTTATTGACTACTTAGATAGATAGATACATAGATAGATAATATATTTACATTACTTACAGCACACAAATTACAATAAAAAAAAAACATACACATAATACACAGTAAAAGAGATAAAAAGATTGAAAATAAAAAAGCATAAATAAAAAAAAAACAAAATATATAAACTAACAATCTCCTTTCTTTCCCTTCCTTCATGCGTGTGTCATAGTAACACAAAATGGTCACAACTCAGCTTATTGCTTTGCCCTTAAAAGAGCAAAACACTGATATTCTGCTGTGGCCAAGAGTTTATTAATTTATCAGACAACAATCTTACTGCCATCAATGAGATTAATTTGGAATATAGATATTATTTTTTATCACAAATGAGTTGATAAGAAGTTATATAACTAATTTAGTGCAATACCAGTAACTGATAAGAAATGGAAATTAACTTGATATGAACATAATATGAAAAAGAATGTATGTAATATTACAAAAAGAACGATTGATTCAAAGCGGATATGAGGGAAGAAGAAGACCTTAAAAAAATAGAAGGATTATTTGAAGGAAAATATAAATGTGACAAACAAGATGACCCAGTCAAGATTAGAATGGAAAACGAAATATGGGTAAATCTAAATAATAGAAACAGAGATCATGATGATTTTTGGTGATTATTGGATTTGAACTCACGTCTTTTGGTATCTATAAATTAGGATAATATATTACTACTAGCCGACCCCGTAAACGTTGTTTTACCACTTATTGCGAAATATAAAAATCGCTATTAAAAGACAGGGGTTGATCGTAAAACGGTGAAAATTTAAAGTTATGTGTATTTTTTAATGCTTAATCATAATAAAATAAAAATGAAAAAATTTGTTTAAAAATAAAAAAAAATTTGGGGAGGGTCACCCTTATCATTAAGGGGTATGATAATTAGATGTTGGCCGATTCTAAGACCCAATATGTACACAAAATTTCAAAAAAATCGGTAAAGCCGTTTCGGAGGTATTTGGTAACAAACACCGTGACACGAGAATTTTATATATGGTATAAGACTAGGTCATAATGCTCAAAAACAACAAAAAAGCTACAAATGTAACAAAAGATCTCGATCGTGTCAATTCAGTCGAAAGACCTTCATAAATAAATACGAGTACATAAGGGTGAGAATTTACAATGTGTCACAATAATACAGAACTGCAATGTTAATGCAATGAACTTATTGTCTGTTTTCCTAAGCGTAGAATGCAGAATGAATTTCTGCTGACTCCCAGCAACTTCCATACCGTTTGTTTATTTAGTTGGTGCACTGTGATTTATGGTGCAAATGCTTTTAGTTCTGTAATTATATAATTTGATTATGGCCCAAATACGAGATTAAGTTAAATTTCTAGATAAACTGATGCCATATGATTTTAAATTTAGTTGATTGCTAACGAAAATATGGTGAGGATTTTTAGGTGTACGTACGCTTTTTTTGTGTGGTACTTTGGTTAAGGCTACTCATGTAGCAGTCTTAACGACATGACAGTATAATTGTGAAGCAATCTTAAGGTATATATTTTTTGCATGTGTTAGAATTTAAATCCGTATACCGTATCGTACCGTTTCATAGTAATTTATACCGTTCAATATTGTTACTCTTTGTAATAATAAAAAAAAAATTGTTGCGAAGCAAATTAGTCTTGTAGGCACATAGTTTTTGCCATAAAATAATTTCAATTTATTATTTCCACGAAACATCAGGTCCTTTATCAATTTGTTTTAATACGATTGAAGTACCTATTGTTAAGGACTAAATTATGTTTGCTACTTTAATTTCATTTACTTCTGTTTGAATTATGAATATTAATATTATTACTAATGCTGTATTGTTTTTGTAATTATATTGTAGTAAAAGTCTAATCTATCTAAGAGTCGTTTGCTGTCTAACAATTTATTCATCGATACGGTATGTACGCGCCTATAAAGGTACCTGTTGAACGCGCTCAGTTCACAAAATCCACCAGCACTACTGTCGAATTTCTACTTGAAAACATTCACCTGGCAATTTTAAAACTTCACTTTATTTCCGCAAAAGTGAGCCGACTGTGTATCTAAAAGAGTTACAAGGATGCCTGAAGGAATAGTTAGTTCTTTGACATGCCTTTTTAATATAGTCATTTGTTGTCCTTTTTATGTTACAATCTAAAACATAAGAGTTTATATCTTTGATAATGCTTCGATATAGGGAAACTGGTCAGATATTATAGTTGGTCTAACATAATTAAAGTAAGTTATTAGCTCACTATTGCTATTGCCAGATGAATAACAGATAGACATTTTTGTTTTCTTCAAAACAGTACAGGATTAATATAGGATTTTATTATAAGTCTTCATTCCCTTGCACTAATATAAACTGTTCGTTATTTTAAAGACGAATCTTATGATGATATTTAAAGAGAATAGAGAGACATTGGTAGTAGTAGTATTGGTTGTAACATTTTCTTTTCTGCACTGTTACCGCAAGGAATTGTAAATTTTTTGATAATGAAATTAAACTTGTAGAAAAGTACGTGTCTTCAATTATTAAGATGAATTTCAAATACTCCCAAATACTAATAATCTCCAGTATTAATACAACCGGCTATTTCACTGTTGAATTTAGGTTAAAAAATATCCCATATATCTGTACAATACTCATACATGTCATTCAAAATCATTGAACTATTTGAATGAATACTTGAAGCTTAAGCATATGAGCTTTCAAAATACTTCAAATGTTTAAAAATGAAAGTCTTAAACCAGTGCATGTTACCAGCGATGACTTACGGACCCAAAACATGGTCCTACACAATTGTCAGTATGCAAAAGCTCCAAGTGCTATGGAGAAGGTTAATCTCGGAGTTTCTTTGCGTGGCAGAATTCAAAATGTGGATAACTACAGAAGAATCAAAGTGACTGACATAGCCCAAAGAATAAACAAGCAGAAGTGGTAATGGTTTGACCACATAGACTGAAGAACCGACAAAGTTTCTTGAGTGTCGATTCTATATGGGCAAACGCAATGTAGAACGATCCTCTATTAGATAAAGTGTCGACTTTAAATGCATTGCAGCAGATGCAGGTGACTCAAGACCATTCCTTATGAAAACCTTAATTCAGCAGTCGACAAATAATAATTGATACGATGATAATGATGGTAATGAACCGTACAGGATTATATTTCAGTACCTAGGACATCACTGGTAATACGCACTGGTTAAAAACCTTCGTCTTTCAAATTTTGAGGTATTTTGGATAAAAAGGCGTGGCCTATTTTTTTTAACGGTATTCAGTCGAATTGAATTAGTCGGTTGACCTCTCAGTCTATGTTTTTTTTAATGGATGATAATGGAATGGTAACACCACCCGCGCTATCGGTATACACCGGCGGGGCACCAGTGAAGGATGATAGATGAGGATGAAGTAAGTTACTTAGCCCATTGTGACGAATTCAACAAGAATTGTTCACGATGGTTTCCAGGGGGAACCACGTGAAGGTCGACCTAATAAGGCATATTGCTAGCAATGGAGCTGTCAAACTCTATTGCTAACAATCCCTTTCCCCCCTCTCAGTCCAAGTTAGGTTTACCTAATCGGACAAGTTGCTTCAGGTACTGTGTGTACCTCGTCGATAACTTCGAGCATAGTGTTCTTAATCATAACCGGTATAAGTGTGACAAGGACGTTAGACATGATGTTAGTCTTTTTCATGTTCATTTTAAGACTTACTTGTTGAGAAGCACTATCGAGGAAATTTATAATAATGGTAGTACGAGTATAATGCCTTACTCTTATTTCGTTCAATCATCAATCCATTAATTTATTTTCGATGCAAAATTACAAATTATATTCTTCAATTCAACATATTGTCATTGTTCAACTACGTACTTGGAAACCCAATCAAGAAACACAGTTATTATTCCTTCAAAACCAACCACGAATTTACATAAATGGGCCAAACTTTAATAATTGAGACACGATTGTAAACTTTCGGTTTCCAAGGCATGAATACTAAATAGGTTGTTTTATATAATTCAATAGGAAACTTTTTCGTCAAGGGGAGTGAACGTTTCCCGTTGTTTGCTGAGGCAATGAGAAAGTTGAAGTGTTGATATCCTCGGTCGTTTTGTACAAGCGAACATTCTGATATGAGTAATTGTCTGGAATGGAAAGTAAGTCGTTATACACTTAAGTGCTAGAATGATCGATGTAGTTCGAAGAATCTACAAGTTAATGTGGCAATGTTCCAGTCATATAGCTCGAAATTAAACTTGTTTTGAAGACATATCCTGACACGATTTTTGGTAAATTAGTAGGAGATCTCAAGGCATTTCAATCAATATAATCGAACTGTCTTGTAGACTATAAACTACTATTGTAATCTACGAGTATTCGCAGTGTAATCTATCCCGAAATATTGGAATAACAATCAGGTATTTACTACTGGCTGCTTGCCGGAAATATGTCAAGAAACTTCACGTCAATTACACCGCGTTAAATCTCGATAACAAATGTAAATATATAAATGAATTGTATCATAAGAACCGACTGTAGAACGCTGTAATATAGTCTGAAGATACCAACTTCGCTATCCGCAATGGAGAGCGGCAGACTGGTGAAATCTTGGAGACGCTTAATGCAATTGGACCGGAAAGTCGGACGAGTAGGCAAATACTATCTGATGACTCTTATTTAATCCACTTAATTTATACAACTGCATAGCATAAAAATTTTGCGTATAAAAGAATGTAACATTTGATAGACTGTTAGGATTTTGTATAATTTAAAATTATTCTTTACATGGATAATTGAGGATGTATAGTTACGTTTATAATTGATTTTAATTTTTTTTTGCTATATAAATTACATTATTTGAGATATAAAACATCAGAGTTTATACTTTTGATAATATCTTGATACGGCGAATCAGGCGGTCAGGTAATGCATGTAGTTTAATAAACCTTGGTCATGTGTAAAAACCTATAAAGTAGTATAAGTTTTTAAACCCTATCGATTGTATAAAACAAAAAAATCATTCCAGAATTGGAGAAAAAAATATAACCGAATTATTGAATAAATTGTGAATTCTCTTTCTGAAAATGCTAAAAAAATCATATTATTTTTAAAAATCTGCAAACTTATTTCTTTGGATTCCTAAGTCTTTGTACGACTCTGAACTCTGGATACTCTAAATAAGCACTCAAATATTCAGAATCCATTCGAAATTTGTCACTAATCTAACTTATAATGGGTATCGTAGGTAGACCCTTTACCCTCGTCACAGAAGGGTAGACCGTCGCCGTTGTTTCCACCAAACGTCAATATCTCGGATAATCTTACTTACAGTTTATATGAATTATTCCAAACTTTATATTACTATAGAAACTGCAAAATAATAAAGTAGTCGAAAAAACTTCTCATATATGATATTCAATCTGATGAAGTTTTTTGTATCATATCGTGTCAGCCTTTAACTGTCCACTGCTAAACATTAGCCCCCAAGGGTGAATTGGAGAGTTTTTCCAGTAGTTGCCACGCTTGGCAGCCAGATTGGCAACCGCAGTTAGGTTTTGGAGATGTTTTAAGAGGGACTTACTACCAGGTGAGCCGCATGATCGTTTGCCCCCTGTGTTGTAAAAAAACTCTGCTGTTCATCTCTCGCCCTTAGTCGCCCCTTACGACATACACGGGAAAGGAAGGGGTGGCCTATTCTATGCTGGGAGCACGCGGCCTTTTTTGTATTACACATGAAGAGTATTATTGCTCAGTGAGATTCTACCCCAAAGTCTGGTGTTATAATCCATAAATTTAGCGAGATCGGTTCTGCTTAACACAATACACTGTATGTATCAAATAAAATTTTTAAACAATTCTCTTTTACCTTCCCAACCTTACCTAACTTTACAATTGATGTTCTTTATCTCAGAGTTAATCTATTTAATTAAATCACAAGTACAAATTAGAACCTAACTAAATTTGTTTAGTCTATTTGAGGCGTTTACTCTTTGAAGGAAAAACAACTTGTAAAATTATCTTAAAGCAAGACAAAGAAAGGTAAAAGGCAGTCTCTTGGTTTTGAATTTTTTTAATCTAGACACGAGTACCTTTAAATGAAATTATTTGAATTTAGAAATAGGATTTACTTGTCTACAACTAAATTTGCTTAACAACAGGCAGTTTTTTGGTCTTAAACGAAGCTTGAATCATTAGAAACTTAATATGAAGCAAATGTTGTACTAAACTATAAATCCTAACAATTGATAGCGACGAAAAATCAATCAGATTGTGTGAAATGACAAATTCATTTAGAAGTCTCTTAAAAATTGGCAATGATTTTGAAATCGGTTGATAATCAGTTGTATTACTTCCTCTTAATTTAAATTAATTGCAGCATTACGAATGAAAAACATCCCGTTGTCATGAGAATTGGAAAGAAATAAGAAATAAGTTTAATCTCACATCTTTTGTATTAGAATATTCTGGAAGATATTTCAAGTTTACTGGCGACAGATGGTGGACGCTTGTCGTCCGTTTGCCCTTTTCCCTTGCTCAGTTATTTTTTGACCACAAACGATGTCACAAAAGAAATAAATGGTTTCAAAAGAATAAAATTTTCTCTCGATCCTTCTCAGAACATAGACAATTGGATTGAACATTGCTAAAGAAATAAAAATAATTAAAGTGAGATTATAAGTTGTGTATAAAGTTTTTATTCGACATAGTTTGTTTTTTAATTTTTAAATGGCTTTCAAAAGGTAAAAGCAATTTGATTGTACTTTTCAATTGACGTCAAAAGGAAGAAGGTTTTCAATTCGGTCACATTTTTTTATGTGTGCAACCTGTCGAATTGTGGAATAAAATTAACTTGTTTTTTTTTTCACATATGAAGTTGATTTTTTTGTGGAATAGAATTTTAAATTATTTTGTGAATTAGAGTTATTGATTAAATTCTAATTCTGATAATTTTATTTACAATGGATAGGATTTCATTCTGTGTGAGCCCTATATTAATTTTATGACGCTTGAATTTACTGTAAATACTATTACTGCCCAGTTACTATTTCCTATGTCACTGTATTAGGTTGACTAGACGAGATCTCTTTTAGAGATAAGTCCACCTTTGCTAACATTGTTGTTAACTTATTGTTGTTACTGTATGTTTTAGTGCAATAAAGAATATATATATAATTTATTACAAATCAAAGTCTTGAATTATATTTAGTATTTTTTTATACAACTTAGAATGTAAAACAAGCTGACGGCCCACCTGATGGAAAGTGATAACCGTCGCCTGTAGACATAAGCAGTGAAGGATAGGATATAACAGTAAATTTACAGAGAACAGAGGAATAACACCTGAATCCTCAGAAATGGCAACGCATGTGGAGTATCATGGGCGAAACAGTATATTCGGTTATGTCCATGATACTACTCAACTAGTCATGTGTATAGGCGACGGTTACCACTTTCCATCAGGTGCGCCATCAGCTTGTTTGCCATTCGAAGTTGTATAAAAAAAATATACGAAGCATGTAAAGCACATATATATATTTAAATTTTATACACTTAGTAAATGGCACTTTTAAAATATTTTACATATGCATCGACTTCACGATTGAAGGGAAGCCATTTCAGATAACGAAGGCGGGTGAAGTCGGTCATTTGGCTTTCAGAACGGAAGTGCATTTCGTGTAGACCGGCCCGATAGCCGTGGATAGTGGACGCGGAACTGAATACTACTATGATATGTTAAGTCGGCTAAGTGTACAGTATATGTCTATGGCTTCTCGAAATTGATGGTTGTTGCTACTTGTTATTCCAAAATTCAAATAAAGAATATAGCTTTTGGTAATGGCTGGATAGAAACCATGTAGTACATTTGAAAAAAGAAAAAGATTTTTTTATTTATTTTTTTATACCACTGAGGTATACGGGCCACCTGATGGTAAGTGGTTACCGTAGCCTATGAACACTTGCAATTATATTTGAATTGAAACTGTGGTAAACGGTGTTGGTGGTAAATTTACTCAATATCTTCTTTGATTAATACTATGTATTATTCTATATTTTGTCACTATTAGTTTACCTAAATAAATGAAAAAAAATATTTTTCAAAAATAGAAACAAAGTTATTTAAGAGTGTCCATAACATTTTTTTACCGTATAACAACGTCATTATTACGTATTACTTTAAAAAAAAAATTAAAATTTTTTAATGCTTCTAATTATTTATTTATTAATTATTTAAAAAGTGATATGTTAGCGAAATCAGAAGGTAAAAAATAATGAGATATTTGATACGACACGACGAACTTCTGAACATTATAAAAGAAGGTAAGGTAGAAGGAAGGAGGGGAAGGGGACACTAAAGCATGATTACATCAGACAGATCCAGGAATAAGTTGGTGTCGTGTCGTATTAAGAGGTGAAGAGATTTGTTGGAAGTCGTAGTGAGTGGTAAAAGCTCCACCGACAAGAGCGCAGCTCTTAAATAAGAAATGAATGAATGAATGCAAGCGAACTGAAACATAAATCAGAGAACGCATTGCATATAAATCTATCGTATTCGTATTCATTAAACATTATGTATCTAATTCACATTTTGCTTTGGACAAAAGTCGATTGCTTGGGTATCTTTCTCCCATTCGTGTTTCAACCGTGAAGCAGAGTCCTCAGGAATGGCAACGCATGGGGGGTATCATGGGCGAAACAGTATACTCTGTTATGTCCATGGTACTGCTCATGTCTATAGGCGACGGTTACCGCTTACCATCAGGTGGGTCGTCAGCTTGTTAGCCATTGTAAGTTGTATAAAAAAAAAACACTTAAGGAAAAGAAAACGCTGGCCCATTCTATGCCAGGATCATACAGCGAAACGCCTTGTTGTTTGACGATATATGTATTTGTTGACGATTAAAGACAAATATTTCGATATAATTATTGTCCATTATAGTACATCTATTCCTATATTATCTGCGGTAGATACAATGCATATTGTACGGCCATTGCCCCTGGCAGGCTTAAAACGACATTTAGCCAAGATTGGCCCCACATTAGGGGCACTGTATTAAAACGACATCGCGCTGATATTGCGCCGTAGGGTCCGCTGTTTAGGCATATTGAAAGAATATTCTAGGCTTTATTAAAAGAGCAGTGTTTGCTCTCTGTTTCTAAGGAATTAATAAAAAATTAGGTTAATACGTCGGGGACTTTTTTGTATAGCCTTTTTTTTTTTACTAAAAACTCTTAATAACAGATGTCATTAGGATGAAGGTAATATAGCTCCAATTAGTATTAGATAGTAGGAATCTCAAATTACAGATAAATAACTGATTTCTTTTGTTGAAATTAAGAATCATACAGAATTTTAATTAATATAACCCATTACTTATAACTGGTTTCAGTATTTTTGTATATTACACGTCGACGAAGCCGACGGTTACCACTTTCCAGGTGGGCCGTCAGCTTGTTTGCAATTCTAAGTTGTATAAAAAAAAAAGATTAGATATTTGTAGTTTGTCTTTATTTAAATGTTCTTAGTATTTATGCACGTCTCAAAAAAAAACTGTAGGGTAATAGATTTACATAGTAATTTAATTACGTAATTGTAACTTAACATGTATATAATATATTAATTATTTGCTATATTTGCCCCCTGTGTTGTAAAATATATATATATATATATACTGTGTTGTAAATATATATATATATATATATATATATATATATATATATATATATATATATGATATATAACTAAGTAATATAAAAGAAATACCCAACTTCTGTTAATCCATTAATACTTATTTAACTATAGCTTCTTTAGGACTTCCATTAACAATAATTGTGATATATTTTATATAATGACCATGTGGTTTACTACACTTATCAGAGCGAGACTTTGTACAAAAGTCGATTGCTTGGGTAGCTCTGTCCCATTCGTGTTTAAACCGTGAAGCAGTTGTTTGCATGGCTGTGTTTCGGTTTGAAGGGTGGGATATGGCGTGAATTTATTGGGTAAAGAAGAATAACATCTGAGTCCTCAGGAATGGCAACGCATGGGGGGTATCATAGGCGAAACAGTATACTCTACTATGTTCATGGTACTGATTATGTCTATAGGCGACGGTTACCACTTTCCATCAGGTGGGCTGTCAGCTTGTTTGCTTAGTTATATAAAAAAAAAAAAATTAGAAAGATTAATAAAATAAGGTTAGATATTTATAATTTGTCTTTATTTAAATGTTTTTATTATTTATGTACGCGAACGTGTTTTTTTTATATTAAAAACTAAATCGATCTGTCCCTAGACATAACAGTCAACAGTCATTCAGTCGTAATATTGAAATAGAACGCATCCAAAGAGATTCCTTCAAATGGATGCACTTTTAATAATAACTAAAACGGGGGAACAGACAAAAAGCGAATTGAAAATGCAACTGCAGCGGACGGGGTAAGCTTCTGTAATATTTTAGCTTGAGAAAAGTTTAATTAATAATTGAAGTGGAAAATATGAAATATCTCGCGCCTTCGCTACGAAAACGGCGCTGTTGGATAGTTAGTTTTTAATGCAATATTTTGTGAGTAATTAACTATTTTATTATTAGAGTATTGATTAAAGTAGGCAGTAGAAGTAACTGTAAAATTAGAGTATGGACTGTAATTTCGTAAAACAAAATCCATTACCTGTCCACTGCTTACCCCATAGACAGTAATAAGAAACAGTCTCGAGCCACCTGCATCCACTGACTCCTTGCAATGTGCATTTGAGGTCATCGTTCTGTCTAGTGGGAGTTATTGACAAGTTTTTTTTAATGAATGATAATGGAATGGTAACCCCACCTGCGCTATGATAGGTATGGATGAAGTAGGTCAGTTAGCCCATCGTGACGAATTCAACAAGAATTGTTCACGATGGTATCCAGGGGGAACCACGTGGAGGTCGACCTAATAAGATATATTGCTAGCAATGGGGCTGTCAAACTCCATTGCTAATAATCCCCTTCCCCCCGTTATTGACAAGTTATCCCAGGTGTACATAGTTGTCGATAACTTTGAGCGTAGTGTTGTCAATCATAGCCGGTACAGGAGTGACATGGATGTTTAGTTTGATTTTATATATGTATACATTATTATCTAAGTAAAAATAATTAATTAACTTTAATATATACTGAAATTATTTACTTATTTATTAAAGAGTTAACTCTTTATTGCACCAAAAACGTAAAAATAAACAATTAAATATGGTGAGTTTTATAGGAGACAAATCTAGGTGTGGCAGGGATAACAAAAGGATATAAGGACTCACCGTCTTGTCGTGGGCTATTATATGATGTCCTGTGCGGGCGCCTTGATTCCTTCCGTCAATTTATCACCAATGTACATACAAATTGTCTACAAACACAGCACTTCAAATTATGAAAGCGGTAACCACATTTACAGCACAACAATGTTATTAATATTTTTTATACGTAGTTGTTCGTTGATTGCGGAGGTCTTTTTTTTTAATGGATGATAATGGAATGGTAACCCCGCCTGCGCTATCAGTATACGCTGGCGGGGCACCAGTGAGAGGTGATAGGTGAGGATGAAAGCAGGTCAGTTAGCCCATCATGACGAATTCCACTAGAATTAACTACGATGGTTTCCAGGGAGAACCACGTGGAGGTCGACCTGATAGGGTGTATTGCTAGCAATAGGTTAGTTAGACCCTATTACTAACAATCCCTTCCCCCCCGATTGCGGAGGTCACATTGACGGTTAAGATTGAAGACAGCTCTAAATTTTCTTATAATCTTCCGGCGTCCTCATTGGTTGTTGTAACTCGGAGGTAAAGACGATGACGGTAATTGGATAGGATAGGATCAAGGGAAATTAACTTAGCACTAGGTACCGATTATTATTGAACTAACATACAAATAATTATTAATAAGAATAAATTTATAATAATATTATTTAAAAATATATAAAATTAAGGAAACGCGCAAACAAAACAATTTAACCGAAATATATTAGCATGAAATACAGGTTAAAATATATAATACATTTAAAGGTACAAAAGCCGGTCTTATCACTAAGGTAATCTTTTACATACAACCTTTGGTTAAAGGAGAATAGATAGAAATGGGCAGGCGGCGCAAGAGTGAATTAATATTTTTTACATATAATGCACAAAAACATCAAATACATGTTATTTATTAGACTACTTATTGACAAAAATCAAAAAAGGAATGTTGCGTTGGTTTGGTCATTTGGAGAGGATGGATGAAAGAAGAATTACGAAAGAGATTTATCGAGCAAGAATGAATGGAGATGGAGAGCCCGTAACCGGCGAGCGTGTATGAAAAGATTGATGAATGTGGAAGAAGCGAAAGAGGTTTGTTTGAATCGAAGCATTTCATTGTTTCTGCCTACCCTAATGGGAGACAGGCGTGACAGATATGTATGTATGTATGTATATACTACATATATATACACATATAAATATATACATAGCACACACTAGGAAATATGACGAATCTATTAAAACTAAATAAAAAAAATAAAATAACTAAGGAAAAGAGTAACTACAGTGAAAGAAAATGGGATTTGACTTGTCCTTTAAACAAAGCTAAGTACTGGGCGTTCCGTAAGAGGGAATTTTTTATTTATATAAAATAAAATGTATATTTAAAATTAAACAAAGCAAAAAATGAATAAGACAAGATATTTATAAGACGAATAGATACCAAAACATTAATTTATAAAAAAAATTGTTAGGATGTCTCTATGTCTGTTTGTTTCGACAAAATTCAAAAACTATTACCTCAAACTGGATGTTGTTTTTACAATTGTATTCCTTAAGGTCTAACTTAAAAACTGGCATATGTTTTCACTTTATACGTTGTCTTGAAGCAGTTCATATCATTGAATTTTTTACACCTGAAACCACGCCTACAATCAAAACAATGATCGCGGCCAAACAATCATCTAGATCAGACCTGGGCAAATGGCGGCCCGCGGGCCGAATCCGGCCCGCGGTCGAATTTTGTCTGGCCCCTGAAGCATTGTATATTTTATTATTAAGAACACAAAATTAGTTTTTGTCTAACGTAAATTGGTGCATAAAAATTTTGGATAAAATATTAAGCAATACTTATACACATTATCAGGGCCGGTGGGAGCCAAAATTTTTTCCCGGACAACCGCTCTTTTCAGAGCTTAATAAATATTTTGATTCAAAAATTTTGGTTTTAAAATTCATTAATAGACATCCTTAGCTAAATTTAAACTTAAAATTATAAAAAAAAAAAAAACTGTTTGGCCCGGGGTCAAATTTTCATGTGCAATGTGGCCCGTCTATCAAAATATTTGCCCACCCCTGGTCTTAAATAAAATTAATTATTTAATTTCACAATCCACTATTTGGTATCAACTTCCAGCAGCAGTATTTCCGAACCGATACGACAACATAACCTTCAAGGAAAGAGCAAACACACCTGCGTTGCCGTTAGTGTTGTGGGTGATCATGGGCGGCGCTAGTCACTTACTATCAGGTGAGACGCATGCTCGTTTGCCCCCTGTGTTTTATAAAAAAAAAAGTTCTGTACATTTATTTCTTAACAAATATAACAAAACCAATTAATGTAGTATTAACACAGTATACTACATACAATAAGGGGGAAGGGATTGTTAGTAATAGGGAGGTTAGTACCCATTGCTACCAATATACCTTATCAGGTCGACCTCCACGCGGTTCCCCCTGGAAACTATCGTAACTAATTTATCGTTGAATTTATTACGACTTGCCTTTTCATCCTCACCTATCACCTCTCACTGGTGCCCCGCCAGTGTATACCGATAGCACAGACGGGGTTTTTTTTTAATGGGTGAAAATGGTATGGTAACTCCGCCTGCGCTAACGGAATACGCTGGCAGAGCACCAGTGAAGGGAGATAGATGAAAATGAAAACAGGCCAGTTAGCCCATCATGATAGATTCATCAGGAATTAGTCATGATAGTTTCCAGGGGGAACCGCGAGGAGGTCGACCTGGTTGGGCATATTGCTAGCAATGGGATTCTCAGTCTCCATTACTAACAATCCCTCCCCCCCCGCAGACGGGATTCCCATACCATTTACACCTATTAAAAGAACTAGATACAACAGTGTACTACAGATATATGTATCTACATATATATGTATCTACATATATATGTAGTTCGGTAACAACAAAACTATGTAATTTCTATTAGTCACGTTCGTACAACAGCGGGCGCAGGTGCTGCGCGGAATCGAATCCCGCACCGATACGGCCCCGATCGCCTCATCAAATGCGCTTTGTTTTGTAAACTGGTTTATAGTACTACAATATTTATTTGTAAACTAGCTGATGCCCGCGACTTTCTCCGCTTGGAATTTTTTTTAACGGATGATAATGGACTGGTACCCCGCCTGCGCTAACGGTATACGCTGGCGGGACACCGGTGAAGAATGATAGGTGAAAATGAAAATGTAGGCCAGTTAGCCCATCGTGATGAATATACCTGGAATTCAGCACAATGGTTTTTATGGGGGACCACGTGGAGGTCGACCTGACAGAGTATATTGTAGGGGATAGGACTGGTAGTCCGCATTTCTAACATCTCCCTGACTCGGTTTTTAGCGTTTTTTCCCCCCTGTACAGACATTCGACCTCTACAGTTTTATTATACGAGTATGTACAGATATATGATGTGTCCCTTAAAAAAAAAACAAAGTTTCTTGCGTCCAATTAAACTGTTTATAATTACTCCTCTCCATCCAAAGGTTGCCTGCAAGAGATCGCTCTTAACGATAAGGCCGCCCATTATTTCCTTAGTGTAATATTTTCTTGTAATTGTTTGTATTTATAATAAGTTTATTATTGTAATCTTATGGAGGAAATAATGAAGAGTATCTGTCTGTCTATCCCCCAAAAGGAGGCCTATGTTCAACTATCACTAAAGAGCTATAATTTACGATCTCCATAGCGATGGGTACGTTGGTTCTGTAAGTTGCTTCGCGTGAATAAACGAGTTCGATTCCCGGTCGGGCTAAATTAGGCAACGACTTTTCTGTATTGGCTGGATAATCTATATGTGAACTCAGATATATATATATATATATATATATATATATATATATATATATATATATATAATTTCTAGATTCCCAAAGAGGGTTGACGTCAGGCAGGTAGCCGGTCGTAAAACTAAAAACCAAATCTTTTTGTAATATGGTAAAATCATATTATGCTGATCCCAAATGATTGGGATAAGGGTAGGAAGGTGATGATATATAATTTCTAGCTTGAGGACCAGTTTATTATTAATGATAATAATAATGGTCGAATGGCTAAATTATATATATATATATATATATATATATATATATATATATATATATAGATAATAATAATGACACAGCCGTTAAATGTTCACCCCAGCCATCCCCAACTGCCCCTTAGGGACTTTTGCCAATAGTTGTCACGCTTGGTACGAGTACGCGGTGGGACGCTGCTCTCCATGTTCCGACCATTAGGTGCCCTTAGTCGCTTTTTAAACCTATTAAACTTTTAATCAAATTGTTTATCATACTAAGTATCATAGAAAATATTAATGTATTAGTAACATGCCCCTCCTCCTCACTTAAATAGGTTTACCATTACAACACACATGTATTTATTTATTTATCATTGCTATGCACACATCGTCAACACAGCGATATTTCTTGCGTTTAACATGCAAAATCGGGTGAACCTCTTCGCAGTCCGTAGCGGCCGCTTCGGGAGCAATTCACGGATTTTTTTAATAAAACTTCCCCCATTGCTAAAGTCGTTACGAGCGAAAGACAAGGCTCTGGTTTGTTTACAATAACACGAGCCCCTTTACTGTTAATTCAGTTTATTAGAGAACTTGCGGCAATTGGGCGCGTTTGAGCGGGAACAATTTATGAAGCTTGTAATTTCATACCAGGAAGGAATTGAATACAATATCCAATTAACGTAAACCATAGCGTATTTATAATTGGTACACATTTTAGGATGAGATGGTATGAGATGAGTATAAATATGTAATTGATAGAAAAAAAAAATCAGCAAGATGATTTTTAATAAAAATAATAATCATAATGACTCACGAGGTGACCGAAATGTGACGGTGGGGTGACGTCCACCGAAATCATTCCAATCGTTTTGTCGGTGAACGGTCTTATCCCAACCAGTCTGGAACAATATCTCAGACGGTTGGGATTCCGAGGCAGCTCACTCCCGGGAAAGATGCAGAAAGCAGTGCTTTTAGATTCTGCCCGCATTGTACGTCGGTTTCTCTACCTGGGGCCCTGAACTCCGGCCGACTGTGCTACTGCCGGGGGTTAGTTGCCATCTCCTCTCTTTAAGAGGGGAGATGTGAATTTTGTAAAAAATACAATAATAATAATAGCCTTTATTAACAATCTTACAATATAGTTATAATAATTTAGTTATTTATTTGATACCGGTATGTAAAGATTGTCTTGCTGTTCAGCTCACTCCCAGGGAAAGATGCAGAAAGCAGTGCTTTTTCTTTAGATTTTGCCCGCATTGTACGTCGGTTTCTCTAGCTGGGGCCCTGAACTCCGGCCGACTGTGCTACTGCCGGGGGTTAGTTGCCATCTCCTTTCTTTAAGAGGGGAGATGTGAATTTTGTATATATATATATATATATATATATCTTATACTAAATATTATTATCAGGGCGGTCGATGATCTGGTTCAGAAGGCCGCCCTGACAGCAGGACCGACCTTTATTAATATTAATACTGCGACAAATTTAATAATCGCGTCGATAGCTTTAATTAATTCTGGTCCACGTTAATTATTATCGTCTGGAAGGTGTTACAATTTTCATAATTGGAAAATGCTTATCTGCCCTTAATATATTTAGACTTAGAAGGGGGAATTTAAAAGCTAATCCATTTGTGCACTCATTGTAAATTGATATAATTAAATATATTATTTTGGGATACCGTTCTGGTATAAAATTTTGGGTGGTAAACAAGCAAATTGTCCATTGTACGATTTTTAAGGGAAACCAATACGAGAATCTGATTGCTTAAGATTTTAAATTTTTTTGTAGTCTGTAATATTATTAAATTATATTTATTTTTAAGTTGACACATTTATTTTATTTGCCATGTGGTCCCGGAATAGAATACGCCAACCCTTACTTTTCCGTGGATGTCATAAGAGGCGACTAAGAGAAGGCAAAGTATGGGCAGCAGCGTCTCTCTTAAAACATCTCCAACGTCTAACTGCGGTTGCCAATCAACCAATCAATCGTGGCAACCACTGGCAAAACCCCCAAGAAGGAGGTTTATGGTCAGCAGTGGACAATTAAAGGCTGATATAACGATGATGATTTAGATGATTCAGAAAAGAAACTTTTTTTTAATTATAACTAATTTAAATTACTTTTTTATTGCTTTATTTTTATTGCTATATTTTAATTTTTATAATATTATAACACCAATTTGGAAGTTCTTTGATTTCGAGTGGATCACTGGAACGCACCTCTTTACATTTCTGTCGTTCATATATGTATATATGTTTGATTTTGTACAGGTAGTTGCCCACAACTATTTTGCATATATTGTTTTATAGTAAAAAGTGGTCAACGTCGTTGGTGGCACTAAAATTGTTAATATTTAGATACATATGTATATATAATGTTATTGCGTAGGTCTACTGTTTGTTGACCTAAATAAAGAGAAAAAAAAAACTAAACTAAACAATTTGAATTTCTATAAAAATAATACCAAAACCATATCGATACATTCACCACATGTACAGAGAAATTGAGTATATTGGGCTGACAACGGCATTCTGTCTCCAGTATAATACTCCGTCAATGCTCAATACATTTTTCTACAATCTTACAAAAGTGTAGCGATGTGATGTATCTTAAAATATCGCTGCTAAAGCTCGTTACAGCTGCAGTCAGCAGTAGTGTTTAGTGATGTACACGATTTTTATCGACATTCTTATAATGCTATAATATTTGGTATTAATATTATATGTCGACAACGTCATATAGTTAAAATCAGTGATACAAAAAGTGTTTCCATTCAAACGACATACGGGCGCCATATATTTGAAGACGATAAAATCAATTCTGATTACTTTTTTAAGTTTCAATGGATACTCTGATCTCAATTGATTACATTATTTTCTCTTTACTTTTCAATGCAAAAAATAATTATAACGTAGCACAGTATAATACTTGATATACTCAGTATCGTATATGTACTCATATATAAGCGTAATTACATATTCACATTAATATATCCTGTGTCACGATGTTTGTTCACGACAGTCTCTGTAACTGTTTAATTGACTTTAATGAAATTTTATAAATGCGTATTTTTTTATACCACGATGATAGTACCATCAAACAAGCATACAGCCCGTTTGATGGTAAACGGTTGCTGAAGCCTATGAATGCCTGAAATATTAGAAGTGAGTCCTCAGGAATGGCAACGCATGGGGGGTATCATGGGCGAAACAGTATACTCTGTTATATCCATGGTACTGCTCATCGCTATAGATGACGGTTACCACTTTCTATCAGGTGGGCCGTCAGCTTGTTTGCCATTCTAAGTTGTATAAAAAAAACATGTCTATCATGTGCACGTTGGCGACCCTCAATAACCTACCTTAATAACATTACTTACCTTTTTGAAGAACTTCATACTGTAGTCTCTAGGAAAAACCTCGGTAGCTACTCTAAGTTAAAATAAAGTTTTTTTACTGATGAGAAAAATTGATTCGTTAGTTGGTATATTTGCCAAATAAGTAAGAAGTAATATTAAAAAATCTCCTGAATTTGTCTTATAATTAATTCATATTGGAATTAAACTACAAATTTTATGGCTATCTTTTTAATCGGGCTATGTCTGTATTAAAATGTATCGTTAGTTAATAAATTATCGATATGGGTTATAATACGTGTACAACACTATGGTATACTATTGTCTTATTGATTGATACCATATTCGCGGTGTCGAATTTATAGCACGTTATTGGGAAGTGACGAATTTTGTACAATAAAAGAAACAATAATGTTCTTATCTTCTGCAATAATATAATATTCTTACACGCTAGTTATTGTATCAACTGTTAAATGTCCACTGCTGAATTTAGGCCTGCCCCATAAGAGAGGTTTGCCAGTAGTTGCCACGTTTGGCAAGCGGGTTAGCAACCGCAGTTTGGCTTTTGGTGATGTTTTTAGAGGGACGCTGCTACCCATCCCTCCACTATAAGCGCCTTTAATCGCCTCTTACGACACCCACGGTAAAGGAAGGGGTGGCCTATTCTATATATTTTTTATACAACTTAGAATAGCAAACAAGCTGACGGCCCACTGATGGAAAGTGATAACCGTCGCCTATAGACATGAGCAGTACCATGAACATAACAGAGTATACTGTTTCGCCCGTGATAGCCCCATACGTTGCCATTCCTGAGGACTCAGGTGTTATTCCTCTATACCCTGTAAATTCACGCCATATCCCACCCTTCAAATCGAAATACAGCCATACAAACACAACTGCTTTACGGTTGAAACACGAATGGGACAGAGGTATCCAAGCAAACAACTTTTGTACAAAGTCTCCCTCTGGTGAAATCCCTTTATATCTTGCAAAGCAAAATCTATTTGAATAATCATTATTACTGTTTTTTGTTTTGTATAAAGTGATCCAAAACTTAATTCTATGACATTATACGTCTTCAATACAGGCAAATCTTAGAATGAAACCAAAAGAGAGCTAACAAAGGGCAATAAAACGAGTGTAATGATATTATTTCCTGTTATTTGGACGTTTCTAAGCGATGTGTACCGTAATGGGGCCGTACGTAAATGAATGGCTGCGGAGGACAAATGTTGGGTCAACTTAGACGTTACGGGACCAGCCGGGAGATATATGGGTTTCCGCTTACAGCAACGATTTTAGAGTATCCCGTCTTGTACATCCGTTATTGTAATAAGATGAAGTATTGTTTGGATTGCCGTTATGTACTAAGATATTTTTTTTTGTATTTGTTTTATACATCTTAGAATGGCAAACAAGCTGACGGCCCACCTGATGGAAAGTAGTAACCGTCGCCTATAGACATGAGCAGTACCATGGACATAACAGAGTATGTACTCTGGTATATTTATATATTTATTTATGACAATTTTTCTTGTGGCTTGTAACGGTGAATAACAAAATTAGACGTAACTGAGTCCAGACTCAGGTATTAAATTAGTTTTTGCCATTTTATGACAGTCGTACTATGAATATTGTAAATGTAAGAGTTTGTAAACATGTTTGTGTATTTGTTACTCAATTACACTAAAACTACTAAAAGGATTTGTCTGAAATTTACTATATACGTAAGTTATACTCTAACTTAACATTACCACATGAATGTTTTATTTACATATATAAAATATAACACATTATAAACATACGTACTTATTTACGTCACGCAAAAAAGCTAATATTTAGAAATGAACCTTAGTTAGTTATATGTATATATATATATATATATACATATATATTGTATGAAATACATATTTTATGACGCTATTACATACTTACATTTGAAATACATTATTGGTTTAATCTAAAAATTAATTAAATTAATAATCAGTCATATTTATTATCCGTTCCCGACCCAAAGGTCCCCATGACACTTGCGGCATTTCCGCGTTGGATTGCCAGAGATGTCCTTTATATATATAGTATACTTCATTCTCGGCTAATTTGCCGGTTTTCTCAGACAACCCGTCCCAAAAACTTTTGAAAAAAAGAGATATATATATATATATATATATATATATATATATATATATATATATATATATATATTAGTTTAACAACTTGTTAGCAATGGTAGACTTATCTCTCAAAGAGACCTCTTCCAACCAACCCAATGCAATGAGGGAGAAAATAATTTAATTTATACTATATGCAAAAAAAAAAAACAGTTTTCATTTTATATTTGAAAAATCGCCTGTTCTGAGAATTTATATGTAATTGAATTACATGCAACACTGAATAATGTTTTATTTAAAAACAAAAAGTATGCACCTAACATCATATTCGGCTGACTGGATTTTGAACAGTTTCCGATACACGCTGTAACATATAGAACTATATGATATAAATTTAAATTAAGTACCTACATGTAGATTTTAATAAAAAAAAACAGTCAAGCTTTATAGGCTTCGCGATGCATCATAGACATGTGCATACTTGTACATAATTAAACCTAAAAGAACCGTGTGATCCCGGCATAGAATAGGTCCTTGCTTTCCCGTGAGTGCCGTAAGAGTCGACTAAGGAAGGGCGAGGGATGGGCAGCAGCGTCCCTCTTAAAACATCTCTAAAAGCCTATACTTGTTGTTACCAACCCGCCTGCTGTCAAACTACTGTCAAAACTCCCCTTATGGGGAAGGCTTATGTTTAGCATTAGACAGTTAAGGGCTGAAATAATAAACCTGAAAAGTGATTTTTGTACAAAATCTCCCTCTTGTAATCCTACAAGTCTGTCAAGGGTAAATGGTAACTACGGCGTGCAAGTATTAACAGCATCATGGCCTAAAATAATGACGTTGTCAAAATGTATTCTGAATTACGTGACTTTCTTATTTCGTTACTAAATATTATAAATGTGAAAGTGAGATTGTTTGTTTGTTATAATATATTTTTAAAGGTTAAAGGCTTAATCAATCATTCAATTCACCATTGTACAACCCGCCATAAACTAAAATTTCATCCGAACCATCTGGACGAGTGGCGGTCCTCCACCGTGCGTTTTTCAAGGCACTTTCTCGCACGCACAACCACTTTTTGGAATCAACTTCCAGCAGCAGTATTTCCGAACCGATACGACAACATAACCTTCAAGAAAAGAGTAGATTCCTTTTTAAAAGGCCGTCAGCACACCTGCAATGCCGTTGGTGTTGTGGGTGACCATGGGCGGCGGTAGTCACTTACCATCAGGTGAGCCACATGCTCGTTTGCCCCCTGTGTTGTAAAAAAAAATCAATCACTATTTTTTTAACAGATGATATTTAAATGGTAACTCCGCCTGCGCTAACAGTATACAGTCGAGGGACCTAGCGCCCCTCCTATCATCTCTCACTGGTGCCCCGACAGTGTATACCGTAAGCACAGGCGGGGTTACCATTCCATTATCATCCATAAAAATAACTTCGAGCCTGTATAATTTATTACTTTACCGTTGTAAAAAAGGAGTTATTTCTTTTTAGGATTCCCTACTACAATCCAGCTTATACCCGTATTACAAATGTATAAAAGTTTATAAAGATATTTGTATGTTTATTACTCAGTCGCGCTCAAACGGCTAAACAGATATTAATGAAATTTGATACACGCAAAGGTTACTATATTAATACTAATATTAAAAATGTAAAGAGTTTTATTTTTTTTATAATGGGTGAAAATGAAATGGTAATCCCGCCTGCGTTAACGGGATACGCTGGCGGAGCACCAGTGAAGGGTGATAGATGAGAATGAAAACAGGCCAGTTAGCCCATCATGATGAATTCATCAGGAATTAACCATGACAGTTTCCAGGGGGAACCGCGAGGAGGTCGACCTGGTTGGGCATATTGCTAGCAATGGGATTCTCAGTCTCCATTAATAACAATCCCTTTCCCCCCAAATGTAAAGAGTTGTAGGTGAATAGTAAATAAATGCACGCGAAGAAAGTCGTGGGAAAGAGCTAATGGGGAATATTACTGATTAATATATATTTATATATTACTTCTGTCTTTCAAACGATTTCCAACAGGAGATCAATTCGACTATAGATACTTATATTTTTGTATTTGGCTATATTTCAAATATGAAAATAAAAATATTCGTGTATATTAGTAAATTATGAATTTATTTTCATAATTATTTATACAGTAGATTGTATTTAATTCCATGTTGGTACTATATTAATTTTAAAATTGCAAATAAAAAACAAATGTTCCAATTGACACGAACCTGTTTTCTTTATAGGGCTAAATCCCTTTCTTCCTTATTCTAAATTTAAAATATCTCAATTCGGTTTTGATTATTCTTTATGTTTGTGTTACATCATAACTTTGTCAGATGTAAACCAATTTGGATTTTTTTTTTATCTAAAAGGATATAAATAGAAATAATAATACATATAAATTTTATGAAAATAGGTTGTGCCACAGTTAATTTTTTTTTTGTACGTAATCTTATATTTTTTTTATTAAAGTAACATCTTATTGGCCACTAGTACGATTTATTTGTTTTTAAATAAGAATAAAGAGGTTTAAATATTATTTTGTTACAAGTCCCTTTTCTCAGACCATATTTTACCTGACATCTGACTACATATGTTTTATTATGTGAGTTATTTCATCAAACTATGCCGTTATCAATAGATATAACAATATCAAGTATCAAGGTCAAGGTCAATATAAGTACTTACAAACTCTAGAGAACAACATCCAACAGAGATGTTATACTACCAAATTAAGTACGACTATAAAAATTATAGTAGGGGAGAGTTGTAGCAGGGCGCGCAGGTTCGGTACCATTATAAGTAATTTATCGCCCGACCAGCAGTCGGCTATCGACTCAACTTTAGGGACCGTAGTAAGCAACACGTGCTCGCTCCGGCGACGATGTGATCCACAATTTCAAATTTAGAACATTTTATTAAATATTATATTAAGTTGGGTTTACCGTTACGTGTATTATTATTATTTTTTTTTTTTTATTAACACAAGAGGCAAATGGGTATTCGACTCATTTGAGCGGTGAGTTATCAAGAGCATGCATAATACCGAAGGTATGCTAACGACGTATTTAAAAATAATATACTATTTTCTTGACGTTTACAATATCGTATCAGTGTAGGAATATTGTTGTTGGGAGTTAGTTCCAAAGTATAGTTTTTTTAATAGATAATAATAGAACGATTATCAGAGAGTTTGTACAAAGGTCGTTTGCTTGAGCACCTCTGTCTTATTCGTGTTTCTACCGTGAACCAGTTGTGTTTGCATGGCTGTGTTTGAAGGGTGGGATATGGCGTGAATTTACAGGGTACAAAGATAACACCTGAGTCCTCAGGAATGGCAACGCATGGATGGTATCATGGGCGAAACAGTATACTCTGTTATGTCCATGGCACTACTCATGTCTATAGGCGACGGTTATCACTTTCCATTAGGTGGGCCGCCTGCTTGTTTGCCATTATAAGTTGAAATAATATATATATATATATATGAAAAAGTAAAAACTGAGTTACCACATCGAACAAAAAGAATTACAAACAATAATTTTACATGATAACAACCCAGAAATAAAATCACGAATTTTAAAATGAATTTTACATAGAGCGGTTCATAAATATTAAAATTTATACGCTCAATTTATTATTAAAATGACTTTTTTATTCGTACTGTGCATTGTCATTACATTTATTATGGTCAGAGAAACAGCACGCAGGTTCATTAAAATAAATTATTCTGTTTAAATTCGAATCAGAATTAAAATAAAAAAAGTAAAAAAAAAAAAACTTCATGTGACACAGAGACAAGGGCTTATTACTGTTTTGAATCCTAATTATGTATGTTCGTACAAAAGTATATTTTATAATAAGTAAATTACATATGAAAATATTTTCTATGTCGGTTATAATTAATATTTTATATTTAAGCAATTTCTATTATTTCTGATTATTAAAACAGTGCTCCGATAGTGAATTAGAAAGTTAATCATGAAATTTTATTTTATTTTTTTATTTTATTTTATACAAAAATTCACAGCTCTTAAAAAATAACTTACATGCTAAGTCTCTTATGAATACAGCCAATAATGGGTTTTATTTATACAAACAAAAATTTTGATTTCAAAGCGAGGCAGGCAAGTTAGAGTGGGTGTATGCAAGTAATATAAGCACATGTATGAAAGAAACCCTATCTTATTAAGAAATAAATTTCTTAATAAGATATCTATTGGACTTCATCACCAAAAGGTATTTAAATATTTGGAAAGAAAAATATTATAAATATAAATCTTAGATATACATATGTGCAAATTATTGTAGGTATTTAGAAAAGTGCGATATTTATTTATTTATTCATTTAGGCACAGCAACAGTATTACAATGCACATTAAATTGACTATAATAAACTTTATAACTAATTGTTTTAAAATTGTACACCATTAATTGCTACGCACAGGGTTAGCTTATACTAGTTTCAATATTATATACAATAACTATAGAAAATGAGAACAATTATATATTAAACTCAGACACTTCTTTTGCCATTTTAAGAAAAGAATTTAAATTATAAGTGAAAATGTATAATATAAAAATGTACAAAAATATGGCAGTAAAATTATAGATATAAAATTTTAATATGAATATAATGAGATTTATGGTACTTATTATTCATGTTTATAAACGACAGTTATCGCCTTTTATCAATGTAGTAACATAATTAGTGTGATGTGGAAAAATGAGTGGGTAGAAGAAAAAAATTCTGTCGCGGAAGCGGTGACGCGACAGCGTACGTCAGTCTACTCGTGACCGCGGCAGGTGTAACATGGCCGAAACGTTGAGATAATTTAATTAAAATATCACAGTTCATCTAAATAATCGCCTAAATTTACCTATAATTCACACAATTTCCGTGTCTTATAAAACATAAAACATGCAACACTAAAGTTCCATCAGGTAAGCAGCTTGTTTATCATTAAAATTGGCATATAATAAAGTGTTCATAGTGCTAAATAAAGCATCAAGGAATTAAGGAATACCGTACAATATCCTAGAATTGAAAAGAAGTACCTCCAGACATATCGTCATAGTCGTAAAATACTGACGGATCTTTATATGTAATATTCGTCAGATCCGTCAGTATTCTACTACTATGATGATATATTTTCGCTCTGTCAATACATTAAAATTTTATTATTTTAATAAAACATATCAATTACAAGTATAAAATTTGTCATAAAACGCAACCCGAATGCGATACGAAACCATGAGAGCCACTTTCCTCCTGCATTGAAATGACAAAGCCGTTGAAACGCGTAATTTTTACTTTAACGTGACAAATTGAAAGCGAACCTTTTTAGCGCCATCTAGCGGAATACTCGACCTTATCGGTAACGTTATAAGGTACACGGAATATTGAGGGAACGCTGATATTAATCAAGAAAGAACGACCAGTTCTTTTTTCTCCCTTCATCAGTGCAGTATAATTTGAATAATTAATTTATTCTTTAAAAGGTTGGATAAATATAGTATACAGTAATATGTAGGATTGTAATTTATTCTAATTTAGGTAAGAAAACTATGAAATAAAGTTTGTTCTTATTATATAACAATAATAGAAGTGTGAAAATGAGTTTTTTTGTTACCTTTTAGTGCTTCAACGACTTAACCGATCACTATGAAATTTAGAATTTACTTTTTATCTTGGAGAAAGTTAGTTTATTATAAATATGATAATAATGTAAAGGAGCTTCTCTATTTATTATTCGTAACGCTATATCACAGCACGAGATGTCGCCACTAGCCAGCCGATGTCGAGCTGTGCCTCCTCTAGTTATAGCCACCACCACACATCAAGTCATATGTAGGGAAAATGGGATTATTAGTAATGGGATTATTAGTAATAGGATCTATCAGTTTCCATTGCTAAGAATACCCTATTAGGTCGACCTCCACCCGGTTTCCTCGTCTCTATATCTAGCCACGTAGTCCCGGTATAAAAAGGGTTACCTTCTCCATGGGTGCCATAGGAGGCGACTAAGGGAACTTAATAGTCGAGTTTTGGGTAGTAGCGACCCTTTAAAACATCACCAAAAGTCTAACTGCGGTTGCCAACTCGCCTGCCAAGCGTGGCAACTTGTAACAAAACTCACCTTATTAACGGCTAATATGAATAAATCAATATCTAGTCCATTAAAAATTACAAAATATTTAACTATGGCCATTCCATCGTGATCACATTCGCTGTATACTGCAGCATGTGCTTTTTCGATTAACTATTAACCCTTATTGCGGTGCAATACGGTTCACATTACCATGTATCAGGGGCATTAATATTCACGTATATTCCCAGTTCGCATCGGGCGTCACAATAATTATGACAAAGTGAGCGTTGAAGCTGCAAGTCAATTTTACTGCGTTTGAATTTTTTTTATCATTTTATACCCCTTCATAATGGCATAGTTCTTTATACACTGTCGCCATGCAGTGCAAATTTAACAAAATATATATTTCCGAAATGTGTATTTTGTTTAAATTGCATCACTGCACATGTTGGAATAATATAAAGGTGAAATATAAACGAGGCTGGTGAAACAGAGGATATAAAATGCGGACATCTGCTTTCAGGTATAACGATATTTTATTTCTAACTAACCTTTCTGTAACAGAACTTACAAAGAAAATAATATTTATTCGATTTGTTACAGTAAAGGTCTCTGTTGGCATTATCATCACCATCTCAGCCATTATCTGTCCACTGCTGAACATAGGCGTCCACCATAAACTGTATACATATATATGTGTAAATATACTGGTCATTTTATTTTTATTTATTTATCAGTTCTTATAAGTAAAAATGTGACTTTGTTAAAGTTAGTGACTTCATTTTCCTTTAATTTGGACAGTGGTAAGAGAGTGAAGTGATTAGAAAAAAAAATGTTTATTTAAAAACTAATGTTTAATAAAATCTTCATAGGACTATTTTGAAAGTATAAAATATGCTTCAGATAAGGAAAAAATTTTCCAAATCAGTTTAAAAATGACGGAGTTATGGGATAACGAACATAAAGACAATACAACTAAATTGAGCATCTCTTTTTTTTTTGGAGTCGATTAAAAATTAGAGAGGATACACTATATTGATTACAGCATCCAAAATTAATGTAAAGTCTTTTACTAAATGGTAGTTAAGACAGATCATTATAAAATACAAGAAATAGAAGAATATAGAAAACGTGGAAGATCTAGACTGGCGTGTAATAAATAAATAGACTCTGTATTTATAAAAGGTTATGAAGGTAGATGTACTAAGAAGATATATGTACGGATAGAGGTCTTTGGTATTCGATTCTCTTTCTCTGATCTGTAAAGCCATGTTGCGAAGATAACAACGCCATAGACTGCAAACATATGTCACATAAAAATAGTGTGACATAAATAAGAGAGTATGAAATAGCTCAGCTAGCGTGGAAATGATATTTTATTATGAAGCAGGGTAAAAACGGTTGGCACGCGTACAATATGGTTGTGTTCCGTTTCCGGTATCCAGGTAGAATTTCTGCGCCTAGAATATAATATTTCTGTGCGTAAATTACGTTGTAACATTCAATGGTTGTAAATTGCGATGGATTTACTATGGATAGTAAAGTTGAAATTCCAAATATTTCATGTAATTTTACAAACCATTATGTTGAAATCTTGTAATAAAAAAAAATAATCTACTGAAGTTATTTAACGTCTTACTTATGATTACATATTTTCAACATAATAATAAGCGTTGCAGGAATGGCAAAATATGGGGGGTATCATGGGCGAAACAGTATACTCTGTTATGTCCATGGTACTGCTCATGTCTATAGGCGACGGTTACCACTTTCCATCAGGTGGGCCGTCAGCTTGTTTACCATTCTAAGTTATATAAAAAAAATATATAACTACAGTAACAACCGGCCAAATTTAAAGCCAAACTATCACCGAGACTACCCTACAAATTATAATTAAAAATAAAAGATTTTTTTTAATAGAATTTTTGTGATATAACTACAAAATTATCGTCTTTAAATTTTTCTCTTTACTTGTACTATATTAACATTGATTCTCTTGCAAATTTAAAAATAAACGTTATACATGACCATACTTTTTGATTAAGTTGACTTAGAAGTTTGAGCTTTTCACAGCTTCAAGGATTGCAGACTTCAGTATTTCAGTTTAGCAATTTCACATGTTCCTGACATAAAGGCTCTCAACAGACGTAGAGAGATATGGATCATAAAATGATACTATAAGGATCCCGTTTGGAGTATGTAATCCTAAAAATGATGAAATTTCAATTAGAATGTTAAAAGAATGCCCAATAAAGTCAGGGAAGGATTACTAGCTTTATTGTCTGATAAACTCGTAATTTTTTCCTCGCATATTCTTTAGTAATTTCAGGGCTTTCAATTGCTTATAATTATATATATATATATATATATATATATATATATATATATATATATATATATATATATATATATATATATATATATATATATATATTATGGCAGTATCTTATTTGGATTGAGAGATACAAAAGAATGTCTTAGAGAAGAGATTATAGTCTCTCGCTTCCAAAATCATCAAACTGGCTTTTTTACAAAAAAAAAAAAATCTTTTAACATTGAATTTTCGGCAACATGTCATATATTTGATTAATGTATGCTCATCAAGAGTACTATTTCATCTACATCTTAATTTATTTTTAATATACAAATTTAATATACAGATTATTTTATGGAACAAGGCATTTTTTCAACCTCTGTGACATCTTTTGTGACAACCTCTGTTACATCTGTGGCATCTTTTAAAATAAATTTGCTTGTTTTAAAGATAAGTGTTAACACATATACAGATGAAAAGCACACAACACTTGTGTTTTTTTGATGGGTGATAATGGAATGGTAACCCCGCCTGCGCTAACGGGATACGCTGGCGGAGCACCAGTGATAGATGAGAATGAAAACAGGCCAGTTAGCCCATCATGATGAATTCATCAGGTATTAACAATGATAGTTTCCAGGGGGAACCACGAGGAGATCGACCTGGTTGGGTATATTGCTAGCAATGGGATTTTTAGTCTCCATTACTAACAATCCCTCTCCCCTCACATCACTTGCGTTATTAAACACAACCGTCACAATACTATTTTCCAAAATGAAGTCAAACAAAGTAAACTGTAAAGCGGTTTTTCTAATTTGCCTTCGTGACAATGATAAATGGATTTTCGAAGCTCGAAGCTCAACGACTTTCTTTGTTTACTCTGCAATGGACAGCAGATACCTGTACATACATACTGCTTAGACGTTCTGCCACAGATTATAATACACCCATAGCAAGGAGTCTCGTTCCACGCAGCAGTTTAACAAAGAATCTGCATCTTTGGTTAGTCTATGTTGTCTTTGTTGTTTGGGTAGATATACTCTGTAAGCGTATTA
The DNA here is from genome assembly GCF_026898425.1 of Galleria mellonella. NCBI lineage: Eukaryota > Metazoa > Arthropoda > Insecta > Lepidoptera > Pyralidae > Galleria > Galleria mellonella. Next base: position 438,464 of record NW_026441984.1, on the reverse strand, counting down.
CTGTTTAGGTGCTAATGTTTCGCCGGTGACGCGGGTCGGGTATTGTAAACACATTTAATGGAGACAAGAAGAAAGTGCAAGGGAAACAGTTGGGGTTGTTTTATGAACTTACTTTGTGATATCTCTCTTAATTTTGTCTCCGTCTTCACACCAAATATATTTATTTCTAATGCAGTATTAGTTCCTCTTTTAAATTCAGAATACAAGTTTAGAACTTCCTTATAATGGGCTTCAAACTGTTAGATCTTAATTTTTATAGACAAGCTCATAAGTGAATAAGTAAATTTAAAATGATATTAAGTATATGGTTGTAATTTATGGCCAGCTCACTATATGTCAATAAGGGATTATTGACCAGAAGGAGACTTTGTACAAAAGTCGATTGCTTGGGCACCTCTGTCCAATTCGTGTTTCAACTGTGAAGCAGTTGTGTTTGCATGGCTGTGTTTCGGTTTGAAGGGTGGGATATGGCGTGAATTTACTGGGTCCAGAGGAATAACACCTGAGTCCTCAAGAATAGCAACGCATGGGCGGTATCATGGACTAAACAGTATACACTGTTATGTCCATGATACTACTCATGTCTATAGGCGACGGTTACTAGCGGTGGTCAGCTTGTTTGCCATTCTAAGTTGTATAAAAAAAAACCTGGAATCGAACCTGGGACTTCATTTTCTGTACCACAGAGTTCGTTACGGTACATTATCATCAGTTTCTTTGATCATTACCTAAACGCAACTAAATTGATGAGTAAATAGACAAAATGGCCTTGAAAATAAATTTGTACCCTCACAAGTATCCCTGACTGATCACAGGATTAGTGAAGGAAACCACCCGACCGCTACATCAACTGTAATAAAATAGCAAGATAAGGATAGGTTCAAACTGGAACATACTCATATATACGACATGGTTGACAAAATTATCCTCATGATTTGCATATGGTAATAAAAATCGGTAAAAAAAACTTTTAAGTTAAACGGTTTTATTTTATGTGCACTGAAAACTACAAAATAAATAAATAGTTACTTACCTATCAACCTACGTAGGTGATCTCGGTCATTAATATCTCTGATGGTAGTGGTTGTCATAACATGAACCATGTCAGCGGCCGAAAGGCAGTTCATGAGAGAACACTAACACCAGGGTTTGCTTGGTAGGTAAACTAAGCAGCCCACACTATAACAAGTAGGTATTTTGACCTTCTAGTTCAGAAATATTTTAGTACTAGGCAGAATAGCTTTTAGGCATATTAGACTAAAATAAAAACGTGGGGCCCATTAACTATTTCTGTATTACTTTCTACTATACTAAGTGTGGATTGCATCGACTTATTATACTCGTCATCATCATCATCCTAGCGGTTTATCCCGGTCGCATCCGAAACCTCATAGCTCAGGAGTCCAGGGTCCGCTGAATCGACTTACTATAATCGTAACTGGAGGTTTTGACCATCAATAACCAGCCGTTACGGCTTCACCAGTGAACGCCGAGCTCATGATCTACCAAAGTATAAGATATGCTCTGCTATAGGTATGATTTCAGAGGGGCCCCACGTTTTTATTTTAGTCTAATATGCCTAAAAGCTATTCTGCCTAGTACTAAAATATTTCTGAACTAGAAGGTCAAAATACCTACTTGTTATAGTGTGGGCTGCTTAGTTTACCTACCAAGCAAACCCTGGTGTTAGTGTTCTCTCATGAACTGCCTTTCGGCCGCTGACATGGTTCATGTTATGACAACCACTACCATCAGAGATATTAATGACCGAGATCACCTACGTAGGTTGATAGGTAAGTAACTATTTATTTATTTTGTAGTTTTCAGTGCACATAAAATAAAACCGTTTAACTTAAAAGTTTTTTTTACCGATTTTTATTTTCTTGTTTTTAGTATTTAGTGAAATTGTTTACCGAATATTCCTTATTCTATTTAATTCATTCAGTGCATCATTATTACATGGTTTCTTACCTGATAATTTAGTACAATCTAATTCCTCAATACATAGCCCTTCCAGAGACTTGACTCGACTTAGAGCCACGTATGCTTGTCCTTCTTCAAACCATTTTGAACCCAAATATACTACTGCATGGTCGACGGTGCTGCCCTGCATTTTATGGACGGTGAATGCCCATGACAAAACTAAGGGCAACATCCTTTTTTCAGCCGTACCATAATTGAATTTTGCTGGAAACTGGCCGTCTGTGCCAAAGTCAATTAAAACTGATGATATATCTGTTTCGTACATTTGGGTTCGACGGAACTGAGGCCAAAAAGGTGTCTGAGTGTCAAGTGTCTGAGAGTCTAGTGTCTGAGTGTCTTGTATCCGAGTGTCGAGTGTCTGAGTGTATAGTGTCTAGTGTTTAGTATCTGAGTGTCGAGTGTCGAGTGTCGAGTGTCTAGTGTCTGAGTGTCGAGTGTCTGAGTGTCTAGTGTCTGAGTGTCGAGTGTCTGAGTGTCTAGTGTCTAGTGTCTAGTGTTTAGTGTCTGAGTGTCGAGTGTCGACTGTCGAGTGTCGAGTCTCGAGTGTCTAGTGTCTAGTGTCTAGTGTCTAGTGTCTAGTGTCTAGTGTCTAGTGTCTGAGTGTCTAGTGTCTGAGTGTCTAGTGTCTGAGTGTCTAGTGTCTGAGTGTCTAGTGTCTGAGTGTCTGAGTGTCTGAGTGTCTGAGTGTCTGAGTGTCTAGTGTCTGAGTGTCTGAGTGTCGAGTGTCGAGTGTCGAGTGTCGAGTGTCGAGTGTCGAGTGTCGAGTGTCGAGTGTCAAGTGTCGAGTGTCGAGTATCGAGTGTCGAGTGTTTAGTGTCTGAGTGTCTAGTGTCTGGGTGTCTGAGTGTCAAGTGTCTGAGAGTCTAGTGTCTGAGTATCTTGTATCCGAGGGTCTAGTGTCTGAGTGTCTAGTGTCTGGGTGTCTGAGTGTCTAGTGTCTAAGTGTCGAGTGTCGAGTGTCGAGTGTCGAGTGTCGAGTGTCGAGTGTCGAGTGTCGAGTGTCGAGTGTCGAGTGTCAAGTGTCAAGTGTTGAGTGTCGAGTGTCGAGTGTCTAGTGTCTGAGTGTCTAACGTCTGGGTGTCTGAGTGTCAAGTGTCTGAGAGTCTAGTGTCAGAGTGTCTTGTATCCGAGTGTCTAGTGTCTGAGTGTCTAGTGTCTGGATGTCTGAGTGTCTAGTGTCTAAGAATCGAGTGTCGAGTGTCGAGTGTCGAGTGTCGAGTGTCGAGTGTCGAGTGTCGAGTGTCGAGTGTCGAGTGTTGAGTGTCAAGTGTCGAGTGTCGAGTTTCGAGTGTCTAGTGTCTGGGTGTCTGAGTGTCAAGTGTCTGAGAGTCTAGTGTCTGAGTGTCTTATATCCGAGTGTCGGAGTGTCTAGTGTCTAGTGTTTAGTATTTGAGTGTCGAGTGTCTAGTGTCTGAGTGTCGAGTGTCTGAGTGTCTAGTGTCTAGTGTCTAGTGTCTAGTGTCTAGTGTCTAGTGTCTAGTGTCTAGTGTTTAGTGTCTGATTGTCGAGTGTCGAGTGTCGAGTGTCGAGTGTCGAGTGTCGAGTGTCGAGTGTCGAGTGTCGAGTGTCAAGTGTCGAGTGTCGAGTTTCGAGTGTCTAGTGTATGAGTGTCTAGTGTCTGGGTGTCTGAGTGTCAAGTGTCTGAGAGTCTAGTGTCTGAGTGTCTTGTATCCGAGTGTCGGAGTGTCTAGTGTCTAGTGTTTAGTATCTGAGTGTCGAGTGTCGAGTGTCGAGTGTCTAGTGTCTGAGTGTCGAGTGTCTGAGTGTCTAGTGTCTAGTGTTTAGTGTCTGAGTGTCGAGTGTCGAGTATCGAGTGTCGAGTGTCGAGTGTCGTCGAGTGTCGAGTGTCTGAGTGTCGAGTGTCAAGTGTCGAGTGTCGAGTATCGAGTGTCGAGTGTTTAGTGTCTGAGTGTCTAGTGTCTGGGTGTCTGAGTGTCAAGTGTCTGAGAGTCTAGTGTCTGAGTGTCTTGTATCCGAGGGTCTAGTGTCTGAGTGTCTAGTGTCTGAGTGTCGAGTGTCGAGTGTCGAGTGTCGAGTGTCGAGTGTCGAGTGTCGAGTGTCGAGTGTCGAGTGTCTAGTGACGAGTGTCTAGTGTCTAGTGTCTGAGTGTCGAGTGTCTGAGTGTCTAGTGTCTGGTGTTTAGTGTCTGAGTGTCGAGTGTCGAGTGTCGAGTGTCTAGTGTCTGAGTGTCTAGTGTCCGAGTGTCTAGTGTCTGAGTGTCTTGTATCCGAGTGTCTAGTGTCTGTGTGTCTAGGGTCTGGGTGTCTGAGTGTCTAGTGTCTGAGGGTCTATCGTCTGAGTGTCTAGTGTCCGAGTGTCTAGTGTCTGGGTGTCTCAGTGTAGTCCTATTATTTGATACCCATATTGTGGTGGTTGTGGAAAAATATGTACCTAGTCCGCCATATTGGAACGGCGTCCATCTTGAATTTTAAATTTTGACATAATCATCGTGTTTTACTAGTGTAGCCCTTTCATTTGGTATCCATATTGCGGGGGTTAAGGAAAAATATGTAATCCGCCATTTTGTATCGGCGGCCATCTTAGATTTATAATGTTATTGATTTTATTATATTGTATTGTCATCTAAATTAAATATGTGTACCAAATTTCAGATCAATCTGACAACGGGAAGGTGCTTAAATTCCAATTTCTAATTTTGACCCAAATAAATAAATACCGTACAGGTCGAGCTAAATAAAACCGTTTAAAAAAGGGAATTTTTATTATTTGGACACGAGAAAAATTAATATGTATAGCTATTTTTGCATGTTTCTTTCAAAATTTTTATTCCGGTAACAGTCGGAGACCCTATAAATATGGACAATGGATACCAATATTGTATTGAAATCCATACTCGTCAGTGGACCTCAACAAGTTATTTCTGATGATGATAGTTTTGTCTCTGATGATTGTACATTTTTGTAACTTATGATTCAGACTAATTTAATAAAGCAGAAGACTTTAAATGTTTGTTTGGAAGCGCTGAAACTTCCAGTCGAATTTGAAAGATTCTTTTTGCATTTGAGAATTCATATCTCAATGAGGCCTCATCAAAACGGCCACACAGCAGTCTATTGTGGAATGCTCTCGCTAAGCGGTGAACAGAAGTAGATGGAGACATATTGCGAGGACCTCAATCGCGAAGGAGAGCCTCATCGACGATCCACTGTCATTGTGAAAACCACGACCACTCTGTTAAGGGTGTACGACTGAAGAGAGAGATCTGAGTGAAGGTTATTTATATATTAGGTTAATCGATAATACAATACGACCACGTGCGAAGAAATGGAATACAGCTAGTTAATATATAAATCATTGATATATGAGAGAGTATATATATATATATATCAAGATATATATATATTCGAAATACCGCGATCGTAATACACTGTTCATCACAAAGGTTAACTGGTAAAAAATTCAACTAGCATTAAGTCCGCCTTTTGTACCGTATATTTTTTTGACCAATAAAGTTATTTAAATAAATAAATTTACGTGCTAGCTTTTTAACTGGCTTGTTGCATCAGTCGTTATCAATCCACTTCTGAACATAGCTTCGTTCATAAGAGGGGTTTTACCAGTTAGCTACGCATGCCATAGTTGGCAATCGCAGTTTAGCTTTTGACGATGTTTTAAGATGGACGCTGCTGCCCATTCCTACACAATAAGCTCCCTTAATCGCCTCTTACGGTACCTATAGGGAAAAAGGGGTGGCCTATTCTATGTCGGCTAATTGGCTTCCTGTATATTTAATCATTAAGTCATTAAAGTTGTAAATTCCATTTAATACAAATAAATAATGTTCAAGGCACTTTCTTCCACGCACAACCACTCTTTGGAATCAACTTCCAGCAGCAGCATTTCCAGACCGATATGACATCTTAACTTTCAAGAAAAGAGCATATTCCTTTTTAAAAGGCCGGCAGCACACCTGCAGTGCCGTTGGTTTTCATGGGCGGCGGTAGTCACTTATCATCAGGTGAGCCGCATGTTCGTTTGCCCCCTGTGTTGTAAAATTTCTTATCGGATTCTATGTTAAATCCAAGATGCAATGTGAACAGAGCCTATTGCGGTAAGTTGGAGGGTGTAGTGGCATATTACCTTGATAGATCATTACGGTAATGGGGGTCAGCAATGGTGCCCACGGGAGCCCGGGTCACACCTGACGGCGATCCTTATCTACCTAATGACCCGCAAATCACCGGACAGAGGTTTGTTTCATGATTCCGTTTACTGGAATAATTTTATTCCTTCCTATATTGCAGTATTTTTATTTGTAAGCGATTTTTTTTTATACAACTTAGAATGGCAAACAAGCTGTCGGCTCACCTGATGGAAAGTGGTAGATTACGATACCATAAGACCGGATTCATGAAAAGTTCCAATGAGAATGATATACGGGAACTACATAGAAGCGGGCAACGCTGCGAGAAACGACTAGTACATATAAAAAATATACTCTTACTAATTCTAAGCGAGTAATTCTATTAACTTACAGTTACCATCACTCTATTAGATGTTACTGAATAAACCAAGATATTTATCTTGGACTTTTAAAAATGTAATCCTGCCAACGTGAAAACCGGGATGCAATTTATCTTAGTAAAGCATGTCGCGTCTTGGAAGCTTAACTTTTTGCATGTCTTGGTATTCATAACTGCACACCAAGTTTGAATCTAGAGTGTAGTTGATATATCTTTATTGAAATAAAGTTAGAAGATAATTTTAGACTAGCTATGTTTTGTGACTTTTTTTTATTTTTTTTATACAACTAAGAATGGCAAACAAGCTGACGGCCCATCTGATGGGTAAAGTAGATATTAAGGCCTGAAAGTGGTAACCGTCGCCTATAGACATGAGCAGTGCCATGGACATAACTGAGTATACTGTTTCGCCCGTGATACCCCCCATGCGTTGCCATTCCTGAGGACTCAGGTGTTATTTCTCTGTACCCAGTAAATTCACGCCATATCCCACCCTTCAAACCGGAACACAGCCATGCAAACACAACTGCTTCACGGTTGAAACACGAATGGGACAGAGGTACCCAAGCAATCGATTTTTGTACAAAGTCTCCCTCTGACTACCTTCGTATATGTAATACAACATGATTATTATTTAATAACATTATATATAAATGAACATATGTACTAATGTTTCTCCGTTTGTGCCCCGGCATAGAACGGGCCATCCCTTCCTTTCCCGTGGATGTCGTAAAAGGTGACTAAGGGAGGGCGGAGGATAGGCCGCAGCGTCCCTCTTAAAAAATTCACAAAGGCCTAACTGCGGTTGCCAATCATGGAAACTACTGACAAAACTCCCCTTATGGGGAAGGCTTATTTCCAGCAGTGGACAGTTAATGGCTGAAAGGCAGCTAAATGATTTTAGATTCATTAGACTTAAAATGTTTTAATTTAGAACACTTAATTATGTACTATAACTAAATATTATTTCTTCAAAAGTAGGACTATGATCCGCAGCAAGAAGCGGTGGCTAACAAAATTAATATAAGACCTCGCGTCACAGCCGCTCACGATTAAGGGTCCCGAATTGGTCCCGAATCTAATTGAGCTTTTTCTATCTAATTACACGTAATGTAAACTGGCAGTTATTATATTAAAATATAAGACCTATTATATCCAAAGTTGCTTAATAATGAATTATTGGCATCGGTACTATATTTTTATGAATCTTGTGTTTTTTGGAGAAAAAAAAATAATGAAGACAAAAGAGGCAATACGTCTATTTTATTGTAAAAAGCAATCTTTACTAATGTACTTTACTTTGGTGTTGTGGGTGATCATGGGCGGCGGTAGTCACTTACCATCAGGTGAGCCGCATGCTCGTTTGCCCCCTGTGTTGTAAAAAAAAAAAAAAAATGTAATAATAAATGTGAAAGTGAGTTTGTTTCTTACGATATAGCGCTTTTTTTTAATGGGTGAAGGTGATATGGTACCTTTGTCTGCGCTATCGGTTTTCCCTGGCGGGGTATTGGTGAAGGGTGACAAGTGAGGATGAAGTCAGGTCAGTTGGCCCATAGAAACAATTGAACAAGAATTAACCACTATGGTTTCCAGGGGAACCGCGCGGAGGTCGACATGATAGGGTGTATTGCTAGCAATGGGGCTGTTAAATCTTATTACTAACAATCACTTTCCCCCCTTTATAGCGCTTTAACGGCTTAATCAATCACTATGAAAATTGGTATACACATACCATATGGAATTGAGAAGGATAAAGGCTACTTCTTGTTCGGGTCAATAAATGAATGAATGAATTAATGAATGGTTTATTCTCTCTTCACAAAAGGTAGTATAAAGTAACAACTTGAGGTACAATTTGATATGAAGACCAATTTTGTGAGAGACTGGTGCTTGCGGTAGGTTTAGAAGAACCTGTGTTACAAGTCACCAGTGCCCCATCTCCATGGACTACACAAATACAAGGCAACCAATTAGTGTTATAATACACAGATAACAATAATAAGATATCAAGTGGAAAAATAAAATTAACATTAAAACTTAACTAATAGGTATATAACTTAGGCAAAGTTAATTACAAAATACAGACTATGTGTACGTGTGTGCGTGTGTGCGTGTGTCTGTGTGTGCGTGTGCGTGTGCGTGTGCGTGTGCGTGTGCGTGTGCATATGCGTGTGCGTATGCGTGTGCGTGTGCATATGCGTGTGCGTGTGCACGTGTGTGTGTGTGTGTGTGTGTGTGTGTGTGTTGTAATTAAATGAGATAGATATATAATTTATTTGTATCACTTACAGCATATAAATCGATAGAAATATATCGGTCATGTGAACGAAGTCGTGTATAAAAGCTAGTCAAATATGTATCTAAAAATATGTGCTTATTCATAACGCATATAATTCAAATACTTTGCTTTGAAACCATTTAATTTCGAACGGAAATTCGTATTAAATCCATAATTACTTATTTCACATTATATATTCAATAAGAATTTGTACTGAATGAAAAAATACAATTACGTTGAAACGAAGCGACATACAAAAAAGTGTCGTACGGCGCAGAGAATAAGAGCTTCGCTAAAGTATTATTGCACCCTTACTCCAGATTTTTAAAGATAATCCGAAAAAATCACAGCCTCGTCAAATGGTGGGATGCGACCTGAAATAGACTTTCCTGTGTAGATATTAAGGGCTAAATTCTTTTGTGAAGCTATAGACGAGGGCGGTGAGTGGCTCAGTTTTCCCAAAGGATATTACACCTTTTGCTTGCGTCTGTAGCTATCAGTACTAGGAGTTTGTACTTGTGAATACGTCTTCATTGGAGTTCCTTGTTAATGTTAATAGAATACTAATGTACTGTGGTATAATGTGATATAAAAATTAGTCGTTTATTCTCGGGATAGAATTGGTCACGTTTTCCTTTCCCGTGCTCTAAAGCGACTAAGAGAACTTAGTGGTCGAGGGACAGGCAGCAGCATACCTGTTAAAACGTCACAAAAACTTTACTACGGTTGCCAAACTCGCCTGCCAGGCGTGGTAACTATTAGTAAAACCTGTCAATAGGGAGAGGCATAAAGGCATAAGGCAGTGAACAGTTAATGACTGACTTGATGATGATGATGGCTTGGTAAAAGGTTTAATTCAATGATGACTTATTTGAGTGGTAAAATTTTGTATTTAAGTTGATTGTTTTTTTTTTATACAACTTAGAATGGCAAACAAGCTGACGGCCCACCTGATGGAAAGTGGTAACCGTCGCCTATAGACATGAGCAGTATCATGGACATAATAGAGTATACTGTTTCGCCCATGATACCCTCCATGCGTTGCCATTCCTGAGGACTCAGGTGTTATTCCTCTGTACACTTCAAACCGAAACACAGCCATGCAAACACAACTGCTTCATTGCATGTTTATTCATTGCTTGGTATATTTTGTCTTTATTGATATTATAAATGTGAAAGTGAGCTTGTTACCTCTTAGCGATTTAATGGCTTGACCAATTATTACAAAATTAGTTATAATAGTTTTTTTTTATATACCACAAAGGTGGCAAACAAGCGTACACCCCATCTGATGGTAAACAATCACTGTTGCCTATAAAATCACTCGACTATTTAGACATGTTATTTTAAATTTTCTTTAATTACAATCTATTGAACAAAAACCGCAAGTTTCGATTCTAGTGCCATCTATTATTTCTTGTTTAAGTTTGTTTAGTGACCTTAAACCTCCGTAGCATGTAATTTCACTACCTAAATGCAATTATTATTATGCAAAAGTATACTAAATTATTAAAATATTCAATTCAAGCAAAAAAATTTATATTAAAAAATATATATAAAAAGCAGGGCGTTAAAAACGAAAATAATAATGTAAAATTTTAAAACATACTCAAGCGAAACCGTTCCTCCGCGATTATCGCACCAGCGCTGCAGCGGTTGTAAGCGGTGAAATTTTTCGCTTGCATTCAGCGAAATGTTTTAAGTCTTTGCACGTAACACTAATTGAGTTAAACGTTTACCTTGCTGCGGCTGGGGCAAATGTGAAAAATAAGGCCCGGTCTTACAGCGTTGTTATCTCCTATTACGCACATAAAGCAGCTCGTACGGCGAGCAATTTAGCGAGGGAAGCTTTCTAGCTGAGAGCTAATCCCGAGGAGGGAACAAATCCCTACTACGCGTATATATTCACGCTTTAATCTGATGGAGCCGACACAGTCGCCAAGTAACTCTCTGTTCGAGTGAATCAAATTGAAATTAAGTTAAACGAGACATAGAGGGGTGAATCGCGTTCTAACTATTTCACTCGTATTTTGTTGAATAAAAAAATATTTTATTTTCTCGCACAAAACAAACGGAAATAATGAACTCGCGCCCTTTGGATGTCAATTTATTTGTAAAAGTGTAAGTTTACTGTACTTTCTACTTCACATTATTTGTTGACGTTTATTTTTAAGCTATTCTCAAACGAAAAAATCCTGGTAAGGTGCAAGTTGAACTCAAACGCCGAGGGTTTCATAAATATATTCGACATAAAATGACCTTAATTATATTTTTCTAAACACATAAACACCTATTAATTATTATAATCAATACTACAAGATGGAATTTTTATTATATTGGGCCATTAAAAGCTGGACCGCATAACTAACTTTGTTTATGAAGGTTTTTTGATAATATCTCAAAAACAGTTCTAGTTAGAAACATTGTTTTATTATTTCTATAATACTCATATATGTATTTTATAAACAATAATTATTTCAGATTTTTTTTGCAGTTCAGTTTGCATTGCATTCAGTTAGGTCTTAGAGATGTTTAAAAAGGGCTGCCCATCCCTTGACCGTTAAGTTCCATTAGTCAACTCTTACGACATCCATGGGAAAGGAAGGGGTGGCCTATTATTAGTCTATACTTGAATATAAATCAAAGTAATCAAAAAAGATAAATATCGTTAAGAAATATAATTTATGTACTGTCTGTCTTGTTGTTTCAAATATATTCGTAAAAATTTTGTATCATTTTTATTTTTCTACTAAACCTACCAATATAATTTCTCCCATAAACTGAGTAATAAATGTTTATTATGGTAACCCTATTCACGCGCATATGGATAAAAAAGTTGACCTGTTTTTGGCGAAGTATTTGCATGGCGACCCTCCATCTGTATAATGTAGGATACCCCAATATAATCGGACATTATTTAAAAACAACGAAGAGAACTCTCCTTATAAATATTCTCAAATAATCCTCTCACATATACTCACATTAACTTGATTTGTTTCCGGTGATGGCCTTTAACATCACCGGAAAACTAGTCGGGCTTTAAATTAATCACAAAATTAGAATCAGTAGAATTGAATACACGACCATATATATATTTATACAACTTACAATGGCAAACAAGCTGACGGCCCACCTGATGGTAAGTGGTAACCATCGTCTATAGACATGATCAGTACCATGGACATAACAGAGTGTATTGTTTCGCCCATGATACCCCCCATGCGTTGCCATTCCTGAGGACTCAGATGTTATTCTTATGTACCCTGTAAATTCACGCCATATCCCACCCTTCAAACTGAAACACAGCCATGCAAAAACACAACTGCTTCACTGTAGAAACACTAATGGGACAGAGGTAGCCAAGCAATTGACTTTTGTGCAAAGTCTCCCTCTGGTATATATATATATATATATATATATATATATATATATACACCAATAATTCTGGCATTGATTAATGATTATTATTTCCAATTAATTCCCATTTGCCTCCATTTTGAAGTCATATGAAAACAGTTACGTTAATTACTAATTAATGATTTGATTAGATCGGGAACGTGCATTAATTATGTGATATTTGTTTTTCTTATTTTGACTCCCTTGAATCTCACCAAAAAAACTGGTGAGATTTAATGAGATAGGATGAGATCCCTTCACCAACTTACGTGAGATGTACTTGTGAGGTTTTATGTAATTAAATTTATTTGATGTGTTCATCATCAAAATTGGGGATATTTTAAGAGCGGCGCTGCTGCTCATCCCTCAACCTCCCCTTTACCAGAGGGAAACTTTGTACAAAAGTCGATTTCAAGTCCGTTTCAAGGGTGGGATATGGCAGTGAATTTACAGAGTACACAAGAATGACACCTGAGTCCTCAGGAATGGCAACGCATGGGGGGTATCATGAGTGAAACAGTATACTCTGTTATGTCCATGGTACTGCTCATGTCTATAGGCGACGGTTACCACTTTCCATCAGGTGGGCCGTCAGCTTGTTTGCCATTCTAAGTTGTATAAAAAAAACCCACGGGAATGGATAGGACCACCCATTCTATGCCGGGACCGACATGGCGAATATATCTGTCATATTTCACGATAATTAAATAGAAAATCGATAGTAGAAACTATAGTTATAATAATTTATTACTCAATGTTGGTCACGAATTTGTCCTTGTAAAATTTATAACGTGAATTAGTGTATAATGAATATTCTATGTTCATTCCCATCCAATTACCTCTTTGCCGGTTTTTGTTCAAATTGCTTCGATAATTTCGTCGTGAAATTTTAAAACGTCGTTAGAACTTGTATTGTCATTTATAATTTATCGTCAACAAATTGTAACTTTGCTTGTGCAAATTATTAGCTCGAGTCCTCATTATATTTGAGTCCTCAGGAATGGTAACGCATGGGGGGTATCATGGGCGAAACAGTATACTCTGTTATGTCCATGGTACTGTTCATGTCTATAGGCGACGGTTACGACTTTCCATCAGGCGGGCCGTCAGCTTGTTTGACATTCTAAGTTGTGTAAAAAACAATCATCATCATATCAGCCTTTAACTGTCCACTGTTGAACATAACTCCCTTCATGGGGAAGGCTTATGTCCAGCAGTGGACAGTTAACGGCTGAAAGAAATAATAAATAAATAAAAAAATAATTCTAGAATACATTTAAATTAAATCTTTATTAGTGTTAGTAATTTAAAAACTACAGTAACGACTGCAGTTGATGTCTGATGTAATATTTAGATGAATCTGTTTCATTTGTGTATTATATTAAAAACTTTCTGTAGAACGAAATGAGTCGCTTCTTTCAATCCCAATGTGGTTCCCGAAAGTTCAACATGAATGCAGAAGTTTTTGTGATTTTGTTTCAGTGGAATTGTGTAACAAACTGCGAATCTCACGAGAGCTGCAACTCGTCATTGACAATTTTCGGGTTATTCCTTTTTAAAAGGCCGGCAGCACACCTGCCATGCCTTTAGTGTTGTGAATGATTGTGGGTGGTGGTAGTCACTTACCATCAGGTGAGCCGCATGCTTGTATTGTAAAAAAAAAGTTTAGAATAATGATTTATTATTAATGTACTCAATATAATACAATGAAATTAAATGAAATTTATTTGCCCGAAACATTGTAGATAAGATGTTGCATTTGTCAAGTTTATACGATGTCCATTAAGTTTTGCCACATCAAATGGTACAAACAAAGAAACTAACAATTTTTTCCAGTTTAAATATAGCTTAAATTTATATAGCTAGTTTAAATATATATAGCTTGAGGTTACATACATTTTTGTTTTTTTTTATACCACTGAGGTGGCAAACAAGCATACGGCCCACCTGATGGTAAGTGGTTACCGTAGCCTATGAACACCTGCAATACCAGAGGCATTACGCGTACGTTGCCGACTCTGAAGAAACCTCTTTACCCCCCTTTTGAAGAACCCCATGCTAGTCTAGTAGTCTCTTGGGAAAACCTCGGCAGGGAGCTCATTCCACAACCTGAGTGTTCGTGGGAGGAAAGATCTCTGAAACCGCGCAGTACGCGACCTATATTTTTGTGTGCATGGCACACTACCACTGTTTACTTCTACCTCGTGCATCTAAATTATAGAAAGAGCTCCCTTCTTCAATTTCCCTTCTTAAATATATAATAAAAGATTTACTGTACCTATACAAGATTATAAACTCAATTGTGGATTGTCCCTAACTTTTAGAATTAATTAATCTTAATACGAATGACCGAATTCGTCTTAAACGGACTTTTACTGTCTCTATTTATAGAAATAATATTTCTTTAAATAACCCCATAGCAAATATGTGTAGGTCATATAATGACGCTCATCAGAATGACCTTGACATATTTGGACTCGGTTATAATCAATATCGCAGACAATTGTATCAAATAATGTAATATTTTTAAAATTTCTTATATAATTTTGTTTTGTTTTTTATTTAACTTTCTTTATGTTTATATTTCTTTTTATGTTTAATTTTTTTCACTAATAGTTGCAACCGAATGGCTTTGCAGTCGCATTTATTACTGGATCATGCTGTGTGCACATGTTGTGGCAAGTTTACCTGATCAATACATCAATGTACATGCATGTTATAGTTTATGTTTGTGTTTGTAAACTTCTGTTATGTGCGCCTAATAAATAAAATAGAATAAAATATAAATCAGACATTTTAAACAAACATTTAAAACCCGGTAACTCACAAGCAACTCCTCTCGTGCTTCAGGTGTTCATGGGCGACGGTAACCGCTTTCCATCAGGTGGACCGTTTGCTCGTTTACCTTCCTTATAATAAAAAAGATTTTTTTGCATACAAATAATTACTTTTTAGAACAACAAAAGTACATATAAAGAAGTACGGTTTGCTTTGTAACAAACAGGATTTTATTTTAAAAAAAATATGTGACTTATATCATCACAAAATTAATATAAAACCATTAAATGATAAATCCTATGGATTGGAAAAAGTATCATTGAAATCGGTTCAAAATCGAAAATTATAATCAACATTATAAAAGCTGTTGACTGTCCACTGCTGAATATAGGCCTCCTCCTATTGAGGCGTTTTACCAGTAGTTGCCACGCTTGGCAGGCGGTTCGGCAACCGCTGTGATTAGGCTTTGGCATATTTCCCCGACCATTAAAATTCTCTTAGTCATCTCTTACGACACCGACGGGAAAGAAATCGGTGACCCATTTTATATCAGGACCTTACAGTGAAATTCGAAAATACAATAGATATATTTCTATCTATCCTATTTAAGAGCTGCGCTCTTGTCGGTGGAGCTCTTGCCACTCACTACGATTTTCAGCGAGTCTCTTCACCTCTTGATACGACACGACACCAACTCCTTCCTTGATCTGCCTGATGTAACTATGTCTCATAAGTTCATCGTGTCGTATCAAGTGTCTCAACATTTTTCCCCTTCTGTCCTCAATATATATATTTATATAATATAAATTGATGGAAATCTCCTTTGGAAAGACACTTAAAAATGTAACTTACAACAAAGACATTTTTAAAAATACAAATAAAAAATATTAAAGCTATTGTAATTGTAACTTAAGTATGAGTGATCTCGCAACGGAACGGCCCGAAAATTCCATTTCTAAAGTTCTTATTAATTTGTTACAATGGCAGACATAATTGTGTTTTGAGAACGAAAAGAAAAATTTATGTACAGTTGACCTGTTTCTTTCGGGGAGCACAAAAGAAATACAAATTCTGTTAATACGAGAAAACATTCTTTGCCCTTATAAATAAGTCATATTTTACGTCGCGAGCTTTGCGGTGGCTGCGTAAATCAAATTTACCGATACTTTTCCCGCGGCTTTTGCAAACTAGGGGGGGATTCAAACAATAGGTGTAGTGCCACGGATCTTTTCCTGTCACTCTATGCTGTAATGCTGTGCTGTAATAGAATCAAGTCTATGACACTGTTATCTCCGTATTTTCCTTTGACACCGGCACTGTTCCGGCCATTTTTATTACAAAAATAAATATTATCCGTAAAGTGGCATGAATCATAATATAGATCTATTTATATTATATTAGCTTTTACTCGCGGCTTCTTTCGCGTTAGCGTTAGTAATAGAGCTAATTCCAAATAATCGCTTTCCCTACTCATATTAGTAGGTTATTCCGTACATTTTGAGACTTTGTACAAAAGTCGTTTGCTTGTGTACCTCTGTCCTATTTGTGTTTCAACCGTGAAGTAGCTGTGTTTCGGTTTGAAGTGTGAGATATGGTAATGAATGTCCTCAGGAATGGCAACGCATGGGGGTATCATGGGCGAAACGGTATACTCTGTTATGTCCATGGTACTGTTCATATCTATAGGCGACGGTTATTACTTTCCATCAGGTAGGCTGTCAGCTTATTTTTCATTCTAAGTTGCATAAAAAAAGGGACAGAGAAAAAGAAAAAGGGTACTTTGTACAAAAGTCGATTGCTTGGGTACCTCTGTCCCATTCGTGTTTCTACCGTGAAGCAGTTGTGTTTGCATGACTGTGTTACAGTTTCAAGTGTGAGATATGGTAATAAATTTACAGGATTCATAGGAAGAACACCTGAGTCCTCAGGAATGGCAACGCATGGGGGGTATCATGGGCGAAACGGTATACTCTGTTGTGACCATAGCACTGCTCATGTCTATAGGCGACAGTTACCACTTTCCATCAGGTAGGCTTTTAGCTTATTTTTAATTCTAAGTTGCATAAAAAAAGGGACAGAGAAAAAGAGAAAGGGTGAGACTGCAATTATGGAAAGGATATTTGAAGAATTATAGGAAATGCAGTGTCTTGGAAATCTGGACTCGCATGTGTAGCCTTACTCTAGAACCGGACAGATCACTAGAGAAGAACCCCCATAACAAACCAATCCATTTATAAAAAAAAAAGATAAGAAATTACTAAAAAAAAAAAACTACACAGATGAATTTGGTGATGAAATGAATGATGAATGAAGTTGTTACC
Source organism: Galleria mellonella (assembly GCF_026898425.1). Classification (NCBI taxonomy): domain Eukaryota; kingdom Metazoa; phylum Arthropoda; class Insecta; order Lepidoptera; family Pyralidae; genus Galleria; species Galleria mellonella. The sequence goes on along the minus strand of NW_026441984.1, from coordinate 421,224 downwards.
TCTTTTTAAATCTTTCTTAACAATAAATTAGGCATATTCTCTGTTTACTTTATTGGACAAGTTGTTTTTTTACGTTAATTGAAAGAGCGCTGTGTTGACAAAAAGTATGAAAATCTCAGCTGTCTTTATAAAAAAAAAAATAGAGTTTATTATTGTTACAGATAGATATTTATTTTCCATTAACATTGTTGAATAAAACATTGAATTTTTCGAGGAACAAAGTGGTCATTCATATTCTAGATCCACGGGTCGATTCGTGATTGATAAAAAATATTTGTCAATTTATTTACTTGAATTTATTTACTAGATACACAATACTGTTTAAATAAAAATTTATTTTCATTTAATTTTAAAATGTACATAAAGTCGTATAATTTTAATCGCATTATCATATCTTCTTGCATAATCTATTCTAATATTCTAAAAGGGAATATTAGATTATTTGTTTGTGATGGACAAACTCAAATTCCAATTTCACCTATAGAGAGCTATATTGTCAGAGTAAAAAATATATATGAAATTTTCGAAAATTCAATGTAGTCCACATTTAATTTTCGAAAATTTTATCTACCCGCGCAAAATTTATAATAATTTAAATACATCAATAAAATTTTGAAAATTATTGATGGGAGAAAATGGTATGGTAACCCTGCCTGCGCTAACGGGTTACGCTGGCGGAGCACCAGTGAAGAGTGATAGATGAGAATGAAAACAGGCCAGTTAGCCCATCATGATGAATTCATCAGGAATTAACCATGATAGTTTCCAGGGGGAACCGCGAGGAGGTCGACCTGGTCGGGTATATTGCTAGCAATGGGATTCTCAATATCCATTACTAACAATCCCGTTCCCCCCATATATGGACTGTTGGTGGTCTGTTGTTAAATACCTTGTTAAATAAATGTGGGCACTGTTGTAAATTATTTTGTACTGTCATCTGTCGTTGTTATAGATATATATATATATATATATAATAAAATTATCATTTATACAACACTATGATTATTTAATTGCAAAAGCAAATAGAACTCTAGGGTTTATCTTTAGAACAACTAGACCTTTTAAAAACTCGCATGCTATCTTGTCACTCTATACATCACTAGTTAGAAGTTCACTTGAGTACTGTTCTGTTATTTGGTCTCCTTTTTATCAGAACCACATTGACAGAATAGAAGCAATTCAAAAACGCTTTGTTAGATTTTTGAGCACTAAGTATGGTCTGAGAAGGAAACTTCATTCGTATGAATTAAGACTAAATCATTTTAACATTAATTCTCTTATAAATAGAAGATCTATGTCTGATTTCATTACTCTTTATAAAATAATAAATTATAAATGGGACAGTAGCACATTGTTGAGCCTTGTTTCATTTCGTACAGGTAATAAAAGAATACAAAAATTATTTTATATACCGATTTGTAATAATAATGTATCGTATCACAATCCAATTATCCGCATGTGCAGAAAATTTAACAATGTATGCAAGGACCTTGATATCTTCCAACAATCCTTGCAATGTTACATTAAGGCTGCCAATTTGTTACTTTAAATTTATAGCCGTCATTCTTTTAATGTATATAATATCGAATGTTATGCAGAGCAGTTATTGGAGTGCAAATTTAATGCCGTTTCATGTAATATTTATTTTATAAATGTATTAATTTGTAATCTGTTGCCTTGCTATAAATAAATAAATAAATAAATAAATAAATAATATATATATATATATATAAATATATATATATATATATATATATATATATATATATATTATTAGAGTACAGCCACTGCCACAATTATGACGTATTTAATAAAGCCCAATTATTACAAGTACTGCGTAGAAGATGCGGGTACAAGTCCCTCCCCGCGCCCCTTTCTAAATTCTTTCATGACAGAATAATTAATTTATTGGCATATTACATAAAAAAGTCAACGAATGCAATAATAATAATAATATATATTTATAAAAGAGATGTTTCGTGAGATACACAAATTTGATTGGAAATATATTAATTCATAAAATAGAATATTGAATCGTATATTTCAATCAAGGAGTGTTTACTTCGCAATAAAAAACGTTTTGCAGCTTTAAAGAAAAAATATAATCAGCATTAATCATCACAAAGTGAATATAAGACCAACACGACATTGAAATATATTAATTGCAAAAATAATAGTATCTAATAATTATGATAAAACCAGTTATTTTGGTTTAAAACTAAACTATGTACCGATTTTGATAAAATTTCTACCGGACCTTTTTTGGACCGGGAAATTTCTACTCTGTGGATGGCCTCGTATCCACAGAGTAGAAATTTTGGTGTCCCGTGCATACCCACCTCTAATACGAAACCACTTTTAAACCTGCTTTCAAAAGTAGATGATATAAAGGAATGAAGTGCATATATTTTTTATCACAATATAACGTCGCTATTTCCGAACTAACTTTTAACCAACTTCAAAAAGAGGGAGGTTCGTAGTTCGGTTGTATTTTTTTATGTTTGTTACCTCATAACTCCGTCAGTTGTAAGCCAAATTGAAAATTCCTTATCTGAAAGGATATACTTAAAGATTGGTCCCATAGAAATTTTATCAAAATTGGTTTAATAGTTTAGTTTTTAAATCAAATTAACTGTTTTAGCCACAGTTGAAGTCTTTTTTTTTTTTGTAAAACACAAACTTAGTTATTTCCACGGTCAATATGTATATTATATAATATATATATATATATATATATATTTTAAGGAATATTTTAAGGAATATATAATATATATATATATATATATATATATATTAAGGAACCCAATATATAGATGTCCGATATATATATATATATATATAGATGCCCAATATGTAGAAGTATTAAAGATAAAAACATACAAATTGAAGGCATCCACCTTTTAAAGATTGCTTAAAATCCGTCAAATCTTTATCTACCTTTGTGCCAAATGCCTGAACTTATTTATGCACAAAAATCTCTATTTTGCTCACCTAAAACAAAAGAACTTTAATCATCTTTTGCCCCGCAAACGCAACGAATTTAATTTCACCCACCCTTATGTTTCAGGCACGTCCACAGAAGGCTAATTAGATCGGAACATATGGGTCCCCGGGGCTGATTAGCAGAATAAAATTATGCCTAATAACGCCTCGGGTAACTTACACATATATATATATATATATATATATATATCCCTAATTACATTTATTACACAGCCAGTGGACCTTATATTATCTGGGGCTTTTTTCACCACTCTTGTGGGCATTTGCTTACGGTAAGTGGATTTAGAATTTAACGGTACTCGTCGGTATATAATTTTCTCTGTTGCTACCCGAAGAAAGATGAATGATGTGCTAATAAATTTAAGTAATTTACATAAATTAAGATTTAGATTCACAAAAAAAAAAGTAAATTTAAGAAATTATTTCTGGAAAGAAATCTGAAAGTAAATTAAATTAAACAAATTAAATAGTTTTAATGTATTTAGTATTAATATGTAAGTATTTAGTACTGCGTGATTTCTGAATGCTAATGTAACATAATTTCTGTAACTCTGTATTTTGTGTTAATAAATAAATAAAAAAAATTAAATAAATCCCTGCAATAGTTTTTAGTGTTATAGTTAGTTTTTAGTGGCTAGATTTTTTTTTTATTCTTAGCTATGTATGTTACTAAATATTTTTTCTTTCTTTCAATAATATGTAATCACCAATAAATGTAATGTATGTATTAACCGTGTAAGTATCGGCATAGAATACGCCACCCTTTCCTTTCCCATGTCATGGGTGGCAGCTAAGGGAACTTATGGTGGAGAGATAGGCAGCAACGTACCTCTTAAAACATCACTAAAAGCCGTAAAATGTAAACAGAGAAATAAATTAATGATATTCACAATACACCAATATTTTAAAATGGTTTACAAACAAAACACTAGTTCTAAGTAAATTTGATAATGAAATTTATTCCGTCATTAGAGAATTAAATATGAATTCCAATAAGTATGAAATATAGTTTGTATTTAGATTATTAACAATTACAGTACACTAATAAATTAAAGTTATATATAAGCCCTTTTTACTCCGAATTCTCTATAACTCCAGTAAGACATATTTTCCCTTTCTATTTATTATAATATATCTCTCAATTCAGTCTGCCTCTTGGCATAGGCCACCTCCAGCTCTCTCCACTGAACTCTATCCTCCACCACTCTACTTCAGTAAGGCCCTAAGGTTTGACGGATGTCGTCTATCCATCTTATTTTCGGACGCCCCTTTCTTCTAGTGTCTTCTCTTGGATACCATATAGTTACTTGTTTACTCCATAAATTAAAGTTAATATAATAAAATATTAGTGTATTGTGAATATAAATCATTTGGTCGAGATAAGTATTCAGTCATTATTAATTTAAGGATATTAAGATGATATTATTATTTATTTATTCATTTATTTTACACTTTATTGCATCAAGTAAAAAAAAAAATAACAAATACAGTAAATATTAATGAGAAGTGATACAAAAGGCGGCCTTATCGCTAAGCAATCTCTTCCAGACAACATTCAGGCAGAGGACATTGAGAAAAAGACAATATTAGATATTAGTTACTACTACCAGAGGGAGACTTTGTACAAAAGTCGATTGCTTGGGTATCTCTGTCCCATTCGTGTTTCAACCGTGAAGCAGTTGTGTTTGCATGGCTGTGTTTCGGTTTGAAGGGTGGGATATGGCGTGAATTTACTGGGTACAGAGGAATAACACCTGAGTCCTCAGGAATGGCAACGCATGGGGGGTATCATGGGCGAAACAGTATACTCTGTTATGTCCATGGTACTGCTCATGTCTATAGGCGACGGTTACCACTTTCCATCAGGTGGGCCGTCAGCTTGTTTGCCATTCTAAGTTTTATAAAAAAAAAAAAAAAATAGTTGTATTAAGAAACTAGTTAAGTCTAAGACAATCCTAATGATAGTTTATACGAAAAGAAATACATACATTTATCTTTACAGCCGGCTATAGAAATAAACATAAAACACGACAATATAGCCGGTCAGCGCACCGCGTCGCATGTTTCCAACCAACGTCCAGTCCTTGTAAATAACGTCGAATTCTCTTCAGGGAACTCGTAAAAACGTTATTAGTGCGATAAAATTAATTCTGTGTGGGAAAACTTTGTATTGTGCCATTCTATTTGTGCCCTTTGCACTATCGTAAAGCAGTATGTGTCTGCTTACAGTGGGGATTAAGTTTATTTTCTTTATTTTTGTAAATTACTCATCTCCGATGAAGTTCAAGTGTCGTTCTGAAATCTAGGATTGTTTTTATTCAAATTAAAACAATGAAGGAGAGAGGAGAGGAAGGGAAGACCGAGGAATAACTACGTGGGACAGATAAAGGAAACATCAGGTGTCACGTCCTATAGGCAGGTCAAGGATATGGCCTGGGATAGAGCTGGCTGGAAAAGAATGCATAATAGTTCCACAGACAAGAAGAAACTCTCAAATGAGAAGAAGAAAACCAATGTACAAGTGTTTATAGGCTACGGTAACCACTTACCATCAGATGGGCTGTATGCTTATTTGCCACCTCAATGGTATAAAAAAAATAGGTATATAATAGAAAAAATTTCTTCCATAGAATGAGCTCCCTACCGACGTTTACCTACAGACTACAATATAAGGTTTTTAGAAAATGGTATATTAAGTTTTATTCAGAGTCAGCAACATGCACGTGATATCCCTGGCATAGTAAGCGTCTATAGTCCACAACGACCGTTTCATCAGACGGGCTGTATGCTTGTTTGCAACCTTCCTGATATAAAAAAGAATCTATAAAGCGGGAACAATTTTTTGTTCTTACTCACACCCAGTTCTTATACATTTAGATATAATCATATCTGTCTTTCTAGAGCACACTATTACCCGATGCTATAATTAGGGAAAAGGTATCATAATAGAAGGAATATTAGGAGGTAGGAATGTAATTGGCGGGCGTGATTAACGCGGAGATCGGGCTGAATAGAAAATGCGAGAAAGGTTCGTAATTTCTGGCGGTTCCATAGCGGTGCGGCGTGGCGCGGTACCAGGGCTGTATGAATGGCAAGCGCATATTAATTATAGATGGAATGGCAATGGCTCAGTCGTTAGTATTAAGAGGGTTCAATCTAAAATTGTTTGATATTAACAATTGCCAATGTTGTTGATATTATTTACTATATCTTTTTCACATACGAATTATATGATAATTATTGTAAGCAATTCCTCTCTTTAGACATATTCAGAGAAGATAAAATCTTATATAAAAAACACGTTAGAGAGGAACTTCTGGAAAACTCCGTTTGATTAGACAGGAAAAAAAAGTCATGTTTAAATTGTTAATTGTTATGACGATGGTAGCCGCTTTCCATCAGGTGGACTATCTGCTCGTTTGCCTACCTAACAATAAAAAAGTCAGTGGATACAGGTGGCTTAGGACTGTTCTTTAAGGCAATCTATGGGGGAGGATTATGTTGAGTAGTGGACAGTCAACGACTGAAATAAAATTATACATACCATGTATTTATTTATTTATTTATGTACACTTTATTGCACCATTTATAAAATAGTAAACATTTAACTGTAATAAGAAATGATACAAAAGGCGGCCTTATCGCTAAGCAATCTCTTCCAGACAACCTTTGGGTAGAGGACATTGAGAAAAGAAAGAAAAACAAAGGGTAGGTGGCGCACTATTATTTAATATAAAATTAATAAAAAGTAATTAAGTTTTTTGCTTGTTCGAACGTCAGCCCATCAGATTCACCATTTAAATAAAATTCACTTCAGTCTATTTTAATGTACATATTAAAAAAAATGACAGAATTTACATCGTGCCTCCGCTCAAACTGTTTATAATTACTTCTATTCATGCAATGGTTGCTCGGAAAAGATCGCTTTTAGCAATAAGGCTACCCGTTGTTTATCAAGTCTGATCATTTCTCGTAATTGTTTGTATCTATAAGTTTACTACTGTAATTTTTGGAGATAATAATAAAGAGTGTATATATATATATATATATATATATATATATATATATATATATATATATATAAATGTCTAGATTGAATGTCTGGTGGATAACCATCGCCTATAGTATCTTTCTTTTATAGATAAAAATGAAATTGTAGCACCGCTTGCATTATGGGTATACACCGGTAGAGCACCAGTGAGGCATGATAGGTGAGGATGAAAGCAAGTCAGTTGGCCCATTGTGACGATTTCAAAAATTAACCACTATAATTTTCAGGGAGAACCGTATAGAGGTCGACTTGATAGGAATTGTATTGTTAGACCCTATTAATCCCTTTTTCCCAGCCAATAGTCATTAGCAATATGGACATCAAAGAATCTATATAATATAGTATAATGCCTATAGTACCCATCATACATTGCCACCCTGTACGTGTCTTGCCCCCATACTCTATAATTTTCCTGCCTTATCTCTATTTAAAACGGACAAAATCCTGCATTAATTGGTAACCACATATCACATTCATATGCTTTCTTTATATAACTTTATAATTTAACATTGTTTGCCGACTGCTTTAACCATGCTGTGTGTACACCTGTCTGGGTCTCAATCTAGTTCAAACTATTATCTTTATATAAATGTTTGTAATGTTATTGATTGTAACCTGTTGTGTATACCTTTTAAATAAATAAAAAAAAAGCTGTTGTGTTTGCATGGCTGTGTTTCGGTTTGAAGGGTGGGATATGGCGTGAATTTACTGGGTACAGAGGAATAACACCTGAGTCCTCAGGAATGGCAACGCGTGGGGGGTATCATGGGCGAAACAATATACTCTGTTATGTTTATGGTACTACTCATGTCTATAGGCGACGGTTACCACTTTCCATCAGGTGGGCCGTCAGCTTGTTTGCCATTCTAAGTTGTATAAAAAAAATATATCCAAATATGTATACTAGCATAACATTCCCTTAAAGGAATAATATTGTTATTTATTTATTTACATGAATATAAAACAAACACAGTACAGTCCTCTTCTTTTTTGGCATTTGGATAAAACAATACACTCCATTTGTTGTGCAGGCCCGTAATACCTAGGGAATTATATTTTTGGTGCCACCCACAAATTCGAGACAGAGTTTTAATTTGTTGCGTTGGTTCCCCAGCTAATTACGGTTTGTTTGTTACAATCTTTGTGTTTAGAACATGTTCCGTATAATAAAAAACTGTTTTTGATATAAAAGCTTTGCCAACTTGCTATTCGGTACTCAAACAGTACTTTATTCATAAAAAAAAATTAAAACAAATGAAAATGGGAAAATTTAGAAATTATATTTGACTTATAAAGGAATAAATCAAATCAAATTTTGTTTAAAACATGATTTTTGCCCTCTATTTTAAACGCGTACAACTTTTGTACAAAGTCTCCCTCTGGTATACAGACCGACAGACAAAATTAGTAAAAATTTTTTTTTTTTTATACTTTCCAATGACAAACATGATCTAGTTACAATTGTGTTATATTAGTAAAATGGATTATACGAAATTTCTTATATTTCATAATATTTTTTTATGACTCTACTGTAAAATCGAAAAAAATTTAAATCTGTCGATAAAGCAACTATACGAAATTGAACAATTAATTTCTTTTCGAATCTGTATTCTCTATTTCTCTCTTACAAAATAATTAATCTTATACCTGGAACTTATTTTTATCACAAACATTCTCTTCAAATTGTTTTATTTATTATTGCCCTTGACCTTGACTTATTAAGATGAATAATACGCGAAATGTCCTCATAAAAAAGATTTTCGAATATTCAATTTTTTTATATTTGTTACGCGATATCTTTGCCAATAATAGGTAATTGTGAACTGTCTCGGAAATAAAAGATAAATCTTTTATACAAAACACTTCTGTTCCATTTTTAGAAAGTTCTATTTGCGCATCTATTTAAAAAGTTACGACCATATTTTTTTTATGCAACCGAGAATGACAAGCTGACGGTCCACCTGATGGAAAGTGGTAACCGTCGCCTATAGACATAAGAACTACTATGACTACTATACTAACAGAGTATACTATTTCACCCATGATACCCCCATGCCCATCTCAGGAATGTGTTATTCCTCTGTACCCTGTAAATTCATTGCCATATCCCACCCTTTAGACCGAAACACAGCCATGCAAACACAACTGCTTCACGGTTGAAATACGAATGGGACAGAGGTGCCCAAGCAAACGACTTTTGTACAAAGTCTCCGTGTGGTAGACATGTTTTTAGAATTTTGTATGTCTGTCTGTAAGATAGTGGCTTCGCAAAAATAAACTACTGCATTAATTTGGATACGGTTTACTCAGTTTTATTTCTAAAAGTCTTTATTTAAAATCTAATGTACGTTTTAGCTTGAATATTTTAATAATTGTTTTATTTTACTTGCGAAATATACGCATACAAAATCACGTTAATATTAAAGCCACAACTATATCTGTACATAACATTACGCCGCATGTTGTGTCTATCAACTTTTTCAAAGGTGAACATTATTATCCCTCAAAAACATTGAGTTCCCCCGGGATACGCAGCCGTACGTCAGTAATTCGCGAAGGTTCTACGGATATGAAAATACTAGACTCGAGAATGTTCTACGATATGAAATATGTAGTTATAAACACGCGTCAGCTAGTAGAACACATCGCGACAGAAGTGGGCCACATTTATGAGCTTTGTTTCCAACTTTATGGGTGTTTCCGTGTATTATATGGAAAAATATTTGAGAAAATACTTCCTGATTTATAGAACGCTGGTTTCACAACCAGTCGCGTGATAATCTAATACAAAAGACTGTTAAATTATTTAATTCAATTTACTCGTTCTCTTAACTCATCTGTCAAATAAACAAAGACCATTTTTTTTATACAACTTAGAATGGCAAACAAGCTGACGGCCCACCTGATGGAAATTGGTAACCGTCGCCTATAGACATGAGCAGTACCATGAAAATTACAGAGTATACTGTTTCGCCCATGATATCCCCCATGCGTTGCCATTCCTGAGGACTCTGGTGTTATTCCTCTGTACTCAATTCACTGAATTCTCTGAATTCACGCCATATCCCACCTTTCAAACCGAAACACAGCCATGCAAACACAACTGCTTCACGGTTAAAACACGAATGGGACAGAGGTACCCAAGAAATCGAGTTTTATTAGACCTATATGTGACTACATACTTCATTCACATATAAAGGAAGTATTAACCTTCAGTCCATTAATTATGATAAAATATATTCCCACATTTAAATATAGAATTTTGAAATACATATATAAAAAAATGCATTGAAATTATTTTAGCCACTTTTTGAGCCAACAAACTAATAATTATAAATATTTAAAAGCCCGTTTATTGCTTTTAATAATAAATAATGATTTCAAAAGAGAATAAAATTTATAATATATTTGAATATCTTTTTATATTTAACTTATTTATTAATTTCTACCTATTAGTGTCTACATTCGTTGTTTTATCGTTTCAGCCTACCCGAATGGGAGACAGGCGTGACAAATGTGTATGTATATATGTGTAGTATCTACATGAATTATGTTCATACTCGTACAACACTCGTGCACTTTATCCGTCCGCTAACTACATCCTTTGTTAATGTATTGGGTTGGCTGCAATAGATCTTTTTCAGTGATAAATTCACTTTTACTCATAACATTTATAACTGTCTTAACTTTGCAATTTACAAATGTAATAAGAAATACCAATATATGTATATATATGTATATATATGTATATATATATATATATATATATATATATATATATATATATATATATATATATATATATATATATATATATATATATATATATATATAAATATTTATAAATAAATTAATAAAATTAATATATATAAATAAATTAAATCTTATCAATTATAAAAGATTTTATCAAAATTTGTTTATCAAAGAGGCAGATTTTGTACAAAAGTGGTTTGCTTGGGCACCTCTGTCCCATTCTATAAAACAACGTACTAATATATCTCCAAAATAGAATATGTTAGTTAACTATACACTACACACACATACACACAATCTAGTAACTATTGTTATAATATACTATAGTGTAGTTTTTTATTTTTATTTCCTTCTAAATTTTATAATTACTCTAGCCACGACAAATTTATATCGCTAAGTCAATGAAAACCTGTTATTGGCTTTTTATATGGATAAGTTATTATTGTTTTAAGCTATAAATTGTAAGCTGTTGGTTTTCCAATGAATAAATAAATATTCCAAGTTAAAAAAAGTTCCTTAGTTAGGTCTTCACTTCGTCATCTTCTTTACAATACAAATTTGCAGAAAAAACTTTTATTAATTAATGCGATTATACTCGTATAGTACTTTATTGTTTTTTTTCTAAAAGCATACACCTCGTGTTACAGGTAGAGCTCTGTTCTATAAATAAGTAAATTTGTTCCCAATCGATTGTCTTTGTTTCGCTTCAATTTATATTATGGCATGAATCCATTCGCGGCTGGCTTCTATTCACCGAGCTGTATAACATCGAATAGAATGCCTAATGATTCCTTCTTTGTCTCCAGCCTTTACTGTATTAATTTATGGCTGTAAGGAAATAGGCGTCTACTTGAATTTTAAACGTTGCTTTCAAAGGTAAATAGGTGTAACAAACCATTAGACTATGATAAACCTTCGAGATATACTTCCAAGAACTTCATTGTGGTAGAAAGTGGAAAATTTCTCCTTATACATTTCTCTGTTTAGTAATTGGTAAATATCTTCTTATATTCGTATATATAGAACTTAAAAAAAGAATTGCGTTGAACATTTTAAATTGCAATTTAGAATGGCAAACAAGTTGACGGCTCACTTGATGGAAAATGGTTACTATCTCGTATAGACATGAACAGTATCGTAGACGTAACAGAGTATACTCTATCGTCTGGAGGGAGGGATTGTTAGTAAAGGAGTCTAACAATCCTATTGCTAGCAATATAGGGTATTTTGCTAGCAATATAGGGGTATATTGCTAGCAATATAGGGGTATATTGCTAGCAATATAGGGTATATTGCTAACAATGGAACTGTTAGACTACATTCATCAGGTCGACCTTCACACCGTTCCCCCCGGAAACCATTGTGATTCATTCTTGTCGATTTGTCACGGTGGGCTAACTGATCTGCTTTGACCCTCACCTATGATGATAGGCGAGGATCAAAGTAGGACACCAGTGATAGATGTATCACTGGTGCCCTGCCAGTGTATACCGATAGAGTAAGCGGGGTAATTATTTCATTTTCACCTATAAAAGAAGAAAAAACTATCGTCTGTGACACCCTTCATATGTTGCTTATCCTGAGAACTAAGGTATTATGCCTTTATACCCTGGAATCTCACTGCCAAATCTCTAACCCTTCAAACTGAAACACAGCCATGCAAACATAAATGCTTTAAGGTAGAAACACGAATGTGACAGAGGTACCTAAGCAAACGACTTTTGTATAAGGTCTCCCTCTGGTATAAATTGATGTATATTAGATACATTGGCATACCTTTTATGATATTAATAGTTCAATGCGCTGCCACGATTCAATTTGTAAAATGATTTATTAAATTGTCCGTTACTTTGTAAACCGTTTACAATTGGAGACTATTTATAGCCAACCTATATTCCTTATTGTTGTGAAGGTATCGCTACTCAATAAATATGTGTTATAAATGTATATTAATATATTACGTATTAGGATCGTTCCTTATGGCAGTCTATGGGGGAGGCCTATGTCCAGCAGTGGACGGATAATGGCTGAAATACTGATGAATGATGATTTCTTATTTTCATAATAATCCTTCCTTAATTAATCAACGTTAAAAAAGTTAACAAGTCATGATTAATTGTATGGTACTGCTCATGTCTATAGGCGACGGTTACCATTTTCCATCAGGTGGGCCGTCAGCTTGTTTGCCATTTTAAGTTGTATAAAAAAAAATTAACACTGCCATTGAACCGAATCAAATGTATTGTTATTGATTGTTTTTTTAACATAGTATTATAATTTTATTATTATGAATGAATGAATGAATGAATGAGTATAATTTCTATGCATTATACAATATAGGAAATAAGCAAGGCAGTTTACAAACACAACGATACAATTGTTTATTAGTTGAATAAATAGTTGGTGTAATGTTAAGTCGCTCATATGTATGTATGAAATGTGATGTATCTTGTACCCAATAATAATTTTGCACGCTTTAGACTATAAGGCGAACATTTGTACTTCACAATGGATCAATATCTGTAAAAAAAACAATGTTCTGGCAAATAAACAAATCTAATCTCATCTAATCTAATCCTTTGTGTTAATACTAACCATTGTTTGTAGATGGAACATTCTTTTGCTTTTGCCGTGTTCCGGCATAAAATAGGCCACCGTTTCCTTTCCCGTGGGTGTCGTAAGAGACGACTAAAAGGAACTTATGTTCGATGGATGGACATCAGCGTTCCTCTTAAAACATAAACAAAGGCCTAACTGCGGTCGCCAGGGGGGAAAGGGATTGTTCGTAATGGAGACTAAGAATCCCATTGCTAGCAATATACCCAACCAGGTAGACCTCCTCGTGGTTCCCCCTGGAAACTATCATGGTTAATTCCTGATGAATTCATCATGATTGGCTAACTGACCTGTTTTCATTCTCATCGATCACCTTTCACTGGTGCCTCGTCAGCGTATCCCGTTAGCGCAGGAGGGGTTACTATTCCATTTTCATCCAATAAAAAAAAAATTGCGGTCGCCAGCCCGCCTGCCAAACGTGGCAACTACTGCCAAAACTCCCCTTTATGGGGGTCTCTAATAAAAATCAGGTATGTTGGTACTACTTATCTGGAACCGCATCACGTTAAGTTCTGATCGTGTATTTAAAATAGGTTCGTTTTCTTTTCTATTGCTTTTGATAAGATCACATTGAAATAGGAAACGAGTTGCCATGCTCCATTACTATACCAGAGAAAAAGCGTTTAGCCAAACAGTTATACCTCCTTAGATGCGTTGCAATATTTCAAAGAGAAATAGCTGTGTAATTTGCTAGATCGTGGAGTTTACCCAGATGCAAAGGAAATCCACTTTGAAAATCCACTGCAAGATAAATAAATTGAATCTGTCTGAGTTTAAGACCTGAATATCTCGGACATCTTCGTATAAACTTTATATAAGTGAAGCAGAAATTATTATATTTAATATTGTGTTTCAAACATTGCTATATTCACTATGTACATATATTTATGCTTCTAAGTTCTATTTTAAAATTTCTCTAGGTATTAGCAATATTCCAATTAAATTTGTTACCAATTGCCTATATTTGTTTATTTATTCACAGGAAAAGCAGGGCTACACTAGAGCAAATAGATGTGTTTGCATGGCTGTGTTTCGGTTTGAAGGGTGGCATATGGCGTGAATTTACTGGGTACAGAGGAATAATATCTGAGTCCTCAGGAATGGCAACGCATGGGGAGTATCATGGGCGAAACAGTATACTCTGTTATGTCCATAGTACTGCTCATGTCTATAGGCGACGGTTACCACTTTCCATCAGGTGGGCCGTCAGCTTGTTTGCCATTCTAAGTTGTATAAAAATAAAAATAAAAAAATACAGTTTAGGATGACAGACCAAGCCACTAATATGTTTTCACAAGTAGCAACAATATAGATGAAAGACACTGCCCAAAAGCAACAAAAATAGGAATTAACAAAAAAAAAAAATAATACAAATAAACAGAAGGAATGAAAACAAAAAAAAATAATGATGACTAAAATATAATACAAAGTAAAAATTTTATGTAAATATTTGATTAAAATATAGCCTTCTTATCCATACAATAGGTATTCAAACTGACTATGAATCAAATTGCCTACTCAGTTATAATGCTTGTAACAGACCGTTGTTGACAACAACTAACTCGTGCACACACGTGTCACAGGGCAATCGTTCGGCGCATGCGCGCCGGCATTAATTCAATCAAATGCTAACAGATGGCGCTAGTGGTTACAATTATAACATTTTACGAGGTGCGAGGTGCTTATCGCGCGTGCGCGTCGCTTACAATGCTGTTAGCATAATGCTGTATCTGTATTGTATATGCTTATATCTACCCTTGTAACTTGTCATGACATATAGTCTATATTAATTCTGTCAAATATTTTATTTTAAAGTTGTGTTGTGTATCTAATAAATAAATAAATAACATTTTGCTGTTCTTAGGCACCTTTTTCTGTGATCATGACAAAAGAACTCGATAAAAAGAACAAAGACAAAATATTTTGTAGACACAGTAAATTGCAAATATTTAAACTGTAAGTCTAAAAGTAGATTTTGCTTCGCTTAAGATTTACATTACAAGAAAGCAGCTGTTTCATTCATTAATAAAATTATGTTGAACTAACATAGAAGTGTTTGCCAACCCGCCTACTATGCGTGGCAACTCCCCCCTTATGGGAGAGGCCTATATTCAGCAATGGACAGTTAAGGGCTAATGATAATGATAAACATGAATATGAACCCATAAACCCCATGAACGAAGATGGTTATGAAAAAAATATTTTGAATTGTGGTTATATGTTGTATTTTTTTTTTATACAACTAAGAATAGCAAACAAGCTGACGGCCCACCTGATGGAAAGTGGTAACCGTCGCCTATAGACATAAACAGTACCATGAATATAACAGAATATACTGTTTCTCCCATGATACCCCCCCATACGTTGCCATTCCTGAGGACTCAGTTTTTCAAGTCATAGGTTCTTTATTCAAGAGTCCGAAAGTTCAACTCCTGCCCTCACCATTATTTGGGACGTATAGTTACATTAAGTGAGGTTAAGGCCAATTGCAGTTTTTGAAATGTTTGAAATAAAAAAAACATATCTAACCTGGAATTGTAGGAAACCCTTGTAAATGAAGTATTACTTATACTTGATTTTGATGTTTATTCTTCAATTCACTATGTATATATAATAGATAAATGAAAAATACACTGAACAAATGCTTTTCCAACATAGAAATTTTACACTTCAATGAATTTTTTAATATAATGCTCGAATTCAGCCAGACGAGGTTAAGAGTTTGAGTATTTTAAAAGTAGTTTCTCGATGAAGTGAAAAATGGTTAATAAATAATAACGTACAACAATGGAAAAGCAGTGTGATCTATTGATTTCTGATGACGCACGTAAAGGAGGAGATTTTAAAATTGTCTGTATTAATTTTTTATGACTATGTCACGCCATTTTGTTATCGCCTTTACAAGTATATTAATAAGAGAGTCAGAAATAGGTCCATCTTTGCTCACAACATTTATAAATACATTATTTTATATGTAACATATGCAATAAAGAATATATATTAATTTTAATAATTCTTTTTTTTATGTAACTTAGAATAGCAAACAAACTCACGGCCCACCTGATGGAAAGTGGTATGTTTTTGCAAATAGGGTACATTTGCTCTCATATTGATTCTATTAACTAAGTCGGAAACTGCGATTTTTCTTTGAGGAACTATAAAACTTTTATAACCAAGCTAAATCAAATTGCATATATACTATTCCTTACTCCAAATTAAAATATTTTCAATATAATTTGTCATATATTATCGCATTCTAAGTTGAAATATTTATTTTATTATACATAAAATATATCTATGAAATATTATATCGCTAAAATATGAATATGACAGAACCTGAACTGAGGATATTCGCAATAGAACCAAAATCACCGACAAAGCTCGAAGAACCAATAATTGATGGGGACGAAAGGTTCTTGAGTGGCTACCCCTTACGGACAAATACAGTGAAGAATAACCTCCACTGGATGGAGTTCAAATGCATTGCAGGGAGTCAATGGATCCAGGTGGCTCAGAACCGTTCCTTATGGCAGTCTATGGGAAGACCTATGTGCAGCAGTGAACGGGTAATGACTGGATTATGATGATGATGAAAATAAATAATAAAATAACTAGTAATAAAAAAAAAAATATTGTCACTATTAAAGTGACTGTACCCTACAAGAGTGGCATGCTGTATAAATATATTTGTTACTGCCCGTAAATGCTTATAGCACGCATGTCGAGTTCCACATTCCTGCAGTTCCAACTGGCGATATCTCTGGAACACAGCCGCGTACAAACCAGTTCGTCCACGTTACTGCACAACTTGGGTTTCATTCATTAAGCTTAAAGCTCTCATTACTGTATTGGAATATTGCCAAACGGCCGAGAAAACTTCCCCAATAATTGTAGCTTTACACTGAGACCGCGCAGTACGCTCCGCACATAAAACTCTTCTTCGTGAACCGGTGCTGTTTATTGCTTCATTTCAGTTATTTGGGTTGATAACTAATTTTAGAACTATATTTTCGATTTGCATGATCCCAATGTGTAGTGGAAGACCTAATACCTAATGATTTGGTTAAATTATTATAACATAATCAAAACTATTATTTGTTACATATATTTATTGTAGAAATTCAGTAATATTTCTTCATACGCAAATAAACGGGTCATCATAACTCGATTCTATTAGATTACCCTTTATTATCTCAAATATATTGGTATATAAAATTAAATAAATGCTGTAACAAATGGATATTTTATGATTTTTTCAGTATCTACTACAATAACCCATTAACATCCTATGGTAGGGCATAAGTTCTTATTTTTTTTTTTGAGGTCATCAACCTTCATTTCATTTCTTATTCATTTCATTTTTCATCATTGAAATACTGGCTAAGTTATCTCTTGTGTTAGTATATAGGAAATAGAAATTCTTGGTACTTTATTCCTTTAGTTGCCTTTTCTATTTTTTTCATTACCATCTTGGTTAACAAAAGAAATTCATACTTTATGTTCTTACTCCGTCATCATAACTTTTTCCTATACACTTCCATCAATAGGCAGCTATGTACATTCTTTCGACTCATTTAATTCTTTGCTCAACTGTATTAGTAAATTAATTTGCACTTTATTCTTTTAAGTTAGCGCCACATTTAGCACATCTTCGGTCATCGAACTTATCGCTAGCCGTAGTCTAAATCTACCTTATTCTGAGCTCTAACCATAGTACTGCTTGCTTTATTTTAGTCTCCTTAATTTAATTTTTGATTGCCATGTTTTATTATTTTCCATTTACTATCTTTACAGTGATACTGTAAAACGAAACTGCAGTCAAATTGTTCAATTAAATTTTAGCAAGCGTTAATTAAGACTTTTTGTTGGACGCTTTTCGACTGCCTAAATGAAGGACAGAAACGCGACGGTCATTCATTAGGAAATTAAAACATCCCATCTTGTGGAGCATGCTCATTCAGCAGCATGTTTAATACAAGGCGTAATTAAAAGAATATAGACGGTTTAGTGCTCGCTCTTTTTTTTTAACAAATTACAAATAGAAAAGTCACGTTTTTAATTCATTTAAATATAGAGGTCGCTGACCGATCAAAAAGGAGATTGTGTATTTGACGTGTATAGTTTTGGATGTATGTGTATTTTCTGGCATTATAATTATTATTATTACTTTATAATATTAAAGTGACAGTTTTTAAATTTTGTTGAATCTTATGTCGATTAGTAGTTTTATGTAATTAAAATTTACTAGTAAATTTGTGTTTCTTTTTTATAATTGAATTTCATTATATCTATTTTATGGTTTTTTTTTACATATATTTTTTGTCTTCTGTCATTTATATGTAAGAGAAATATTCACGTAAATATTTTACAGTAGGCTTAAAAGACAAATAACTTTATTTTATGCTTTATTTAAAACACTTTATTTCACTATTGTACCTTTTTTTCTAATAATCCTTGCGCCTCTAATTTGGAAAACTGTACCAATTCAACAATCGTTCTTCATTTCTTAGGAACATAACGAAAAAAAATGTAAGTCGCAAAGAGTGTTTAGAAAAATGTCCACCGTGTAAGCAGTGTACGTTGACCACGCAGTCATTACAGGGGAAACTTATACAGTTATGGCTAGACCGCCCGCAATGAATACATTGCTCGCCCACTTCGCTCATTAGTTCCATATCCACTGAACATAAGCCGTTTAGTTTCTATAGTCACCACATGGTGTTAATTAACTATAAGTGGTTGATGAGAAATAGCATTTTGATAAACTGTCCCCATAGACAAGTGGCTAGCGAATCTATCTACGTTTTTGTCTGCGTGCATGAGAAAGAAGAAGACGGCGGATGCTGCTATCTCCTTCTATTTCCAGAATCGAGTAACTCGCAGTTTTATACTTTATCTTTTAGGACCGATTGCATATTTAAATATACATAATATATACTATTACCAGAGGGAGACTTTGTACAAAAGTCGTTTGCTTAGGTACCTCTGTCCCATTCGTGTTTCAACCGTGAAGCAGGTGTGTTTGTATGACTGTGTTTCGGTTTGAAGGGTGAGATATGGTAGAGTTCTAGGAATAGCAACGCATGCCCAATATAATACATACCCAACCCATAATACTCCCCGTATTATGGGCGAAACAATATACTCTGTTATGTTCATGTCTATAGGCGTCGGCTATCACTTCCCATCAGATGGGCCATCAGATTGTGAGCCATTCGAAGTTGCATAAAAAAGAAATATATTAAGATTTTTGTTTTGCTTTATAAGGAATTTTCAAAAGGTAGTTCGGATGTCACCCCTATTCTCCATAAAATATTTCGTTAATTGATGAATTGGTGAATGTGTTACAAAGAAGAAATAGACTTCTGTCTAGATATTTTAAGTTTTTAACTATATTTTTGTTTGAGAGAAACATTGTTAACTAGGAGAGAATGCTTTTAGCATTAAGTCCGCCATGTGCACATATTTGTACTAATGAATAAATAAATAAAATAAATATTAAAGAATTGTCCTAAAACATAAAATATCCATTCATTCATAATGCTTGATTACTATTATTCTCTTTTGAAGGTAAGTAAACTGAATTGTGACCATTTTATGTGATTATGGCACACTCACAAAAAATTATGTCGCCTCTTTTATGTACTTTTTTTTGTTTTTGTTTTTTAGTGTATGTATTCTTTTTTTTAAGTATGTACCAATATCTGATGTATGTTGTGAGTGATGCAAATAAATTATTTCTCCATCTAACTATCTACATATTAAATTCGCAAACATCACAGGTTTGTGGCGTCTGTAACAAATATTGTAAATATTCATCTCGTAGCCACTTGTCAACATCATTACTTTCTTTTCCATCAAGTAGGTTAATTAAATTGTACATAGATATTTCAACTCTTTCTTTCCTTCGGACTGGTGGTACAGACATGACAGCGACGTTTACTTTTCTTACATTCATTTCTGCTGTCATTCTCTCCATCTCGATCGCTCGTCTCTTACACTTCTAATTTCTGTTTTTATATATTATTTTCTATATATTCCTTTGTATATAATATTTACCGCCTGTACATAATATACGTGAATAATCGAAGTTAGTTGTTGAACTTATTTCCTCCAAACAACTACAGGTTTATCGTGAGTTATAAACAATATAAAAAGGTCAAATTAATCTTCTCAAGTGAAAATGTTGCGAGTTGCTTATAAAGAGAAAAAATATGTGAAGACCTCTTTGATTCGATACTCTTTACGATTCAGGTAAACTGCTCAGCCGATTTGAACTTATTGATTGCTAAATATTTTGGGATACAAGTATATCATCCGATTTTAAAAATATTTACAAAGATCAAAATATAAAGTAACGTCTGAAGGCTAGATATTTTTATTTTGAAATACGTGTTCGGCGGTGCAATAAACGAGTAAAATCATTTTAATTTTCCATTCATATTTGACGGTTTCTATTGAGTCGATTCTTGTGTTATTTGCCTTGCTGGCTGCAGGATTAGCTATTCAAAGAAAGTCGAAGTTCAGTCTCGGAGGCATTGAGCCCGTCTCTTGCTTTGATTAGTTTTTACAACCTCAGCATTGATTTAAAAATGGAATTCTAAAATATTAATTTAAAAAATATTTTATATATTTTAATATTTAATTAATTGACATACTAAGCTGTATAAAAAAAAAAAAGTTAAAAACTTAAAATATCTAGATAGAAGTCTATTTCTTCTTTGTAACACATTCATCAATCCATCAATTTTTTTAAATTAATATTTTGTCATGGATGATATTCTTGTAAGTACAAACACTTTTAGGTGTATATCAATTAAATGGGATTGCTTCTATTTGTAAAAGTGTTCAACAGTCTTTACTCAGGGTGAAAGGGATTGTTAGTAATGGAGACTGAGAATCCCATTGCTAGCAATATACCCAACCAGGTCGACCTCCTTGCGGTTCCCCCTGGAAACTATCATGGTTAATTCCTGACGAATTTATCATGATGGGCTAACTGGCCTGTTTTCATTCTCATCTATCACCTTTCACTGGTGCTCCGCCAGCGTATCCCGTTAGCGCAGGCGGGGTTACCATATCATTTTCATCTATCAAAAAAAACAGTCTTTACTCAAAGGTAGGGTAAATCGCTTATGTATTATTAAGTCATTATTATGCATAAATGACGCGGTTCCAGCTAACTTCAAGATAAGGAGATTGTCGATTCGGTGGTGTTTTTTTATACGTGTGTTACCTCATTATTTCATCAGTTATAAACTGAGATGAAAAATTCTTTTTTTTTTAACTTATCAAAATCGATTCAGGACTTTAATTTTAAATTAAGTAAAAGGTTTTGCCACAAAAAAAAAGATGTCAATAGTTTTTTTTTTTTTAACACTATTTTGAATTGTTACTATGTTTACTTATTTAAACAAGATTATATTTGGACTCTGTTCCACGTTTTTCTGTCACAAATAAGGTCAAAACGTTATTAAAGAAATTCAAGCAACGGTGAATATATAAAATGTTTATTCATATAATATTTTTTAAATCAGCGATGTGTTTTTGTCAATGTCAGATTGTAGCAATAAGCAGTTACTTATAAAATTTTCCTTAAAAATATTCTTAATATTTTTTTTTTATACAACTTAGAATGGCAAACAAGCAGACGGCCCACCTGATCGAAAGTGGTAACCGTCGCCTACAGACATGAGCAGTACCATGGACATAACAGAGTAAACTGTTTCGCCCATGATACCCCCCATACGTTGCCACTCCTGAGGACTCAGGTGTTATTCCTCTGTACCCAGTAAATTCACGCCATATCCCACCCTTCAAACTGAAACACAGCCATGCAAACACAACTGCTTCACGGTAGAAACACGAATGGGACAGAGGTACCCAAGCAATCGACTTTTGTACAAAGTCTCCCTCTGGTAAAATGACAATATGATTTCTTTTCTCAATATAAATATTATACATAAAATGTATAATATCTTCAGTAACTCTGAACTAATTTTAATGAAAGTATTTCTTCATCGTCATCATCATGGCAGCCTTTTTTTTTTTTTTTTTTTTTTTTTTTTACAACACAGGGGGCAAACGAGCATGCGGCTCACCTGATGGTAAGTGACTACCGCCGCCCATGATCACCCACAACACCAGCGGCATTGCAGGTGTGCTGCCGGCCTTTTAAAAAGGAATATACTCTTTTCTTGAAGGTTATGTTGTCGTATCGGTTCGGAAATACTGCTGCTGGAAGTTGATTCCAAAGAATGGTTGTGCGTGGAAGAAAGTGCCTTGAAAAACGCACGGTGGAAGACCGCCACTCGTCCAGATGATTGGGATGAAACTTTAGTTTGTGGCGGGTTGTACGGTGGTGAAAATCAGCAGCAGGTATCAATCCGAACAATTCCTCAGAACACTCCCCATGATAAATTCGGTAGAAGATGCACAGAGATGCAACATCTCTGCGCAGTTTCAGTGGGTCGAGTCGGACAGTAAGGCGTTGACTATCGATAATTCGAGCCGCCCGACTTTGAATGCGGTCTAACGGAAGGAGTTGGTACTGTGGCGCTCCTGCCCACAGGTGAGAACAGTATTCCATATGCGGCCTGACTTGGGCTTTATATAATTTCAGGCGGTGTTCTGGCATGAAATATCGTCTCACCCTATTGAGTACTCCTAACTTTTTGGAAGCTATCTTAGCCTTCTCCTCCAGATGACCGCAAAACTGGACGTCGCAAGATATATCAACGCCCAGAATTCCTAGACTCGACTTTTTATCAAGGGAAGTGCCCTGAAAGTGAGGAGATACGACAAACGGTGTCTTTTTTGCGGTAAACGCGCAGACTATTGGACAAGATTTTGTTCACCCCATCGACTTGATGGAGTGAAGTTTCGATTTCAGACACAAGTCTATTCCGGCACTCATCGGTATGTGCCCGCGAGATCTTTGCATGACCGGTATATAATGTATCTCCTGTACTGTCGTCTGCATAGCAATGAATATTACTTATCTGTAACATATCATTGATATGCAGAAGAAACAGAGTCGGAGATAGTACACAGCCTTGCGGGACACCAGCATTCAAAGGTTTTAAATCAGAGCATGCTCCGTCGACTACGACCTTAATGCTACGTTCCTTGAGAAAACTGGCGACCCAAATGCACAGTCTCGCATGAAGGTAGCTTTGAAAGCAGCGCTCTATGCCACACCCGATCAAAGGCCTTCGCGATATCCAGACTAACTGCTAAGGCCTCTCCCTTACTCTCGATTGCCACTGCCCATCGGTGTGTTAAGTAAGCTAAAAGATCACCAGCCGAACGTCCCTGTCGAAAGCCGTACTGGCGATCACAGATCAGCTGGTGCTCTTCTAGGGACCGGAGCAGTTGACGGTTAATGATGGATTCCATAACCTTCGAGAATAAGGAAGTGATAGCTATGGGCCTATAGTTAGCTGGATCTGAGCGATCTCCCTTTTTAGGGATCGGATGCACCAGAGCAGTCTTCCAAAACTTTGGGACTATGCCCGATGAGTAGCTAAGCCGAAAAAGACGCGTAAGAACCGGAGCCAACTCTGGTGCGCACGTCCTAAGCACAATTGGAGGAATACCATCGGGCCCACTCGACTTATGGATTTCGAGGGAGAAAAGTTCTACGCAATATAAATTTAATGTCAGGCATAGAGCTCCTACAACACGTGAATTTCATCCCGTCATCCAATGTCGAGTTTGACGCAAAGATTTTTCCTTAGCGTTCTGGGCCAACGAGTCATCCTATGGAAAAGATCTTACAGATATATATATAACCATCGAGTCCCAGAGGGCAAACTAGCCAATCTCTTGCCAATTCTACTAATATGCTCTGACTTCGAAACTCTTTTGAAAGACCTAGAGGCAGAGTTATACTTCTTTTTGAGAGCACTGGTGTTAGGATCTCGCGACGCCACACCTTTAGCCCAGGTTAGGAAGCACTCCTGTTTCAGACGAGATGCTGTTCTACAAGAGGCTCCATACCAGGGCTGGGATTTCCCGCCGACGGCACCACAGAGTTAGGAATAAATAATTCCATTCCCTGAAGCACCACATCAGCAATGGAATCGGCAATGGCGTCAGGATCATCCAGTGTGAAGCAGATTAAGATGCGAAAAAAATCCGCATCTCATCCCAGTCCGCTGACCTGTAGTGCCAGATCTACCCGTGGAACGTGGTGGAATCGAACTCATAAGAGGCACCTCGCTCCGCATGTGATCCGACGATAAGCGGAGCTTCGACGGAAATCACATAGTTGTCTGGGTGGGTGGTCAGCAGAAGGTCCAACAGTGAAGGTGAATGGTCCAACACATCAGGTATTCGCGTAGGCGAGGAAACAAGCTGCGTCACTTTAACTAACTTTAACTGTCCACTGCTGGACATAAGTTTCCCCCTTGGGGAGTTTTGCCAGTAGTTGCCATGCTTGGTAGGCAGATTGGTAACCGCAGTTAGGCTTTAGAGACGTTTTAAAAGGGACACTGCTGCCCATCCCTTGCCTTCCCTTAGTCGCCTCTTACGACACCCACGGGAAAGAAAAGGCTGGCCTATTCTATACAGGGATCACACGGCCAGTATTTCTTGCCGTATTGTTTTTATTCTAATTTAGACATTTTTTTTTGTAAATCAAAATATTAATTGAATAAATAACTATTTATTTAAAAATCGAGAAAGGAATGTTGCGTTGGTTTTGTCATTTGGAGAGGATGGATGAAAGAAGAATTCCGAAAGAGATTTATCGAGCAAGAATGAATGGAGATGTCGGTAGGGGCCGCCCTAGACGGACGTATGTTGACCAAATAGGCGACATACTGATGAAGGGCCAAATTAAAAGTACCCGTAACCGGCGAGCGTGTATGAAAAGATTGATGAATGTGGAAGAAGCGAAAGAGGTTTTTTGAATCGAAGCATTTGGCATTCCATTGTTTCTGCCTACCCTAATGGGAGACAGGCGTGACAGATATGTATGTATGTATACAAATAACTATTTTAACGATACTATCATTATGATACTATCTGTATTTGGTGCAGTAAATTTAACTAGTTATTCGTATGTTTAACTATACAACATATTATTTTCGAAGTCATCCATCTTTTTCGTCTCTTCCTCCCCGCGACCATCAGCTTTCATTGTACAGAAGTTTCTTCATCATAACACGAAACATAGTCGAAGATTATATTGCATTACTCAGCAATTTCTGTTGTCAATACAAGTTGCAAATTTCCACTTTTTTATGCAACTTACAATGGCAAACAATGGTAATTATAAATTCTCTGTAAACTGGATAGTCTTATAAATGCGGAAACTAAACATATCCTATGTCCACAAGGATATTTACAAGAGTTTGATTACGATGCCACAGAAACGATATTACATAACATTTATTGATTATTTATTATTGATATTTATTGATATTCGTATATAGTAGTGTTCGTATTATACTTTTGTATATTTAATTGTATGTATTTATTTATGTAACATTGAAAGTACTAATATAATGTTCTGTTTAATGCGCATGTCTTTACGAAGCACTTAATATTTTTTTTTATACAACTTAGAATGATAAACAAGCTGACGATCCACCTGATGGAAAGTGGTAACCGTCGCCTATAGACATGAGCAGTACCATGGACATAACAGAGTATACTGTTTCGCCCATGATATCCCCCATGCGTTGCCATTCCTGAGGACTCAGGTGTTTTTCCTGTATACCCTGTAAATTCCCGCCATATCCCACCCTTTAAACCAGAACACAGCCATGCAAATACAGCTGCTTCACGGTTGAAACACGAATGGGACAGAGGTACCCAAGCAATCGACTTTTGTACAAAGTCTCCCTCTAGTAATCTCTTATAGATTGCCGCGATATAGATTCGCCTAGTGTGGGGTCTAATGTATTCGTGTTGTAAATTTCTTGTATTTAATAAATAAATAAATAAATAAATAAACTATTAAACTGGCAACAGTACGCCTGTTCGTTATGTCCTTGGATAAAAAAATATTCACCCACTTTTAAAGTCACTCATAATTTATTGAGAAATTTGTTTAGCTTCTCAGTTAGAATTCTGCCTTAAAAGTATACTAATAGAGTTTTAGTTTGTGTTATTGAATGTGAATTTACTGGGTACAGAGGAATAACACCTAAGTTCTCAGGAATGCCAACACATAGGGGGTATTATGGGCGAAACAGTATACTCTGTTATTTCCATGGTACTGCTCAGGTCTATAGGCGACGGTTACCACTTTCCATCAGGTGGGCCGTCAGCTTGTTTGCCATTCTAAGTTGTATAAAAAAAAATCTGGAGATGTTATAAAATCGCTGAATTCTCGTCATTACAAAAGAATTATAATTATTATTATGTAGTGTTAGACTAGCATTTGAAATCCTTTTTCCCATAACCAAGTCAGGAGGTAAGTAAAAATTATTGTTAACTGAACTAGCTCAGTAAATAAAATGAATAAATTCTGCTCTGAACTATTTCTAGTTACCTCGAACGTGGACGAGAAGGTAAAGAGACGATTCAAAATAAACATAATAAAGAGAGACAAACAAATAAAATGGTTTCAAGCGAATGTTCCTTTCAAATTGCGTAATTTATTTTGTTAGGGCTTATCTAGTACGATCAAATGCGGTTTACGAGCGCACAACCGAAATAATAATGTGCTTGTAGCTACCTTAAGATACTGTTTATCGTGCAACGAATAAATCATTCCAGTATATGGGGTAAATAGTAAAGATACAATAATGTTTAAAAAAAATCTATTTATTTTTATTTATTTATTTATTTAACACTTTATTGCACCAACATTACCGGATTTGTTGAACAATTTTTGATGAGTATAGTGTAGCACAAAAGGCGGTCTTATTGCTATGCAATCTCTTACAGACAACCTTTGGGTAGAAAGAATTAAATAATAAATAGATAGGTGGCGCGTTAAAAAAATAGATCTGTAAAAATAATAAATATCTGTGAAAGCATAACATATATATATATATATATATAAATATTATACAATACTAACATACATATATAACACACATAAATCTGGTAGGAAATAAGGAGGACTAAGTGATTATAAGGATAGGATAGTGGGATTTACCAAAACTAGTGGTCGCCCAGTGGACAAACTACGACGTAACATATATTACAATAAATAAATTTATTATGGTTATGTGTTGACATTCAGTAAGACTATAGACAAGTAATATTAAAGACAAATGTATTCTCAATTTGACCACAGACTTTAACAATTAACAACAGAGTATAATATGCATGTGTGTGTCAAATACATGATAGTGTGTGTATTTTTTTTTATTTAACGTGTTTTTATGCATAATTAAAAAAAAAATATAATAATTAACACAGAATTATATAAACTATAAGTGTGCCAAATTTTATACTCCTCCATCCACGCAATTTTCGTTAAAAATAAAAACAAAAAAAAAATTCATAAAAGTACAAAATTTTTGCTTCACGTATTAATATATAGAATATGTTGACGTTGATATTAATTAAGTTTTACCTATACAATTTCTTTTCTCTATTTTCCTTATTTATTATTTTAACAAGCGAAAACAAACCAATGTTCACGTCCCTAAGGTAAATAAGTTATTACAATATTAATATAATACTTATTATTGTTTCAAAATTTCCCACCGCCCTGTCTAAATTTGACAATCAGTTTACATAAAGTAGCCCCGACGCTTTATACGCTCCAATAAATTTGAACATACAGTGGGAATACATAGTTGGACCAGTTGGACTCTTATTGGTTAATACAGAAGATACAAATCATTTACTGTTGCCTTTTTATCTAATTATAATATATATATATATATAAAAAGAAAATTATTAAGAATATTATATATATATATATATATATATATATATATATATATATATATATATATATATATATATATATATATATATATATATATATTCTTTTATTGCACTTTAACCATAGATACAGCGATTAGTTTAACAACTTGTCAGCAAAGATGGACTTATCTCTAAAAGAGATTTCTTCCAGCCAACTTCTAGTGCAAGAAAGGTACAGCTAAAAATAATGTAAATAATTGTATTACTGTAAATAAATAAATAATTATGTTAATATTATACAGTAGGTATTAGTGGACGCAGGTGGCTCAGAACCGTTCCTTATGGCAGTCTATGGGGGAGGCTTATGTCCAGCAGTGGACAGATAACAGCTGATTTTGTGATGATATTGCGTATCGTGGTCTAGTCCGAAACTAAGCAGAATATGTACTATGAGTTTAGTACTGTACTAAATTACTCCTCTCCATCCAAAGGCTGCCTGGAAGAGATCGCTTTTAGCGATAAGGTCGCCCGTTGTTTTCACATTGTGATTATATTTCTTGGAATTGTTTATATTTATAATAAGTTTACTATTGTAATCTTTTGGAGGAAACAATAAAGAGTATTTTTTTTTTTTTTATACTACTTAAAATGGCAAACAAGCTGACGGTCCACCTGATGGAAAGTGGTAACCGTCGCCTATAAACATGAACAGTACCATGGACATAACAGAGTACGAGTATACTGTTTCGCCCATGATACCCCCCATGCGTTGCCATTCCTGAGGACTCAGATGTTATTCCTCTGTACCCTGTAAATTCACGCCATATCCCACCCTTCAAACCGAAACACAGCTATGCAAACACAACTGCTTCACGGTTGAAACACGAATGGGACAGAGGTACCCATGCAATCGACTTTTGTACAAAGTCTCCCTCTGGTATCTATCTATCTATATCTGATTGGCATCATTTTTTTTTGTAATCGAATCAAACGCATTTATTACAGAGTACTATGATGTAAGTGATTATAATATTCAAGGACCGAACTCGCAACAATCTAAAGGTCAAACAATATTATTATTATAATGTTTTTGAAAATAGACTTTATACAAAAGTCGATTGCTTGGTTACCTCTATCCCATTCGTGTTTCAACCGTGTAGCAGTTGTGTTTGCATGGCTGTGTTCGATTTGAAAGATGGGATATGACGTGAATTTACTGGGTACAGAGGAATAATAAACTTTATAATCTGTTCCCGTTATCTTAGTTAATTTGAAGCGATTTTAATAATCGTTTATGCAACAGGTAATTTTAGAACCTAGAATCTAAGCCTAGAATTATATTCAGGCAACCAAATTGTTACTATCTGAACGCCACAAACACGGACAACAAAGCGAACGCAATCAAAACAAACAATGCCCATAATGTATTGTAGAAGCTTCTGTAGACGGGACCATTTCCAGCTAGAGTTTAATACGTTTAAATAACATGTGAATGGATTAAGTAATATTTAATCTATATTTGAATAATATTTGTTTTATTTACTAACACACACAGAGTTACATAGAATATATATATATATATATGAACATAAGGAGACTTATGTTCAGCAATGGACTTAGGCACAGTTTTGCTAGTAGTTGTCACGCTTGATACGCGGATTAGCTATCGCAGTCAGGCTTTGGAGATGTTTTAAGAGAGACTCTGCTGGCTATCCCTCGCCCTCCCTTCGTCGCCTCTTACGACACCCACGGGAAAGGAAGAGGTGGCCTATTCTATGTAGAGGCTATACGGCAAACACTGTTGCACTTACAAAAAAGGTTCATACGTAGTTAAATAACATGTATGAAATGGAGATGAAGGTGTTATGCAATGTTTTTTGAAATGTTCCTCGCGTTATGCTGCAGCCAAGAAGCTACAGCGCGGATTTTCAACGGGAGCTTTTCGGGTAGGACTTAACATTCATGTTTCAACCGTTAAGCGGTTGTGTTTGCATGGCTGTGTTTCAGTTTGAAGGATAGGGTATGGCAAGAAATTTACAGATACAGAGGAATAATACCTTAGTCCTCAGGAATGGCAACGCATGGTAGGTATCATGGGCGAAACAGTCTCTTATGTCTCTCTTTTATGTCCATGTCTATGGACGACAGTTACCCCTGTTCGTCAGGTGGGTTTCATCTTGTTTAGCATTCTAAATTGCATAAAAATAATATGCTTGCATATAATTAGCTTGAAGAACCGATAAGCAATGAGGAACAAGTCTTCTCGAGTGGTGAATATCACGTTATTTTAGCATCTTGACAAAATTTGACGTTCAAAACCTTAGGTAGGATAAATCTGTCAATCCTGAATCAAATCTTGAATTCTATCAGTACTGTTACTCGTTGTTTATATCACATCTGTCATCAAAAATATAGAGACGTATAAAGCGAAATCCATTTCAATTTGTGGAGCGATGCGGGAGGATTCCTGAAAGTGTATTGAAGCAAGTGGCGCGCATTGATATCTCCTTTTCCAACAGGAAACACGCCGCGAATTTGTTTTGTTATCAAATCGAATACTTGCCGATACTTATATAAAAATTGTACGCAACAAAAAACTTCTTCAACGTTCTTATGGTATAATAGCTTTTGCCCGCGCTTTCCCCCACGTGTGGTATGCAATTTCTCGCAGAATTTGTTTTGAACTATGGGCCTAAATCTAAAATTTTACGTGTCTAATTTCTAAACTGACAATATTCATAGGAATTTTCAATCCTCAGTTTATCCCCTTAAAGGTTGAATTTTCAAAATTTCTTTCTTATTATTCACTTACGCTATATAACATAGTAATAGTTGGAAGATTATTTACCGGCTATTATCAGAAATAAAAGATATTTTAAATCTGGAATACGTGTGTTTAATACGTGTTCCCTCGGCAAAAATTAAAGCAGGAATGAATGACAGCCAGTCTATTCATTACTGCTCTCTCCAACAATTATAAATACAAAAAAATATATAACGGATACATTATCGAATCAATTACAATAATAAAATTCATAATTAAAACAATTGACATTCCAATAATTTAACTAGCATTTACGTGACAATATTTTATTAACATTGTACTATAAAATATTGTATTGTATTTATTAAATAAATATACTAACATTTAATAATTGAATTGTAACAACGTCAACAACAATCAATTGACTATCTATTTATAGTATTAGTTAATAACAATATATATTTGTATAAAATATAATCATATAGTCTAACAATAGAATTTAAATTTCAAGGCTCTGGATTCTGCGATTTTGGCTGTGCATTGATAATGCGTTAGTCAGTCAGTCCCTCAAGATTCTCTTTCATATATATTATATAGATTTACCTCACTGATAAGACAATATACAATCTATTTAGAATTTATTCTGTCTAGGTGTAAATAAATGTCTGGTAAGTAAATAAAATAAACTATAATTGTGTCACGTGAGAATAACTTAATGCTTTATTGACGTTGTTGTTAACTTTGGGCTAAGTTAAAGTCGGTCGACATACATGACCCACGTCACATTCCGCATCATTTGAGAAAGTCCACGCTGTTTCATATCAAATATTGGAATATCATTTGTTTCATGACAATTTACTTATATATATTTTTAACATTGATGTTCGATGTAGGATGAACGAACTACAAATTTAATTCTATCATGTCAAATATATCATCATTATTTCAGCCATTATCCGTCCACTGTTAGACATAAGCCCCCCTCCCCATAGACAGCCATAAAGAACGATTCGGAGCATTCACTGACTTGTAGGGATACAATGCATTTCAAGTCGTCACTCCATCTAGTGGGGGGGGGGGGGCGTGCCAAACTACGTTTGCCTGTGTTTCGGTTTGAAGGGTGTTATATGGCGTGAATTTACTGGGTACAGAGGAATAACACCTGAGTCCTCAGGAATGGCAACGCAAGGGGGTTATCATGGGCGAAACAGTATACTCTGTTATGTCCATGGTACTGCTCATGTCTATAGGCGACGGTTACCATTTTTCATCAGGTGGGCCGTCTATCAGCTTGTTTGCCATTCTAAGTTGTATAAAAAAAATCTATTATTCTAAACACATTAAAAAGCGTGTTTTATTGAAAAATATATAATTAGCCAAACGTCAAATAGACTAAGTTTAGACACGTTATTGATACCCGATTCCCTAACTATATAATCTAAGCTCTTAAAGTTTTTGATAAACAATTTATAGATACTATTTACTTATACAGATATTGGGAACTCTGTTATTTTTATTCGACAAGGCAATTTAAACGGATATAAAGTCTGGGTATAATGAGGAAGCTTGCAGGGTGCAATATCGCCTTTAAAACTTTGCATTACAAACATTATCCGGTGAATATTGGAGATGCAAAGACCAGGGAGCACTTCTATTGAAAATATCGTAAATATGTAAAGAGATATTATGTGAGTGCAGTTAAAGCGTAAAAATATAAAAAGATATTTTATTAACTTTTATTTAATAAAAACCAAAAGCTATAGACTTTGACTACAAAAAAAAGTAAAGATAGAGAGTTACAATATAAAAATATCTGGGGGAGGGGAAGATTGGTAATAATGGAGACTAAAGGCCCCAATGCTAGCAATATACCTCCACGTGGTCTCCATTAGAAACCATCGTGCTAAAATCCAGTGTATTCATCACGATGGGCTAAGTGACCTGTCTTTTCATCTTCCGCTATCATCTCTCACTGGCGCATCGCCAGCGTACTCGTATACTGTTAGCGCAAGCGAGGTTACCATTCTATTATCACCCATAAAAAAAAATCTTAAAACAGTTATAGATATTAAGGTACTTTTTCTTTGTAAGTGGATGCCGTAACGAAACTAGTTTTTTTATCATCATCATCATCATATCAGCCTTTAACTGTCCACTGCTGAACAAAACCCCCTTTGGGGGGTTTTGCTAGTAATTTTGTAATTGCCAATTCCAGGTCGATTGGAAACCGCAGT
Organism: Galleria mellonella; assembly: GCF_026898425.1. NCBI lineage: Eukaryota > Metazoa > Arthropoda > Insecta > Lepidoptera > Pyralidae > Galleria > Galleria mellonella. The sequence goes on along the minus strand of NW_026441984.1, from coordinate 387,965 downwards.
CAGGCTTTGGAGATATTTTAAAAGGGACGCTGCTGCTCATCCCTCGCCCCCCCCTTAGTCGGCTCTTACGACACCTACGGGAAAGGACGAAGTGGCCTAATCTACATGGGGACGACACAGCCAGCTTTTCTATTAAATATTGAAGATACAGTTCTTCACTATTACCCCACTATGCAGCATAAAAAAATATAAACATTTGGATTTATCGATCATGAATGGGAATGCTGCCCTAGATGGTTGTATGTCGACCAAATAGGCGACGTATTGAAGAAGGGCCAAATTAAAAGTGCCTGTAACCGGCGAGCGTGTTTGAAAAGATTGATGAATGTGGAGGAAGCGAAAGAGGTCTGTTTGAACCGGAGTATATGGCGTTCCATTGTTTCTGCATATCCTAATGAGAGATATGTATTATCCTTATGTATGTATATATGAAGGGGATCAAACGAATATTTAGGATTCTTCGAAACTAGTATCAAAGCATTAACTAGACTAAACAAAATGATCTCTGTTGTAAGATCAAAAAATAATTCATACTTATATTTCAGTATTTCATCATTGAGACCCTAAATAGAGTGAAGGCATTATTGATGTAACGTTGTAAGCGGTAAAGAAACAACGATATCGAATGACTTTGATACTCATATATAGATTTCAATCAGAATCCAATAAAATACCAGAGGGAGACTTTGTACAAAAGTCGATTGCTTGGGTACCTCTGTCGCATTCGTGTTTCAACCGTGAAGCAGTAGTGTTTGCATGGCTGTGTTTCGGTTTGAAGGGTGGGATATGGCGTGAATTTACTGGGTACAGAGGAATAACACCTGAGTCCTCAGGAATGGCAACGCATGGGGGGTATCATGAGCGAAACAGTATACTCTGTTATGTCCATGGTACTGCTCATGTCTATAGGCGACGGTTACCACTTTCCATCAGGTGGGCCGTCAGCTTGTTTGCCATTCTATGTTGTATAAAAATAAAAAAAATAAAAATGTGTGTATGTTGTATCAGTCTGAACAAAGCCTCCCCTATAAGGGGGGATTTTGCCAGTAGAGTCCACGCTTGGTTGACGAGTTGGCAATCGCAGTTAGGGCTTTGGTGATGTTTCAAAAGAAACGCTGCTGCCCATCTCTCCACCATATACTCTTTTAGTCGTCTTGCGACACCCACGAGAAAGCAAGGTGTGGCCTATTCTATACTGGGACCTACACGACTATATTTAAAAACAGAAACAACCTAGTTCTTGAACAAGGGCAACTGTTCAATATATTGATTGGTTGGCTCTGAAGATACAATCAGAATATTTAATTTAGAAAATTTAATTTTCCTATTTTCTAAGAACTTATTGCACACGGCTTATTAGGGTGCTGCGAGGTACGAAAGGACGTTCCGAAGGTAGCCCAGCTAACGGCCCGGTGGAAATAAAAAGTTTACCTTCGTCAAATCATACCCCAAGAGAGTAGATAGCGGCGAGCGCAGAAGTCGCCACAGCATTAATTCAACTTTTAATGGATACCGCCCGGTTGTCTCTCAGGGGACCAACCTTTGTCATCGAGTTCGATGTGGGTCGTTATCATTTGAATTTTATACTCTGTGCTGAGTCTATTCTATTTTTATGAAATAACTTTCCGATTGTGCTGCTACGGTTTTGAATTTAAATAGCTATTTTATTTGCGGTATTTGGAGTAACAGTTTGGTAGGTTCAAAAACTTCTATTTTCTACTATTATAGGTAGTTTTATTTTGACTATAGTATATTTTATGTATTATTTAGGTTTAATTTCAGCAATTTTTAATGAAAATAAAAATTTAAATACACCCTGAACATATTTTATTACACTTTTTTTCAAATACGGTTATTGTGTTGTATTTTGTTCGCAGATTCTACTTGTATATATATGTATATTTTATTTAAATTAATTTAGATAAATACTGATTCTGGAAGCATAATTATATTCATTAATAGATATTAATGATTCCAATATTATGTGATTGAAAATTTATAAGGATAAATTACCTAAATGTTTTTATTGACACCTAAGTAACACCTAACAAGCTCGTGCTTGTATCACAGTCGCTTTTGACTAAGGATCACGAATTGATTCCGAATGTAGTCGAGCTTTTTCGATCTAATTACATGTAAGTTAAACCGGTAGTTATTACATTAAAACACATAAATAACATATTGCAGAAAGGAAAAAAAATAAAATCTTGTGCAGAGATAGAAGATTAGTTATTTATTAAACTTTAAAACATCTAGATAATATAAACGACAGTTTTAACATAATACGACGTCTTCTACCAGTCGACCGAAGACAGGAATAACAGAAAATGTAATTTAAGGTGCAAAGTGATGAGCAAATAAATAGAGAAGCAAAAATATTAAAATAAAATAGTAATTGTAAATAAGATACAAATAACACTCATATTATCTACATTATACATAGATATATATTTATATAATATTCACCAGATACATTTATCTTAATGTATGAAAGCAAAACTACGGAATTCACTCAATATACTAAAACTTATCTACACTAATATTATAAAGATGAAAGATTTGTATTTTTGTGTATATGTATATTTGTAATGAATAAACTCAAAAACTACTTTGCCGATTTCAAAAATTCTTACACCCTTACAAAGCTACATTCACCCTGAGTAACATAGGCTATATTTATTGCTGAGAAAGATTAGGGATCCTTACTAAACCTTTAGTAACGTAACTCAAGCTGTAAAAAATGCTATAAAATACTTTCGTTGCGTGCGCTGCGGAAACTATTGGTGATAGAACAAAAGTATGTTCTACAATATTGAAGAAAATATCAATAACTACAAAAAACTTTGCTATACTATATGTACAACTATTATCTTTATGCCACAATAATCACTTTTTAGAATGATGTAAAAATGTCCACCCGTGCGAAGCCGGGACGGGATGCTAGTTCAAAAAGAAGTTAAGGGGCCGCCTGAAAATCAGCGCTATATAGGTACATCTCGCTGGAGCTGTACATATATAGCAATAGCTGAGGCGGCTCCTATTACCAGCAACATTAATTGTTTTTTTTTTCCTTTTTGTTGTTTTAATTTCTTAGTAAAGGTAATAAATGTCAAAAAAAAAAAAAAAAAAAAAAAAATGAAACAGTTGTAAATTCTTATTTAAAGTTTCATCGTTTCAAATACAAACGATTACACCAAGTAAGTTGGTATGTTTAATTAATATAACACATAATCCTTATAAAATCCTCAACTAATTTCATTACTCGCAAATTCTCGCTTACAAATCCAGCGATGTGTGTAATTCATATTTGTCAACAGTATAACTGGATCGGGTGTCGCGTCTGCGTTCTACACAATCATAATGGCTTGCAATTAAGGGGATTGGCTTCATGGAGTTGGCTAACAAATCGGTAGGTGAATTTCAATTAAGGACTTTTTATTAGCCAATTCAGCTACTCTGTCGATGCCCTGTTCGGTGTAGTTTTAGTGGAGTTTTGACGAATGTCGGCTATTAGGTCTGATTCAGTAGCAATTTGGTTCTTTGCTGATTTTATTTTGTGATTTTAATTAATGTAATGTGTGTGTGGGATTTTTTTTTGTCAAAACAGTATACTCTGTTATGTCCATGGTACTGCTCATGTCTATAGGCGACGGTTACCACTTTCCATTAGATGGGCCGTCAGCTTGTTTGCCATTCTAAGTTGTATATAAAAAAGATTCTCATTTGCGCCATCTACCTTTCTCTCTGTACTTATCCATTATTTATGCCAGGTTGTCTGTAACAGATTGCTTTTAACGTATATGCACATTCTGTATAAATACTCATTGTATACATCTATATTGTGCGCAAGAGTTTATTACTATTATACTAACAAAATAAAGAGGATATTTTTTTTTTACATATATTTGTTTGTTTCTTTATAAACTCAAAAGTATACTCAATCGATTTTAAAAACTCTTTGACCTATAAAAAGCTACATTATCAAAGAGTAATATAGGCTATTATTATAAAAAAAAAAATAGAGATATTTATGAAAATCATCTTATTGAATCCAAAGTATCAAGTTTACCTATTAAAGCAATATTATATCAGCCGTTAACAGAACTATTGAACATAGCCTTTCCTATAAGGGGGGGGGGAGGGTTATGCCAGCAGTAGTAGTAGTATGCCACGCTTGCCAGGCCGGGAGACAACCGCAGTTTGGCTTGTGATGAAATAGAAGTACATTACTGCCTATCCCTCTACTAAAAGTCCCCTTAGTTGGTTAATATGACATCCACTTGAAAGGAAGGGGTGGCCTATTCTATGCTGGGATACCTACACGGCAAGTAAGCAATATAAATTCTATTACTTACTGTACTTTTATCAATCAATCCGTGCATAGCTGGGGGCAAATCATTAGTTTACAGATATACAAACTACCATTGCTACTACATACTATTTACTACATTATCATTTACTACAAGGTAAGCTGTCTATCAGATTTTTCTCCATTCCTAGTTGCACAAAAAAAACCAGTCAAATTCTTAGGCATTATCGAATTTACTATGACTCCTGGTACGCTTCACGACTCGCCACCACAATGTAGTGTGTCAGGAGTAGATGAAATACTGAGAATTTTTAATCCTTTAAATTGACACACAAAAAATTATGCGTTGTAGCTTCACTTGAACCTTTTTTGTTACTTCCAAGAGACAGAGGTAGTTTTATTTAAAAAAAAAAATTTTTGTAATAAATAGCGCTTCATATATTGATCTCACATTAATTTTGAGACGAATAAATTTATCGTTTTTCTTTTCGGAGCAAATAACTGTCGTCTTTTATTTCGAAACAATACAACTTGTCAACACACAACACTTAGTACAGTTCTAAATTTAAATTGGAAACATTTTAATGTGAGTGATTTTACGTAAGCTTGTGTGCGTGTATGTGTATGTGTGCATGTATGTGCATGTGTCTGTGTGTGTGCGTGTGCGTGTGCGTGTGTGTGTGCGTGTGCGTGTACGTAGACGTACACATGGACGTGAACTTTATATATGAACTGACATTGTCTAATACATCACAGTATATAATTTTACGGCGAGCTGATCAATATTACATTACGTGAATATAGAATTTCCAGTGACTCGTCAATTATTATCTAGCTTAATCCAACGATGAGTAATTGAAACCTTCAAATTGTATGGGTACGCAAATATTGATGTTTATTTTCTGTTAATCCCGCGTGTGTGTTTTCAGCCGATGGTAGCTTGAGTGCTATCCACAGATAAAACAAAAATATGATACAATTATTCAGCACTTTATCTATTATTTATATGGACACATTTCAAAGCGATTTAAACAATTTCGTTTCACTGAAAATCACCACTTTTCGATTTGACGATCGATATATTTACATACACAACAAGATACGCCCTGAATTAATCAAATTTGCATATATATATTTAACTTTATTTATTTAAACTTCACAATGCGCAATTATATAACTAAATGTATATATGGCTGAGTTATGGCATAACATAATTATAAAAAAAATATGTAGAAATTAAAAACATCGATTTTTTAAAAAATCGTTCAAAAAAGATAAGATACATACATGTAATCAGCTAAATTAATAATAATATTTATATATAAATAAAAATAAATTAATATAAATAAACTTAAAAAAATATTATTTTACAAGTAATAACGATTTCTGTCTATTACACGAAATTTGTTAATGCAAGTTACCCTCAGGGGGTTATTTGCTTTAATCTCTATGCTTTAATTAAAACATGCTAATAAATTAGCTTTTACATAACAAGAAGGTTACTATATTTGAACAGAATAGTTTTTTTTAATGGGTGTAAATGGCATGGTAACCCCGCTGCACTATCGGTATACACTGGCGAAGTACCAGTAAAAGGTGATAGGTGACGATGAAATGGCAAGCAGGTCAGTTAACCTATCATGACGAATTCAACGATAAATTAGTCACGATAGTTTCCAGGGGGAACCACGTGGAGATCAAACTGACAGGGTACATTGATAGCAACGGGGACTAACCTCCCCCATTACTAACAATCCCTTTCCCACGGAACAGAATAGTTGGGCTGCAATAAATGGATTAAGCTAATATTATTTTCAATCTAATTGTTCTAATACTTATAACTGAATTAACTTTTTGAAAGGGATATTTGTATAAAAATAGGATCCTTTCTGACAATAAACCATTTTAATAAATAAGCCATTAGAGTCGTTTAAAATACACCAAAAATAAGTAGACGCCATATTTTATAATAAAAAGTTAAGACAAAGTATGAATTTAAAAAAAAAAAACATTTTTTTAAAATGCATAAAATAAAAAAAATCACACGAAATTAGCTTTAATTAATATAATTTCTCTTATAGCCTAAAATATATACAAGTATTTGGGCTAATACTATAAAGATATACAAAGTAATACATTTCTCTCTCTTCCAGTCGGGTAAAGATTAACACATACTCGATTTTTAGCCGATTAAAAAGGCCAAAGTTCCTTGTCGACATGTTCAAATAAAGTAATACAAATATTGCGCATACAGGCTTATTTACTCGTTCAATACCAAAGGCCTTTATTGTGAAATCCGTTTATTTTAACAGACAATTCATATGGACAAAGGTTTGTGTTGTTTTGGTTTGAGATTGGAACCGAAAACATTCGTTTGTTTTGCTATTATTTTTTTTATTAACACAGGGGGCAAACATGCATGCAGCTCATTTTATGGGAAGTGACTAAATTGATAAATTAAAACTTGTTTATAAAAAATTCCGTTTCATTTATTAAGATCATCCCGTCATCATATCGGCCTTTAACTGTCCACTGCTGTACATAAGTCTCCTCTTAAGGGGTTTTGCCAGTAGTTCTCGCGCTTGGCAGGCGCATTGGCAACCGCAGTTAAGCTTCAGAGACGTTTTAAAACGGACGCTGCTGCTCATCCCTCGCCCTCCTTAGTCGCCTCTTACGACACCCATGGGAAAGGAAGGGGTGGCCTATTCTATGCTGGGACCATACGGCCAATTTTTTTCATTACCTGATTATCGTTTAAAGAAAGGCGATATTTAATAGCTGTAATATATAAATGAAAATAAATATACCATCTTCAATATATAATCATCTATTTATAAACTAAGTAAATTTTTAAGACTAAGTAAAACTCACTACTTCCTATGCCACTGTGTTAGGTTGACTGGAAGAAATCTCTTAGATAAGTTCGCCTTTGCTAACATTGTTATTAACTTATTGTTGTTACTGTATGTTCTAGTGCAATAAAGAACATATATATATATATATATATATATATATATATATATATATATATATATATATATATATATATATATATATATAAGTAATTTCTGTTTTAATTGATAAAGCAGCGCATTTATTCTTATGATTAGCTATGAATATAAATTATTTATTTCTTATAATATTTTCGTAACCGTTAATTAAAACATAATAATTATAACTGGACGATTAAAAATTTTAAATTATAATAAAGTACGAGAGTTTACGAGTCCACCATCTTGATAATTTATGTCACATGATTGCATTTTCCCATTCTCGTATAAAAGCCTGTGTATTAAAAATGTTGAAATAATAACAATACCAAATTATATTTAGTCCTGGTTAAAGTTAGATTACTTCGCTTCGCAAGTTTTATACGAAGATAAATCTATATATTTTATAAACAAACCGTTGGTATTATTCTGCTAAAAACATTATATAGTTTAGTTAATTTATAGTTTATAGTAACACATTCGTTTTCAAATAGACTTCAAAAAGAAGCGAGTACTCGATTCGGTTGTATTTTTTTATTAAGTTAATTACCTAATAACTCCCGACAGTTCTAAACCTATTTGGAAAATTCTTTTTTTATCTGAAGGAAATTTTAGTCATATAGAAATTTTATCAAAATCACTGCAGTAGTTTAATTTTTAAATCAAAATGACTTATTTTGTCACAATTGAAGTCGGTTTTTTGTAGGGCATATCTCTATATGTAAATATATTATTACATTACATTCTTATAAAACGTAATATAGCGGTCCAGGACCTGAAAGGTCCTTTTATGGTGGTCTATAAAAGGATGTCTGTAAAGAAGCAGAGGTTATGGCATATAAGATTAGACGGATTCACATAACAATTTGTTGGAGTTGTATATAATATTTATATACAGTTGGTTTACATATACACAAAGAAGATGGGGCTCTATGTCTTCTTCCCTATGGGAACTGCTTGAAAATTATATTAAAGTTCCTGTATCCAGCGTGGTCTCTTCTTCAAGAAATAAGTTATCAAATGTAAGAAGAATTTTCCAAATACGACTGGTAGTTCTAAAGTTCGAGCGTTCAAAGTTTTCAGATTTATTATTTTATTAAAAAAGTATGTACTTCTAAAAAAGTATTTATTGATGTAATAAATTAATCAATTAAGGGATTATTCACGTTTCTACATGTTTGATATTTACTCATAATGCCTCTCTCATACATATAGGTATAAAAAACAAAAAAAAATGGGAAAATATTATAATAATTAGAAACCTATTCACTCACCATATCTATACATTATACTCGTATGTTATATTATACTTTCGACGTAAAATACTTTATAAAATACAGTTTAATTAGAAGGGTCACAAAAACAGTGACCCATTTAATTAACCCTAAGAACAATCATAAGAATTTTCAAATGTTTTAGGTCGGCCTCCATCATTTTAAGAGACTTCAAAAAAGCGGAGTTCTTAATTCGTCTGTATTCACTGTTTTTTTTAATTGATGATAATAAAATGGTAACCAGACCTGCGCTAACAGTATTAGCGTATACTGATAGCACAGGTCTGGTAAGGAATGGTAGGTAAAAATAAAAAAGCAGGTCAATTAGTCCATCGTGATGAATACGCACGACAGTTCCCAGGAGGACTGCGGGATGGTCGACCTGATAAAGTTTATTGTTAACAATGGGACTTGTAGCCCGCAATACTAACAATTCCTTCCCCTCTGTGTTCTCTCAGTTCATCTTTTACTAGTAATCTGCTAACATATAATGAAAACGCTGGTAGAGTATAAATTATTAATATTCTATTTTCGCCTATTAAAACCAGAGGGAGACTTTGTACAAAAGTCGATTGCTTGGGTACCTCTGTCCCGTTCGTGTTTCTATCGTGAAGCAGTTGTGTTTGCATAGCTGTGTTTCGGTTTAAAGGGTGGGATATGGCGTGAATTTACTGGGTACAGAGGAATAACACCTGAGTCCTCAGGAATGGCAACGCATGGGTGGTATCATGGGCGAAACAGTATATTCTGTTGTGTCCATGGTACTGCTCATGTTTATAGGCGACGGTTACCACTTTCCATCAGGTGGGGCGTCAGTTTGTTTGCCATTCTAGATATATAAGTTATATAAAAACAAATTCGCTAATATTTTTATCACATAATAGCTGTACTCTGCTTTTTTTACCCAAAATTGAAAGAAATATACTCAATCTGAGCTGTCGCCGTTTTAATATCTAATAACGTGATAATAATAGACTCTATTCTCACTAATAGCCGAGCCACGTGCCCAGTAGTGGACGTTAACTGATTACTGTGGATTACAGAATATTGTGCTAGACTATATTTTTACGGAACCCCAAGAGAACTCAGCGGTTGGACCTAGAATAATGTTTCGCTTATTATGCCGGGAATATTCTTATAAAATTTTCATCAATTCCGTTTAGAATGGAGCACTTTACAAGATTGCTCGTTAATCATACCGGGAGGATGATCTCGAGTTGGAGTTGCGAACTTGACCTTGAAAACCCACAGTCTAGTGGCCGATATCCGGCTGTTGAACCCGGGTAAAAAAGACTTGACGAAATAACAAGTGCCTTCGAAATGAACGTCTCTGACAATTTTTTATAATGACGCGAATTTATTTTGTCACAACTAGATATTGCAAATAAAAAAATAGGAAGTTCATAATTACCTTACTGTAGTACACTGAACTGAACATAGACCTTTTTTTATACAACTTAGAATGGCAAACAAGCTGACGGCCCACCTGATGGAAAGTGGTAACCGTCGCCTATAGACATGAGCAGTACCATGGACATAACAGAGTATACTATTTCGCCCATGATACCCCCTATGCGTTGCCATTCCTGAAGACTCAGGTGTTATTCCTCTGTACCCAGTAAATTCACGTCATTTCCCAACCTTCAAACCTCTGTTAAGGCATTAGGGCATGTCACTGAGAACAATCTTCAGCTCTTTGTTTCCACTCTACATTTCTGTGACGTTCTATGGGAGTATTTGGCCATAATCGCCGAAATGGATATTAAGGGATTGTTAGTTATGCGGACTGTTGCCCTATTGTTAATAATATACCCTGTCAGATCGATCTTCACGTGGTCTCCCCTGGAAACCATCGTGCTGGATTCCAGATGTACAACCATTATGGGCTAAGTGACCTACCTTTTCATTCTCACCTGTCATCTCCCACTGGTGCTTCGACAGCGTATACCGATATCACAGGCGGGGTTACCATTCCATTTTCATCCATTAAAAAAAGCACACGACTCATCGCATCGTTGCTGCTGTTGCTGCACTTTCTGTTTGTGAAATATGGAACTGCTCTAGTTTAAAAATGGTTGTACCGCCATTTTTCGATGACCAGAGCCTCGTTCGGCAATTGACAATCTCAAAAGCACGAGAAGTTCTCTTAGAACGCTGGGGTAGTGTTGTATCTCCTTACATTCTAGTAAGAAGCAAGGGAGTATGTAATTCGAAGTTTTTATAAACAAATAGACAGTAACATGTACCCTGAATATATAAACATAATTAAAAATAAATTAAAATTTTACATCCTAATTTTTATTTGGAAAATTCAAATGCCATTAACCGTTTCAATGACGTTTGCTATAAATGTTATTACAACCGAAGCAAAATGAAAGCAGGTAGGAAATAACGTATTTCCAATACGAATCCAACCTAATAATACCTATGTCTGGTTAGGTGAACCAATTGATTCACTAATTAAATGCTTTATAATGCCTAGTTTAACCCTGAACCGATCTCAGTTATGTTACTGTTCACACAACAATACGATGTGGTTTAATCAATTTTGCTAACGTCAAATGGTCATTAAGTCATTGTTTTATATTGGATATTTCGTTGATTTAAATAAGTTATTCAAGGTTTAAAATAATCAAAATATTCATTATCTGAGTAAAAACATTTTTTTTTCATCCATATTTTTAATTTCTTTGTAAATATATTTGTATAAAGCTGTATATTCATTTCGCCCGTTTTTTTACTGGATGATAATAAAATGGTAACCCCGCCTGCGCTATCAGTATACACTGGTGGGACACTAATGAGGGATGATTGGTGAGAATGAAAAGGCAGGTCTGTGAGCCCATCGTGGCTAATTCAACGGTAAATTATTCACGATAGCTTCCAGGGGGAACCGCGTGGAGATTGAGCCGATAAAATAGCAAAAGGCACTAACCTCCCCATTACTAACAATCCTTTCCCCCCATTTCGTCTGTTAGTTTGTTATGTAAATGCTTAGCGTTATTTCATACAAGTATTTCTGCTATACAAAATTGTAGTTTTATAAGGTAGTACTAGTTTTCTTTGTGTTAAAATTACAGAAATCACTTTTTCTCAAACATGCTTGGAATTGTGAGCATTATTTTGACAATCTTCTTCGAGATAAATCAAAATTGCCGTACCAGATACATGCGGGCAGCGGTTGACAAAAGTTGTATGAAAATCCATATCTGTCGTGTTTTGCGGCCAGATTATTTAATATGTAAACTCATATCTGTCCTGTAATTTAAAAATGGAATGACCTTTTACTTCGAAACATGACTACCAAGGAGGTAACAAATAAAAAATTTGATTTAAATTTCGAACTGGCTTGCAAATAGAAAGCTGTTTATTGAAAAAAAAAACAAAGGAACATTATGGCGCGTGAAAAATGATTATTGTTCGTTATTCGTCATTGAACTTAAAAAGTAAAATTGTGTTTTTGATTTCCATGCATTGTTTGAGAAAAATACTATACAAGCCTTGGCCACAACTAGGCATCGATGGACTCATATATGTGTGCCTCGGCTACGCCTCGGCCCACATTTGCACATTCGTTCATCAATACCTCAGTTGCTGGCCGCTGCAGTAATGTATTATTAATTTTAAAATATACTATATATAATATTATCCGTTTATTATAGAAATCAATGCGTACAAAATAACGAGAAATGGTTAATTTAACAATAAAATTAGAATTACGTAATTGGTGGAGCAAACTGTGTAATTACTGCCGTGATTCCACTTAGTCATAGCTAATATTGTTTACCGTGATTATCTAATAACAATATCGCGCCGAATTCTTGTCGGCAAGCCAACACAATAATAATTGAAAGTGCTCCATCGGAGAACCAATAAACGATGAGTCTAAATATTGGTTTCGTTGGGACGCCCTGGGCCAAATTTCTACGAAGCGTTATTACTGGAGCACAACGAAATATTCATTTAGCAAGAAAGTCCTGTGAAGTTGAAGTAGTTAAACAAAATAGAGGATCAATCAATACTTCATTGCTAGTCAACTTCTTTTGTCCGCGGTCACGCTCGACTATTTTGTTCTATAAAATTTCACGTGTGTAACCATTAATGTGACAAAATTTCGTACCTCCCTCGTTTTGCTGTTTTAAAGGTTGACTTTTTAAAAATCCTCCCCTGTTTTTCACCTAATGTGTTTAAAGAACGTATTATAGCAAAAGCTTTTTTGTTTACACTTTTCAATAGTAATATAATATATAATAAAAAATATATATATTTATATATTTATGAAAATTATACAATTAGAAATGAAATAGTCCAAAGGTAGGCAACCTTTTAAGAGGAAGAGATCGCTCTGAACGTTAATATTAGATAATCTGAGAAAACAATGGGAATAGTTTTCTCAGTGTAATATTTTCTTGTAATTATTTGTATTTATAATGAGTTTACTATTGTAATCTTATGGAAGAAACAATAAAGAATATCTATCTGTCTATCTTTTTATTTATACAACTTAGAATGACAAACAAGCTGACGGCCCACCTGATGGAAAGTGGTAATCGCCTATAGACATGAGCAGTACCATGGACATAACAGTACATGCACATATTGTTTCGCCCGTGATACCCCCCATGCGATACCATTCCTGAGGACTCAGGTGTTATTCCTCTGTACCCTGTAAATTCACGCCATATCCCACCCTTCAAACCGAAACACAGCCATGCAAACACAACTACTTCACGGTAGAAACACGAATGGGACAGAGATACCCAAGCAATCGACTTTTGTACAAAGTCTCCCTCTGGATCCAAAATCCCTCCATCTGTCTATCTAAATGGAATATTTATTTCATTAGATATTCTTTGTTCATTTCACAATGTCTATTTAAAATTTTTACATTGTTTTTAATTATTCAGGTCACAATGCATCATTTTATATCTCGCATAGTCTTTCCTAATATTATTCGTTCTATTATTTTAATCGATATTATCAATTTAGATTAAGTAACTATTTTATTCCTTATAATATAAAATTTATTAACTTTTACAAAATCTATATTCAAATCAGCTGCAAGTACTTTACCATTGCAACGTTCACTAGTGCAGGCTACAGCATTCAGCTATTTGGTGCATTTTTTTCTTAATTACATTTCTCTGATGCAAGATTTAATATTCCCTCTGCGTGCAACCCTGAGATTTTAATTAAAACTTCGAACTGAAATTACTGGAGTACTGTAAAACTGTCGTGATCATTGGTAAACATCAGTCTTATTGCGGGGTTAACAGGCGCTGCCAACTTTTTTTTTACTTTTTAACAGAGTTGCCTCACGCGATTTTTATTTCTACCCAAATTTATTATAATTTTTTTCTTCGAAGTAATACGGCTCATTTTTGGTCCAATTATGATCGATTTTCACAATGTTTTACCATTTAATCACTCCGCGAATGATGACAGAACATATTTATGCTGCTTTACAAATATCAAAAATGTCACAAAATTTACCCAAGTGTTTCCATACCTATTTCATTTTTTCCCCCCCCATAAATTATTCAAACAATTTCATATCTCCAAAATTTCACTAACAGAAAATATTTTACAGAAAATTGCGTATAAAATAGCTAGCCAATCTGGCAACACTGCTTTTCACATCTCCCGTTGTTCGTATCCATTAATTCGCACGGAGTGAATTTTTGCGGGAAACTGCATGGCCACTTTTTACTTGGTAATAAAAGCAAGCATTTTTCGCTCCCGTAAGGGTTGTGGCCCGTGGCGAGTTTGTTTCGCAGTTCATTTGGGCGCGGACAATGCTCGCTCAATTCAGAGACAAAATTTAGTTTTCCACTGTTTCCTACTAAAAGTTACTCGTCTATTTTCACGGTAAAAATACTCTAATTTGAGAGTATTCAGAGACGTGTTTCTTGTTGGATTGTTTATTAAATTAATATTAGAAATATCTTAAACGTAAGTTAAAAATAATATAGTGCAATTTATCTCTTAACGAATAATTTGTTGTTTGTACAAGGACAGCGCCTCCTAGTGTCAATATTTTCTAGGCTGCCTATATTGTACATAAGTTATATTTATTAATGTAATTTTTATAATTATCAATAATATATTATTCAGTGCCAATACATTGTAATGTCATCATCTTTCTACCCTTATCCCAATTATTATTTGGAGTCAGCGTAATCTGGTTTTGTCCATATTACTAAATGATTACACCTATAGTTTTACGACCGGTCGCCTGCCTGACGTCAACCCTCTTTGGGAATGCATTTGTTGGTGGTTTTCGCCACCTACGGTTTGGAGGAAAGGAATGAGGAAAAAAAGGAAGGGAACGTTGAAAATGCGTAAAGGAAATTAGTAAAAATTAGTAATACATTGCAATATATATATTCAGATATTCAGATTTTTTAAGATATATTAGGCTACGCAGTGGTGGATGACTCCACCTCACTACATGGAGTGACGACCTAAAATGCATTGCAGGGAGTCAGTGGATGCAGGTGGCTCGGGACCGTTCCTTATGGCAGTCTATGGGGGAGGCTTATGTCTAGCAGTGGTCAAATAATGGCTGAGATGATGATAATAATGTTGATATCAGGTTGCGAAAACGTTAAAATGGACATAACAATGCATTACAATCATTATGCCATAGTTTACAAGCGACGGTTATAAACCATACCATATATAGTTTATAACGCGATCATTTAGGTGATCTACGATAACTTACGTACATCGAGAAAGTCTGAAAGTTAATATAAACCACGGTGCTGTTCAAGTTTATGGGCGACGGTTACCTTTTTCCATCAAGTAGGCCGTCAGCTGTTTGCCATTTCAAATATTATATAAAAGGGCTATATTTATTTTTATTCAACATTCTGTTGGAAAAATGTCTATAATCTCAACAAAATATTGGTTATGGACTTTGTATAATTAAAATAAAGCCTTTAACTGTCCACTGTCGAACATAAGCCTTCACCATGGGCAGTTTGGCCAGTAGTTGCCACGCTTGACAGTCAGATTGGCAGCAGTTAAGGTTTTTTTTTTTTTTTACAACACAGGGGGCAAACGAGCATGCGGCTCACCTGATGGTAAGTGACTACCGCCGCCCATGGTCACCCACAACACCTACGGCATTACAGGTGTGCTGCCGGCCTTTTAAAAAGGAATATGCTCTTTTCTTGAAGGTTATGTTGTCGTATCGGTTCGGAAATACTGCTGCTGGAAGTTGAGGTTTAGAGATATTTTAAGAAGGACCCTACTGCTCATCCCTTTCCCTTCCTTATTCGCCTCTTACGACACCCACGGGAAAGAAAGAGGTGGAGATTCTATGCCGGGACCACGCTAAGTGTTTTTAAATTACAAATTTATTTTTTTATTTATTCGTACATATATGTGTACATGGCGGATTTAATGCTAAAAGCATTCTCTCCCAGTCAACCTTAGGGAAGTGTCAGAATACTCGAATGCCGTACTAGTAATTATTAGTGATTATTGATATACATACATACTAAAATTACATATATAAACGAATAAATATATATAAATAAATAACAAATATACTTATACATATATAAAATATAATATACACGAAATTGAGAATAATATAAAGTACTTACTGCTCGGATAAAGTAAAAAAGTGAGCGTGAACGTTTTTTTTTTTAAAGACAGTTTAGTCGGTAGTCTCTTAATGGTATCAGGAAGCGCGTTCCAGAGTCGTTAAGAATGTAGGAGAAAAGAATTACAAATGGCTTAGATCTACCTATTACGATAAAATATGATGATATAATTAGAAAGGTCCTAAAATAATAATGTAATTGTATAGCAGCTATCCTCATGTAAAGGCTTTATCTAGAATCGTTAGATAAATTTGTAGCCGTGTAGTTAATCAAAATAGTGGGGGATAATTAAGGCAATATCTCATCTGACTAGATTCGTTGGCGACTCGCCCAAGGATATTACGGACCGTTCGCTCCATCATACTTTTGTATTCGGTGCTTACCTTGACC
The DNA here is from genome assembly GCF_026898425.1 of Galleria mellonella. NCBI lineage: Eukaryota > Metazoa > Arthropoda > Insecta > Lepidoptera > Pyralidae > Galleria > Galleria mellonella. Next base: position 371,389 of record NW_026441984.1, on the reverse strand, counting down.
TTTTTATTAAATTAATCTATTCGCAAATTTATTCAAATTGTAATATATATATATATATATATATATATATATATATATATATATATATATATATATATATTTATTTATATATTTAATTATAATATTTTAGTGTGAGTGTTAATAGTAATTCGTATTCTAAATATTAATAGTTGTAGCACTTTAACTGCCCCGCTAACGACATGCTTTCTAACTGTTTCTAACTGTATTGGTTTGACTGGAAGAGATCTCTGTCAGAGATATCTCCATCCTTGCTCGTAACATTTATAAATGCATTTATAATGTAATTTACAAGTGCAGACGTTATTTTGCCATATACATTATTTCTAGAAAATATTTTTTTTTATTTAGATCAATAAAAAATAGCTAAGCTGTAAGTATGCAGGGATGTAATTATATTTGAAAGAGACAAACAATTAAAGTAGCTAGCTGACCCGCTGTGTATATTTATCCACCCAGTTAGCTTTTTTCTAAAAAATTTGCGCATATAGAAGATCGTGATATCAATGGTGGGTATCAGCAATGAATTGAAGATTATTATTTCTTCTTCGAATCACGCTTTGTCACGTAGCTGTAACGGTCGACAACCATGATGACATATATATAACCATATCGACATAGTCGTAGAATACTGACGGATCTGACGAATATTACATATAAAGATTGTGTGTAATGTGTTGCGTCTCCGTACTCCTAAAATCCGTACCAGAAATCCTCCTCTTTTTGCAATTCCAACTAACCATCCCAATTACTCTCAAAACTCAATAGTTTGTCGTCTAATGAATTCATATAACAAACTTTTTTCAACAGTGGATTTATTCCACCTCAGTAGATATAAATTCAGGGCTGTGATAATAGATGAAATAATATCATAATTACCTATGTTGCATATATGTACATGCACGTATATACATACACTACATATTTACATTTATATCATACTATTATACATTTATTTATATCACACTACACATATACCCACGCATACATTTAACCCTCTTTACAATTGGTGACCATGATTTTGTATTATTTAATCATTGCTGTCAATATCTGAACTTTAACAACATGAATTTTAATTATTTTATATATCAATTAACTTAACTTTATGGACACTCACTATTATATATGGTTCCTTTCATACATGTGCTTATATTACTTGCATACACCCACTCTAACTTGCCTACCTCGCTATGGTATCAAAATTTTTGTTTGTGTAAGTAAAATCCGTTATTAGCTGTATTCATAAGAGACTTAGCATGTAAGTTATTTTTTAAGAGCTGTGGATTTTTGTATAAAATAAAATAAAAATAAAAATAAAATATGTACGTTATGTATAATATTTTATACTATTATAATATTTATATATTAACGAGTTATATAGAAATTTGTAATATAAATATGTTTACTGAGCGGAATAGAAAGCAGCCACTATCCTCCTCCATCCCAAACATACCAAATAGAGCGCGTACCAAAAATAATGACGGTAGGTTGACCCGTTAAGAACTGGCAGCTAGAAACTATTCTTATGGGAAAATAATAAGTTTTTACCTTATCCCAGGCAATTTTTCCAATTTATCTCTTCCTGAGAACCTTTTTTTTTATGGGACTTACAATGGCAAACAAGCTGACGGCTCACCTGATGGAAAGCGGTAACCGCCTATAAACATGAACAGTACCGTGGACATAACTAATTATCACGGGTCACATGCGTTGCCATTACTGGGGACTAAGGAAGGTGTTATGTCGTTGTACCCTGTAAACTAACTGCCATATCCCACCCTTTAAACCGAAACATAGCCATGCAAACACAAGTGCTTTACGGTAGACACAAATGGGACAGAGGTATCTAAATAAACGACTTTTGTACAAAGTCTCTTTCTGATATAACCTTCCTCGAACTTCCATAAATGAAAGAGAAAAAGGATTAGACGAATTGTTTATTTATTCTTTTTTGCACAATAAAACTTTGTACAAATGGCGAGCTTAATACCGTATGGCATTCTCTACCAGCTAACCATTGGGTAAAAACAAAAAGCATTTGAGTAGTGGTAAATAAACATTATAGAAAAACAATTACCTATTAATATAAATTGTTCCAATCGTTTTGCGCTTAGCAATTTAGCGGTTTATTTATTTATTATAATTTAGTAATTAGTGTTTATTACGAACTAAATTCAGTAATACATTACAATATATTTACAAGACTTTTATATAAATTGTATAAAAATATTTGGATACCATAAAAACAAAATCGTAGTGAAATTACACGGTAACGAGACATAATATGTGTATATATACATGACTATGTTTATATGTATATGTACATTAAATATGATATAATTACTTATATATAAACTTAAGTTCATCTAGTTATTTTTGTTTAAACATTGTCACAATATTGTACACCGCTCTACCTGTTAACAATGATACTCCTTTCCACTCTAGATTTACTGGAGGAGAATTAAACTCAAGGCGAGCTTAATTCTAAAAGAGTCCTCACGTAAACACAAAAGTATTCATATTTTTTGTTTACCTCTGTCATATTTTTATACATTATTAGATTGTAAAATAAAGCATTAAATAAATAAATAAAATGGTGCTCAGGAATGACAATACGTGAGAGATACGAAAGGCAGTATATAAATCACTTTATGATATATATACCATATAGGTAGATAGATAATTTATTTGCATTACTTACAGCATACAAATATACACAAACATACACAGTAAAAAAGAGATAAAGGAATGCATATGCAAAAAAAAAAGCAAAATATGTCCGTGAAGCAATTGTGTTTGCATGGCTGTGCTTCGGTTTGAGGGGTGGGATATGGCATGTATTTACAGGGTACAGAGGAATAACACCTGAGTCCTCAGGAATGGCAACGCATGGGGGGTATCATGGGCAAGACGGTGTACTCTATTGTGTCCATGGTACTGCTCATGTCTATAGGCGACGGTTGCCATTTTCCATCAGATGGGCCGTCAGCTTGTTTGCCATTCTAAGTTGTATAAAACAAGTAACAAATTCCTTCTTTCATGCGTGTGCCTCAGTAACCCAAAATGGCTACAACTCAATTTGTCGTTTTGCCCTCAAAAGATTAAAACACTGATATTCGCTTGTGACCAAGAGCCATACTGCAATTTACATCTAAAGGTCAATTCATGTCGATTACTATTCCATCAGGTTGACAATAAGCTTGATTCTAAGAATACTAAAAATATATTTAACGATACACCGACCTTAATTAATCCCCACCAATGAATATTATATAATGGACGATTCCTCATAGGGCCCTCGCGTTAATTCTATATATTAAGCTCTTTACACGAACTAATCAAATACAACGTTCACGTGTGTAATTTAGTCGAAACAAATGTTTACAAATAGCTTCGTTTAACTTATAACAATGTAATTTTAAACTGAACGAAAAAGGCGACAAACGTAATAAAATACAAAATGGTAATTTTTACCGCACATTTTTATAATGACATTATTATTAGATATATAAGCTGTTGTGTGTGGGTGGGTGATGTGGGGGAGGGGGGCAGTTAGGCTTTGATGTTTTAAGAGAGACGCTGCTGCCCATCCCTCGATTATTTAGCACTCTTAGTCGTCTCTAACGATACTCACGGCAAAGGAAGGGGTGGCCTATTCTATGCCAGGACCTACATGCCTAATATGTACTTTTAAAATACTTGTACAATAAAAATATTTCGACTTTACGGCGACCGTACGACGAATTTATAGTGGTAAGACTTTGTACAAAAGTGGATTGCTTGGGTACCTCTGTCCCATTCGTGTTTCTACCATGAAGCAGTTGTGTTTGCATGGCTGTGTTTCGGTTTGAAGGGTGGGATATGGCGTGAATTTACAGTTTTAATTACAGTTTTAATTTTATTTAATAATTGTGTTATTTTCTTTACATCCTTCTTTCTTGTATATCATTCTTATTTCCTTCATCCTTCATCCATTTCTTGTTAGCGTGAATATTATTCCTTAATTTTGTCTAACATTGTTTTATTTATCAGTCTATTTAATTTTTCTTAAACTCAATTTCCTAAGCGTTGTGTTCGTTCTATTATTACCTTCCGAATTGACGCGACCAATTTTTTTATTATACCTTACTACAGTATGATGGTTTATGTCGCAGCATCTTACCTCCCAATCGAGTAGTAATTATATTTCACTGGCTTGGCACTTTTATAAAATAAACCAATATCAGGTAGTGAACAAAAGATTGCTTATAACAATTATAATTATTATATCTCAAATACTGTTCTCACCTGTGGGCAGGAGCGCCACAGTACCAACTCCTTCCGTTACACCGCATTCAATGTCGGGCAGCTCGAATTATTGATAGTCAACGCCTTACTGTCCGACTTGACCCACTGAAACTGCGCATAGATGTTGCATCTCTGTGCATCTTCTACCGACTTTATCATGGCGAGTGTTCTGAGGAATTGTTCGGATTGATACCTGCTGCTGATTTTCACCACCGTACAACCCGCCACCAACTAAAGTTTCATCCCAATCATCTGGACGAGTGGTGGTCTTCCACCGTGCGCTTTTCAAAGCACTTTCTTCCACGCACAACCACTCTTTGGAATCAACTTCCAGCAGCAGTATTTCGATACAACAACATAACCTTCAAGAAAAGAGCATATTCCTTTTTAAAAGGTCGGCAGCACACCTGCATTGCCTCTGGTGTTGTGAGTGATCATGGGCGGCGGTAGTCACTTATCATCAGGTGAGCCGCATGCTCGTTTGCCTCCTGTGTTGTAAAAAAAAAAAATTGGTGTACTGCAATATTTTATTGTCACTTCAAGTCGTTATAAATACGCTGTCGTATATATAAATCGTGGTACCTTGTCATTGTGAAATCGCCTCATTGAGTTGTATAAAAACCTTTCTATGGATCTATTATATTATTAAAGTTAATTACAAAACATGCCTCGTACAATTTTATAAATTAACAGGTTATATACTCTGTGGACAGGGAATGCAGATTAAAAATAATCAGGAAGGGACGTGATATTATTTTTTGGGGGGGATAACCTTCCTATACATGGGGGGGGATATAGCCTTCAGATCAACTTAACACTGCCTTTAAAACAAACATAAAAATGAAAAGAAAAAACGAAAATAATTTATTCTAATAATTGCTTCTTGCTTATTTTTTGAAGATCTGTTTGCCATTTGGCAAAGGCCTCCTCCAACCGTTTCGACTTTCGTCTTTCCTGAGCCACTCTGTCTTGAATTGAGGGGGGGGGGATAATGGATTGTTAAAAATAGGGATTAGTATCCCCATTGTTAGCATTATACACTATCAGGTCGACCTCCTCGCGGTTCCCACTGAAAACTATCGTGTTCTATTCCAAGTTAATCCATCACGATAGGTTAACCGACCTGCCTTTTCATTGTCGCCTATCATCCCTCACTGGTGCCCCGCCAGCGGATACCATTAGCGCGGGCGGGGTTTGCATTATTATCCATTTAAAAAAAATATATTTATTTCCTTCTACGATAAATTTTTACAGATTTTTGAAATTCTCTTTAGAGATTTTGAAATATAGCTGTTATAGTTAATTTTTGCATTATTTATATACTTAAATACATTGTCGGGACTTAATGCTGTGAAAAATTTGTCCTGTCGTGACCACGTAATGCAATCCAAGTCGAAAAGTCGGCAATAAAGAAGCAGGTAATATAATAATAATATTATTATTTTGAATTAAACTTATTTTGTCTACTGCCCACTTTAATTTTTTCACCAACTTAAAAACCACAATTACTTCAAGATCTACAAATCACCCTCCAAACCTCTACACAACGCTCCCATTTGTTTCTGCGTCTCTTACCCTTTAGGTCTGCAGCGCCCACAAGGGAGCGTTATCGACGACTTTGGGAAAGGCTGAATTAAATATTGCTGTAATAATTTTTTTTAAAGTCATCTTGTTTGAATGGCGTGTACTAATTTGAAGGGTAAAATATAGCAGTGAAAGTACTAGATACTTGCCCTAGCGATAAGACTGCCTTTTGTACCTTTATGTGTATATTTCAATCTGTATTTATGTTACTGTATTTCACTTGAATTATTCACTTGTCATTGTATATTATTTATGGTGCAATAAAGAGTTTGATTTTTATCTTAATATCATAGACTGTTTGACTTGATTATTATTGACAAACAGGCCTTTTCAGGCAAAAAAACCTGTGACACTGCGTCCTTTCCTAATGAAGAAAGAAGATATGATAGTTTGTTTGTAATGAACAAAATCAAAAACTAAATAACCGATTTTAAAAATCCTTTTATCTTTATTTAGTAATCACATATAGCAGAGCAAAGCCAGGCCATATCACAAGTATTAAATTTATACATTTAATTTTTTAAAATAGCATGATAAGAACAGAGGTACCTTCACATGTTGCTATGTAAGTATATACTCGTATAAGTTTCACGCTTCCATTCGATCTGTATCTTAGACAATGGACGTTAATAATGTAATTAATACGCTTCGTGACTACAGTGTACGTACAATGAAATCATGCTCTCTATACAGTATTTAGAATGGCTAACAAACATGGCATTGTTCGCGCCATAACAAAGTATAAATTATTAAACATTAATTGTATTTTTTTTATACAACTTTGAATGGCAAACTAGCTGCGGCCCACCTGATGGAAAGTGGTAACCGTCGCCTATAGACATGAGCAGTACCATGGATATAGCAGAGTACCGTTTCGCCCATGATACCCCCTATGTGTTGCTATTCCTGAAGACTTAGGTGTTTTTCCTCCGTACCCAGTAAATTCACGCCAATAGAACCAATCTGTAAGTAAATCCTTTCAGATGAAAAAAAGGATTTTCTAAATCGAAATATAAAAAAATACAACCAAATCGAGAACGTTCTTCTTTTTGAAGTCGGTTGAAAAAACCATAGTATGTACAAGACAGAGATTAATCAAAAGATTAAAACCTCTTGTCACCAGAGGGATTGTCACTTTGTACAAAAGTCGATTGCTTAGGTACCTCTGTCCCACTCGTGTTTCAACCGTGAGGCAGTTGTGTTTGCATGGCTGTGTTTCGGTTTGAAGGGTGGGATATGACATGAATTTAGTGGGTACAGAGGAATAACACCTGAGTCCTCAGGAATGGCAACGCATGGGGGGTATCATGGGTGAAATAGTATACTCTGTTATGTGCATGGTACTGCTAATGTCTATAGGCGACGGTTACCACTTTCCGTCAGCATGTTTGCCATTCTAAGTTGTATATAAAAAAAAATTATCCAGTATTAGGTACATTCACCGATGTACAATGTTTCTGACAACACAACATAAAGTTATATATTCCATTATTTTTTTTTCTAAAATAATATCTTGAAATGAGTTTGATAAATAGTCACATTCTTTGATCGGCGTACTTGAAATGAATAAATAAAGTAGTTCCAAAGCTCCATTATACCAAACATAATTCCATTATTGAAGTTACCCGGTGGATGTTAGTGAACTTGATTTGCTTGAAAATGTTATTTTCTCTCAGAAAAACTGGAATAAGTCAATTGAATATTTTGTTCCAGTGATAAGTACTCGTACACGAGTATTTTGCGTAACAAAATAGTGACTTCAAATCTAAACACAAAAATTGTATAGACATCATCGTCTCGTCATCATCTTATCATCATCATAGCAGCCTTTAACTGTCCGCTGCTGAAAACCTTTGAGGGATTTTGAATACGTATAAAACTTAGATTATATAGGTGGAGTGTCTCCATACAAGTGCTTTGAGAAAAGCGGGTCAACTTTTTCATACAATTTTGCGTAATAAATAGTTATGTTTCCTTTATAACTTCTATATTTCATTTGTTTTATAATTTTCGCATCTTTTTAATGTGTAAAAACTCATTTTATTTATTAAATAATTAAGTATAGAGACGTCAAGATACATTATGTGCGTAAGTACATAGAACAACTAATTTGACAATAAGCTGACAAAAAGTTTACCCGTTTTTTGAGATTTGATGCTCTATCTATATAATCTAAGGTATATAATTAAGTAATTTGTATACGTAAATACTTATGGCATCCAATATTCTCTTTTTTTTTACAATACAGGGGGCAAACGAGCATGCGGCTCACCTGATGGTAAGTGACTACCGCCGCACATGGTCATCTCTTCCTGCGCTAACGGTATACGCTAGCACCAGTGAGAGATAACAGATGACGACAAAGCAGGTCAGTTGGCCTATCATGACGAATTCAATAATAAATCACTAACGATTGTTTCTAGAGGAAAACGCGTGGAGGTCGAACTGACAGAATATATTTCTAGCAGAGATTACTAGTCTCCATTGGTTAACCCTTCTTTGCATGATTTTTTTTATTGGTGAAATAAATCAAGGTGATATAATTCATGTTCAAAATTAAAGGAAAAATGGTTAACAATATAAATTTGACAGCTATGTTTTTTTTTCTTCAATGGGCATTAAAAAGGTATCCAGATACGATTGACCTAAAGTGAAATTGTTCTTTTATGTAATTTTTGGGCATTCAATGTTATGATGGAAATTTCCACCTGTATGCAAAGAAGGGTTAATAATAATGATCGAGTTTATTAAATATATCCAATACAAATGATACTGATTATTAACTATTAACAATAATATATCATCCCAACCATCTGAACTAGTGGCGGTCCTCCACCGTGCGTTTTTCAAGGCACTTTCTTCCACGCACAACCACTCTTTGGTATCAACTTCCAGCATCAGTATTTCCGAACGATACGACAACATAACCTTCAAGAAAAGAGCATATTCCTTTTTAAAAGGCCGGCAGCACACCTGCAATGCCGCTGGTGTTGTGGGTGATCATGGGCGGCGGTAGTCACTTACCATCAGGTGAGCCGCATGCTCGTTTGCCCCCTGTGTTGTAAAAAAAAAAAAACAAAATATAATATAATAATAAATAATAATATCTACCCTTCATACGCTTTCTGTTTTTACCCAATGGTTAGCTGGTAGAGAATGCCATATGGCATTACGCTCGCCATTTACAAAGTACAAAGTTATATTGTGCAATAAAGAATAAATAAATAAACAAAATGAATAATTATGTACATAAATTTAATTACAAAAAGATTGAGGTAGACGGCCTTATTGCTAAATAGCAATTTCTTGCAGGCAACCTTAAAAAGTAAGGACTCTGTAGATGTGTGCAACGTGTAGTGTGTGCGTGTGTGCGTGCGTGTATGCGTGTATACGTGTGTGCGTGTGTGTGTGTGTGCGCGTGTGTGTGTAAGAGATAGAGAGAGAGAGAGAGTTACAATCCCTTCAAAGAAGAAATAAGTTGTGATGCATCCGTATCCTGTACTTTCACTGCGTTATCCGACTATTTAAAGTGAATGTATCTATTTAAACGAAGCTTCTTTACAGTAGAAACACGTATGGCACTTTAATACCCAAGCAGAGAACTTTTGTACAAATTCTCCATCTGGAATTAATCTTGCCAATATACCTAATAATTATGCCTTATAGTTTACGAATTATCGCCAGACAAAGTTCTTCAATTATGTCACCGACATACTCACCGATCATCAAAATTCTAAGCCACTTCTAGCAATCTCACAAACTTCAAACTTTGAAATTTAGTTAGAGTTTAACCTATAAAGGAAGGAAAAGGTGAATAATTCCGAAACTTCATTATTCATTTTCATTAAATTAAAAATAATATTTATTAAAAATTACTTTCATTCATTCAAATAAGATATTGTAAATAATATAGAAATAAAGATGTCTAATGTTGATAGGGTCACTATAAATGTTTTATCAGCCATTACTGTCCACTGCTGGACATAAGCCTCCCCCATAGACTTCTATAAGGAACGGTCTTGAATTCCCCACATCCAGTGACCACCGACTCCCTGTAATGAATTTCAGGTCGTCCTTTCATCTAGTAGGGAGGAGGTCTTCCTACATGGCGTTTGCCAAACGGGGTCGCCACGCAAGAATCTTTCTTCCCCATCGGTATATATATATATATATATATATATATATATATATATATATAAATGTTGATTGATAATTAATTAGATAACAATTAATAACAAAGTTGCATCCATAGACACTAACTATAATAACTGACATAGACTTCACATGAGATCTCACAACTTTTGGTTGTGGAAGAACTACGCTGGGAGACTTGGCATATTTTTTTACATTTAATGTTTTTGACAGGATACGTATGTAAGTACCAGTGCACGGTGGAGAGTCGGCAAAGTTGGAGTCTACTTATTAAAATCTATTTTCTAAAGTGCAAACTTCGGGTCGCTTGTGTAAAATTAAATATGTTCACCGTATTTTTCCACCGTCAGTTCCACCGCCGCTCTCGTCTACTAAATTAAATGCACCGCCACTCTTTAATACGTAATGTGGCCCAGCGCGTACGAACTAACGGGAGAGCATAATTGGGCCAGTGTAAGTTTTAATACCCGTTATACGTGATTCACTAAATCTTTTATTTTTGGAGACGAATAGAAAAAAAGATAAGGTATTTCATTTAAGAAATTAATTGTTTTGAGTAAAAATAATATGGTTTTTTTTTACAACTTAGAATGGAAAACAAGCTGACGGCCCACCTGATGGAAAGTGGTAACCGTTGCCTATAGACATGAGTAGTACCATGGACATAACAGAGTATACTGTTTCGCCCATGATACCCAATTTATTCTTCTGTACCCTATAAACTCACGCCATAGCCCATTCTTAAAACCGAAACACAGCCATGCAAACACAACTGCTTCACGGATGAAACGAGACAGGCGTCAGGAATTCTTGCATACAATAACAAAGGTACCTTTAGATTCTTTGACCATTTGTTTCATGAATAACGTTAACGATCTACCAAACAACTAGCTACTTCTTCAGATTTAGTAAATTACTACCAATTCTCATGACTTGTTCCACGTCCAGTGACGGTAGAGGAAAGAACAAAGCGCCCAAGTCCGCAATAATTATGTTAGTAGTCCACATTTGCATTCCAGCTCAGTCGCCCGGCTATGTGCGGCTACCCGCACTTTTAGAATTAAGTTTAGTGGAGCTACGGAAGTGGTGTTATGAAGGTTTAACAGTTACATGTTATTTATTTAAAACATCTCATCATATTAATATAATTTTAATTATATCTGATATGCTTTTTTTTATACAACTTAGAATGTCAAACAAGCTGACGGCCCACCTGATGGAAAGTGGTAACCGTCGCCTATAGACATGAGCTGTGCCATGAACATAACAGAGTATACTATTTCGCCCATGATACCTCCCATGCGTTGCCATTCCTGGGGACTCAGGTGTTATATTCACAGGCGTCTGGTGTTATATTGTCAGGCGTGATTTTACTGGTTACAGAGGAGTAACACCCGAGTCCTCAGGAATGGCAACGCATGGGGGGTATCATGGGCGAAACAGTATACTCTGTTATGTCCACGGTACTGCTCATGTCTATAGGCGACGGTTACCACTTTCCGTCAGGTGGGCCGTCAGCTTCTTTGCCATTCTAAATTGTATTAAAAAAAAAATTCTCTGTACGCTATAAATTCACTGCCATATCCTACCCTTTAAACCTTCCTTTCTCATAAGTCTCGTAAGAGGCGACTAAGGGAATTTAATAGTGGAAAGATGAACAGCAGTGTCTCTTTAAAAACGTCACCAAAACCTAACTGCGGCTAAATAGTTAACGGCTAATATAATGATGTCGATATTTTAACACTTAAGTACACTAAAAAATAAATAACAGAGGTATATTTTTTATTAGAAAGGTAACTAGTACTGAATAGAAAAGGAGGAGGTCGATCTGATAGGCTTTATTGCTAGTAATAGGGTTGTTAGATCCCCAATACCAACAATCCCTTTCCCTCCAGTTCTTAAGTGGCGACCCAATACGGGCAAATACAGTGTAGGATGACCCTCCACTAGAGGGGGGAAAGGGATGTTTAGTAATGGAGACTGAGAATCCCATTGCTAGCAATATGCCCAATCAGGTCGACCTCCTCGCATTTCCCCCTGGAAACTATCATGATTAATTCCTGATGAATTCATCATGATGGGCTAACTGGTCTGTTTTCATTCTCATCTATCACCCTTCACTGGTGCTCCGCCAGCGTATCCCGTAGGCGGGGTTACCATACCATTTTCACCCATCAAAAAAAGGCCCTCCACTAGATGGAGTTAAACAAGAAGTCTGTGAATGCAGGTGGCTCAGCGTTCCTTATGTAAGTCTATAAGGGAGGTCTACGTTCAGCAGTGGACGGATAATGGCTGAGTTGGTGATGATGATGACGATATTTCAGCATCTTCCTAGCCCTTCTTTAGATATTATCGAAGTACTACTCATAATATGAGAACTAAGTCATTATTGTGCCCTTTATTTTAAAAACTATACAAATAGACTAGACAAAATGGACTATTTATTTTAAACATTACTTGGACAATCTGCATATTTACGTCTGTGACCGTCGTATTACCAACTTCCAGTAATCTCTGGTTTTGGGTCACAAAAACCCGCACTGCTAGCTACACCCTGATCCGCAACGGCGATAAGTTGACTTCGTTTTGTTATTCTAGATTAAACAGTTATTAATACATGTTATTTCGTAAAAATAACCGTTTTCATTAGTGACGTAAACAGTTATTCTGTTTAACAGTTAAACTGTTGAATTGATTTTTATAAAATTTCTATGGGACCAATCTCAAAATATATCGTTTCAGTTAAGAACAAAACTAAATCGGTTTATAAATGATGTAGACAAACATAAAAAATACAAGCAAAAAATACAGCTGACCTCCTTATCTCCTTACCATTTTTGAAATCGGTTAAAAATAGAGAATTGAGTTTGTGAAAAATCTGATTAATAATTTACAACATATATTTACATATATTTATAACGGTTATATTTACTATACAAATTACTAATAGACAAATACATATTTTATAACAATCTGAAAAATATGTTTGTTAAATGAAATATGAAAGTTTACTTTCATATTACATTTAACAAACGGTCCAAATGTATACTTTTAAATATTTTTATGGATTTCATTTCCAATTTATTTTGGAGCAGAAACTAAATCCATAAAAGCAATATAAATTAAAATTTTAATTTCGCTACAAAATAAAAAGGCAAATAAACTCGAATATTTATAGCCAAAGAGAAATTTTAGCTACTAATAGCTGCTGATATTGATTTAGTCAGTTATAATGCTCCAGTAAATGTCTGATTCATAATCCCTGGAATATTGGATCCATAACTGCGTTGCGATTTTGAAGGCATAGTGAAATTATAAGAAATTAATGAAATTATTTAAGAGATACAAACTATTTTATATATAGAATAATATTTGACACAATATATCCTTGGGTAATATCGTTGATAGCTAAGCATTTTGGTTTTTTTTCGTGTTTTATTTCTTTTTCCTTACTCGTAATATGATTTATTTTCTCCACCGTGGAGAAAAAGAACTCCATTGTGGAAATTAAATTGAGTGGTAAGTAGTGTCTTGTATTTTTAATCTTATAATTTTAATTTATCAGAGGGAGACTTTGTACAAAAGTCAATTGCTTGGGTACGTCTGTCCCATTCGTGTTTCAACCGTGAAGCAGTTGTGTTTGTATGACTTTGTTTCGGTTTGAAGGGTGGGATATGGCAGTGAATTTACAGAGTACAGAGAAATAACACCTGCGTCCTAAGGAATGGCAACGCATGGGGAATTTCATGGGCGAAGCAGTATACTCTGTTATATCCATGGTGTTGCTTATGTCTATAGGCGGCGATTATTACTTTCCATCAGGTGGGCCGTCAACTTATTTGCTATTCTAAGTAGCATAAAAAATAAATAAAAGAAAGAAACTTTTAGCTCTGAAAACTTGCTAAGCAATAAAGAACAGATTAATCTGTGATTTTTATTATAAGCTATTTACAATCGCAGTTATCGAATTTCAATATCTCCCCTCACTAGGGCAGAGGGAATCGTTTATTTTAAAAATAACGTTTAACATAATCACACTTACCAACTTCGTCCTGTATTCCCCGCAAAGACGATTAGTACCGCCGCCGTAAGGAGCGGAGCACCGCGTTTGAGGGTTGGTAATTTTCATATTATAATTCAATTCCGCGGCGGGGTTGCGTCGCATCAAACTTAAGTTACGTAGAGTCTGAATAAATTATTCACTACATAATTTATGTTTAATACTATGGACTTATTAATCCATAATTGCGAAGTCACAAAACACGCACACGACTGCAGATTCTTAAATTATTCAATTATAAATTTCACTTAATTTATTATTAACTCATTGCTCGGGCCGCGGTTTTGTTCGTATACGCACAAGGTTTTGGCGCATTTCCATGAATTAATAAATTAACCGCGCTCTAAAAGGTTAAAAGTCTTAATCCTATTTTAGCTAAATCACAGCTTTAACTAAATAACCTTATGACGATGTGTCAATACAGTGTAGTCTATCTCAATGGCAAGTTAAATTAAAATTCTTAAGCAATTTATGCTTCATTAACAAATACTGAACACCTTTTATTCATGGTGGCATTTTTTCTATAAGCCACGGTTACCATTTACCATCCAATTATACAAAAAAAAAAAAAACAATTACAACCATAAATATTCTCCAGAATATACAGTGATTTAAAATTTATTTTTGATAAAGTTAAACTGTTATTATAAGCTAATAACTGGTTGCAGGTTCACAGTACTTCTCTAATATCCCTGTTTACTAATAATTTATGCAACTATTACAACATACGATACACTAGCGAGCAAGTCTTTGGATAACGGTACTGCACTTAATTAATGTACATAATGCGATACATAATATACAGATAAAGTTGGTGCATCTCAAACTAACTTAAATAGTAGGTAGTGCGGTACCGTAACCGGTTTTATAATAACGGGTTTTTTATACTAGTTTTATTAGTTAAAATGAAATTCAGTTTTTTATGTAACTTAAATAACAAATAAGCTGATCGTCTATTTGATGGAAAGTCGTAACCATCAAGTATAAATATGAATAACACCATGGACCCCACAGTATACTTTGTAGCACCCATGGAATTCACGAGGACTATGGTGTTATGCCTCATTATTTGACAATTTAATAATTATGTTTTATTATTATTGTAAACCCATATTGAATACAGTCAAACGTACTTTGAGTATTTTAAATATTTTTATATTTAATTAAATGTAATCCCATCCATAATTCCTATAGCTATAGGTAGGGAGGGGGGTTGTTAATAATGCGGACTACCAGACTCAATGTTAGCAATATGTCCATAAAGGTCGACCTCCACGCGGTCCTCCCTGGAAACCATCGTGCTGAATTCCAAGTGAATTCATCACGATGGGCTTATTGACCTGCTTTTTCATTCTCACCTGTCTCACTGGTGCCCTGCTAGTGTATACCGATAGCGCAGGTGGGATTACCATTCCATTATCATCCATTAAAAAAAAATTGCTATAGGTAACGGTTTTTTATTGCCTGAATTTTCATTATTGCAACATTTTCACGGAATCAACAGTAAATTTAAAATGTCGATTTATACAATGTCATATAAATAAAAAAATTATATACTTTTAAAATAAAAATAAAATTTTTACTGCCATTTTTAAGTTATTACCTCGACATAGAATTTGAATTTGTAGCTAATATTAAAAATGTAGCTATGTGGTCCCGGCATAGAATGGGATCATTACTTCCTTTTCCGTGAGTGTCGTGAAACTGGACCATTAAATTCTGTTAGTCGCTAAGGGAACTTAATGGTCCAGAGATGAGAAGCAACGTACCTTTTTAAAAATCATTAAGGCCATTATAACTTTTTTTTTATACAACTTAGAATGGCAAACAAGCTGACGGCCCACCTGATGGAAAGTTATAACCGTCGCATATAGACATGAGCAGTACCATGGACATAACAGAGTATACTGTTTCGCCCATAATACCCCCCATGCGTTGCCATTCCTGAGAACTCAGATGTTATTCCTCGGCACCCTGTAAATTCACGCCATATCCCACCCTTCAGACCGAAACACAGCCATACAAAGGCAACTGCTTCACGGTAGAAACACGAATGGGACAGAGGTACCCAAACAATCGACTTTTGTACAAAGTCTCCCTCTGGTGATTTTGTTTTATAACTTTTGCATCTTTTTAATGCGTAAAAACTTATTTTATTTATTAAATAATTAAATATAGATACGTCGAGATACATTATGTGCGTAAGTATATAGAATGCTTATAAAAAAAAGTGTCAGCTAATTTGACAGTTAGCTGACGAAAATTTTACCGGTTTTTGAGACTCGATGTTAAATCTATATAATCTTAGGTACCTGGAAGAGATCGCTCTTAGCGATAAGGTCGCCCATTGTTTTCTCATGTGATTATTTCTTGTAATTGTTTATATTTATAATAAGTTTACTATTGTAATCTTTTGGAGGAAACAATAAAGAGTATCTATCTATCTATCTATCTATCCTATTCGTTCAGCTGTTTAAGCGTGACCGAGTAACAAATATCCTTAAAAAGATTCCAAAATGTTAGTATGGTAATGGCACGTCCACTGCCATACAGATCTTTTGAAAATGTTACTTCATACGATCTAAACCGGTGTTTCCCAACGAGGGGCCCACGCCCCATTGGAGGGCAATTTGGTAGTTAAGGAGGGGCAATTAAAAAATGGACTCGAAGCTATTTAAACCCTCTTGCTCCGGGCCATTTAAATGCAATGCTACGAGTAGATATCGGTGCCAAACTTAACAAAAAAAAAGTAAATTAAAAAAAATGCTGTAAATATTTATTAGGTATAATTTCGTTTGACGTTACCAGAATATCAACTGGGCAATAAGAGTTGTCAAGTAAACTTTGTCTGGAAAAATTATGTATTTGGGCATAAAAATTTTAGAAATGTTCAAGTGGGACATGGCACAGAAAAAGTTGGGAAACACTGATCTAAACTAAAATCATAAAGAGGAAGGATTTAAATATTTTTAACGTTTGTTTGTAATAGATAAATTGAAAAACTACTTTACCTGTAGTAAGATACATTTTCAATGAATATCATAGACTGAACTTCTGAAAAAAACTGAAAGCAGGAGCGGGTCGTTAGATAAAAAATAAAACGTGAAAAAATTAATGTCCAGCTATTTATTTAAAAAGATAAAGCATTTAATTAACAGTCCCGTCTCCTCACTATTGTGACGCCGTTTCGAGGCTGTTTTACAAAAATGTAAAATACTAAATACCCCGCTGTGACATTATAACGAACGGCCAACCATCGGATTCTTCATTAAGATTATTTTAATTTGCCGTTTCTCCTTCAACGGTCCATTGCGGTTATCTAGGCACACGAGTAGTACAAGAGAAGCTTGTTCTACAAAAAAAAAATTGGGATTTCAGTCGTGTTTTAGGCATCATTATCTTTCCCGCCTTTAAATATCAACTGCTGAACATTAGCTTCCCTTTTAGGTTTCGATAGTAGTTGCCACGCTTGGCAGGCAGATTGGCAACCGCATTTAGGGACGATTTAAGAGAGATGCTACTACCCGTCCCTCTACTATAAGCTCCCTTAGTCGATGATGATGATCTAATTTGGAATTTACGTTAACTATTTTACCACTCTTTCCCCGTTTTACGATAACTATTTTTTTAGAATTCTGTACCTCAAAACAGAACCCTTACAAGATCACTTTGTTGCCCGTCCGTCTGTCTATCAAGACTCATCTTCTCAGGAATACGTGGGGGTATCAAGCTGAAATTAAAATCAAATACTCAAGTCTTCAATTCCTTGATATTGAGAAATTTCTAATTTAAAACAATTTTATGTTCAAGTAAGGTTTCTTATACATCAATGTTGAACACTGACGGGGTCCAAAGTGGTGTGAAAAGGGCTACTTTATCATTAAATAATATAATATACATACATATTTATCGTCGTTGTGCAGCAAAAATTCATCAACTACAAAAAATAGATTTTGAAAATAATCGCATTTGAATATTTTTTACGTTAAAATCGATATAGCTTCTGAATGCTAAATGCTATCAAAAACATTTGTAAGAAGACAACATAGCTTACAGTTTAATAAAACTACGTGCAATGTATGAAATTCAACAGCTGTTTATTTGTTTAAATTAAAATAAAAAATCAATTAGTTTTTACGGAGAAAGTTATAATTAGAGTAAAGGTAGAATTAGTACTTAGGTACTTATTGATATTAAGTAAATTTAAACATATGAAAAAAAAAATGCTTATATTGTTTAAAATAGGGTAGATTTGTATTTCAAACCAAATGGAGCAAAAAAAATAGGTTTCGCCAAAAATGTTAGTGATTTTTCGCTGCACAACGACGATATCTGTCACGCTTGTCTCCCATTAGTGTAGAGAGAAACAATGTAACGCCAAATGCTTCGAATCAAACAGATCTCCTTCACTTATTCTCCATTCATCATACTATCTTTTCATACGCTTAGGTCGGTTACGGGTACTTTTAATTCGGTCGATTATAAATCCTTTTATTTGTTTTCAATGTTGACCATTGACCGCATTGTCGCCTCCGCACCCTTTATCTGCGCCCCTCTTTCACGAAGTTTCAATTGGGGCAACATTTAATTATCCTGAATGTTTTTAAGATTATTTTTCTAAATTAATGAATAGATCTCTAATTTTCATCTTATGCATTGTATGGAACTAAATTACTGGTGTGCCTTAATGTAATTTATGTGGTTTTACTTAGGTGCAATATTTTAGGATTATATTGTTTGTCTTGTCTTGTATCCCACCCCTACAACTGCAACACGAATGAAACACGAATGGGATAGAGGTGCCCAAACGACTTTTGTACAAAGTCTCTGTCTGTTTTGTACAAAGTCTGGTAACACAACAAGTGGTTGGATGAAGAAATTTTAAAAAAAAAGGTAATAAAGAGGTCGCTATGTGGTCCGGTCATAGAATAAGCCAGGGTGTGGCTTATTCTTCGTGAGTGTCGTAATAGGCAACTAAGAGAGAGCAAGGAATGGGCAGCGGAGTTACTTTTAAAACATTACCAACACACTGCGGTTGCTAACCCGACTGCCAAGCATAGCAACTAATAGCAAAACTCCCCAATAGAAGGAGGCCTGTGTTAAGCAATGAACAATTAACATTTGCTATGGTATATATGGTAACAAATAAGCTATAAATCCAAGTTGACTGTATTTTTATTAATATATCACAAGTTCAAACACATATTTGGTACAAAAGATTTACTCTTTAAAAACTTGTTCTCTATTTTGTAAAATATGATTGAACATATGGAATTTTCTTTTTTTTTATATAGTTTTATCTTTTATATATTTATATAGCATTTTATGTGCTTGTTTACATAAACTACTCAAGCTGTGCACATAATGTAATTGGATTCTAACCTAGTTGTAACACAAACATAACTACCACTTGATTTCTTTAATAAATATATTTTTTAAGTACTTGTTTTTTTTATAAGAAAACTTTTATTCAGTCTTCATTTTCTACACAGTCCATCGGATCCACAGTTAAGTTGAAGTTAAGCTATCAAATCAAACTGACATCAGGCCCGTCGGTGGCAGCGTCTTGTCCAGCCCTCAAGTGGTTAGTTAATAAGCGTTCAGAGCAAATTTAATTAAACTTGGAGACTAATATAATAGTACCCTATAATCGTCGTTACTCAATCGATACGACTCTAATATCTAATTGGACGTTTTGAAATAGATTTTTTTTTCTCAAATACAATATTAAATATAATAAATAACTGGATTTTAGCTTCGAATTCGTTCGTGTGTCAAAAATTGCCTACGTCTCTCTGCAAATATTATATGCATACCGAATTTTGAAATGACTAATACGAAAGTACATAATTTTATGAGGTTTGGTTAAATCGTTAAAGCACTAGACTTACTAAAGAAACCTACATTTACCAGAGGGAGACTTTGTACAAATGTCGTTTGCTCACCTCTGTCCCATTCGTGTTTCTACCGTGAAACAGTTGTTTGCATGGCTGTGTTTCGGTTTTAAGAGCGGGATATTGCAGTGAATTTATAGGATATAGAGAAATAATACCCGAGTCCTCAGGAATGGCAACGCATGGGGGGTATCATGGGTGAAACAATATACTCTGTTATGTGCATGGTACTGCTCATGTCTATAGGCGACGGTTACCACTTTCTATCAAGTGGGCCGTCAACTTGTTAGCCATTCTAAGTTGCATAAAAAACATTTATATATATATATATATATATATATATATATATATATATATATATATATATATATATATATATATATATATATATATATAGTGAGAATAGACATCGATACTTATTATAGCTATTATATTAGAATAAATAAATTGCTACTTCAATGATATAAAAAAATTGTGTTGTCAGTATGAAAGAAAATATGGCGGACTAAATAACTCCCCAATGTAACAACTTGAAACTTGTCATATAATAGGAGAACTTTGACAATCATTTCTACGTCATATAATGTTAGGAATATGAACAATATTTGTTATCAGTATACTGACAGTTTATACAAGTTTATGCAGGCTACGATAACCACTTACCATCAGGCGGGCCGTATGCTTGTTTGCCACCTCAGTGGTATAAAAAAAATGTTAGTTAGTAGTCTCATTATATAGTTGGATTTATTTGCACGAAAACAGCAACGGTTAACTAAAATACAACTGCCCACCCCTGGCATACCAGGCATGAAGTTAATATCAGACAGTACATAAAACTGAGAATCTGTCCACACGACATCATAACCTTCAAGAAAAGAGCATATTCCTTTTTAAAAGGCCGGCAGCACACCTGCAATGCTGTTGGTGTTATGGGTGATCATGGGCGGCGGTAGTCACTTACTATCAGGTGAGATGCACCTCGACCATTAAATTACCTTAGTCGCCTTTTACGACATTTACGGGAAAGGAAGAGGTGACCCAAACTATGTTGGTAATATATATATATATATATATATATATATATATATATATATATAATCCCTTTGTTATTTACTACCTTTTAAATCAATAGGTAAACAGTTATCTGTATTATTGGAAAGCCTATTATTATTTCTGTAAGTATGTACTCATATATGGTATATGAATCCTGTTTCTTACAGGAAAGGCTCAATCTAGTGTTGGAATCACTGATAAACTTTATGCTTACACAAACATACTTTGATAATAAATACGTTTTTCCTTTTTTTTTTCTTATTTTCTGTTAATTTCAAATTCACGTGAAAATATGAACAAAAGATTTCAAAATGAAAATGCTTATAATTAAAATAATGTACTTTAATCAGATCCCGACGCCACTCGTTCCGAACCTCATTTTACCTCAATCTGATGTAATCCTCTTAAGAAATTTTAAGAAGCTGTTTGAACGTAGAAATGCACTTAAACCTTTCACAGTAAGGGTGATTTTTAAAAAATATCTCCTCGAATATCGGCGCTCCGATCATTTGTGGTACAAATTAAAGCCTCAAAGCAAATTTATGAATAAATATGTTTATAATCCAAGTCATTATAAAACTAACACACAAATTTCATTAACAGTTTCAAATCTCCTCCATTTAATTTCAATGTTTGGATCTTTGTTGCTGAAACATGCACAAACGGTTAAATTAATTTTGTACCGAGACCGACGTTTATTATAATCCTAGATTAGCACGTAGAATATTTTATTTTAATTTATGCAGATAAAGCTGCGATTTACAATTAGTATTTTAATTAATAAAACTAACTATGTTTTAAATACATAATCGGGACTTACCGCGATGTAAAAGCTTTTACAGGTAAGTAGAACCTAGATTTTTTTTTTTACAACACTGGCATTTTTTACAATACGAGCATGCGGCTCACCTGCTGGCAAGTGACTACCGCCGTCCATGATCACCCACAACACCAACGGTACCGCAGGTGTGCTGCTGGGCTTTTAAAAAGGAATATGCTCTTTTCTTGAAGGTTTCGTTATCATATCAGTTCGGAAATACTGCTGTTTGAAGTTGATTCCAAAGAGTGATTGTGCGTGCAAGAAAGTGCGTTGAAAAACGCACGGTGGAAGACCGCCACTCGTCCAGATGGTTGGAGTGAAAAGGGGGCAAGTGCCCCCTCCCCCCCCCCCTTGTTCTACCAAGTGGTAGAACTTTGTATTCATATTAACATTATTATAAAACACTTCTAGTCATCCAATAAAAAGTTTAATCGACTAAGAAACCTGACTGGATTCGCAATTTTGGGCATTTTCAAAGGTTAATTTCCAAAATTTAATTTAGCCATTCCTCAATTGACTATACTTTTTTTTATATACAACTTAGAATAGCAAACAAGTTGACGGTCCACCTGATGGAAAGTTGTAACCGTCGCCTATAGACATGAGCAGTACCATGGACATAATAGAGTATACTGTTTCGCCCATGATACCCCCCATGCGTTGCCATTCCTGAGGACTCAGGTGTTATTCCTCTGTTGGGTACAGAGGAATAACACCTGAGTCCTCAGGTGTTATTCCTAAATTCACGCCATATCCTACCCTTCAAACCGAAACACAGCCATGCAAACACAACTGCTTCACGGTTGAAACACGAATGGGACAGAGGTACCCAAGCAATCGACTTTTGTACAAAGTCTCCTTCTGATCTAGGTTTCTCTAGCACTTCATTTTAAAAGTGTATTAATTAATTTTTATAATTTATTTAACTTCATGTACCAAAGGTACGTATGATGGACATAACACCTGATTCCATTCTTTACCAGGCAACCATAAGGCAAATAGAAATGTTAGGTGGCGGTAGTAAATAGGAAACTACATAATAACACATGCACATGTTTAATAAATACAGATAAATAAATAAAATTCAAACCATATATTATTATTATTATTAAATTATTTCAGTATATTACTCAGTCAGTCAATTATATTACACAGTATCTTATATTAGATATTTTTCACCACATCTGCCCTTCATACACTTTCTGTTTTTAACCAATAGTTAGCTGGTAGAGAATGCCATATGGCATTAAGCTCGCCACTTGTATTATACAAAGTTTTATTGTGCAATAGAGAATAAAAAAAATATTTAAATTCACTTTACATAAATATATACGAGATTATATTTATATACAAATAAATTCATAAAGCAGATGATGAAAAATATTATCAACAGTATAAAGAGAAGAAGAAAGAAAACACCTATCTAATGGAGAATAAGTACCATAAGTAGAGAATTAGATACTACATATTGGAGAATTATTATTGATTTTTTTTTTAATACATGACAATGGTATGGTAACGCCTACGCTAATGGTATACATTGGCAGGGCACCAGTGAATGATGATAGATAAGGATGAAAAGTCAGATCAACTAGCCCATCGTGATAAATTCACTTGTAATTAAAAACGACGATTTTCAGGGGGAACCGCGTGGAGGTCGACCTGATAGGGTGTATTGCTAGTAATGGGGCTACTAGTCACCATTACTAAGAATCCCTTCTCTCCCCCCCCCCCCTATTTAATTAATTAGGTATTTATTATAATAATACACGTAGATATGTTTTTGTAATAACTTCAAGAGATTTTCTCGTTGTTAAATTAATATATCGCAACGCTAC
Source organism: Galleria mellonella (assembly GCF_026898425.1). Taxonomy (NCBI): domain Eukaryota; kingdom Metazoa; phylum Arthropoda; class Insecta; order Lepidoptera; family Pyralidae; genus Galleria; species Galleria mellonella. The sequence goes on along the minus strand of NW_026441984.1, from coordinate 347,683 downwards.
ATTCCGTAGCTTGCGTTGAAGTCGAGATTTCCTCAACTAGCGCGATTAGCTACCTTAAAGCCCGCCGCAAGTAAGTGTTATTATTTAACAAGGAAACTTACTTAAGCCCCGGTAATGACGGCTTAATACTGAACAAAGTGTGCCGCAGATTTAGAACAATACGTCTTACGAGAGATCACGGGTTTGAAATACCGAGATAGGAGAATAAAGGTAATTTAAGTAGATACAATTTATACTGATATAATAAAGTTGCCGTGTGGTCCCGGCATAGAATAGGCCACCCCTTTCTTTCGTGGATGTTGAAGAGGAGCCTGAAGAAGGGTAGGGGATGGGCAGTAGTGTCTCTCTTAAAACATTTCCAAAGTATGACTGCGGTTGCCAATACACCTGCCAAACCTGGCAACTACTGCGATATATAACGAAGTTTGTTTGAATGCGCTAAACTCTGGACTATATATATTACATTATATTTTATTGATAATAGTAAAAAAAATTACTGCCCACCTAATGGAAAGTAAACCTAACTGACTAAACCGTCTTTCAAAAAAAGCGTTCACGCTCACTTTTTTACTTTATCCGAGCAGTAAGTGCTTTATATTATTCTCAATTTCGTGTATAATATAGTATATGTCATATATGTGTAAGTATATTTGTTATTCATATATATTTATTCGCTCATATATGTAATTTTAGTATGTATGTATATCAATAATTACTAGTACCGCATTCGAGTATTCTGACACTTCCCTATGGTTGACTGGGAGAGAATGCTTTTAGCATTAAGTCCGCCATGTACACATATTTGTACTAATGAATAAATAAATAAATAAATAAAAAAGTACTAACTGTCGCCTATAAATATAAACATGCCCATACTCATGCGTTGCTACCTTGAGCCTACCCTATTATAAAAGGTACATTCTATAAATAATAACGCGAAAGAATTTGTTTGTCTGAACGCGCGAAGCTCTAGAACTTCCAATCGGATGAGATATTTTTTTCTGCATTTAGTAATACATTTCTTTAGGAAGGTGCATGATAAAATTTGTGTAAAATAATTGCCTAAAATGAATTGTGATTCGATGTATGTGTTATGATTTAATTTAAAAAAATCTTTAATAAATAATCTTAAATCTTAATATTTTCAAAGAGATTTCACGTCGGCTGGTGGAAACCTCTGGTGACCAGAAGGCTGGCCTATACTTTGGTCAACGCATTTCCATTGCTATTCAGCGTGCAAATGCAGCAAATATCCTAGGCACCCTACCAGCTGGCAGTGATCTCAAAGAAATTTTTATCTTTAAATATTTTTTTTTAATTTTTTAATTACTTGTTCTTGATATTTACAGCACGTAGATGTTAATTCTAAATATATGTATATATATTATAAAAAAATAGATTATTACATTAAAAATATATATAAATTGTTAAACATAGTATGAGTATTTTTATATAAATTTAAGGAAAAATAAGATATTTATTTTAAAAATCTTTTCATACTGTAGATTGATATCTCGTGGAAAAATGTTATATAATAAAATAATTTGACATATTACCCCATCAATCTAATTTACGGGATACGAGGAATATCTTTCACATTTTAATATTGTATAAACTTTAATACTTGTGTGCTACATTTTTTTTTATACCACCAAAATAGCATACAGCCCGTCTGATGGTAAACGGCTACTATACCCTATGGACGCCTGCAATACTAGAGGTGTCACGTGCACGTTTCTGACTCTGAAGAAACCTTAATATAACCTTTTCGAAAACGCCCATACTATAGTCTCTAGGGTTAACCTCGGCAAGAAACTAATTCTACAGCCTGAACGCGGGAGAAAATACCTTTAAAACCGCACTGTACTTGACCATTTCGGTTTAAGCATGAAAGATGAGTTCTCATTCGATGGTAAGCGGTGCGATGATAAAAGGTGGATGTAGGCATCATTTCAAACAATTCATCAAAACACAATTCGTTATACAAGCGGTAGAACACACAAAGGGACAAAGTCTCGCCTTAGATTTAAGGGCTCGATACCGCCTGTGAGCTTGGGATCGTTGACTATTCTCATAACTCGTCTTTGAACGGAATCGAGAGGATGTTACCAGATACATGAGGGAGACTTTGTACAAAAGAAATGGCAACACATAGGGGTATCATGGACGAAACAGTACTCTGTTATGTCCATGGTACTGCTCATGTCTATAGGCAATGGTTTCCATTGTCCATCAGGTAGACCGTCAGCTTGTTTGCCATTCTATGTTGCATAAAAATAATGTATTATGGTTTTATAAAAAATGGGAATTAACGCGATCGTATAGGTAAACTATGATAATCTACTATTATTATCTCGGCTTTTCGACCATGTTGCTGCGATCTTGAGTAGACTGATGTATTGTATTATAAAAATATCATCATTTTCAGTATAAATACTTCCTTTCTCGTGGGTGTCGTAAGAGGCAATTAAGAGAGCTTATGGTGGAGGGATGGACAGCAGCATCTCTCTTAAAACATCTCTAAAATCCTGCGGTTGCCAACCCGTCTGCCAAGCGTTGCAACTATTGGCAAAACTCCCCTTATGGGGAAAACTCATATCCAGCAGTAGATAGTTAAGAAATTATATATATTTTTAGCAATAAATCTTATTTTTAATTAAAAAAAAATAACAAACACCAAAATAATACGTATAATTAAATAGAACAATTTATACAAGATTTCTGTCTAACAATAATTTGATAAAGGAACGACATTAATATATTCAGAGATGTGTTCGAGCACGCGTCTTACAACCGAAATGGCCGATCCGTTGAATTTCGTCCATTTTTATAGTTGCAGCGAGCTGTGGGGAGTCTTAAGTAGGGAATACAGTTAACAATATATTAATAATTTCATAAATATATCATGTTATCATAATTATGTACTGGAGCAATGCATACAATACGTGCAGCGTGGCTAGTTATGATGGCGGTGCATAATGGATGTAAATTAGTATGCAATCGATACCACTAACACGGTTCGTTTATTCAGACCATAAATCAATTGTTAAATTTTCGAAACCTATTCTTGTTTCTGATTTATGTGTTTATTTCGCAAATTGTTCTTTTATTGTTCTGAATCAAATATTTTCATTTATACTGATTATATTTGCCGTGTAAGTCCTGGCTTAGGATAAGCCATCCCATCTTTTCCCGTGTCGTAAGAGGCGACTAAGGGAGGGCGAGGGATGGGCAGCAGCGTACCTCAAAACATCTCTAAAGCCTAACTGCGATTGCCAATCCGCCTGACAAGCGTAACTACTGACAAGGTACAGAGGAATAACACCTGAGTCCTCAGGAATGGCAACACATGGGGGGTATCATGGGCGAAACAGTATACTCTGTTATGTCCATGGTACTGCTCATGTCTATAGGCGACGGTTACCACTTTCCATCAGGTGGGCCGTCAGCTTGTTTGCCATTCTAAGTTGTATAAAAAAACCCTGAATGGATAGGTTTATGTTCAGCAGTGGACAGTTAAAAGCTGATATGATGACGATGATAATATTGTACAAAGGAAAGATTTGTTTATTTATTTGTAATTGACAAACTCAAAAACTATTCTTTTCTTTTTATACAACTTAGAATGGCAAACAAGCTGACGGCCCACCTGATATAAAGTGGTAACCGTCGCCTATAGACATGAGCAGTACCATGGACATAACAGAGTATACTGTTTCGCCCATGATACCCCCCATGCGTTGCCATGCCTGAGGACTCAGGTGTTATTCCTCCATACCCAGTAAATTCACGCCATATCCCACCCTCCAAACCGAAACACAGCCATGCAAACACAACTGCTTCACGGTTGAAACACGAATGGGACAGAGGTATCCACGCAATCGACTTTCGTACAAAGTCTCCCTCTGGTAAATCAATCTCAATCGATTTTAATAATTCTCTCACCTATGAAAAGCTATGTAATCAGCAAGTTACACTATATTATAAAAATTTTTTTAACCGTGCGAAGCTGGGCTAGGCAGCTAGTGTTATATAAACAAGGTATAATGGCCAGATCGTGTCAAAGAACCTAATTTTGAAACTGAATAACGTTCTCTGAGGATCGTAGTTCTACTACTGAGTAGTCATCATCATCACCATTTCATCGACTATCCGTCCACTGCTGGACATAGCTCTCCCCCATAGACCACCATAAGGAACAGTCCTGAGCCACCTGCATCTACTGACACCCTGCTATACATTTGAGGTCTTAGTATTATAAATACGAAATGATGTAAAGATGATTGGATGTATGTATGAATTTTTGTTACTTTTTGACACTAAACTTACTAAATAGATATGTATAAAATTTGGTACACGGATAAATTATTTTCTAACTAATAAATATGGGATGTTTTTTATACCCATTCATACAGGCGAAGCTGCGGGATATGTTAGTATATAAATGTTGAAACTGTTGAATCATTTATACTGAAATATCTAGTAACGTGCAATTTATATGAATTTTAAATTACGATAATAAATCGTTTATTTAAAATTCTGTATGTAAATTTAAAAACGTGTATGTAAAAGGCATAAGAGTAAATATTTATAGACGTTCCGTAACAATATTTATATGCCCAATAACGGTAAAACAGCAATCTACATGACACCATATTCAGAACTGATGATTGATTAACACAGGGACTTATAGATAGATAGATAGATAATTTATTTACATTACTTACAGCACACAAATTACAATAAAAAAAAAAACATACACATAATACACAGTAAAAGAGATAAAAGAATGAAAATAAAAAAGCACAAATAAAAAAAAACAAAATATATAAACTAACAAGCTCCTTTCTTTCCCTTCCTTCATGCGTGTGCCATAGTAACATAAAATGCTCACAACTCAGTTTATTGTTTGCCCTTAAAAGAGCAAAACACTGATATTCTGTTATATATACAAATAGATACTCATATGAATACGATACGAGTATATTTTAGAAGGAATCTTCTTTTTATACAACTTAGAATGGCAAATAAGCTGACGGCCCACCTGATGGAAAGTGGTAACCGTCGCCTATAGACATGAGCTATACCGTGGACATAACAGAGTATACTGTTTCGCCCATGATACCCCCCATACGTTGTCATTCCTGAAGACTCAGGTGTTATTCCTGTAAATTCACGCTATATCCCACCCTTCAAAATGAAACACAGCTATGCAAATACAACTGCTTCACGGTTGAAACACAAATGGGACAGAGGTACCCAAGCAATCGACAAGGTACAGAGGAATAACACCTGAGTCCTCAGGAATGGCAACGTATGAGGGGTATCATGTGCGAAACAGTATATCTGTTATGTCCATGGTACTGCTCATGTCTATAGGCGACGGTTACCACTTTCCATCAGGTCGGCCGTCAGCTTGTTTGCCATTCTAAGTTGTATAAAAAAAAATATTATGCACGTATGTATAGATAGATAGATACTCTTTACTGTTTCTTCCATAAGATTGCAATAGTAAACTTATTATAGATACAAACAATTACAAGAATGACAAGATGATATGACAAGATTGATGAATGTGGAAGAAGCGAAAGAGGTTTGTTTGAATCGAAGCATTTGGCGTTCCATTGTTTCTGCCTACCCTAATGGGAGACAGGCATGACAGATGTACTGTACTGTACTGTACAATTACAAGAAATAATAAATTTGTATTTTATATAATCTATATATAGTTATAAAGTAAGGCACATCGATAATATTGAATCAGTTGACTCTATTAACAATGCAAATAGTGTAAGCGAGTGCCGGCAGCTAGCTTCGTAAATGCACCCGTACTGCAAACTTGCCATTTGCAATCCCGCCATGCAAATTTAAGCTTTAAACTCGGCAAAATGCGAGATGTTCAGCCGTAAAATACAATAACAACTTTGCCCAGTATTGTTTGCAAATCCAAACTTATGCAGAAACGGGAGTGTTTACAGGGATCGTTTGTTACTGCTTAATGCTTGTAGTTTAAACTGTCTTCAGTTTTATTTGCAAAGACGCAAGACGACAGTTGCGCAATTTCAACCCCCACTTCTTGTATTACCGAGCCGTAGGCTTGTTGCACTCGTCTCGAAAGTCTGCATTGGGCGTCGTACATCTGGGGCTAAAACTTAGAAACTGCAACTAAACAACAAAGTGGTCGCGTCTAACTTGGCACACTAATGTACGAAATTCAAATTTCGTAACTAATTATCATTTAGCAAAAATCGTGTATTTCTTTGGTAACACAAATAAAAAAATAGTTGGAGATATCACTAGGTGGAGTGACGACTTCAAATGCGCTGCAGGGAGTTAGTGGATGCAAGTGGCTCAGAATCGTTCCGTTGCAGTCTATGAGGAGGCCTATGTCCAGCAGTGGGCGAATAATGGCTGAAATGATGATGATGATGATGATAAATAAAAAAGTATATAATATAAGTTATAAATTTTTTTTAATGCATTTTAAAATGGCAAACGAGCTGTCGGTTCTTTTTATTAAAAGTCGCTGCTAAAAACACTAGATAGGCTAATAAGCCGACGTAGCATTGGTAGCTTGAAAACATATTTGAGTTTACAAAGTGAACATTTATTTGGTACAGAAGCTCATCCAGAATACTAGAGCAAATAAATTTATATATTTGGACGCTATTATTGAATGCTAACAGCAATTCCAGGAATCAAGAAACCTACTAACAAATAATGGTATAATATAAATGTAAATATAATATAAATCTGGTAAAATTAGAAAATACCAAAAAGAGACTTTGTACAAAAGGCGTTTCCTTGATGTCTACACTGCTGTGTTTAGAATTGCAGAATAGAGTATGCCAATGAAATTACAAAGTACAGAGGAATAACAAATTAGTCTTCTGGAATGGTAACGCATGAGGGGTATAATGTGCGATACAGTATACTCCGTCATGTCCATGGTATAGGCAACAGTTACACTTTCTATCAGGTGGACCGTCAGCTTGTTTACCACTTTAAGTTTCATAAAAAATACGAATTAACTTTACAATACCCTCGCAGCATTAAAAATGTCTAGCGACAAAACCGTCCTAGCCACCTGGAAGGAAAATGAAAAACAAACAATTAATCACAGAGCAGTTATGGTCTGTATTTCCTATTCATAATACGAATAAATTACAAAGTAGGATAACGTTGAAGTTTCTAAACCATTACGTATTTATGTAGGATTTTATAGGGCGTAGTAATCCACGCGTCGGCGTGCCAGCGGCGAAGTCAGACTTCGTTATTTCACGGTACATAAACATTTGATTTTGCTGGAACCGCCCGGATATTATAACACTGTATGCGTTAAATAATTTTTATGAACCTTAACAACAACCAGAATAAAACTGCTCTTGATTTATTCATTGTTGAAAAGCTATGCGCTTTTTCTTCGTTTCTAACGACTTCAGTTGACGTACCCGTTCAAATTTATATTCGGCTAAGTAGTAAGGTGTAATATCCATTGAAGCTTTACAACATTGACACTTTACGTTACTCGTGGTATAACTGTAATGTGGTTAACCAATATTATTATTATTTCAGCCATTAACTGTCCACTGCTGAGCTTAAGCTTACCCCATAAGGGGAGTTTTGCCAGTAGTTGCCACGCATGGCAGACGGGTTGGCAACCGCAGTTATGCTTAGGAAATGTTTTAAGAGAGACGCTGCTGCCTATCCCTCGCCTTCCTTTACTCTCCTCTTACGACACCCGCGGGAAAGGAAGGGGAGGTCCATTCTATCCCGGAACATATACGATGGTCCATAATTGTATCCAAATATATACTATATATTTTTTGCATAAGTACACAATTATTATAGCTATTGATACTAGCATTTTTTATACAAATAAATAATATTACGTTATTTACTACAAATAATATTTAATGAAATTAATGAAATAGTGATGTACAATGCATTTCTTTTTAAAAATGTAACCTTATATTATAAAAAATTTAGTAGACAGCAATTTCATCGACGCGCCATAGTAATCTCACCCTTCAAACGGAAACACAGCATGCAAGCTAAGAGTGAAAGGTACTAATGCAAGCGACTGTATACAAAGACCCCCTCTGGTGAACATTCATTTGTTTAGATCAATACATTTATTCAGCGATGAACGATTTTTTTATCGATTTTTAGCTCTGTAAAGAAAAACACACCAAAACGTTGTCGCGTTACATAGTGGCAAATATATTTACTGGTTAGTCGATTAGAATTTTTTTTTTAATTCTTTTGCCATTAGTATGCGTGCGACTGTTAACGTTTGAGAATTGATTACTTAATAATTAATAGTAAAAATTCCATTACCTTCAATATTAACCCTTAATTGGGCACGCCTAAAAACTTGCATAAATGGTCGCGCGGGGTGTTAAGCACCCCTATTTAAATAATTAAAATAAAACACGAAATAAATGCAAAACATTAAAACCAATGTATTAATAAACTTAAATTAACTTCTTTTTAATGTAAATATTAAACTTTGAACAAAAAATAAGAACTTTTATAAGTACTGATTTTCTATTGTACAATTTTGGCATAATGAAATCATATGGTCGTTGCACACATGATTATGGCATTTAGAGCATTGGGTTTTTGTTTTCTTGTCCTTGATTCTCGGGCTTTTGTACGATTGAGTTAGACTCGTACTGGAGACTGATTCTTAGTCCTGACTATGCTGGCTTTTGATACATGGTGCGGTTTGACTAAATCGACTGCCAATTGCTTCAAAACTACCCTACGGTATATATTGGTGCCCAATTAAGAGTTAATCATCAATTACTAACCGTTATCCAGTCCACGCACACGCTGCGACACGTGCTTTAGCTCTAAACCAGGCATCTTAAGACAAATTAAAAGACTGCTGCTCGGAGCCTATTGTTGACTGTCCAGCGACCAGACAGTGAATCAATGAATCGCCACCAACGTAAGTGTCTGACCAATTATATTTCCGCAAAATAATAGCTTATCATCATTATATCTGCGTTCACTGTCCACTGCTGAACATAGGTTTCCTTCTATTTGGGGGAGTAGGGTTACCAATGGTTACCATGTTTGGCAATTGGGTTGGCAACTGCAGTTAGGCTTTGGTGATGTTTTATGAGGGACGCTGCTGCCCAATTTTACCTTTTTTTTTAAAATGACTTCCATTTTTCGGAAGTCATTTTAAAAAAAAGGTAAAATTCTATCTCATTATTAGAGACACTCTTGATTAATACTGGTAATTTGTACAAACATTCTGACAAATGGAATGGACCGAAGACATCGTATTATCTCGGGGCTTCAAGAGGCGCCCAATGACGTGTTGTCCACCACTGGCGATCTTTACAAATTTAGTTCTTATTGTCAAATGTACAAGTGTCAATTTTAATTGCTCATTCACAGTTAGCTAAGCCCAGATATTTGCTATTAAGAGCAACGTGATCCTGAACGTTCCCTCGGGGCCTACAGTTTACACTATACGGGATAAGGAGCGAAAATAAATTGCTCATAAAACTAGGATGACTTTAACTGGAGTTTGGTTAAGGAGATTTTTACTGCTCCAAGTGTCGATATCAATGAATATTGAGCAAACGGAGTCTGTGGGGCCTTAAAATTTTGTGATAATAGCTTTCGGAAGTTACAACTTGTTTAAATCTGAATGATATAGACATTATCAGAGCTCGGGGTGTTATTACTTTAAGCACGTAATCAAGAAACATTTTATGGGGCCATGAAAATATTATAATTTGAAAACTTCGAATTGTTAAAACAAGGAGAACGAGTGATTTAAGATTTGTAATGGAAGATCAACAAAGGGTTAATCTATTGCAATATGCAATTAAAAGAAATACCGTTAAAACTTTCGCCTTCTTGAAGATATAAAGGTGTGTTTTACAATAAAAAACCGACTTCATTTATAGCAAACCAAGTTAGTTTGATTTAAAACCCAAACTACAAAACTGATTTTAATAAAATTTTGATATTTATTTTATTTTTATTTATTTATTCACTAGTACATATATGTGTACATGGCGGACTTAATGCTAAAAGCATTCTCTCCCAGTCAACCATAGGGAAGTGTCAGAATACTCGAATGCGGTACTACTAATTATTGATATACATACATACTAAAATTACATATATAAACGAATAAATATGCATATAAATAACAAATATACTTACACATATATGACATATACTATATTATACACGAAATTGAGAATAATATAAAGCATTTATTGCTCGGATAAAGTAAAAAAGTGAGCGTGAACGTTTTTTTTTTAAAGATAGTTTAGTCGGTAGTCTCTTAATGGCATCAGGTAACGCGTTCCAAAGTCGTGAAGAATGTAAGAGAAAGAGTTTGAAGCATAACCAATACGGTGAAAGGGGAAAGATAGTTGGAGAGTATTATTGGAACGACGGTTACGATCGTGAGTTTCAAAAAGATACTAGAATTTCTGAACGGAAATCTTTCAGATGAAAATGACGAATTTGTAAGGTTACAAACATAAAAAAGTACAATTGAATTAAAAACCTTTTTTTAAACATAATGCAAATAAATTGCATATAGTATTGAAAATCAATTATTTACATGTGCCAATAGGATTTTAATTATTTTCTGCATTAGCTGCTAAAATATTTTTAACTATTAAATTATCAATCAATATTATTTTTCATATTTTATGAATATATCAGGATACAATTTATAGCTATCACAGACCAGAGGGAGACTTTGTACAAAAGTCGAATGCTTGGGTACCTCTATTCCATTCGTGTTTCAACCGTGAAGCAGTTGTGTTTGCATGGCTGTGTTTCGGTTTGAAGGGTGGGATATGGCGTGAATTTACTGGGTACAAAGGAATAACATCTAAGTCCTCAGGAATGGCAACGCATGGGGGTATCATGGGCGAAACAGTATACTCTGTTATGTCCATGCTACTGCTCATGTCTATAGGCGACGGTTACCACTTTCCATCAGGTGGGCCGTCAGCTTGTTTGCCATTCTAAGTTGTATAAAAAAAAGTCTGAAGTTTTTCATACAAACGTTCAACAAGACAACGAGATGACTAATAAATATTCGAATACGTTTTCAAAGCGAACGCAGAAGCGAAGCCGTAAAATAAACAATAGTCGAGGACGTTGAAAATAAAAACATCTCGGCAACTCGGTAATTGCCTCTTGAGAACTAGTCGCTCACGTACGTACAGCGAGCCGAAGTTTATTTTAAAGTAAAGTAAACCCTGCACGACTCACCCGGCACGTCGGACGCGACCCCGTCTGCCGTTGAAATATCACTCAACTTCCCAACTACCCCTTTTTGTCTTTTTTCCATTGTTCTCCCCCCCCCCCCCTTTGATCACTGTCGTACTTGGGGGACTGGGGTTTTAATCATTTCTTTCGAAATTGTTGCAATTTGATTCGCAGAGCGTGTAATTTTTTTGCCATATTTATTTATTATATATATATAAATATATATTCTCTAGAACCTACTGGGAATGTTCACAATAGTTAATTGGACCAAAGAACATTCCGTTGGTGTTCTATAGTAGTACAATTAAAAAAAAAATATTATAAATTACTTTTATAATTTGTTTATTTTGTTTATCTTCTACTCACAGAAAAATGCAGTCATATAAACATTTTACTGGACTAAGTGTTATCTTGTGGAAATAACATATCAACTAGAATTATTTTGTTTAATTAACCAAATTATAGAACTTGTAATAAGAGTAGTACCTAATCAAGCTTCGAGTGTTTTTTTTTTATTGGATGAAAATGGAGTGGTAACCCCGCCTGCGCTAGTGGGATACGCTGGCGGGGTACGAGTAAAGGGTGATCGATAAGGATGAAAACAAGCCTGTTAGCCCATCATGATGAATTCATCAGGAATTAATCATGATAGTTTCCAGGGGGAACCGCGAGGAGGTGGACCTGGTCGGGTATATTGCTAGCAATGGGATTCTCAGTCTCCATTACAAACAATCCCTTTTCCCCCCAAGCTTCGAGTGTTGGCAGTCGCACACATACGAATACTAATGTTAGCGGCATTAAACAAAATAATTCTGATCGGATAAGCAGGCATATAATATAAAAGTTTGTGTAAATATCAGGCCTCCTGTAAACTTACTGACAAAAGAAGCATCTATAAGCAGCTTTTGATGGTAAATAGCGTTGTATTCCAAGAAAAAGACCTCACTTACATTTTAATATTATATTTAGAGTAATAAAATGCAGTAAATCTTGAAACTTTTTCACAGTTTCGAAGTGAAAACGAGTTCTTGGAACGGTACTCTCTGTACGCGAGCTTAATCCACATTAAACCGGTTTTATTATATAATATTTAAATTTATAACTCTTGTATGGATGAAGTTTACAAGAATTAAAATTTCATCACAACCATCTGGACGAGTGGCGGTGCTCCACCGTGCGTTTTCAAGGCACTTTCTTCCACGCACAACCACTCTTTGGAATAAACTTCCAGTAACAGTATTTCCGAACCGATACGACAACATAACCATCAAGAAAAGAGCATATTCCTTTTTAAAAGGCCGGCAGCACACCTGCAATGCCGTCAGGGTAACAAGATCTGACATATTTAGTACAGTTACGTCATTAAGTTTTTTTTTTTTGATGGGTGAAAATGGATGGTAACCCTGCATGCGCTAACGGGATACGCTGGCGGAGCACCAGTGAAGGGTGATTAATGAGAATGAAAACAGGCCAGTTAGCCCATCATGATGAATTCATAAGGAATTAACCATGATAGTTTCCAGGGAGAACTGCGAGGAGGTCGACCTGGTTGGGTATATTGCTAGCAATCATTAAGTTTACTTACATGAATACGATTGTATTGGACTTAGTCACTGTTTCATAATTATTTTATTCTTTAAAAGTATTTTAAAGGATGTTTTATTTTATAACAATTGTATAGATATATCGCCGTCTGTCCCGGTATAGAATGGGCTACCTCTTTCTTTCCCGTAGCTGTCGTAAGAGGCGACTAAGGAAGGGCGAGGAATGGGCAGCAGCGTCCCTCTTAAAACGAAATTACTGCATGACAAATCTATTTTAAAACGAACAATTATATATATATATATATATATATATATATATATATATACCTAGTTATCAATATAATTTGCTACTCCCAAATAGGGTTTTATGTATTTACTCTACATAAGAACATTGTAACAACTCTATGTTGTGTACATGACTACATTATAATAATAAATAAAAAGAAAACATGTCTGAAAGCTTAACTGCGGTTACCAACTCCTCTGGCAAGTGCAGCAACCACTGGTAAAACTTACTTCATGGACTTATATCCAGGAGTGGGCAGTTAATGGCTAAAAAAATAATAAAAGGTATAGCTAGTTTATCTAGCTGCAAAGATGACGTATCTCTTTAATCGAAAATACTTATAAAAATACTTATAACGATATATATATATATATATATATATATATATATATATATATATATATATATATATATATAATATTTTTTAAATTATAAATATAAAATACTTAATTTTATATAATAAAAAAAAAGCGAATACATTTGTATTGAGAAGAAATCATAAGACGCCCACGTAATATCTTACAGTTTATTTCAATATTATAAACTTCATTAGCCTAGAATCTTGCAAACATCTTTTGATATAAGATATAACTCGAAACGTAAAAATTATTGAGATAAACTAATAAAATTTTACTAATATATTAAAATTGTAACTATACATGTCTGTTCATAAGAGATCGTCATTATCATTTTCTTATTAGTTGTTAAGAGTCCACTGCTGAACATAGGCCTCCCCATAGACTGCCATAAGGAACGGCCCCGTGCCACCTGCATCCACTGACTCCTTGAATTGTATTTGTGGTATACGAGATATTATTTAAAAAAAAAAACATGAAAGAAGAGATTGTAATGTAATGTAATAAAAGCAATAGTCTATCTGTTGTATGTCTGAATAGTGTGTTTGTTCCGAAATAATGTAAAAAATACTGTAATGCAAAAATCGCATTAAATTTAATACATATTAAAAACGTGATTTTCACAGTCACTGTGTGTTCACATGTCACTGAAAGTCTGATATAAAAACCTGGGGGGAAAGAGATTGCTAGTAATGAGATTTAATTGCCTCATTGCTAGCAATACACTCTATCAGGTTAACCTCCACGCGGTTCCCCCTAGAAACCGTAGTGGTTAATTCTTGTTCAATTGGTCACTATGGGTCAACTAACCTACTTTCATACTCAGCTGTCACCCTTCACTGGTGCCCTACCAGCGTATACCGATAGCGCAGGCGGGGTTATCATTTCATCTTCACCCATTAAATATATATATATATATATATATATATATATATATATATATATATATATATATATATATAAACCTCTAGTTCTGTCCTAATAGGATGTCTATCTTCTTTCAGCTCCCATTACAATGCCTAAAATATATATATATGTGTCAATTTGTTCTATATTTTACTATCTAGTGTGAATCCGTATGACAGTATGACAGATAGACCGATACGACATCATAACCTTTAAGAAAAGAGCATATGCCGTGTACTACCGGCCTTTTCAAAAGGCCGGTAGCACACCTGCAATGTCCTTGGTGTTGTAGGTGATCACAGGCGGCGGTAGTCACTTACCATCAGGTGAGACACATGCTCGTTTGTTCCATGTGTTGTAAAAAAAAATAATGTAAATGAATAAATTAAGTATACGTTTTGTTTTGATACATCATATAGAATTAATCTATTTTTTTACTTAAAATTCACGTGCATGAAGTTGCAAGCAAAGACAAGCTATTGATATCACGGGAACAAAACGAGCACAAGTCCCACCTTCGATTCAATATTTAAGATAATTCCAAATGGTTTATTTACATTACAAAAGCTAACTCACAAATCTAATGCTTAAAATAACATCTGAAATTTGCTAACAAATATTCTCCTATCTGACCACTAATACCAACGTGAGCCATTTCAAAATTTAATAATATAGCGGGTATATCTTGTCTAACAGACGGCTGGAGACATCGTTAGAGACACCCGTCGCTCCCTAAGTAACGGCCGGTTGTTTACAGTTGTTCTGCAAGCAAACACTGTCAATTTTATACTTCATCTGTGCTCTAACAGGAAATGAGCAGATCCGGCATACATATATCTATTGATTTTCATTGTTTTCTTACTTGAAACTATCTGATCATTGTATTTCTTATTTAGTTCCTTTTATTGTTTGTTCTTCTTGGAAATTTAAGAGTTTCCCGTTGTCAGTACAATTTATTAATAGACATTTCCCTAATAAATCCTTTTCCGGACTATATCCTTGATTATCCTTAATAAATGTTTATGAAATGAATACTTTATAATTAAATTTAATATTAAATAAATACTTATGAATTGAAATGAAATCAGTTTATTTGCATTAGTTTATTAATTTCATTTCAAATAAATAAACTAATTTAATTTCATTTTATAAAATACTTAGAATATATTTTATTCGACTCATATAATTATGTTTTAGTCTTGCAGAAATAGATTTTTTTTTAAACAATTTAGAATGGCAAACAAACTGACGGCCCACCTGATGTAAAGTGGTAACCGTCGCCTATAGAAATGTGCAGTACTATGGACATAACAGAGTATACTATTTCGCCCATGATACCCCCTATGCGTTGTCATTCCTGAGGACTCAGGTGTTATTCCTCTGTATCCGGTAAGTTCACGCCATATCCCATCCTTCAAATCGAAACACAGCCATGCAAATACAACTGCTTCACGGTAGAAACACGAATGGGACAGAGGTACCCAAGCAATCGACTTTTGCACAAAGTCTCCCTCTGATAAATTAAAATTATAAGATTAAAAATACAAGACACTACTTACCACTCAATTTAATTCCCACAATGGAGTTCTTTTTCTCCACGGTGGAGAAAATAAATCATATTACGAGTAAGGAAAAAGAAATAAAACACGGAAAAAAAAACCAAGGTGCTTAGCTATCAACGATATTACCCTCAACTTAAGGGGCAGAAACACATACCCAGCTATAGAAAGTTGATGGGATTGAGGTTAGGGTAATTATTCTGTCTTTCCTTCCCCTTTTTCCCCTTACATTTCGTCCCAAGATGTTCTTATTGTCTCATATTTTTTTTCTGTGTGATTTCTTCAAATCTTCTTTCACAATAAAACAATTAATCGCTCATCTAACAGTTGACCGTGTAATACAATATTTTACAGTTCAGTGCCTCTGACAATTAAGTGTCGAGAACTTTCAAACTCCCATCACGACTCGGTTCTTGTTTTTAATTCCCCGTTTCTTTAATCTGCAACGCAGCCAAAGGGTCTGTTTACAAATTCTTGCCAACTCCATCGGTGACCGGCTCGTTCGTTACCCGAGCCCTTTGCTCGAGCACTGTCCCGTCTACGTTTTCGATTTCCGGACAGGACGCGTGTTTGTTTCTTTTATTTATAAACTGCATTATCGCCTTTAACTGTCTTAAAGGGTGGCGTGTTTTCTCTTTTTTTTTTAAGGTTTGTAAATTATTTTTCTGTCTCAAATTTTGCGTGTTTTAGTAATTGAATCTAATTTATTCCCTTAGATTAGGCATCATTCTTACGATAATTATCATTAACTTATTAGCATTAGTTAACCAATTTTATACTATTTAATAGTATAAATATATCAATAAATAAACAGTATATAGCAAATGATTTTAAAATGCTGCTCGTATCACGACATGAGTGAGGGCTCTTGTCGAATCAAAAATTAGACAAGCAACCCTTTAATATTGTATGGTATTGTAAAATATTGTACATAATTTACATTGGACACATTAAAAGATTTAATATATAATGGCGGACTTATCCCATAGAGGGATCTCTTGTAGGATATGAGTAAATCCGGTATAAATAATTATTTACATAATTTCAATGCTTACATGACAGTAAGACGACCATACTCTGTACTATCTTGAGTGGGTTACATATAAACTTTTTTTTTTGATACAACTTAGAATGGCAAACAAGCTGACGGCCCACCTGATGGATAGTGGTAACCGTCGCCTATAGACATGAGCAGTACCATGGACATAACGGAGTATACTGTTCCGCACATAATACCCCACATGCGTTGCCATTCCTGAGGACTCAGATGTTATTCCTCTGTACCCAGTAAATTCACGCCATATCCCACCCTTCGAACCGAAACACAGTCATGCAAACACAACTGCTTCACGGTTGATACACGAATGGGACAGAGGTACCCAAGCAATCGACTTTTGTACAAAGTCTCCCTCTGGTATAGAAAGAAGTAAAGATTTCATCAATCGAATCTATGAAATCAGATAAAAGAAGATTTTTTTGAAATCATTTAGTTTAATGTAATTAAAACATTGCAGTATTTAAACTCACAATATTTCCTTTAAGAAAGCAGCCAGTATTTTGTAAAACCAGTTGAAATATTATTTTTGTCTTAATAACACAGGCTTTATTAGGATCGTAAACAATAAAGCTCCCCCAAACTCGTTTGTGAACAGCCCGCCATCAAAATTTTGTAAGTTTTCCTTCAAAGTCTGCCCAGTCCTTTGTACAAGTGACACCGAGCGTTCTATGGCTCGTTACATAAGTGGCGACTGAGTGACCCAAAAGTTTCGATCGTGCCCCTTTATCAATATCATCTACACTGGAATGTCGGCGAAATGAAAGAATCTGGTCTATTCACAAAAAAAAAGGTCGCAGGAATGGAAAACGAAATTTCACGACGCGACCTTCCCTTTGTCAGATGTTTATCTTCGATGCCTTAAAGGGTCCCAGCCTCTACTGTGATACTTTCATCGGGATCCAATACGACCTATTCGGATTACATTCAATGTATTACTTGTTTAATACTTCTTTGCATTCCAACTCGTGTATAACAAATGAGCATTGTATTCTGTCTCTTAATAAAATCAATAAATTGCTAAGTACATTGAAGAGGTACAGAAAAAAAGCTCAAAGATGATCCCCGTAATAGGATAAATTTATTGACGAAAATAGCTCTTAATTTAAAGCTAAGAATAAATAATGTATTCAACATTGAACAGTAGTAAGTAAATGCTTTTAATTCTACTATTATTTTTAGGTATTTTGTTTCGATGGCGTTTAAGAGGGTCTTAACTGTGTGAAGAAAAAGCTCGCTAATTCTTTGAGTGGAGTTATTTTGTGCTTAGTCGATGTTCCATTTCCACCCACAATTTGCTCTTTTTGTTCGAAGGACTTAACGATGTTTTTTTTTTTTTATAAGACACAATGAGGTCTATTCGGAAACATAATGCTCTATAACTTAAGATTATTTTAGAGAATTATATTTCTGTTTCATTCTAATTCACGGTGATTCTTATTTGACAACTAACTTTTTGCACACTACTTCGCATGCTTGCATTTTGAAGGTAGGAAAAATAATCAAATATGCTACCTCTAGAAGACGTATCAAGATGACACATATACTATACTTTAAGTCCTTTAGAATACAAACGATGCTAGACTTGACATTCCTCCGAAAGATAGTTAATGGATCATCGATGTGCCAAGAGCTATTAGAACGCAAAGACATATGTGTCCTTAAATTTAATGCTAGTAACAAATGCTAAGCTGTCTTTAAAATCTCCAACAACAGAACTAATGACACTGTCTCGGAGTTAATCAATACGTACAATATCTGTAACAACTTCCTGAACCTTTATATATTTCACGACCATCACAATTCACTCAGGAATACAATTCTAAAAGTGCTCCTGTAATATTTATTATTAACCAGAGGGAGACTTTGTACAAAAGTCGATTGCTTGATTCCCATTCGTGTTTTAACCGTGAAGCAGTTGTGTTTGCATGGCTGTGTTTCGGTTAGAAGGATGGGATATGGCGTGAATTTACTGGGTACAGAGGAATAACACCTGAGTTCTCAGGAACAGCAATGCATGGGGGGTATCATGGGCGAAACAGTATGAACGGTTATACAGTATATACAGTTGAAACACGAATGGGACAGAGGTACTCAAGCAAACGACTTTTGTACAAAGTCTCCCTCTGGTAAAATGCATCTGTTATTCATGTAAATGCAAGATGCAAGCCCTGTACATTAATTAATGTTACTGTTTGATTTACACTGTTGATGTACCTTTTAAAATAAATAAATAAATACAATTTCCTTAAAATACAACTGAAAACGGCGCTGGTAGGGGAGGAGGGCAGCGACAATAATAAAATAATAATATAGAGAGAGGCTTACCAATATATTTTCTTAGACGTACACACTTCTTACAATATAACAATAATAATGTCACTCAAATAGAAAAACAAAATAAGTATCAAAAGACATATTCATAATATAAAAATATAATGCTAAAAAGGTAAATTATATAAAAAGAGGTCTGTCGCCAACATGGCACGCCCCGGTGCAGAGCACCAATCTAAGGAGGCGACAAAAGCAATATCACCATGTCAATCGGACTTCCATCTTGTTGTTGTGGTGACGGTACAAATCTGTGTCGGTATGGGGCGAACAGCTTCAGTCGACGGAGTATCCAACAGCAAATGAAACACTGTGAGAGCTGGCGGCTTCTCAAAATCTGCTGGGACTGGACGTGGATTTATTAGCACCTCTGCTTCTAGTAGTAGAATTAGGTGTACTTCTTCCGTTGGTGCTTTCTGTAGCAAAGTTATGGAAAAAGTATCCTTGATAAATCTGAAAAGACGTCCCCAGGAGCCACTCATTGATAGTGCTGTTGGACTCAATCATCATTCATCAATCTTGTTGTTGGCTGTAAAAACAAAGACCTTGGCAAGTTGGTTCGCTGCACCGACAAAAACCGTTAACCGTTTCGGAAACAATCTTCGACGGGCGATAAATCTTCGAAGATTATGTCGACAGCATCCACTGAAAGGCATCTCATGATTTCCAGGTAAACAGCTCGGGCGGTGAAACATGTAAACACAGCTACCTAGCACGTTTCTCGCTTGCATCTAATAGTAACCTCCACCGGGGCAAAGTTATAGAGACCGGTAAAAAAGAACGCCGATGATGCGATAACTTATCACCGAGAAGGTCACCAAATTGTGTCGCAGACGGGAGAAGCTTTATAACTATGCAAAAAACTACATTATTTGGCAACAGACCTGATGTTAGAACACTGCATGGGAGGTTCTAAAATTATACCTACAATATTAAACATTAACAAAATATTAAACATTTACAATAAAATTATACAAATTCTTCGATTCAAATGGATAGAATCATCCTCTCCCAACATCAAGATTAGGTTTTTAAGCCTTCTTGATTGGTTGAGAAAAGACCTGCTGTAAAAAAGTGCTTTTCAGCCTCCGAAATTTCTTTATTTAAAAGAGGAGACAAAATTTCGGAAGAATCCTCGGAGGCGGCGCTTTATAATTTTTAAATTTGGAGGCTTTTCTAATAAAAAATGAAAATTCTTGGCAATAATGTGCACGAACAGTTGTCCTAATCAACAGAATTCATCGATCGAAATGATTAGGATTCGCGACCACCGGAGATGTTAGTGTCGTTGGCTTGTAGTGCCAATGACATCTATATCAAAAAACTTTCGATGGTGTGCTTCCACGATATAAGTTGAAAATCGAGTAGCCATGTTAGCCGTCTGTAGCTCCAATTGTCTACGTGTGCCACAGTCATAGAGGCAAGTTCACCCTCTACTTTTTTCTTACCTCTTGGTGGCATCGAAAGGTATTGGATAAAATTAGGTCGGCTACGAGGCAACTCGTGATAAAAATTTCCACTAAAATAAATATTATTTTTAACCCAATGCCATCTATCGTTTACAGCAGAAATTTTGAATAGGTCAGTAGCTACGATAGATGACACTACCTTACCTTTTGGGAAGATGGTGGTATAACATACGCCATTGTTGACGTATTTGAACAACTCTGGGGAGGTGAGGAACTTCACAGAATCTAATATATTTATGGGGTGGACACAATTGTATACCGCACAAGCTAACTGGTGTAGTTCCTTACCACCGTCAGATGCAAGCAGCTTGGTCAAGCCTTTCGGTTGTGATACTAGTTGACGTATCAGAAGGTCAGGCTGGCCAAATTGCTCTTGCAGAGCCGCCATGATCTCTTCTGGGTCTTGTGACAAAGCCAGAAGAGAAATAACAGCGTCACGAGCGGCTCCAGGGAGAGCAGAGAGAGAGCTCGACGAAGCAACAGCGTCTGGCTGCTGCGTTCCATAGCCGTAGTGCTGAGAGGATGTCATGCCGTGGACATTTGAAGTTTCAAGGGTAGTTAGGGCCGGCGCGGTAACAGGCGCACACTCGCGCACCGCGGCTGATACGCCGGCGGTGCCGGGCGAGTATTCATGCGCGCGCTCGGCCAATTTCAGTACCGTATGCGCCTCCAATGCCGACTGAACAGGCGCGAAAGAGGGCACGTGCTCGCGCGTTGCGACACCAGCCATACCGGTGGCACAAACGCCAGGCGAGACCACGGGCTCGCGTTCTGTGGCCAGCACCAAGTTGACCTGTCTCTCAGAGAAAGAATTGTTAGTGTAGGTCACCAATTTTTCTAGTCTAGAGTTTCTAGATGATTGTGAGTGTGTACTGGCGGCCTCATCAATAGCCGCTAATTCAGCCTCTAATTCTAAAGTCGCTACAATCCGCTCCCGCTCAGCTGCAGCGTGTTCCCGCTCAGCTGCAGCGCGTTCCCGCTCAGCTGCCGCGCGGTCAAGATTGGCCTCTAATTCGGCTAAGCGACGTGCATGTAATGCTTTTGCGGCAAGTCGTTGCGATTGAACAGAGGTTGATGAGCGATGTGAACTATGATGCGAACTAGAATTATTAATATTATGAGAAACGCCGGCGGATACCTCTGAGGGAGGAACGAATAAATCCGTTGGGGCGCTTTGTGCCGCTGCCATACCTCTTGTGAGAACCATTTAAAAAATGTTTATAATTTCGATTTTTTTTTTTTTTTTAATATATCTACGCTCATCAACCTCTATTCAAACGCAACGACTTGCCGCGAAAGCATTACATGCACGTCGCTTAGCCGAATTAGAGGCCGATCTTGACCGCGCCGCAACTGAGCGGGAACGCGCTGCAGCTGAGCGGGAACGCGCTGCAGCTGAGCGGGAGCGTATTGTAGCGACTCTAGAACTAGAGGCTAAATTAGCGGCTATTGATGAGGCCGCCATGGCGCCCCACGGAGAAGCCGCCAGCTCTCACAGTGTTTCATTTGCTGTTGGATACTCCGTCGACTGAAGCTGTTCGCCCCATACCGACACAGATTTGTACCGTCACCACAACAACAAGATGGAAGTCCGATTGACATGGTGATATTGCTTTTGTCGCCTCCTTAGATTGGTGCTCTGCACCGGGGCGTGCCATGTTGGCGACAGACCTCTTTTTATATAATTTACCTTTTTAGCATTATATTTTTATATTATGAATATGTCTTTTGATACTTATTTTGTTTTTCTATTTGAGTGACATTATTATTGTTATATTGTAAGAAGTGTGTACTGGCGGCCTCATCAATAGCCGCTAATTTAGCCTCTAGTTCTAGAGTCGCTACAATACGCTCCCGCTCAGCTGCAGCGCGTTCCCGCTCAGCTGCAGCGCGTTCCCGCTCAGTTGCGGCGCGGTCAAGATCGGCCTCTAATTCGGCTAAGCGACGTGCATGTAATGCTTTCGCGGCAAGTCGTTGCGTTTGAATAGAGGTTGATGAGCGATGTGGACTATAACGCGAACTAGGAATATTAATATTATGAGAAACGCCGGCGGATACCTCTGAAGGAGGAACGATTAAATCCGCTGGGGCGCTTTGTGCCGCTGCCATACCTCTTATGAGAACCATTTGAAAAAATTTTTATAATTTCGAATTTTTTTTTAAATATATATCTAATAATTTTACCGGGAGAAGGACCATTGAAAGCGGCAATGGTAGAAGAGGAGGGCAGCAACAATAATAAAATAATATTATAAAGAGAGGCTTACCAATATATTTTCTTAGACGTACACACTTCTTACAATATAACAATAATAATGTCACTCAAATAGTAAAACAAAATAAGTATCAAAAGACATATTCATAATATAAAAATATAATGCTAAAAAGGTAAATTATATAAAAAGAGGTCTGTCGCCAACAACAACTTCTATAGAAGACAACGATGGAAACCGTAATCAATGTGATTTGCTTGATACCGGAATAAACATATATAAAGTGTTTGTCCATCCATCTCATCCATCCACACGTTATATATTTTAATATGATATAATAATATTAGTGTTATATATTATTAACATTACGAGGAAGGTTTTTCTCTATTTCTGTTACTTCAGACCAAAATATACTTATAAAATTTCAAGTGAAAAAAAAAAGAAATTATAATACCTAAATCGGTTTAAGCGTAAAAAATTCTTAGTAGAAAAGCATTCTTTTGAAAATTTAATCCTTCACTTTCTTAGGTACGCACAGCGAAAAAAAAAATACTTTCAGAATCGATGAATAAAGCTATTTATGTTCTATTTAAACAGCGAGGCGAGCTTCAATTCGCCTGGAACATTGAAAACTCGATTGAAGCCTCAACCTGAAAGCATTCGCAGCAATCATAACACAAAAGTCGATGAAAATTAAAAAGGGGAGTTGATTATATCATGTTAGTGAAGTATGTACTTGGCTGTTGGTTATAAATATGACTTTTTATTTATTCTTTATTTATTTTATTCTTTATTGTACACAAAAAATTATAACATATAATATATGTAAAATAAAGGTGTACAACAGGCGAGCTTAACTCTGTAAGAGTTCTCTTCCAGCAAACCTTGAGTGGAAAGAAGCATTCATTATATAATAATATTATAGATGTTTCTATTAAAAAAATATGAAATATGTAACACAGAATGGTAAATAAACTGACGTAACCCTCACATAACCTAATAAAGTGAGAAATAGATATAAATAAATAGAGTATATTCCTTTTTAAAAGGCCGGCAGCACACTTGCAATATCGTTGGTGTTATGGGTGATCATGGGCGGCTGTAGTCACTTACCATCAGGTGAGCCGCATGCTCGTTTGCCCCTTGTGTTGTAAAAAAATATATAAGAAAGAAAATAAAAGAAGTGGAAAGTGGTAATCATCGCCTGTCAACATGACTGTGCGGGACGGAGAGGCTTGTTTGTAATGCGAACTGCTAGCCTCATTGGTAACCATATGCCCTGTCAGGTCTACTTCCACGTTGTCATACCTCGAAACCATCATGCTGAGTTCCAGGTTCATTACGTTGGGCTAACTGACCTGCCTTTTCATTCTTATCTATCATCCATCACTGGTGCCCCGTTAGCGCAGGCGGGGTTACTATTCCATTGTCATCCATTAAATATGACTGTGAAGCCATTACTCTTTCCAAATCTTGTTTATTTATTTAAATTTGTATCTTAAAACATAAATAGTAAAATTTGTAACAATGGATAAATGTATGTTACTTTAAACACTACTGGACGGGTTATGATGAAACTTTACAATGTTATAGCTTAAACATCAGAATAACACACAGGCTATAATAAACAAAGATTACATGCCTCTTTTATGTAGAAGCCAGTATTATTAAAATTATAACGCAGTGAAACATTTAAACTGAATAATGTATTTACAAAGCATATTTATGATATTTCGTGCAAGTAAGTTTTTAGCCAAATAAATACTTTTATTACTTTGGCTACGGAAAGTAGATAATCTTTGCACAGTAAGTAATTTGGGTAAAAAGTTAAAAAGTTACGACGATGAGAACGCGGCGCGTTCTACTAAAGATGTTCGTTGCTGAGCGAGCAGCGCGGCGGGTGACGTCGAATTAAAATTGAATTTAATGCGTTCAAGGAATAAGATAGTAATTTTCTATTGAAATCTCTGCGGATGAAGTCGCGAGCATTTTTTTATGCAACTTAGAATGGCGAACAAGCTGTCGGCCCACCTAATGGAAAGTGGTAAGCGTCGCCTATAGACATGAGCAGTAGCATGGACATAACAGAGTATACTGTTTGTTGTTATTCCTGAGGATTCAGATGTGATTCCTCTTTACCTTGTAAGTTCACTACTAAATCCCACTCTTCAAACCAAAACACAGCCATGCAGACATAACTGCTTCACGGTTGAAACACGAAAGGGACAGAGTTGCACATACAAACGACTATTGTACAAATTCTCCCTCTGGTCATGGAGCATCATGGGGTTAAAACTAGTATTATTTATTACATGCAAAACTTTTGAAATATCTAAATGACAGTTCAAACCCGTGTCATAATCCGTTGCATGATTTAGAAGTAAGCGGAGAAACAGACAAGAGACAGCGATTTTGTGTTACTTCATTTAAAGCTATTATAAATGTAAATTGAGACCTACAGACTCCGAAGGATAAGCTAGCTAAAGTATCTTATCTTATAAAGTCAGCTAAGCCGTTGCACGTCGACCCATCAGGCTCTTTTGTGCTTCCCCCAGCCTTATACCATTATTTCATACATCCTATGTTTTACCCTAACGATATTCAGCGGTTTAAGATATCTGTAGTCCCAAAATCGCTTCTCGGCCTTTTGGCTAAGATCAAAGTGTAGCTGAAGTAGCAATAGGCTGATCACATAGCTCGAAGAACCGACAACGGATGGAGAAGAAAGGCTCTTGAGTAGTAATCCTGTAAGGGCCAAAACAGTATAGGACGACACTCTATTAGACAGAGCGACGTCTTCAAATATATTGCAGGGAGTTAGCGAATGCAGGTGGCATGAGATCGCTCCTTATGACCGTTTATTGGAGAGGCTTATGTCCAGCAGTGGACAAGTAACAGCTGATAAGTATGTAAAATAATAAATACTTTGTGTTCCCGGCATAGAAAAGGCCACCACTTCCTTGTTTGTGGGTGTCGTAGGAGGCGACTAAAAGAGGGCGAAGGATGGGCAGCAACGTCCCTCTTAAAACATCTTTAAAAGCTCAACTACGGCTACTAATTCGCCTGCCAAGCATGGCAACTACTGGTAAAACCCCTAAGGAAGGCTTATGTTTAACAGTAGACAGTTAAAGGCTAATGATGATGAAGATCAATGTAAAAGAAGTTTGTTATTTCCTGGCATTTTAACAGATCAACGAACAGTCGTGAAATTTGGTTAATCAGAATATCCGAGTCAATCAGACGCAGCCGTAGGTAAAAGCTAGTTTTATTAAACTGGCTAATGTAATCATAATTTTAATGCCAGTCGTGTGACTAGGTACATTTTATAATCAAACATTATATCTAAGTAGCCGTTGAATTAATGAAGTCGCCTCCGTTCCTTTACCATTCCAAGAGTCCATTTTTTTGCTTGTTCTTAAACGATCTCAATTAATCTTCAAGAGGGATGAAATATTAAAAGTTCTTTCCTGTTATTGCTTTCGGAAACTCCTTGATCTAAGAAAAATAACTTGTTGGTAATTATAATATCTTACTTAGTGAATAAAAAAATGTAATGGCCTTACCAGCAATGAAATATGAAATAAAATGCTGTAATAGATTGAGAAATATGTAGATTGTTAACATTAAATGGAATAATCTTCGTTTCTACTGGTATTAGAAATTAAAAAGGCAGTTTATTTATTATCCCGTTAATATAATAAATGCATAATGTAATAAGTGTATGAAAAGATTGATGAATGTGGTGGAAACGAAAGAAGTTTGTTTAATTTGAAGCATTTGGCGTTCCATTGTTTCTGCCTACCTTAATGGCAGGCTTGACCGATATGTATGTATGATAAATGTAAAAAGTTTATAACAGTGGATGAAATGGATGAATGTTTAATACTCTTTCACACCAAAACTACTAAACGGATTTTAATGAAATTCGGCACACGAGTAGGTTATATCCTAACTCAACACACAGGATACTTTATGTGATGATTTATGCGAGAGAATCAGTAGGATACAGCTAGTAAATGGATATTTTTATAAACGAAAAAGTGAGTAAGCTTCCCCCTTGGAGGGTTTTGTCAGTTGGCTATTGCCACACTTGACAGGCGGATTGACAACTGCACTTAGGCCTTAGAAGTGTTTTAAGAGGGACGCTGCTGCCCATCACTCGTCCTACCCTAGTCATCTCTTACGACACCCACAGGAAAGGATGGGGTGGCCTATTCTATGCCGGGACCATACGACGAGATTTTTAGTTGGTCGAGAATAATTAAGAAACATCTATCTGTTTATCCATCCATATATTCATCATTACAAACTATCGCATTTACTATATTAATAAATTTAGTTTGAGTACGCTATGTACGCGTTATATGCGCGCTTGTGTGTGCGTGTGTTCATGTGTGCACGTATGTTTGTGTGTGTTTACTCCTACAAAGAAATCGTCCATCCACTGTTATACATATCTTAACACATTCATATTCTATTGACGGAAATTTTAATAAAATCCACGTATATATGGTTGAAAAGGCAGTTATCTATTTTCGGCAACATATTTCCATGTCGTAGATTAATGGTGGTTGGCATAGAAAGGCTCGCAAGCTTGTGATTCCCTATTCTGAAGTTTGTAGGTCAGTAGGCTTTTTTGTTATTCATATTGTTGACTGGTACTTTGCAGTAGATAGTACATTCACATTCGATTTTTCAAAATTTCGACAGTGAATATCACAAATTTGAATTCGATTTTTAAACACTGCATTCATGAACACGTTTGTTGTATTGGTTAGGGCGATTTCTGTATATCTATTAGTTAGGTAGCTACATACTCGTTGTATATTTGCTTAGTATATATTAATATGTGAAGCAAAAACTTTGTAACCATTTTTACGAAAATTGCGCGAACGGAGGAGTATAAAATTTCGCAAACTTATACTTTATATAGAGAAGTAATGCAGAATGCCAATATATTTTTAAAATTATGTATAAAAAATACATTAAATCAATAAAAAGAAACATTACACACTCTCCCATGTATTTGACACACACGTACACGAATATATACTCTTTTGTTTGTTCTTAAAGTCTATAGTCAAATTATATTTATTATTATAAATATTATTTGTCTATAGTCTTACTGAATGTCAAACATAACCATAATTCGACCATAACATATGTTATGGTCAAATTTCGACCATAGGCCGACCACTAGTAAAACTAGGTGTCTCTGTATAATATATCTAGTGGTTTATTTTATTTATATATTTTAATTATTTTTCTTTAATTTTTAATATAGATATCATGTTATAAAGAAAATGTACACAGGCGGATTTATCCCTTAATAAACTTTCTTCCAGTCAATTGATTTATTATACATGTAAAAAAATATTACCACTTTTTCTTCTGCAATCGGTTTAAAAAGCGATTCATCTTTCGTTTGCCATTATTCTATTCTCATTATTTACCTTTCTTTAACTTATATACAAAGATATATATACATATATCCATCCATATTTATTAATTGTAGTTGCGAAGATCTCTCGATGATTAATGAGATTTTGAATACAGACTTAAGAGTACATTTCTACCATTGAGTAGCTATTTACATCACTTAACATAAAGTTCCATCGTAAAGTACCAGTTTGTTTGTATAGTGCCAAAACACTGAACATCTTTGACCTATTTCTCTGTAAAGTGTGAAACTATTGCATCTGTTGTGAATGTCTCTTTTCATACAATTTTATTCGCGTCAATTAGTAACTTTATCACTTAATTCATTGCTAAGTTTACGAAGAAAAAGCGAAAGATTCGAATAAGTCCAAGTCGCGTCCCTTCCTCAATTTCATGATTTAAAATATGTTTTATATATACAAAAGTAAATATTTATTTTATTCGTGAACGTATATATATATATAATATTAGTACATTACTGCAGCGGCCAACAACTGAGGCATTGATGGACGAAAGTGCAAATGTGGGCCGAGGCGTTGCCGAGGCACACATACGTGAGTCCATCAATGCCTAGTTGTGGCCAAGTCTTGTATAGTACTTTTCTCAAACAATGCGCGGAAATCAAAAACACAATTTTACTATTTAAGCTCAATGACGAATAACGAACAATAATAATTTTTCACGCGCAATAATGTTCCTTTGGTTTTTTTTTTTCAATAAACAGCTTTCTATTTGCAAGCCAGTTCGAAATTTAAATAAAACTTTTTATTTGTTACCTCCTCGGTAGCCATGTTTCGAAGTAAAAGGTCATTCGACTTTTAAATTACAGGACAGATATGAGTTTACATAGTAAATTATCTGGCCGCAAAACACGACACATGTGGATTTTAATACAACTTTTGCCGGCCGCTGCCCGCATGTATCTGGCCAGCACGGCAATTTTGTTTTATCGCGAAGAAGATTGTCAAAATAATGCTCAGATTTCCAAGCATGTTTGAGAAATAATATTTACTAGCTACCCGATCTGACTTCCCATGAGTAGACAGAATTTTCGAATATCAATACATATAACACAAAAAGTTTCGGCCAATTCAACTAATTAGTTATTTTATAGCATTTTATATGTGATTCTTTAGAGTGATATAACTTTTTTTTATTTATTAACCGATTGAAATAAAACAAACACTAAATATTAAGTGGAGCAAACCGCAATGCATTAGTGAAAACCGCATTCGGTTGAGCCATTTCTGAGATTAGCGTGCATAAACGTACCCACAAACAGACAAAAATTCTGAAAATCATTATTTTTGAGTTCTATTGAAGTTTATAAAGCCATACATAATAGTTTTTCTTATATATCTTCCATGTATAGAGAGTGACCAGTTACGTCTTTATTATATTATATGTATGGTATTGATGGGTGACGATATACTTTCAGCCTACTTAGGAGTAAATTTATACAACTTAGAATGGCAAACAAGCTGACGGCCCACCTGATGGAAAGTGGTAACCGTCGCCTATAGACATGAGCAGTACCATGGACATAACAGAGTATACTGTTTCGCCCGTGATACCCCACCCCTGCGTTGCCATTCCTGAGGACTTAGATGTTATTCCTCTGTACCCAGTAAATTCACGCCATATCCCACCCTTCAAACCGAAACACAGCCATGCAAACACAACTGCTTCACGATTGAATGTTAAATGTAAAAAGTTTATAAAGATGTTTGTATTTTTAGATGTCAGGATTTTTGTGTGTTTGTTACTCAATCACTCTTATTCGTAAATGATTGAACAGATTTGAATGGCATTTAATATAAAGGCTATAATTTTAGTTAAAACAAAAAAAAAAAAATACATAATATCAGTGTTTTGCTCTTTTGAGGGAAAAGCAATAAACTGAGCTGTGACCATTTTCTGTTACTATGGCACACGCATGAATAAAGGAAATTGTTGTTTTATATATTTTGCTTTTTGTGCTTTTTGTATTTTTTTTTATGCCTTTTTTGTTTTTCTTTTTTTTACCTCTTTTACTGTGTATGTCTGTATTATGTGTATGTTTGTATTGTAATTTGTGTGCTGTAAGTAATGCAAATAATAATAACTTTATTGCATAACCATGATTGTAACAAACACTGTAAATTACAGTAAAGGTAGGTACGAATTCATAAAATAAATTATATATCTATCTATCTACAGAATCTAAATTAATAACCAATTTAAATGAATAATTTTAATTTAATAAATTAATAAACACACGTTATGGTTTCAACTGAATCGTAAACTCTTCTCCAATCGGGACAGCACTGACAATATTTTTAACTCGGATACGACATTTTACCCAATTTGTTATTTATTTATTTCTCGCACAATAAAACTTTATACAAGTGGCGAGTTTAATGCCATATGGCACTCTCTACAAGCTAACTATTAGGTAAAAACAGAAAGCGTATGAAGGGCAGATGTGGTGAAAAATATGTGACATAATTATAGTAGCATACTGAAATAATTATACATAATGCATAAGAAATACACATATAATACATAAAACTGTAAGTATTATGAGATATTATTTTATTTCTTATAGAAAAATTATCTATGTAATATAGACTAAGAACACGACTGTCGGAAATAAATAACGTTATGTACAACTGAAATTCCTCGTACGTATCGTTGCAAAAACAATCAACGGGGATCCAAGGTTAATCACACAATTAATCCAACCCACGTACGGCCCAAAAAAACTCGCACAATAGCGGCCTGTATTACCATCCAGCATGAGCAACGGACCCCGCGTCCCCATTATCCGCATAAATTGTTCTAGAATCATCTTTGTGGTGCCCATTGTTTGTGGCCTTCTCTCACCCGATTGTCGGTCTTCATTAACTTAATTATGTTCCTTTGTATAACTCGAGTGTGTATGACCTTTGTTGGAAACTGATAGGTGGTACCTACGTTACGAGTATCTGAGAGTATCTATCCACATTAATATGAACACAATAGCGTCGACGCCTAGTTTGCCAGCCCGACGTTCGAACGGTTTCAGATGTCGTTCGAATTTCGCTGATTAAAACTTTGAGTGTATTTTTCGGTCAAACTCGGCGATTACGCATGAAGGTTGTTTTTATAAAATGAATGAGTGAATGAATGAATGAGTATACTTTATTTGCATTATACAATATAGGAAATAAACAAGACAATTTACAAACATAACGATACGATTGTATCGTTATGTATTGTATGAAATTTGCGTTAGGATGCAGACTTTATAATCTAATTACAATTAATTATTGGCTTTTGTCGTTTTTTTTTTATACAACTTAGAATGGCAAACAAGCTGACGGTCAACCTGATGGAAAGTGGTAACTGTCGCCTATAGATATGAGCAGCACCATGGACATTACAGAGTATACCGTTTCGCCCATGATACCCCCCATGCGTTGCCATTCCTGGGGACTCAGGTGTTATGTTTATTTTTTATTTCACTTCTCCCATCATAGATAGAACCTGCTGTCCTTTATCGTCCTCTTGCTAGAGTTATGATTATAATGTAACTAATGCAATGCAAGTAGACTTTATTACAAACTTATTTTCATTGACGGTAATTTACTTTTTTTTTTATTGATGGGTGAAAATGGTATGGTAACCCCGCCCGCGCTAACGGGATACGCTGGCGGAGCACCAGTGAAGGCTGATCGATGAGAATGTAAGCAGGCCAGTTAGCCCATCATGATGAATTCATCAGGAATTAACCATGATAGTTTCCAGGGGGAACCGCGAGAAGGTGGACCTGGTTGGGTATATTGCTAGCAATGGGATTCTCAGTCTCCATTACTAACAATACCTTTCCCCCCGGTAATTTACGTTATAGACACTAATATCAAAAATCATTAATAATCATGATCACTGATCATAACTAAAATTATAACTTGATACAGCGTTAAAACATATCGCAAAATTTACACAACAAACAAATGTCGCATGAATAAAAGATGAATCTTTTTTTAAATTAAAGGGGCATTAGCGTAAAATCGATACAGGTATCGGATGTAATGGAATCGAAATGAAACAATTTATTTAGACGGGCTCTGTGGGAATAAATGAACGGTTATGTACAACGATTGGGCGGCGCTCGCTTGATTGAATTTGTACAAAATTACTATGTTACATCGGCAAGAATGTCAGAATTTATTTCTAACAATATACTCGTATATGTATATAGTTGCTAACCGCTTTGTATTTTCCTTTATAAGAACATTCATATAAAATCTAGACCTACGTTATATATTTCTATGTACTTACGAATATGTAAAAAATATAATCTATCTATTATATACATCTTACATCTACATACAATAAATATCAAAAACAAGTACTTAAAAAATTACTTAAAGATAAAAAAAATCTTTGAGATCACTGCCAATTGGTAGGGTATCTAGGAGATTTGCTGCATTTTCACGTTGAATAGCTATGGAAATGCGTTGACCAAAGTATAGGCCAGCCTGCCGGTCACCAGAAGTTTCTACCAGCTGGCGTTCTCTTTGAAAAGATATGTCTATGTTATCTGTACATAGTATGTATACTATACATAGTCTATATTTGAATTATCAATTTATCATAAATAATCTTGTTAAAATGATCCATAGGTGGTTCAAATCCGACTCGAAGGACCATTTCGATGGTGATGGAAAAGAAAAGATTTAAAATTTTAAGATACAATTCTGCTTGATAGTTATTTTGATATAACGATTTTGTTTAATTCCGCTACCATTAGTATGTGCGCGACTGCCAACACTCGAAGATTGACTACTATTATTATTGCAAGAAGTTCCATATTACAACCTCTCATATTAGTCATCAATATACGACCGTCTAAATCAGCCTTTTCCAAAGTAGGCGATAACGCTCCTTTGTGTGCGCTGCAGACCTAAAGGGGGGCGGTAACAGACCCAGAAAAAAAATGAGGGCGTTGTGTAGAGGCTAGGGGGGTGATTTGTTGATCTTGAAATATTAGTGGTTTTTAAGTAGGTGTGAAAATGGCGACGCTAAAAAATAATTTATTCTCAAAGTGGGCAATAGGAAAAATAAGTTTGGGAACATCTGGTCTACCATGAATTCAAAGCGTGAAATTTCAAGGCACTGAGGAATTAAAACTAAGTTTTTATTCCTCAATACCTTGACATTTCAACATATTTTTATATCAAAGAAATGTTTCATCTTTCTAACAGGTCACAGAGCGTAAACCACTAAGAGTGTCACCAACAAAGTAACGCTGATTTAAATACGGCACTTTGTCTACAGAGACGTAGTACGTTGCTACATTTGTAAGATTGTGTCAGACTAGATAAATGAACAAAATAACAAAAGGACAACGGTTATATATATATATATATATGTGTGTGTGTGTGTGTGTGTGTATATAACATAAACATCTTTTACCAGATCTATGTAGGGTCAAATTATTATTAGGGTCAATTAATTATTATTAGCTGTAAGCAATACTAAGAATCTAACTATACTACGAACATATTAGGACAGAAATTACAGAAATTCAAAATACATAAACTACAAATTTATATTGTCCGTTTGGTATACTAATTCAACGGCTGTACCCATCGTTTTAATAATGGAGATCTCATAACATTTTTATTAAAATCAATTCAGTAGTTTATAAATCAAAATATAAATCTCCGGGTCTACCATGAAATGAAATTCCGAAATTTCGGACTCAATTTCGTCTTTTTGTTTATACCACAATGGGACCAATAAATTGAGTTTAACATTTCGTTCGTCATACATTCTATCATAAAAGTCAAAAGGAACAATATTTTAACATTTTTAATATTTCCAAACGGCATGTATTATGTAATTTTAACATCAAATTTCTATTTCGTTTGGCTCCGAAATTTCGGAAAACATTTTATGGTAGGCCCTCTGATTGTGCCAAAATTGCTGCCGGATTTTTTCGTGAAACACATAGGTACATATATACTTACAAATTTAAATTCAAATTATCTTTATTCAAAGAGACTTGTTTACAAGCACTACATATTTGTCACATCGGTCTACAATCTCAGTTTATAGTATTTTTTCAACCTATGAAATTCCTTCAAAGACAAACGTCTTTAACCAGTGCGTGTTGCCAGTAATGACTTAGGGAACCGAAACGTGGTCCTTCACGGTTGCTACATGCAAAAACTTTAAATTACTCAGCGGGCTATGATGAGGGCTATACTCGGAGTTTTTTTGCGTGATAGAATCCGAAACAAAGATTTCTGTAAAAGAACAAAGGTAGCCAACACAGCCCCGAAGATCAAGCAAGCTAAAGTGGCAATGAGCTGGCACATATCTCGAAGAACCGACAACCGATGAGGAAGAAAGACTCTTGAATGGCGACGCGTTATGAGCAAACGCAGTACATAACTATATGGAGTGACGACCTTAGATGCATTGCCGGGAGTAAGTGGATGCAGGTGGCTGAGGAACGTTCCTTATGTCAGTCCATGGAAGAGGCCTATGTTCAGCAGTGGACGAAATATGGTCCTACACATTTGCCATTATGGAAAAGCTTCAAATTACTTAGCGGGCTATATATGGTCGGAATGATGATGATAAACTTCCTTCAAGGGATGCTGACGATTTCTATTTCGTCAGCAGTACCTGCCCTTATGATTATAACCTGTTATTCCCATTATCAAAATAAAAGACCAAAGTAGAAGTTTAAGAAGCATCTAATATATTCTCTGGCACTCACGTGTCTTCTCGCAAAAACTTTGACTTAAGTCAAACTAATCGAACGGGTACATTTCCCGCATACGCGCACAACTCTGGTGCGGGCAACGTTGAGATTACCTTGGAAAACTTTTGCCACGTTGCGTACAGGAATCCCTAGCTAATCAGAATAATCCAGCTACTACCACGCAAATACTCCAATTACACGGTCGCATGAATATGCATGTCATGTTAGAGAGACGTTCAGTTCGTAATCGACGTGTAAGTCAGAGTTGTAGAGTTTAGCCGAGTTTCGTAAACGTTTAGTTAAATCTCTTTCGGGATATAATTCGGCGCACATGCCGCTAATGAAATAATTCTGTTCCCCGCACTAGATCGAGTTTCGTTTCATAGAATTGCGGCTTTAATTACGCAGACTCGGCTCGACGTTTGCACGATTGCGTTTATTGGAATCGTTGTGCACGTTGTGATTTCTTTTTAGTGGATATTAGGTTGATGCTGATTATCACTACTGTTACTTAGATAAATAATTGACTGCCTTATTAATTATACTGTGACTAAAAAGTATAAATGTTGATTAAATATTTTGCACAGTAATTGCAATATGTAACTGTTGGGTTTAAAAATAAACTGTACCAAGAATGCGAGCATATTGTATTATATGAGTAGAACAATTAATAAATTGAGTGCATCCTGAAGGTGTCATCCACAGAAATATATAGCACACAATGACATTATTTTAAATATTTACAATGGTGTATAGTAACAATTATAATATCTGTCATTTTTTCAATGTGCATACATATATATATATATATATATATACGTCTGTCCGGAAAGTTCGTATAAAAGTGTTCAATACAATTAAGAGCAGCGCGTCGTACATGGCCGTGAAATTTTTGCCGATCTCAGAACAGGGGATGATGCTGTGAAGGAACCAACCGGCCAGACAGTCCACAAGCATGTTCAACCATCAAGAATTCGTCCCTCCAGGCCAGACAGTTGATGGAAAATTCTACGTCGATGTGCTCAGACGCCTCAAAGCTCGTAGAATTGGCGCGATTTTTTCACAATAATCTCTTGTTGTCCGTGAGTTATTGAAAATACTAGATTGGTACTTCGGGGGCGGCATTTGGGGGACATAAATGAGATAAAAAAAAAGGACCCATAAATGTACATACATATATATATATATATATATATATATATATATATATATATATATATATATATATATATATATATATATATATATATATATATATATATATATATATATATACAAAATAACAAAAGAACAACGGTTGCTGTATACTATATATATATATATATATGCATATTCGGTAGGTCTGAGAATCGGCCAACATCTATTTTTTATACCCCTCCATAATAAGGGTGACCCACCCCACAAATTTTTTTTTATTTTCTTGACAATTTTTTTTATTTTTATTTTATTATAATTTAGCATTGAAAAATACATACAACTTTAAACTTTCATCGTTTTACGTTCAACTCCTGTATTTTAATTGCGATTTTTATATTTCGCAATAAGTGGTAAAACAACGTTTACGGGGTCAGCTAGTATATATATATATATATACATATCATGATAAAAACAGTTACATTTGAATACTAAACTTTTGAACGGATTTTGATCAAATTCCTAAGGGTTTGACCTAAGAATGTGTTCTTTAAAAAATAAAAAAAAAAGATTTTTTCAAATTGATTTATAAATGACGAAGTTTTAAAGAAACAAACAAAAAAAAAATACAACCGAATTGATAATGATAGATCTTCCTTTTTTGAAGTTGGGTGAAAACAATGT
This sequence comes from Galleria mellonella, assembly GCF_026898425.1. NCBI lineage: Eukaryota > Metazoa > Arthropoda > Insecta > Lepidoptera > Pyralidae > Galleria > Galleria mellonella. The sequence goes on along the minus strand of NW_026441984.1, from coordinate 310,707 downwards.
GAATTTCAAATAAACAGATAAACATAGGTGTTAGCAATATTTCAAATGTCCATTTATATAATACTGATACATATATAAAAATAAATGTACAAAATAAATAAAGCGATAGAATAATATAAGCCTATAAGTTTGCAAGCCCTCATAAATCGTATTTAGTAATCGCCCAGCCCGGGCCAAGGGTGCACGACTTGCGAAATTTAATAGTACGCATTGCGCAATAAGAAATAGAAAACTCACAATTCCATATTGATAAGTGTAATATTAACATCACCAGAGGGAGACTTTGTACAAAAGTCGATTGCTTGGACACCTCTGTCCCATTCGTGTTTCTACCGTGAAGCAGTTGTGTTTACATGACTGTGTTTCGGTTTGAAGGGTGGGATATGGTGTAAATTAACAGGGTACAGAGTTATAAATCTGAGTCCTCAGGAATGGCAACGCATGGAGAGTATCATGGGCGAAACAGTATACTCTGTTATGTCCATGGTACTGCTCATGTCTATAGGCGACGGTTAAATTATTGTAACTTGTATTTACAATATTTTGCACGCTTGACCTAAGTAGATTTTGTAAGGTGCTTTTAATATATAAGATCTATTTTTTTACATCCAAAATTATAGCAAATAAAAATACTATTATTAATTTATTGATACCTTTATATAATTATACTAGCTGTGTCCTACAACTTACCTTACGTGATATTATCCATGTACCAAATTTGATTCGAATCAGTCCTGTATTTTTTGCGTTAGAGTAACAAGCATCCTTCCATCTTCTTTCGTATTTATAATAGTAATAGAATTTATAATAATTTTGATTGTTTTTTTTATAACATAGGTGCCAAACGAGCATGCGGCTCACCTGGTGGCAAGTGACTACCGCCACCCATGCTCACCCACAACACCAACGGCATTGCAGGTGTGCTGCCGGCCTTTTAAAAAGGAATATGCTCTTTTCTTGAAAGTTATGATGTCGTATAGGTTCGGAAATAATGCTGCGTTTTAATATCGTCTTTTAATAAAGAAGTCTTATAATCCGTAGATATTACACAACTGTGATTTTGGTATTAATTTAAACTTTGCAATGGTTATTAACGAATTACGACAGTTGTCAAGAGTTAAACGTCGTCCGGCCCCAATAAGCTGAAACTGCGTTCTGATTATAGGCCATTGCGGTTAACTCTCGATAAAATATGTATCATGTTTGAATTCCCATTTACAACTGCCGTTTGAGAGTATACTACTCTGTTTTATGTTATTAGAATGACAAACAAACTGATGGCTCACCTAAGTGGTAACCGTCGTCTATAGACATAATCACCATGCATGTTACAAAATACGTTCTGATGACCATAGTATATCTTGTACTTCGTCATTCTTAAGAATTAGGATATTATACCTCCCTACCCTATAATTTTACTATCCTAAACAGAAACCTCATCCTAAATATCACAAAGTTTGAAGACGAAGGACTTTAACTAGTGAGTGTTGCTAGTAATGATCTATGAAACCGAAATATTGTCCTACATGGTTGGCTATATGCAAACGATTCAATCCCTTACGGGCCAATGCAGTGTAGGACGATCCCCCACTAGAAGAAGTGACAACCTCAAATGTATTGTAGGAAGTCAGTGGATGCAGGTAGCCCAGGACTGTTCCTTATGGGAGTTTATGGGGGAGGCCTATGTTCAGCAGTGGACGGATAATGACTGAGATGATGATGATGATGAAATCAAAATATAGCAAACACAGCTGCTTCGAGACAGAAACCCATATAAGACAGAGGAACTAATGCTTTGCCAGGACTTTGGTACAAAATTTCTCTCTGGCAAATTTATTTTTGGTATTTACCTTTCAAAAGTGGAATCGTTCTCGTTTCTTTCTAAATTATTTAGAAAATTTTGAAATATATAGATATAATATTATTAAAAAAATATAATTATATTTAATATCCAAGATATTTTTATTATCCATTTTACTACGACCAAAGAGTGACTTACAAATGAAATGTAATAAATTCTAGTGGTCATCCTAGACGTGAGATGAATCTGTGAAACTTAATATACTTAGTATCTGAGAGATGTCTTGTAAAAGCTTTAAGGATTTCCATTTGCATTGAGTAAACCTGTAATGACATGTCTATAGGCGACGGTTACTACTTTCCAACGGGTGGCCCGTCAGCTTGTTTGTCATTATAAGTTGCAAAAAAAACAAGCTCCCAACATAAACATTTTTTTTTACAACACAGGGGGCAAACGAGCATACGGCTCGCCTGATGGTAAGTGACTACTGCCGCCCATGGTCACCCACAACACCAACGGCATTGCAGGTGTGCTGCTGGCCTTTTAAAAAGGAATATGCTCTTTTCTTGAAGGTTATGTTGTCGTATCAGTTCGGAAATACTGCTGCTGGAAGTTGATTTCAAAGAGTGGTTGTGCGTGGGAGAAAGTTCCTTGAAAAACGCACGGTGGAGGACCGCCACTCGTCCAGAGGGTTGGGATGAAATTTTAGTTTATGGCGGGTTCTACGATGGTGAAAATCAAAACATAAATGAAAATAAGTTATATATCGAACTTTTTTTTTAATTGATAAATTACTTATTCCATTTCAGATTAATTTACCTAGTCACTTAAGTGGCCAGCTATATAAATACAAATATACTCAACTAAAAAAATCTAGTTCAAAAATTTCTAGCTGCAAAATTATTCGCCGCTCGACTAAATTGCTAAAACTCTCCGAAATGTTCTTAAACATAGACGTAACTTGAAAGATGACGCAGGCGGATAGATTAAATAGGTCATGACCACTTACACGTCCAGACTTGCGACGCCATTTCGGTCCGTGATCCGGATTGTGGAGCTGCTTTGTAAATGGAGGAAAGTAAGACAGGCGCACCTGTCATGCCACAAGTAGGGGATATATGTACAGACAGTATCTTGTGTAAATGATTAATATTATAAGTAGGTAGGTATCAGTTGGGTTTGCATGGCTGTGTTTCGGTTTAAAGAGTGGGATATGGCAATGAATTTACAGGATACACAGGAATAACACCTGAGTCCTCTGGAATAGCAACGCTTGGGAGGTATCATGGGCGAAACAGTATACACTGTTATGTCTACGGTACTGCTCATGTCTATAGGTGACGGTTACCACTTTTTATCAGGAGGGTCGTCAGCTTGTTTGCCATTCCAAGTTGTATAAAAAAATTAGCAAATTATTTACTATTTACGTACCTTTATTTTGGTTTTTTATGCACTCCCTGTCACTTCTTTAATGCAAACTTTACAATCCGTATCTTAGTACAAATTGTACTATTCGTGGTAAGGGATCCGGTGACCTGTAATTACAGGTTTAACATCTAGTACAGGAATCAACTCCCACAAATAATACTGTTAACATGTTCTACATGTTATAGGTAGTAAGTACCTTAATTGTTTGTGGTGAGAAGATATTATTATTGTTTCTTTAATACATAAATATTTCGTTTGAAACCACTTATATCCGGATGGAACCGGTTCCAGACGATATTTAACATAAACTTTCGTCTACTTTAGATACATAATTCTTCTTTTATATTACTATAATCGTATTTATTATTATTATTATTTACCTATATTATACGTAAATTAAAACTAAACTGATTTGAATGAATCGTACCAACGTAGCTGTTTAAGCGCGACTGAGTAGCAGCCAAATATCTTATCAAATATTTGCACAAATATAGTATAATATTTATTAGTCAGAGTATATAAAATTCTTATATAGAATATTATATTGCCCTTATACAGCATATATATATACAGATTAATATTTAGAATTTATCACTAAAGTTCAAAGCTTAATACAGAAATATAGTCCTTCGAGCCAGATCGTCGTAATAATTTATCGATAAAACCAAACTACTCACAACCTTAAAAGCTTTTATCTGCTGAATAAATTCTTTTGTTGAACTAAGTCGATTTGGTATTACCTTTAAAATTGAAATCAATGACTTAAAAAAATTCTTGATAGATATTGTTGATGGAATAAAAAGGAATTACAATGATACGTTTGGAATTGTTTTTTGAGATCTCAAGCAGAGCATGAGATACGTATTGTTGTGTTGTAGAAATATCTCTTTAGTCCCTTAAATGTTCTTATCTTACAAGTGTTTTATTCATATTTTTCTCTGTGTTATCTTGTATACTTTTTTTTTATCACAGTATTTAAAGTTTTCACTACGTAAATTTAATATATAAATTAAAAAAATATATTTTATCTGTTACTTTATCAAAATTTCACAGAAATTAGAAAATGAAGAGTTTAAAAAATTTTAGCAAGCGGGTAGTCGACCAAAATTAGGCTTTTGGTGTTGTTTTAAAAGGAACGCCACTGTTTATCCCTCGACTATTAAATTCCTTTAGTCTCCTCTTACGACACCCTCGCGAAAGGAAAGGGTGGCCCATTCTGATTACATAGTAATATTATTTATTATAATAGTAAGGACATATTCCATATATCATCACATTATATTAGCCCTTAAATATCCGCTGCTGAATTTATGCTTCCCACTTGGAGGATTTTGCCAGTAGTTGCTACGTTTGGCAACCGCATTTAAGCTTTGGAGATGTTTTCAGAGGGACGCTGCTGCATTAATGCTCGTCCCTCGTCCTCTCTTAGTCGCCTCTAACACCCACGGGAAAGGTAGGGATGGCCTATTCTGTGATGGAATCACACGGTATTATATATATATATATATATATATATATATATATATATATATATATATATATATATACTATATTATTGGGTTCCGTATCACGTAACTGTTATAAAACAATAAGGATTCCCGACTACATGCATCCGTACGTCGATAGCAGTCGAAGCTGGAACAGTTTGCGTCACAGCACTAAAGTATTGACGCACACGTTCAACGGTACTTACATAGAATTTATTGTAGTGACAAGATACAATTAATCATTGAATGTATTAAGTGGAAATTTATGTGGTCGGATTAAATTATTCACTCTTGAAAGGCTGCTATGCACATATACTCGCACAGATATCGATGTTCTTGACGAAATTGAAATTTGTATTTCTATTTTTACTTCATATCTATTTACGGGTAATAATTATATTAATGAGGTGTAAGAACAAAACGCAAGGATACAATTTTTTTGAAGTTAAAAAAACAATAAAAATACCTATAAAACTGTCCTTGGCAAAGAAATAGCGCTTTCAATCAAACATTAACTGAGAACAACAGGAGTAAATACAGAGGATGTCGTATACCATAATAATATTATTAAGTTTTTCTATATACAACATAAAAAAAATAAACAAAAAGAGTAACAGGCAAATTAAGAACCTATCTTTATGCATATTAAAATAACAAACAAACCGTCGGGGCAAATAATGGAAAGTGGCCACCGTATCCTGTAAACACTGTATATTTGAACACTGCAAACTAAACAAGCACATGGCCTAAGTAGACTTATTATTAAAAAAACCGAAAAGTTTAACAGAGGTTGCAAACTGGCCTGCCAAGCAAAATCTTCCATATGGAAGAGGCCTATATTTAGCAGTGGTCATAATAATATGATGATGACAGGTCTATCCATCAAACCAAAACAGAGCTATGCATACACAGCCGTTTCGTAGCAGATACGCGAGTAAGACAGTGATTCTCATACAGACAACAGTCTCCTTCTGGTATAGTATCTTCTATTTTTCTAAAAATCTTAAAAAAAGTACCCTAACCAGCATTCCATTTGACTGATCTACTAAAAATGTGGCTTTAAGGTTTTAAATTTAGAAATTCTAAGAATAGTTTCTATTAACGATGTTGGCATCTATAAAAAAGTATTTCTAAGAATTCCAACAGGATCGACAGATAAAGGCTTTGTACAAGTAAAGCTATGGGAAGTAGCTAATTTATATAGATACCAGTTTTTAGCCTCGACATCGTCTGCACAACCTGCGTCAATGAAAAGTGACGTATGATATATTTTATTCCAAATTTCATGATGATTAATTGAGTCGCTGAGATCATAATCATCATCAGCGCGCACATACACACGCACACACACGCACGCGCGCACACACACACACGCACACCCACACACACACACACACACACACACACACACACACACACACACACACACACACACACACACACACACACACACGCACGCACGCGCGCACACACACACACACACACACACACACACACACACACACACACGCACACGCACACGCACACGCACACGCACACGCACACGCACACGCACACGCACACACACACGCACACGCACACGCACGCACGCACGTACGCACGCACGCACGCACGCACGCACACACACACACACACACACACACGCGCGCCCACACACAACACACGCCCGCACGCACGCACATACACACACGCACACGCCCATACAAACACCTACACATATCCAAACTCACATTAAATGTTACATATTTAAATTAACTCTGTTCGCCGCACTATAACTGTTAAATTTCTAGCTTTGACTTCCACGGATTTGCATAGTGTGAGGTCATAGTTATATTGAACCATAGGCTAACTTTGTTTAAGGAAATAAAGTTATTATTATTATTATAAGACAAAACTACCAAATGGTCAGCTCATTTAGTAGTTTAGTCTTATGATCTCCGCGACTTTCAGATTTATAATATTACTAAGGACTGTAATAATTACTCGCTATACTCACAATGCCGTCGTTATGACCGGAATTATAATTACGTTATCATAAATACAATATAATCGATTAATCGGATTACTAGGTCGCCTGCTCTACTTCAAGCCAACTTCTACATGTACTTTGACGTAGATAAGTGGCCATATTGCTAGCAATATACTAATCAGGTTGACCTTCCCGCAATCCCCTTCAGAAAACATCCATGTTAATTCCTAATTAACTGATGTGGCGACCATACAATAGTGCAAACGGTAAAAATTAAAATACCAATATAACAGAAATATCAAGGCACTTAGTCGAGTTAAAGTAAGCAAAACGTAACAAACAAACTCACTTTCCTATTTACAATCTCACTAAGTATTGTTCAAAGAACTTGACCTGTTTTTGTTGTTTACGAAAAAAATACCTGAATATCTAGGTTAAGCTAAGACAAAGGTTCCGTTCGCTTTGATGTGGTTGAGAATTCTTTTATCTCCGTCGTCAAAATAACAGCGCGCAATATCTTGTAATCTCGAATTTTTCACCGTATCTATTTTTAAACGATCAGCGGATATTGAAAATCGAGATAATAAATCTCCGTAAAAGTATCTTAGCTCTTCATTTATCTGATATAACTTCCATCTCCGCCGAGCTCACAATACTTTAATAAAATCTATTTAGTGGAACCTGAATGGAAACCCTCAATATCTTTTTTTTTTTTTGCCCGTCAAAGAAATAAATAAATGTCAACAATCGATGACAACCGCAACTGGGGTCTTACCGTAATCTCCACATCTATTTTAGGGGACTTCGAAAGGGATGACGTTCTCAATGTATGTTCGCCTGTATTTTTTATTTTATATATAATACGATATCTTCGTCAATCCTAATTCAAGCAATTGTGATTACACATCGGTGTGTCAGTCTGAATTGTGGGCTTTTACAGTGGAAGTCGTCTTCAGGAAGAGCACCCCATGATAGACACCATGATTGCCACAGTGTTTTCTGTAATGTTCATGACAATTTTTTTTAATGGATGAGAATGGAATGGTAACTCCACCTGCGCTAACGGTATACACTGGCGGGGCACTGGTGAGGGATGATAGGTGAGAATGTAAGTTTACCCATCGTGATGAATATACTTGGAATATATCACGATGGTTTCCAGGTGGGACCACGTGGAGGTCGACCTGACAGAGTATAATGCCAGCAATTGGACTGGAGATTCGTATTAGTAACCAATTTTCTGTAGTTGAAAAGTTCTTTATCACGACCCGCGAGCTTAGCAAAGAGATATGTTGGCTACATGGACACAATCATAACGAATGGTCAAAATGCTCACGGGGATATCTCGAGATCAACTACTGTTTCATAAAAGTGTTTCGAATTCAGAGAAGAGATTGTAAGTGACAGGGATTAATGATCTTATTGATAGCTGTCCTGTCCAATCATATTGGCTTCTAAGTAATCTTCCCTGAAAATAGACATGTTTAATTTCTAGTGAACTTGTCACGATGGACCGACTTCATTCTCAACCATCATCTCTCACTGGTACACTAGCGGAATATACCAATAGTGCAGTCAGGGATTCATTTGCATCCCATAAAGAAAGCGTCTCACAGTCGACACATACAAATGCTATACGCTTCTGATAAGAGCGGCCCATTTCTGGCTTTGGAGCCGAGGGTTTGCGAGTCACGTTCACATTTAGAATTTCGATAAACGGCAGGTGAGACAGTCTGTCGAGTCGGCTCGGTGCATGATAGGCGATGTCGCATGAATATTGATGTCGCGCCACACACCCACTAATCTAGGATCTGCTGTTGAAAAATCGAAGAAATAAACGTTGTCACCTTGTCTGCGGAGTTACGAGGTGGTAATACTTTCGACGCTGCGAGGGTAGCGTTCCAAGAAAACACCTTGGCAAATATTTAGTTAGAACTTGAAAGGTTACGCCTTATGGTCGGATTATCCTTTCATTTTGTAAATGTTTCCACTTAAATGAATTCTTAATACTCTGTTATTTTTCTAATGAAAAATAATTTAGACGAAATAATACTGATTTCAATTTTAATGTATTTGGAATAGAAACGTTTATTGATCTGAGAACGCGCCGACAAAATGTGGAAAAAACTGGTTATTATGAATTGGATATATTCATTAATATTTTAATATATAACCCCTAAACTCTCTAATACTATAGCTATATTTTACATCTATAATATCTACCCTAAATCTTTACCTCAATAACTTCTCATGCTAAACTAAAACATCCCCATTTTATATCTTCAAGTGACACTCGATGTCACGTCCAGAGCTTTGTACATCGTCGAGGACGCTAGCACTCGGTTCATTGCCGTCAATGGTAATTGACAGCTACAGCTGACGCCCAGGGCCCCGTTCCTACATGCCCTATTTACAGTGGACAAGTTTAGTGAAGCGAGTAAGTGCATCGGCTATGAGCAGTGGCGTAAACTGACCGGCCAGTAGCGAGGTAAATAGCAAGTTACCTGTCTAGTTGGATCGGAATAAAATAGCATCCTATTACTCAGTAACTGACATTTTGCTTGTACTCGACAAGGTAAAAATACGGCGTATTTTACCCTTTTTAATTGACTTTAAAAAATAAAGACGTTCTCAGTTTATTTATACTTCTTTTATGCTTGTTACCTTCGAATTAAGTAATCCGGAAAATTCTTTTTTAGTAATACTTTCTGATTAGGTTCATAGCAATTTTACCAAAATCGGTTCAGAAGTCTAGTTTTAAGTAAAAATAACTAGTTTTTCCGTGACTGAAGTTAGTTGTTATGTGACACAAAATCTACTCGCTCAAGTTGAATAAGTTGTAAAAGATGATATGTGTAATAAAGCATGATAAATTTTTAAATTTGCCAAATGTACATAGAATTTCACTGCACAATAAAGTGTAAATGAATAAATGTGCAAAAAAGAAAAAATATAAAAAAAAACCTTATTGATATAAAGTTTTATATAATAATAATAAACTTACTATAAGACAGCCAGCTAGCGTAGTCGTAGTAGGTTAATTTTTTTAAGGGGAGACATCTAGATTTAAATGTATTATTATTTATCATAATGCGATATAATCTCACAACCTCAGTTATCCCTTATAGACAATTGATTCGTCATTGTGCTTTTTCAACCGACATCAAAAAAGAAGGAAGGTCCCAATTCAACTGTATTTTTTTATGTTTGTTACCTAGTTAAATACGTCTGTTGTAAACTGATATGGATTATTATTTTTATCTGAATGGATACTTACATATTGGTTTCATAAGAATTTTATCAAAATCGGGTCAGTAGTTTATTTTTTAAATCAAGATAACTGGTTTTCGCACTTATCTTAATTAACAATAAAATCTTAATTATTTCAATTATTAACTTGTATATTTAAATAAAATGTCTATCTAAAAATGTCTATGGAAAATAAACGCTCTGACTAGTAACGTATTAGTTCTCAATAGTTACTTGTACTAGCCACTTTACTAAAAACTTGACCAATGTAAACCGGGCGTTGACACCAAGTGCGATCATCCCACGTTGTATGTCCCCGGGCTCATCTAAACCTCTTACTAAGTAATCTTTTATTTATTCAATATACTAAGCTTGCACTCACAGAATACAGGATTATTGAAAAAGAAAATTTTAATAATAAACTTTATTTGAACTGATTTGACAGTGTCAGATTTTTATTTGCAAAAATGACAATATTAAAATGGATGCTCCCACGGGATACGGTACTCCCGTCGACTCCCAAGATGATTTTTTTTTAATGAATGATAATGGTATGGTAGCTCCGCCTGCGCTAATGGTATACTCTGACGGAGTATCTTGTCTTGTACACCAGTAAGAGATGATAGACATGAGAATGAAAAGGCAGGTCAGTTAGCCCATTGTGATGAATACACCAGGAATTCAGCACCATGGTTTCCAGGAGGTCGACCTGATTGTATTGCTAGCAATGGGGAAGCTAGACCCTATTACTAACAATCCCTTCCCCCCTCCCAAGATGTTTGATATTAAAAATAATAATCTAAATTGATTTAAAATTAGCGAAAAATAAATAAATAAAAAAGTATGTGTAAAGTAGAGCAGTTTCTTTTTATCTGACTTTAATAAGAAGAAGGTCTTCACTTCGGTTGTATTTTTGTTTGTTTCTTACCTCATAACTTCATCAGTTATAAAACTAATTTGGATTTTTTTTAATTTTTTAATTTTAAAGGATATACTTAAGGATAGGTACGATAGATTTTTTTTTAAATTGGTTAAATACTATAGTTTTAAAATAAAAATAACTAGTAATGCGCGGTTTCAGAGATATTTCCTCCCTCGAACACTCAGGTTGTGGAATGAGCTCCCTGCCGAGATTTTCCCAAGAGACTACAGCATGGGGTTCTTTAAAAGGGGGGTAAAGAGGTTTTTTCAGGGTCGGCAACGCACGCATAATACCTCTGGTATTGCAGGTTCATAGGCTACGGTAACCACTTACCATCAGGCTGTATGCTTGTTTGCCACCTTAGTGGTATCAAAAAAAAAACTAGTTTTGTCACTAGTGAAGTAATTTATTTTGAAACCATCTTAATTAAAAATAAAAAAATCGACCGAGAAACGGTATTATGAAATAATAAATTATAGAAAATAGTAATCAAAATAATAAATTTACCAGTTTTTATCCATAATCTCGACTGTCTCTTACAACTTAACCTCGACAAAAAATAGCCTAAGTCTTTCTCCAAAACGAGCAAACACACTGAAAGTGAGTCTTTTTTTTATAATACAGGGAGCAAAGGAGCATGCGGCTCACCTGATGGTAAGGAATAACCATCGCCAAGAGGCAACCGGCGCCCGTCACATCAGAGAAATTACAGGTGTGTTTATTATACATATATATAGATATACAAATATATACATACAAAAATACATTATTATAAATATGTATTAACATATAAAGGCCAATAGTACACTTGCAATGCCTTTGGTGTTTTGGGTGATCACGACTAGCGGTAATCACTTACCATCAGTTATAAAAAAAAACAAACGTATTGAAATTATATTATAAATTATTAGTTGAATATTAATTTGCTATCAATTAGTAATAATTAATTTATCTAATCTACCATAGAAACAGGATTTTGTGTAAAATTATCAGTACTAATTTCCCTGAAATTTTCCCAGTTGTTCAGGTTAGTTGGCCTGGAAACTACGTATATTTAGAGGGTAGATTTTCTAAGGAATTGTGGTGGAAAAATATAAAGCTTATAAAATGCTCAAAAATATGTTGTTGAACAAAGACCTGGTAATTAAATTAAGTAGACAAAATTAATTTAAGACTTAGGTCAGCGTAAATTTTCCGCTGCGTTCCAAAGCGTTCCAAATTATGAATAATTTGGAAATATTTATAAATGCTTCTTAAATATTAAATTAGTAGTTAGTAAAAGATTAAAACTACGAAGGAGAGACGAAAATTTGTGTTAATTTTACTGAAACCAACCTATATGTACTCAATTTGTGAATTTTTCTAATTGAAACCATTTTATATCGAAATATTTATACGATACTCAATTCCAAATACTTTTTTTATGAATGGAAAACAATCTGACGGCCGGCCTGATGGAAAATGTAGTCTATAGATATAAACGATACCAAGGACATAACGGAGTATACTGTGTCACCCATGCTACCCTTCATGCGGTACCATTCCTAAGGTCGGTTTTTTATGGGTGGTAATGGAATATATGCTTATGTATATAGTATACATAAGCATATATTCCATGTATATATATATACACTGGCGGGGTACCAGTGAGTGATGACAGATGAGGACGAAGCAGGTCAGGTCACAGGTCAACTTCCAGGCCGTTCCCCCTGGAAACTATCGTGGTCATTTACCATTGAGTTCATTAGGATTGGCCAACTGACCTTACTTTATCCTCACCCTTCCCATCTCTTATTAGTGCCTCGCTAGCGTAAACCGATAGCGCAAACGGGTTACCATTCCATTTTTACCCATTGAAAAAAACCTTACGATGACGACCGATGCAATCTGGCTGCAACGTCGTTAGTTTTTTTTATACCACTAAGGTGGCAAACAAGCATATGGACCACCTGATGGTAAGCGGTTACCGTAGCTTATGAACGACTGCAATACTAGAGGTATTACGCGCACGTTGCCGACTCTGAAGAAACCTCTTTACCCCCCCTTTTGAAGAATCCCATGCTGTAGTCTCTTAAGAAAACCTCGGCAGGGAGCTCATTACATAACCTGAGTGTTCGTGGGAGAAAACATCTCTGAAACCGCGTTGTACGCGACCATTTAGGCTGTAGGGTATGAGGGTAAACTCCCTGTCGATGGCGAGCCGTACGATGATAGAAAGTGGCCGCAGGTATCATATTGATTAATTCCTCTGAGCACAATCCGTTGTACAGGCGGTAGAACACGCAGAGCGAGGCAAAATCTCTCCTAATACTTAAGGGTTCGATACCGCTTGCAGGCCTGGGATCATCGACAATTCTCATAGCTCGTCGTTGCACTGAGTCGAAGGATTCAAGCTGGTATCTAGGTGATAACTTTAAGGTTCTTTATTATAACATAAGCCTCCCCCATAAGGAGAGTTTTGCCAATAATTACCATACTTGGCAGGCGGTTTAGCAACCACAATTAGGCTTTATGCAGTTTTTTAACCAGGTCAACCTTCATGCGGTTCCCTCTGGAAATCATCGTGATTTCTTTTTGCGGAATTCATCACGATTGGCCAACTGCCTTTGTCGTCATTTATCATCTCTCACTGGTACCCTGCTAGAGTATACCATTAGTGCAGGGGGAATTACTTTTTCATTCCTTTTTTTAAAAAGACCGTTCACGAGTGTGACGGATAAAGCAGCCATTGTTGTGTTCCAGGCCAGGGTACGCCGTTTAATATATTTTTACGCCAGACAGTATAATTACAGGTGTCTCGTATAATATTTGTGATACGTAACTATATATATCCCGTATTGCAATTAACTGTGCCGCATGAAGGGATGCAACGTTCTCGAGCTGACTTGACAAGCTGAGTGCATGACGTGCAACGTCTTTGGACGTCACTCGTGTTAACTAGTAACTAGATTAATGGAGTGATCACTCTGATATATGTATATTGCAAGACTAGGTATATCCCACGACATTGTTCGTATTAGGAATAATCTATATATTTTTTAATGCAATTTAGAATGGCAAACAAGCTGACGGCCCACCTGATAGAAAGTGGTAACCGTCGCCTATAAACATAAGCAGTACAGAATATACTGTTTTGCCTATGATACTTCTCATACGTTGCCATTCCTGAGGACTCAGGTGTTATTCCTCTGTACCTAGTAAGGACAGAGGTGTCCAAGTAAACGACTTTTGTACAAAGTCTCTCTCTGGTACGCGTATTAAAGCAGGTAAAGGTTATGGGTAAAAATATAAATCCATTAAGAAGTTTTCAATGTAACTTGAACTGTCAAATAAACTGAAGGTCCTTTTTATGCAAAAAAATCACTATATAATTAGCGACGTAATTGTGTAACAAAAATAAATATTTTAAAATTTAGAATGTGTTTTTAAAGTGCCAAAAAAGCAGGTTCTCAATCAATGAAGTCAATCCAACATGTCCGGCCGTAGTTTACAGTTTTCAATGAGGCGTCAACTCGTGCGGGCGACGTGTCCCCGTGTCCCGATCAATATTCACGCGACGTCACGCTGACGTGATTAATGGCGACCGCGTGATTAATTTTAAGGCGTAAACAAATAAGGGTTGAGAAAACGAAGTTCTAAAATGGGAAGTATTGTATATAGACACAACGTGGACGCGACAAACGAGCTTATTTTTCGATACTACTTCGATGATTTTAAGAAATTCGTAAGCAATTAAAGATAGAAAAATTGGAACATTTTTATGGTCATTTACGATGATAATTACATAGTACATTCAAGAATCATAAAATAACATGTCGCCTTGAGCGCAAAATTATTATGTTTCAATAACAATGATTATGTGTCTATTTCATAAGACAACAGGAACGCCGAAAATTTTATGCTCTAGAGATGTGGTGCTGGCGACGACTGCTGCAAATACCTTGGACTGCCTTTCGAACTAACGTTTCCATTCTGAACGAACTGAAAATCACAGAGAGATTGTCGTCAACTGTTCGTATACGAATTCTCAAGTACTTCGGCCATATTATCCGGAATGAAGATTGTATAGAACGTTTAATTGTCCAAGGAGCGGTACAAGGCAAACGTTCTCGGGGTAGATCGCCAACGCGATGGATGACCTCGTCAAAACGGCCACACAGCAGTCTATTTTGGAATGCTCTTGCTCGGCGGCGAACAGAAGTAGATGGAGACATTGCGAGAACCTCAATCGCGAAGGAGGGTCTCATCGACGATCCACTGTCATTGTGAAAACCACGACCACTCTGGCAAGAGTGTACGACTGAAGAGAGAGAGAGAGAGAGAGAGAGAGAGAGAGAAGGAAAGAGAGAGAATCTATTTTATATACCAAACACAATAAATATATTTGTACATAAAGTTATTTTCTTTTATACTAGCTTCACGACCAAGTGACCGGGAGATGTTTACTGACTGAGATAAAAATCTGACCTTATCCTTCTGATATTTTGTATTTTGCTAGCATTATCCCCATTACTAACAATCTCTTCTCCCCCCAGCACCAGTGAGGGATGACTAGTGAGAATAAAAAGGTAGGTAATACACATGGCATTCAGCATAATGGTTTCCAGGGGGGACCATGTGAAGGTCGACCTGACAGGATATATTTGCTGGCAATTATGGCAATCTGGGATTAGTAGTCCGCATTACTAATAATATCTCCCCCCAGACGTGTCTTAATTACATGGATAGATCACTGAAATTATTTTTAGCCAAATAGTTAGATCGACATTTTATTAAGATTGCGATTTCGGTAATAAAGTTTTAGAAACGTATCCTTAATCGCTATTGATTGATTATTGTTTGATTGAATTGCTAAATTAATCCATCAGCCTCTCCATTATGACGCGGGCACTTTGCAGTGGCCTCAATTTGAAATGAAACAAACAATAATAACGAGAAATGAGGAGCGAAAATTCAAAGCTGATTGTTTATTTATTACTAGCAGAAATTATTAGAAAGAAAGGTTTCCCAGTGGCGATCCTGTATTGACAAATACAATGAAAGATGACGAAATTGTATTATAGCTAGTAGTTAGTGCAGTTTTTTAATGCAACTAATGAAATAATGGTATGGCAACCTTGCTAGCGTTATCGGGAGGGCATCCGCGAAGGATGATAGGTGAGTGACTGATACATACAGATGAAACCTTGATGATTTCCAGAGGAACCAAGTGGAGGTGGATCTGATAGGGTACATTGCTAGCAATGGGCTTACCTTTATTACTAACAATCCATTTTCTTCCTTCCTACCTTCTCCAATCAGTTCAGGTAGATGGCTCATTATTGATGATAACTTGACAGTTTTTCATATTAAAATGAGCTGTTTTGCAAATCACTACTAGAAGCATAAAGTAATACATTAAAATAAAACAAACGTGAAATAAACCGGATAGAAATTTAATCTTTAAACTGGTTATTTCATTAAATAACACTCGAAGATTGACCACCACTATTACTACCAGAAGTTCCAGTACCTTCCATAATAGCCGTCAATCTTGCCATTTTGTTGGTGCACACTTTGCGACACGTGTTTCACCTCTAAACGAGGCATCTTCAGGCAAATTATTAGATTGCTGTTCAAAACCTAGTATTAACCGTTATTCGTAGTTTGGACAGCAAATATTATTTCATGTTAGCAGTCACACATATGCTATTGATAGCGGAATTAAACAAAATAATTTTAATCAAATAACTAATTATATGGATTTCCGCAAGATAATACCTAATTGTTTTATAATATAGGGAGCAAACCAGCATGCGGCAAGTGACTACCACCGCCCATGATCACTAGCAACACCAGAAACATTGCAGGTGTGCTGCCGGCCTTTTAAAAAGGAATATGCTCTTTTCTTGAAGGCTATGATGTCGTATCAGTTCAGAAATGCTGCTGCTGGCAGTTGATTCCAAAGAGTGGTTGTGCATGGAAAAAAGTGCCTTGAAAAACGCACAGTGTAAGACCGCCACTCATCTATTAATTCAGTAAAATATTTAATCCTTACAGCAAAGCCCTTTGCTTCACAAGCAGTTTAACTCAATATGATTGTCTAATACAAAAAATTACCTAAAATTTCGTTGCCAACTTCTGCAAGATCTTTCAACCACAGCTTTGTTTAATTGAAAGATGAGCTAAAAGGTAATAAAATACAGCTGGATTGCCTGCTCTTAGTTAGCCGCAAATTAGAGTTACTGGGTGTAAACCTTACCAGCTCATAGGCAACCATAAATTGCCATGTATAGATAAAATTAAACTTCCGTTAAGTGTAAATCTTATCAAAAAAATGATATTTTTTTACAAGCTTTAGCTTATTGACCATGTGTTTATACTGTAGAACTTAGCAGCGGGGTCTTAGGTTAAAAGCTCTAAATTTTTTGGTATCAAATTTACAGTGGTATCTCTTCAGCGTATACCGATAACGTTAGACGAATTTGGTACACGGATTTTATAACCTAACTTAACAAATAGGATGCTTTATATACTAATCACGCAGGTAAAATCGCAGGATACAGCCAGTTGATAATAATTCGATATTTCGGTCATTTATTTAAATGTTATACCAACATATATCCTAAATTGTGTTAAATTCAAATCCATTAATTATGTACGAGCACTAATTAGAATACTGACTAGTTGTTATTGTATCCACGCGTAGGGATTAATTTGAATGTGTTAATTAGAATTTACATAATGTTTTGACATTAGTACTTATTTCAGTTGATATAATTGCATAGAGCATTTGCCAGGCGTGTTGTCTTCTAATAATCTGTCCAGTACTAACAGTTATGACATACAGATATATGGCCCTAGCGTCTCGAACCACTGCAGTTTCTTACCAGGGTCTATAGATAAGTGGCAAGCGAATGCGTCGATGAATAAGTCATCGTGAGTTGGAATAAGTCACCCTGTGTTGCTATCTTATTCTATCTCACGGACTCGCTAGCGATGTCGATTCCATTGACGAATTCGCTTGCCACTTGTCTAGAGGCTCAATATTCCCTTCGTAACTGCACTGTCCTTCTTTGCCTTTTCCTCATAAATTCTTCTTTCTTTTTTTACCAATTTACTTTACTCCCTCTCAACAGCCTTTTTCTTTTTTCTCAATCCTTTCGTTACCGTAAATGGCAAATTTCATATATAGAATCAACAAATGTTATGTAAAACTTTAAATAAAACTAAACCCTTCTCGATTAGCTTACAAAATACCTCCAACATAGAATTAAAATTCGTACCTATCATAGATCTATTTACTAAAACTGCAAAGCAATTAATCGGAAAGCATTGAAGCATTTTTGATTTTCGAAAAACCCTACCCCAAGAAAAAATACCATCAATAAATGCATATTTAAGGACGACTGACGTATT
Source organism: Galleria mellonella (assembly GCF_026898425.1). Lineage (NCBI taxonomy): Eukaryota > Metazoa > Arthropoda > Insecta > Lepidoptera > Pyralidae > Galleria > Galleria mellonella. Next base: position 292,453 of record NW_026441984.1, on the reverse strand, counting down.
GCAGATGGCCGATCATAAAACCAAAGGCCAAGACGTTGGATAATATAAACGAAATCATATTACGCCGATCTAAAATTATTGGGATAAGGGTAGGAATCTGACGATAATTGCATATGGCACGAATAACTGGGATTTTAAACCATAAAAAAATATTGATAAATGGAATAGCTAACGAGTTGATGCATTACCAGATGGAAAGATTGTTGATTGACTGCAGAAACAGTATCATGATATAACTAACATGCCCATAACACCATTTAAATGTTAACATTCCTAAAGGAACAACCTGAGGACTTAGATATTGTAAAGCTTCAAGGAAATTAATCTGATTGATTGTAAACAAAAATGATAATCCAATATTAGGGGTTATTTTAGCAATTTCAAAATTGTGAATTTGAAAGTCGAATAATACACAAATAGATACCTATACTGCCTATTTTATATGGCCTTACTACTCTGCTCAACTGATCGTTACGAAAATTTACACGTACTATCTCTCTCTCTTCGTCCACCTCATTACTGAAGGTCGTGTCCTTGAAAGGTGACTATTGCCTCTCTTATGATGTTATTCCATTTAGCACAGTCTTCAGCTTCTCGCAGGGCAGCTCTAATTGACAGTTCCGTAACGGCGGTTACTTGGTCGGACCATCGACTAGGCGATCGTTCGCGTGGTCTTTTTCTCTCTATCTTGCCAACAACTATTAGTTTGTTCAGATTGTCGGACTGTCGTCGAGCAATATGACTGAAGTATCCAAGAATCCTACGATAGCAGACTGTCGAGAGCCTATCTTTTATGCGGAGTTGCGTCAGGATAGATATATTCGTGCGCTTTGCTGTCCAGGGAATTTGCAGCATCCTTCGCCAGCCCCACATCTCGAGAGCATTAATCTTTTTCCGTACACGTACTATATGAGATGAAAAAAAACATAGGCTTCATTTTATCACACGGACAAAGTCACAAGCAAAGACTGGTACATAAATAATTTCAAAAAGCATCACCCTCCGTTATAAAAATACGAAAGTCCGTTAAAAAAAACTCGAACGTTTTTACTTTAAACAAACCATACATAAAAACACACTCAGCGAACTTGTGAGCCGTCTTGTAATTTAATGAACGCACCACGTCGTCACGCAGACGCCGCGGGCACGTTACGTCCCCGCCGCGGCTCCGTTGGGCGAATCCACACTGAAAGCTAAGCTAAGCCAAACGTATCAATAATTCCCTTTATTAACATATACTACTAAGGTTTTATTTATTATTTATTTATCTATTATTGTATGTGAAATGCTTTTTAAGATTAGGATATGATGAGGCTGATATATCCTTATAGAATAGCTTCTAAATAAAAAAGATAAAAAAAATAAGCAAACGTCGTTTAGATTTTCTATCTACTAACTAAACTACGTGAGTTTTTTTTTAATAAGTAATAATGAAAAGGTAACCTCACCTGCGCTAACGGTATACGCTGTCGGGCCACCAATGTGAGATGATAATGGAGGATGAAAAGATAGGTCAGTTAGCCCATCGTGATGAATACACTAGATTTGAGCACGATGGTTTCTAAAGGGGATCACGTGGAGATCGACCTGGTTGGATATATTGCTAGCAATAGGGTCCTTAGTCTGCATTATTTGCATTCCTCCCCCCCCCCCCCCCCCCCCCAACTACGTGAGTTAGGTAGTCCAAAAACGCTGGCTAAGGTAACCGTAGCTTTGCGCGCTGGGCTGTAGGTAGGTATACCTTAGGAAAGCGTATGCCACATTGAGAACTAAGTTTTTTTTATGCAACCTAGAAAGGCAAACAAGCTGACCTGGCCCACCTGATGGAAAGTGGTCACCGTCGCCTATAGACATGAGCAGTATCATGGACATAACAGAGCATACTGTTTCGCTAATGGTATAATGAGTAAGTTACCCATTAAGTTAAGCGAATATAACTTTATTTAACTTATAATATTTGCTACTGCATAATTCAACAATATTAATAAAATTAACATTGCGTGAGAGTGAAAGGAAGCCGCGGCCCCTAACACATTTTGTTTGCAGTGTGAACTCAGTCTACAAGCAGTTTACATAGCTTAATCATAATATAAAGAAATACTTTTGCTTAACTTAGCTCGCGTAGTTGGATGTATATTAAGCTAAAGTAAACGAAGTCAGGTTCACTTCGTTTGTCTCTCAATGTGACTTACGTTAGTAACTACATTTAAATTTCAGTGTGAATCCAAATAGTTTAGTTTGCATAGACTTACTTAGTTGACACATTTAGATAAGTGAGCTAAGCTATTACTGTGTGGTCTCAGTATAGCATAGAGCACCTTTTTCTTTCTCGTGAGTATTGTAAGAGGTGACTGAAAGAGAGCGAATGATGGGCAGCAGCGTTCCTCTTAAAACATTTCCAAAACTTAACTGCAGTTGGTAATCCAATCCAATCCAAGTATGGCAACTACTGACAAAACCCCCAAGGAGGCTAATGTTCACCAGTGAATCATTTAAGGCAAATTAAGGATGATATGATGATGATGATGATGATGAGTTAAGCTATAAAACGAATTAGCTTAGTTTAGCGTAGCCTTCACTGTATGCAATGCTTTACAGCCCCGCTTATCACGTCTCCGCGTAAAAATATTTGTTACCCACACTCATTAAAATGTAATTGGTTGTGTGAGTACTCTCTTGATGTTCAGAACGTTGCCAACTTAGTTTATGTTGTACCATCGCCACAAAAAAAAATATAATCACTCCTGTACTTCCCCTTCGCTTCTGAGGCTTTTGACATCAAAAGAAATTCGTGTAACATTATCTCTTTATCCATTACGGTGTTTGGTTATGTTGTGGTATATATAAGGCTGTACAGATATTGTTGCTTGAGGATTATTAGGTTTATGTGCTGATAAATTTTCAATTTTAAGGTTATTTTGTTACAAATACATATCGTTATATGTATATATCTATAGATGTATACAGTATGAAGGTGTATTCTAGTTTTTTTTTTTATACAATTTAGAATGCCAAAAATACAGACGGCCCACCTGATGGAAAGTGGTAACCGTCGCCTATAAACATAAGCAGTATCATGGACATAACAGAGTATACTGTTACGCCCATGATACTCTCCATGCGTTGCCATTCCTGAGGACTCAGAGGTTATTCCTCTGTACCCTGTAAATTCACGCCATATCCCACCCTTCAAACCGAAACACAGCCTTGCAAACACAACTGCTATACGGTTGAAACACGAATGGAACAGAGGTACGCAAGCAAACGACTTTTGTACAAAGTCTCCCCCTGGTTTTTTGTTGCCAATGATTTATTGACCTTTCAGAACCAAAATCACAAACTATAACTACAATAATTATATCGTCATAGTCGTAGAATACTGACAGTCAGTATTCTACGACTATGACGATATGATGATAAAGATGGTATGATGACAACTTTGAACAACTCAAATAGAGAATACGCATATTTGTATCAATCATTTCTGCTTTTTTTTAATAGTTTTTTTTTTATTTACCAGGGGGAGACTTTGTACAAAAGTCGATTGCTTGGGTACCTCTGTCCCATTCGTGTTTCAACCGTGAAGCAGTTGTGTTTGCATGGCTGTGTTTCGGTTTAAAGGGTGGGATATGGCGTGAATTTATTGGGTACAGAGGAATAACTCCTGAGTTCTCAGGAATGGCAACGCATGGGGGGTATCATGGGCGAAACAGTATACTCTGTTATGTCCACGGTACTGCTCATGTCTATAGGCGACGGTTACCACTTTCTATCAGGTGGGTCGTCAGCTTGTTTGCCATTCTAAGTTGTATTAAAAAAAAGCTGAGAATATAATAGTAACCCCACATGCGCTATCGGTATGCTTTGGCGTGGCACTAGTGAAAGATGACAGGTGAGGATAAAAGCAGATCATTTAGCTAATCGTGACGAATTCCACAAGAATTAACCACCATGGTTTACAATGGGATCCGCGTGGAGGTCAGCCCTATAAGGTATATTGCTTACGATGGGGCTGTTAGACCCAATTACTGACAATCCCTTTATCCCCAACCATTTCTACTTTTCCCTATAGCAGACAGATTTGATTTACATACGAAGTATAAAATGTTCGAGTTCCAAATAAACATTTTAGCTGTATTGAAGAGAATCTAACTTCCATCAGGAAAAACTAAGAATTATTGAATGAATGAATGAATGAATGAATGAGTATACTTTATTTGCATTATACAATATAGGAAATAAGCAAGACAATTTACAAACTCAACGGTACAATTGTATAAGTACAGTGAGGCGGTCTTATTGCTGAGAGCAATCTTTTCAAGACAACCTTAAAGTAATGGACTAATTGTTCTGAATAAATTAGTAAAATAAAAAATATTACAATCAAAATATTTGTAAGCAATTACCGAATTCAAACATTTACCCAGACAATAGCTTCAAACTTATAAAATACCTCATTTTATTCGAAGGTTAAACATTACAGAACGTGCTTTTTGCTAAACAAAAATACAAAATGAGCTTCTATAAATGTAATTTATTGAAACAATTTACTTTATCAAATATTGGCCGTAAAACATTCACGAGTGTTTAAATACCCATCCATTAAGACTGGCCCTTTAAATGTCTTTAGTAATACATTTAATGAATTCAAAATTACCAACGTTAAACTAGTGACGTTGGAAATAACGTTTCATACATTAATAATCTTCATTTGGACACTTTCATTAAAGACTTAATTTAATTGAGTCTAATGAACAATTTAGTATAATAGATTAGGCATCTATCAATTCGCGTAGAAATTTCTAGCTACTCGTTCATGGATGGTTAACTTCTCCAGAGGAACTTTGAGGTATATTTCAAAGTAGGGTTTTTATTACAGTAACATTTCTATGGTTGTACTGTAGTTAGTCAGTGAATAGAATGGAAAGATTTTACGGTATTAGGCGTTATTTTGCAGAATTTTGCTTAAATCCTTATCACTTCTTAGTTGATTAAAATTACGCGTACCGAAAGTCAAAACTTGAATATCATTACTACCATAAATTTTAAAACCTTTAGCATTAGCCATCAATCTCCGATCAGTATTCAGTCCACGCACGTTTTGTGCAATATGTTTCACATCATTCGCCGAACGGTTAACACTAAGATCTGCGCAGCGGTGTATTAATTTTCCTGGAAAATCAATTATAGGTGAAAACGTAATTGAATTAAACATGGAAAAATACATGAAATTGAATTGTTCTCAAAAAACATTTTTTTTATACAACTTAGAATGGCAAACAAGCTGACGGCCCACCTGATGGAAAGTGATAACCGTCGCCTATAGACATGAGCAGTACCATGGACATAACAGAGTATACTGTTTCGCCCATGATACCCCCCATGCGTTGCCATTCCTGAGGACTCAAGTGTTATTCCTCTGTACCCAGTAAATTCACGCCATATCCCACCCTTCAAACCGAAACACAGCCATGCAAACACAACTGCTTCACGGTAGAAACACGAATGGGACAGAGGTACCCAAGCAATCGACTTTTGTACATTGTAATGTATGTAATAACATTCATCGATGTATTTATCACGTAAATGTCACGTCATTGTGTGAATGGAAGATGAACAAACATGAAATACCATAAAGTGTTAAAAATCAATTCTAAAAATGTAATAAATGGTATATTGCTTGACAGAAGGAGGAAAGTGACAGACTGCCGAGAATGTAACAATAATTTAATTCGACGTTTCATAAGAGATGCAATCATACCAGTTGAGAATCGTATTTTTCATTTCTATAAAGTACAAGTAACAAGAGATTATTAATATTATTAAGAGAGGGAGACTTTGTATAAAAATCGTTTGCTTGGGCACCTCTGGCCCATTCGTGTTGCTACCGTGAAGCAGTTGTGTTTTGGTTTGAGGGGTGAAATATGGTAGTGAATTTACAGGGTACAGAGACATAACACCTTAGTCCTTTGGAATAGCAGCGAATGGCGGACATCATGGGCGAAGCAGTTCTGTTACGTCCATAGTACTGCTCATGTCTATAGGCGACGGTTACCACTTTCCAACAGGTCGGCCGTCAGCTCGTTTGCCATTGTAAGTTGCATAAAAAAATTCTTCATTTACATTTAAAAAAAATCATCTCATATCACTCTTATAGTTAACTAGCTATTCGCCCCGGCTTCGCACGGGCGCAACGTAGAAATAATATGATGTTAGTGTGGAGTGATTAATAATTGCATTGTATCCGTCTAAATGGACTTCCGAACTTCACGTATTATTTATATAATACATTCATATAATTTTTTTAAACTTTACAATGTTTAAAAAGCTACATGTATAATATAGAATACTAACGCCGATTCTTTGGTAATCTTAATAAAGACAACACCACCGTACAACCCGCCACAAACTAAAGTTTCATCCCAATCATCTGAACGAGTGGTGGTCTTCCACCGTGCGTTTTTCAAGGCACTATCTTCCACACACAACCATTCTTTGTAATCAATTTCCAACAGCAGTATTTCCGAACCGATACGACAACATAACCTTCAAGAAAAGAGTACGAGTATATTCCTTTTTAAAATATATATTTATTTTAATTATTATTTTCACGTACCCTCAAATGGGTTAAAGCTGAAAATCAGTGTTTTGTTCCTAGAACAATGTTCCACGCTGAGTTTCGACCTTTTTGTATTGCTGCAGATCACACATAATAACACAATTTTATAAATCTTATGTTGTTTTATGTATTATCCATTCTTATGAACATGTTGTGTGTGATTAGTAACAAACAAATAAACGATATATCTATCTATCTATCTATAAGGCCGGCAGCACACCTGCAATGCCGTTGGTGTTGCGGGTGATCATGGGCGGCGGTAGTTACTTACCATCAGGTGAGCCACATGCTCGTTTGCCCCTGTGTTTTAAAAAAAAACAAACAATTCTATCTTACAATATTACATTTCGACAAAAGCTCTCACTCGACTCGGATTATCTTCATATTTCAAATTAACACAAACAATTTTAAACTATACGCATAGAACTTCCTTTTGAAACAGTCTATCTATTGATGAAAACTGCATTAAAATTCATTGCATACTTTAAAACATCTAAGCGTACAGACGGCGGGAAGCGAATTTGTCTTATTCTATGTAGACATAGCTTTTCTGACATGTTTTTCCCTCAGTGAAAAATGTTCAACAAATCTGTTATACTAAACACATACTGCGGGATTCGTAAGAATAACCGAGTTCCCTAATAATTCTTTCATATTTTTCCACAGTGTAAATTTATGATTAAACTTTCAAAGGGAGATAACGTTTTGCTTGCTAAAGGCGTAGCTTATTTGACTGTAACTGCAGGTTGGTAATAACAATTTGTTGCTTACAATCAAGCGCTATTGCTTTGCCACTAGACGTTTGTGGCTCGAATCCAGCACGTTCTTGAATCTGTCCTGGTTAACGGATGAAATAGAGCCGTTGAATAACGAAATTTAATTAATTATTTATTAATTTAATAAAATAGTAATTGAAGGGAAGGAAGTAATCACTTCGTGTTTGTGCTTCCATACTGAAAGGGTTGGATGAAGACAAAACTTGAGTGACATCATCTCCGTCCACTTTTTTTTTATACCACTGAGGTGACAAAAAAGCATACGGCCCACCTGATGGTAAGCGGTTACCGTAGCCTATGAATGCCTGCAATACCCCCCTTCAGAATTCTTCAGAATTTGCTTGCTGGTCTAATTTCCATCTGATATGACAATAATGGGGTAAAATCAGTTTAAAATGAAATTATTCTATCCATTTGTAAAAGCCATGATGATACATTAAGACGTATAATTTGCACCAGAATTTAAAAATATTGTAGAAAGAATTTACAAAAACATTTTACCTCATAAAATTGAAAATAATCGTAACAAAATTAACATGAACACAACTCGGGAGAAAATTTTAAATCATTAGACGATTTCAAAAGGAAGTAATAAAAATGAATATAGAAGATTGAAAACATCGCCGTATTAAATTCGCTTAAAAATCCGATTTGAACAATCTTTTAATAGCACAATGAAAAACCAAATAACCTATTTTATAGAATAACCAGGTAACCGAATTAGCTTAAAGAACAGACGGGCTTGAGTAATAAACCTGCAGCTGACCAATAAAACATGAGCTTCGGAAAGCATCGAAAATCTTAAGCCCTCACATCTTAAAGAAGCTACAGAGAGGCACGTTTACTCTGGTCGTTGACGGGAGCAGTTTCGTGCGATATGCTCATTTAGTTATGCCTAATACCACCCCATCAAGGCTTTTTGATGTTCTAAGAAGGAAAATCAGGTGCCTTTGATCCAAGATTCTCTACTAACGACTCGGGAAATGTAATTAGAGCTACTGTTAGTTCAAAGACTTGTTATTTTATGATTATTTATTTAGACGTGATGTTATATCCTAAAATGGTAGTCACTGTATAACTGCACTTAATTTTAGTGTTTTATAAATGTATAAATATGCTATATTAATTTATTTATATGTTTTTTTTTTGTCAAAGAATCTCGCAGCTGGCTTTTGGCTTTTGGCCACAACAGAATATCAGAGTTTTGCTCTTTTAAGGGCAAAGCAATGAATTGAATTGTGATCATTTTGTATTACTGTGGCATACTCACGAAAAATTATATTTTTTCTTTTATGTATTTTCTTTTTTTTTTTGTATATATGTATTGTTTTATTTCTTTTTTTAAGTATATATCAATATATAATATTATTTGTACGATGTAAAATAAATTATATATCTACTTAAAAATGGACTGAATCTTTTTAATACAGTGCTTTATCTCAGGAACTACAGATGTTATCTTAATGTATAAAAACAAAACTGTATTACGAATTTGGTTTACGTTAATCTACAAATTGAGGGTTGTTTTTGTAAATTGCTCTACTTAAGAGATAGGACAGTTTTTATCCTGATAAGAAAAAAATAGAGCCAGTAGGTGGCGGTGGGCAGCAAAATAACGTTTCCGGGTTAGATGGTCCAAATATAGTTTTAGCCCTTATTGCAAAGGAAATAATTGAAAGTATATTTTTTTTTCTTTGCTAGACGGTCCAAAACGGAAGCCCGTAATGTAATAATAATAAAGATCTTATCAGGATAACTCAATTAATGGAATAATGAGGATTTTTCCATTTACATTTACGCTAATATCATAAAGAGGACAGAGAAAGGTAATTATTTGGCGTGCGTTAAGAGAACTATTGATGATACATAAAATTATGTGTTACATGTTTATAGTATTATAAGCTGACTCGGCAAACGTTCTACCATATACATTATTTTGGCATATAAAAAACTCGCGATTAAAAAACAGGGGTTGATCGTAAAATCGTGAAAATTTGAATGCTTAATCATAATAAAATTAAAATAAAAAAATTGACAAAAAATTAAAAAAAAATATTTTGGGCTAGGTCACCTTTATCATTGACGGGTATGAAAAATAGATGTTGGCCGATTCTCAAACCTACCCGATATGCACACAAAATTTCATAAGAATCGGTAAAGCCGTTTTGGAGGAGTTTGGTAACAAACACCGCGACACGAGAATTTTATATATTCGATTATTTATGTTTATAGTATTGTTCATATTAAATCCGTGAGGCTATATAATAATTAGTTATAGATAAGTTGCAATAACCGTCATTTATTCAAATAAGTCAGTTAAAATACGGATTTTTATCCAACCAAATAGTTTCATAATCAATCTTAATTATATTTATGTAAACTTATTTTTAAATTATTCGAAACGGATCTTTTGTTTAGAGACTACGACGGGTATGGCTATGCTGAAAGTAAAAAAAACGTCGTTTAAAAGTGATCAGCCTTACGCTTAATATTGGTATTATCTGTTAAGGGTCGAAGTATCAATTGAAAATACTAATTTATCTTTCTAGATAGAAACCTTTAATCTAGAAATTCTTTTATTCTACATTCCTCACGGCTCTGGAACACGCTTCCTGTTACCATTAAGAGACTACCGACTAAACTGTCCTTCAAAAAAAATGTTCATGCTCACTTTTACAGTTTTCCATTTATATATATATATATATATATATTGTATATTTATATATATATATATATATATATATATATATATATATATATATATATATATATATATATATATATATATATATATATAAATATTCTGACACTTATATATATTTGACTTTTTATATGTAATTTTAGTCATGTATGTATATCAATAATTACTAATGAATAAACTTTCGATTTTTGACACTTCTCTGATAATAAGCGGTTAATAAAAATTATAAATAAACGCTTTTATAACTCTTTCTTTACAAGGATTACAATTTTTTTTTCTTGGAACAGTAGATCGAACTTTAAAGGTACTATGACAGAGTAAGACAGACAGATATAAAATTAATCTCTTCAAATTATAAATTATATTCATAAAGAAATTCAAACTCAATTCTGATACAAAAAAAAATCGAAATATTAACATTATCCAATTTAAATATTATATTTTCATATTTATAATCCTTGAAAGTCTTGAAAAATTCTTAAAAGTCTAGTAACATCTTATATTTAGGCACCAGGTCTTGCAAAAGACTGTACATCAGGTAAACTAATGCTCGAGCGACATATAAAGAATTTGTATTAATTTCGAATATGCGATATGTATATTAAGATTTCCCCAAAACGACACATGCCTAGACCTACTTACCAATCTTCATGCTAGTTCTATTAGAAGTGTACAATGAGAACTAAATAAACCTTTAATATCTCTTTTCGTATTTCACCTTTTGCTTGTTCATTTACATCTTTCTCGTGGGAATTCAAAAACCTATCCTTAATATGTATCCTGCAGCTTCGCTCACGTGAATTAATACCTAATGTATATCCTCCATGTTAAATTAGGATAAACCTACCCATGTACAAAACTTCATCCTAATCCATTCCGAGTTCTTGCGTGAAAGAGTAACGGTTAATCCACCCAGCGATTATTACAAACTTTTAGCATTTATAATACTAGTTTTTACCCGTAGATTTGTGCACGTGACAAGTATATGTCAATAACAAATTTTATAGAGATTGTTTAAGCCTTAAAGGCGCTGTAAGGTAACAAACAAACAAACTCACTTTCACATTTATAATATTAATAAAAGATGCACATTTCTTAGTAAAATTCATGTATCTTGTCAAAGTGATTAAAGTTGAGGAGAAATCAGGTAAATTAGTTTTTTTTTATTATTTTCTGTCGTAGCTACAGATTATATAAAAATATTTTCTCTTTTAATAACCTAATCTTGATATAGTGGGGAAAAACGGATTGTTAGTAATGGGGTCTAATAGCTCCAATGCTAGCAATGTATCCTATCAGGGTCGACCTCCACGCGGTCCCTCCCTGGAAACCATCGTGATTAATTCTCGTGGAATTCTTCACGATGGGCTAACTGACCTGCTTTCATCCTCAGCTATCACCTGTAACTGGTGCCCCACCAGCGTATACCGACAGCGCAGACGGGGTTATCATTCCATTATAACCCATTACAAAAAAAACCTCGATATAATCGACAAGAGATTCAAAATAAATAATTGTACTGTAACTTCTATATTTCTTTCTACTCTAACTTTCTTCCTTAATTTTTTTTTTCTCTTCTTTCTTTCTTAATTTTTCTAATTTAATTCTTTATTCAATTTTTAATATAAATGTATGTACACATTTGCCTGGAATATATTACTTACTTTGAAGATATCGTTCCATAGAAATCGGTTTTTTGGAAACAGAAATATATGCAGCAAAAACAGATGAAACTTTTAATTCTATTTAATCGCCGTCTATACGAAATTATCAGATGTTAATGGCGCTTTCCATTCGTTTCATGCGAATCGGACTAAAAATAGATAATTTTAATGAGATTCGACCGTCGTCTCCAGATCTAGTTGCGACGTCGCTAATTGAAACTTCCACATATCCGGATTACTTGCATTTACTAGAAAATCGTTTTAAATTATTCACACGTGAGATATTTTAATCAACATTTGGAAGAATAATACTGATCGTATCTTTTTAAACCGGCTTCAGTTCTACCGTTCTGACAGAGTGTTTGTAACTTTCATTGCAAAAATAATGGAGTTCGCATTGGTCATTCGGTTGGCGTTCTCGTGATATCTCTCCATGTACTTCTGTCCTTTATAGTGCAAGAAATATCCACAATAAGTTACTGCAATGAGATCGTCGCGCTAATGACCGCGAGAACTTTTGGATTCTTTTAGCCCTGATTTCATTTCGGAGGAACCAAACTACTTTAAAAATCTCTATTTGAATACGATAGTATTTCCTTTTCAATAATTTTTTTTTTACAACACACGGGGCAAACGAGCATGCGGCTCACCTGATGGTAAGTGACTACCGCCGCCCATGATCACCCACAACACCTACGGCATTGCAGGTGTGCTACCGGACTTTTAAAAAGGAATATGTTCTTTTCTTGAAGGTTGTAATTGAACTTGCATGAATTTTTCAGACTGTAGTTCACGACTGTAGACACGTAGTTCCTATTAATAGTGAAATTTGCAGTAAATATATATTAAACCAACTTCAAAAATATATATTTTATTATTATTTAATTTTATTAATATTAATGTTATCAACGCCAATTTCGAAAGGATTTTTTGCAAATTGTCGTATTAGTATCATAATCATAGTGTGAAGACTTATAATTATTTGTAGTGGAACTTCCTTACGCCATTCCCTTGCAGACAGATAACCGTATATATATATATATATATATATATATATATATATATATATATATATATATATATATATATATATATATATATATATATATATATATATATATATATATATATATATATATATATATATATATATATATATATCAATAGAATATCTTTGTTACGATAACATTGCAAAAACTGGGACAAGGTTAATACACAATCATATCAGATCGAAGTGTAATATGCCATCGGCACAATAGTAAGGAGCTTTTATGGGGATTTACAGCGGGATTTACCAGCACTCGGTGTAACGCGGCGATGGAGAGTTCTCGACGGCTATTACATACATACAGACAGTTGGAACAATTGCGCCCCCACATATATTATTGTGCGAATGTGAGAAAGTTTGTCGAGGTGAGCCGATTGAGTAGATGAATGGGTTAACGCTAAATCCTATTGGGAATTGGAGTGACAATGATAAATGGTTTTATAGTGAGCAAACGTCTGCTCTTTACAATCGAGACGATAAAAGATTTGTTGGTTTTGCAAGTGGATTTTGCTCCACAATGAGACACCGTCTTCACATGTGGCAAAATCTGCTATTTTGATTTAAAAACCAAACTACTGGACATATAGTTAATTTTAAACTTTCGCGTTGTTTACACATATTTTACCAGAGGGAGACTTTGTTCAAAAGTCGTTTGCTTGGGTACCTCTGCCCCATTCGTGTTTCATCTGTAAAGCAGTTGTGTTTGCATGGCTGTGTTTCGGTTTGAAGGGTGGGGGATATGGCGTGAATTTACAGGGTACAGAGGAATAACACCTGAGTCCTCAGGAATGGCAACGCATGGGGAGTATCATGAGCGACAGTATACTCTGTTATGTCCATGGCTCATGTCTATAGGCGACGGTTATCACTTTCCATCAGGTGGGCTGTTAGCTTGTTTGCCATTCTAAGTTATATAAAAAAAAAAATACACAATCGGGTCTTAACACGATGCAAAGGCCTTTACAGGTAAATAGTACCTGTATACCTTCTTCTTTATTATCTAAAGTGAGCGCCGTCTTCGTCTGGTAGCTCTCTCTTCTCTGATCACGACATGGTGCAATCGAAGTCGAAACGTCGGCAATAAAGAAGCAGGTACGTAGGTACTATTTATCTTTAGCTTTTAGCTTTTTTATCACGTTAAGTCCCGGTTGTGTATTTAAAATACTGAATATATTTTGTTGAAATTTCTATTAGTCCAATCTCAATTTATGTCCATTCAAATAAAAATAATGTTCTAAATTGGTTTATAAATAACGAAGTTTTGAGGTATTTAACGTAATAGAATAAGGGTAACTTTATTTGATTCAACAAGATTAACCTATGATACAATATAGCTATAAGTCCTCACTAGGCAAAGTCTGCTATGTGGAAGTTAAAACAAGAAAGTTAACAGCAGTGGTTCGGCGAACAGAGTTAATTTAGATAACTTAGTTCACTGTGAGTTTGGACATAAATAAAAAAAATCAATCGGATTTACAACCTCCATCATTTTTGAAGTCGCTTAATAATGTATTTCTTTTTATACTAGTTAAAATGAAAAACAAACTGCACCAAGACAGCCCACCTGATGGAAAGTGGTAACCGTCGCCTATAGACATGAGCAGTACCATGGACATAACAGAGTATATTGTTTCGCCCATGATACCTCCCATGCGTTGCCATTCCTGAGGACTTAGGTGCTATTCCTCTGTACCTTGTAAATTTACTATAATATCCCACCCTTCAAACCGAAACAGCTATGCAAACACAACTGCTTCTCGGTAGAAACACGAATGGGACAGAAGTACCCAAGCAAACGACTTTTAAACAAAGTCTCCCTCTGGTATATTTCATGACCATAGTTGATACAACCCATTAACTTTCCACTTCCAAGCATGGGTCATATTATTCACATTAGTATAAGATTGTATTAACTAAATTAATACTTAAAATTTTATGACGCTCCTTATTTTCTAAGAATTAGGTTTTGAAAATTAATCTGACGATAAATAAAATGACGTAAATTTGACATCTCAGTCGGGGCGTTGGACTGTTCTTCGGGGAATTCCAACTCGGTCCAAACCACGGAGTTTTCCAATTCATGTCTGAACAAGTTAAAAGTAATTGTCACATTATTCGTGCTTCAAAGAACACGTGAAGCTCCGTTCACTAATATGTATCAAAACTGATTACTCTTGGCACGAGAACACCATCACGTTAGTAGTATTTACGTAATTCGTTAGATGACATATTCTATATAACGTAGAATGGAAAACAAGCTGATGGCCTTTTTAATGGGAATTAGTAACCGCTGCCTATAGTTGTGAACTGTGACAAATAACAAAAAGTGATTTTCACTCGTAGTGATTTAATGTCACACTCGCTGCTATTAGCTATTGTACGTGAAATATGAGTTATGATTTTTATGATAAAAGCGAGCGAATAGGCATTTTAATGTATTGTGATAGTGTCTTTATTCGGTTGCTCTTTACGGCTCAGTCGGTCGTGTGATGTGATTTCACGTCACTGCTAACTGAACGCAGCCGATGCACGCAGAAATCCGAATACATTGACTATCTGTGATATAACTTTAGAGTGATTTGTAGCATTATTTGTGAAATGAAGTCACTGCTGTGATTAATGATTTTGACATAGCTTATAAAATTTAACTTATGAAATGTGAAATATACCAAGCCCAATATAAAGACTCCCTTTGATAAAGGGTAGCATTAGCAAAATCAACAATAAACCAAACTGCAAAGTCATAAATCATACATTTTTCAACAAACTCTCACAAGGTGAGGACACGGTAAACATTGATAGTGGCGTGTCGCCGTTAACGCACCGTCACCATCACAGTCGGCCGGTCGTAAGGTGACTCGAGCCGCTATAACAATCACTCACTGTTGCCACTTTCGCTAAACTAATTGTTATTTGACATTTTGTAAGGTTTGTTTTATCGGGTAAGCTGGGTGTACACCGGGAGATAATAAAAACTTTTTTTTGTATAAAATGCAATGGCAAGTAAGCTGACGGCCCATATATACACATGTAAAGCACAATAATGGACATTATAGGATCCACTGTATTCTTTTTTGTACATTGATAGTGTTATGTTTCCGTTACCTGTAATAACTATATCTCGCTCTGCAAACAGAAACACATTAGATACAATATTTACCAGAAAGAGACTTTGTACAAAAGTCGTCTGTTATTTTTGTACCATTCGTATTTTTGCTAGCTGTTGAAGCTGTTGTGGTCGCATGGCTATTTTCGGTTTAAACGGTGAAGATATAGCAATGAAATTACAAAGTATAGAGGCAAAACACCTTAGTCCTTAGGGATGGCAACGCGTGAAGGGTATCACGAGCATCCATAGTACAATGGTACTGTTCACGTCTATAGGTCACGGTTACCACTTTCCATCAAGTTTCTATTCAAAGTTGTTCTCAATTTGTTTGTATTTTACATTAAGTAATATTTTTTGGATATTTCTTCTTATTGTATTTGAAAAATATTGAGACTACTTGTCATTGTTAAGTTTGTTTTACGTAGCAAAATGTAGTTATCCTTCTAACATTTATCAAATATACATGTTGTATGTTGTATAAACCGTTAACTGTCCACTGCTGAATATAGCCTCCCCCTTATGGTTTTGCCAGTAGTTGCCACGCTTAGAAGGCCGGTTGGCAACCGCAATCTAGCTTTACATGATGTTTTAAGAGAGACGCTGCTGCCTATCCCACTACCATAAGCTTCTTTAATCGCCTCTTTAAAAAAAAACAGAAGTAGCCTATTCTATGTCGGGATCTACATGGCGTCAAATTTATATATCAGTTATATCTTATATATAAAATTCTCGTGTCACGGTGTTTGTTACCAAACTCCTCCAAAACGGTTTTACCGATTTTTATGAATTTTTGTGTGCATATTGCCTATTTTTATACTATGTAAAGGGACCTACATGGATTTAACATTGAAAAATCAAATTTATATATCAGTTATATCTTATATATATATTTTATACAAATCGTTCAAGAAAGAAAACTATACTAAATACAATACAATACAATATAACAATAGAATCCACTCCCGGTACACCGCCCACCTAATACAGTTTACCAGCATAGTGTGACAAGACAAAGTGTCTGCGAGCCGAGATACGGCCGCCGACTGCGCTAATGTCTGTTTGTTTGTCCACCGCACCTACAACTTTATTCGAACATTAACGTCCATTCACTGGGCTATTGTTTTAGGCAACCCTTCGGCCTTTTTGTTTTCGTCCCCAATGTCGACAAACCGTTGTTTAGAGTGTGACCTCGTTCAACTATTGAAACTCCGCTAAGTTTATTTTGGATTAAAGAAAAACAGTCTTTTATAGACAAATGTTTTATCCTGACCTATGTGTATATATTATACTCACAACTGTAATCCCAAATTGGGTAGGCTGCGAAATCAGTCGACATAAAGTCATCAATTTTATTAGCTTTTTTATCCTACAAAAGTGGCATGCATACAGCTCGTCTGATGGTAATATGGTCTCTATAGCCAGTACATTTAAATAAATAGACATAACGTTAACAGAGATTTAACAGTATCTGTTAAGTTTCTTGCGGCCACTTAATAACAACAACTAGATAACAACTTTCTGAACCTTGTAATAAGTTTTAAAAAAATTGACGATTTAAAACTGCTTGCAAAGAAGCCTATTTGAATAAAGCAGATTTGAATTTAAATTTGATTATACATATATACAACTAGCTGTGTTTAATGTAGAACGCCGGTTACGATATCAGCCCTCACTGATTGTTACCGCAATTAATATTTATCCCGTGGGAACGATCGTGACCGTAATCCGTACCGGAAAGTGGATCCGTCAACATCCAACTGTGGCCTTCCTCGAGAGATAATCGCGTTTATTGTGCCATCAAAATCGTTATCATTCTGAGGGTGCTTCGATTATGTTATAGATAAATAGTCATATTGTTTTAGGTGCATTGATATATTAATTATTTATTAAGTAGGTACAAGTAATTTAATATAAATAAGGGAACTTAGCGATAGACGGATGGGCAACAGCGTCCCTCTTAAAACATGTCTAAAAGGACCGGACTGCAGTTGCCAACCCGCCTACCAGGGGGGGGGGGGGTGTTAATAATGCGCACTACCAGTCTCATTGTTAGCAATATGCCCAAAAAGGTCAACCTCCACGTGGTCTCCCCTGGAAACCGTCGTGCCGAATTTCAAGTGAATTCATCACGATGAGCTAATTGACCTGCTTTTTCATTCTTATGTATCATCTCTCACTGGAGTCCCGCCAGTGTATACCGATAGCGCAGGTTGGGTTACCATTCCATTTTCATTCATAAAAAAAAACCCGCCTACCTAACGTGGCAGCTACTAGCAAAACTCCCTTTATGAGGAAGGCTTATATTCAGCAGTGGACAGTTGAACGGCTGAAAAGATGATGATGATGAAGTAAAAATAAAAATAAATGAATAGAAGAGTGTGAGCTTTTTTATAACATACGAACATACGACTCACTTGTTCAGTGATTACCACTACCCATAGGTACCTGCAACATGAGAGAATTTGCAAGTGTGTTACCGACCTATTAGGAAGGAATATGATCTTTTATTGAAGGTTTGGTACATTAATTGGTCAAGAATTAAAATTTGAACTTGTTGGCTATAATCATCATTTCACTTATTATCCGTCCACTGCTGGACATAAGCCTACCCCATAGACTGCCATAAGAGACGGTCCTGAGCCACCTGCATCCACTGACTCCCTGCAATGCATTTCAGGAGGGGAAAAGGGATTGTTAGTAATGGAGACTGAGAATCCCATTGCTAGCAATATACCCAACCAGGTCGATCTCCTCGCGGTTCTCCCTGGAAACTATCATGGTTAATTCCTGATGAATTTATCATTATGGGCTAACTGGCCTGTTTTCATTCTCATCGATCACCCTTCACTGGTGCTCCGCCAGCGTATCCCGTTAGTGCAGGCGAGGATACCATACCATTTTCACCCATAAAAAAAAAAATGCATTTCAGGTCGTCACTCCATCTAGTGGAGAGTCGTCCTATACTGCGTTTACCCCTACGCGGTCGCCACTCGAGAACCTTTCTTTCCCATCGGTTGTTAGTTCTTCGAACTTGTTATGTCCTAAACGAACATAGGGACGATATGGCCCATGAATGCGATCGACCGAATAGAAAATATTCTACTCTCAACGTTTTTTTATACCACTGAGGTGGCAAACAAGCATACGGCCCATCTGATGGAATCAGTTACCGTAGACTATGAACGCTTGCAATACCAGGGGTATTACGTGCGCGTTACCGAGCCTGTAGAAACCTCTTTACCGCCCTTTTGAAAAAGCCCATGTTGTAGTCTCTTAGGAAAACCTTGATAGGGAGTTTATTTCATAACCTGATTGTTCGTGGGAGAAAACATGTCTGAATCCGTGTTGTACATGATTATTTAAGCTGTAGGGTATAAGGCTGTCGATGGTGAGCCGTACGATGGTAGAAAGTGGCCGTAAGCATCATATTGAACAATTCCAATTATGTGCTTTAATACGCTGCGATTGAGGATTACTTTTTTTTTATTAGAATTTAAGAGGCAAAGTAGCATTCGGTCTACCTAATGGAAAGCAGCTACCTATTTTAATATATAGCTATATATTACAATTATGGATGGATGGGAATCCTACATCGTGAGCCAAGAATTTAATAAAAAAAGTCAACTATGCAGAAAATAATTAAATTTCCAAGTTTTTTTTTAATAGAATAATATCATTTATAATGAAATCTAAATAATTCGTTGGATCCCACTCGTTTGAAGTGAGTTTTAGAAGTCAAAATAAAGTGGAGCAAAAGCAATTTCCATTCTAAATGGGAAACTATTACAAAAACTGTCTTGTTATGTAGATTGTTAATTTCAACTTTACGCGTTCAGCGGAATGGAATGGACGAAATTCCGACATTGTTGAAATTTAGAACTTTAGAAAGTTGGGAGGCATCGCAAGTATTTTACAACAGCCACTTGCCACCAAATGGAAATAACGCCTTTAACGTCTTAAAGAGATGGCCCACACTTGTTTCTGGTCTTTATTATCCGACTGCCAGAGGAAGGGAAGGAGCGTGGTGTTTTTGAGTTTATGTAAGCGTTGCCCAAGTTTATAATATGATTGATAACAGTATCCTTAAGGATCGCAATGTATTTTCTTATATAAATAAACTAACGTATTGATAAATATTTGGAAAATATTCCATTTAATGCTACTAAACTAATTTCTGTTTATTTTATATTTTAAATAAATAAATAATAAATATCACTAAATATATTGTAAAGCGTCATCTAGTCCCAAACTAAGCAGAACTTGTACTACAATAATATCCATACGACAACTAATAGACATACAAAAAAACTTCTTTTTTGTAAATATATACATGTAATATTTAAAAAAAAATCACCCAAACCAAACAAAATATTTTTTTTATATTTTTAACTGCCTTAGCTCTTTTCTTCTAACCCTTGCTCATTTATCGGCTCATCAAAAGAGCTTACCTTCTTGGTATATTCTGTACCCAGACCAATACGTCGTCATCATTTCAGCCATTATGCGTCCACCGCTGGAATTAGGCCTCCCTCATAGACTGCCGTAAGGAATGTTTCTGAGCCACCTGCATCCACTGACTTCCAGCAATGTATTTGAGGTTGTTACTCCATCTAGTGTGAGATCATCCTACACTGCGTTTGCTCGTACGGGGTCGCCACTCAAGAACGTTTCTTCCCCATTGGTTGTCAATGTAAATATTCAATTTCACTGTCTAAATTCATTCATAGGCTACAATGACCGTTTACCATCAGACAGGCTGTATGCTTGTTTCACCTTCGTGTTAAAAAAATATTCACAATCCAGTATCTACAAAACATTTCATTACTTACTGGTGTATGTGTGAAATTATCAAAATTATTTCAGAATTAACGTTGATTGTAACATGCACACAAAAATAGATAGATAGATAATTTATTTACATTACTTACAGCACACAAATTACAATAAAAAAAAACATACACATAATAAACAGTAAAAGATATAAAAATTTGAAAATAAAAAAGCAACAAAACCAAAAAAAAAAAACAAAAATACAAAATATATAAACTAACAATTTGCTTTCTTTCCCTTCCTTCATGCGTGTGCCATAGTAACACAAAATACAAGTCAATTGGGACACTTTTTTTAAATTTACTGAGAAATATAAATATTATTGAAAATATACACAAGTTACATTTACAGTAATTAAATAATAAAAGAAACTGCACTATCTCAATGTTTTAAAGTCAGGTAAAATTGTAACAATGCAGTAAAAAGTGTCATTAGGAGCTAAGTAAAGTAGCGGTGATTAAGACGGCACGTAGAGTGCAAAACACATGGAAGAAACAAGTAGAATAAATTGCTTTACAGGCACCAAACGTCCGGTGGCGGTTATGAAGATGGCTCATAACGAAGTGGATACAGCTTAGTCTAGAAATAAGACCATTATAGTTACAGGTTTTTTAATGATTAATGATAGAATGATAACCCCGCTTGCGCTATCGGTATACGCTGGCGAAGCACTAGTGACCGATAGTAGGGGAAGATGAAATCGGAGGGCCTACCATGAGGTTTTCTGTAATTTTGGGACCAAACGAAATACAAAATTTTATGTTGAAATTACATGATACATTCTCTTTAAAAATATTAAAATAACGTTCCTTTGGACTTTTATAGTAGGATTTATGATAAATGAAATATTTAGCTCCATTTACTGGGGCGATATCGGTATGGAAATTCGAAAATTCGAAATTTTATTTCATGATATGTAAATAGACAGATATAATATTTATTTGCATTATTACACCACACAAATAACAATAGACATAGATAGATAGATACTCCTTCCTCCAGAAGATTACAATAGTAAACTTATTATAAATATAAACTATTACAAGAAACAATCACAATAAGAAAAGAATGGGCGACCTTATCGCTAAGAGCGATCTCTTCCAGACAACCTTTGGATGGAGAGGAGTAATTATAAACAGTTTGATCAGAGGCACGATGAAGATTCTATTATAAGACATACACACTAAAAAGACAGAATAATACACATACGTAAACCCCCAAGCCTATAGTGTCGAATTCATTAGGAATTAACCACGATGGTTTCTAGAGGGAATCATGCATAGCTCCACCTGATAAGGCATATTGCTAGCAATGAGATGTTATTAATAACAATATCTTTCCTTTGAACCACGGACACTCAGGTTATGGAATGAGGGAGCTCATACCGAGATGCCGAGGTTTTCCCAAGAGACTACAGCATGGGGTCTTCAAAAGGGGGGTAAAGCGGTTTCATCAGAGTCGGCAACGCGCGCGTAATACCCCTGGCTACGGTAACCATTTATCATCACGTGGGCCGTATGTTTCATTGCCACCTCAGTGGTATAAAAAAAAACACAGGTAAGTTGTATCCTAACTTAACACATAGAATACTTTATATAGTTGCTGATTCACGCAGCCAAGGCCATGGGATACGGCTAGTTAATAATATATTAATGTATTCTAAGCATAAATCTACTTATATTTACAGATTCACATCAGATTTACAAAGAACACAATCGTGGATCCAGTACAAAGTGTCAACTACGTCTGTCTTATCATAAATTTAGACACCTATATTTCTAATTTATCCTAAATTCACCGAAATCCCACGTTAATTTGTTCCATTACGTTAATTAAAATCTGATTACGTCGAGAAACCAAATGTATAAATATTTAAAGACAAATTCAATAATATATCCTATTTATTATTTGTTATATGTAAATTACAATCAATACTTGTTGAACTCTTCTATTTTTAACATACATTTTGTATGTACATATAATTATAACAATTCTTCTCCACAACTTGTTTCAGCACGAACTAATTTGACAAACGTCATTCTGTCAAAAGCTAAGACGTTAGTATTTGGTAGATATGTTTGAATTTAAGATGTATTTATATTAGAAATATAAAGGTTGGATTATTACGTTTTTTTTTCTTTTGGAATTTATCTTTTCATTTAAACTTTCCTCGGACTTGAATGAATATTTAGAAAAAAAAAAATAGATTTATTCACACTTTTGTTCCTGAGGACTGAGGCTTTATGCCTCCCTATCTTGTAAAGTTAACACAATTCAACCGAAACATAGGCGCTTGAGGGAGAACAGATTTTTAGTAGCAGGAACTAGTGATGTACTGTTAATGTAGGGTACATTTTTTTTAAGTGAAAATGGAAAGATAACCCCGCTATCACACAGTTTACCAGTTGAATACTATCATGGATGATTCTTAATGAACTGACCATGATGGGCCAATTGATCTGCGTTCATCCTCACCTATCATCTTTTCTTATCGGTCCTCAACTAGTAGGATCAGATCACCACACAGTTCCTCTTGAAAGCATCATGGCGAAATTACCATTCTATTTTCACTCATCTAAAATCGGTTCAACCAGGGTAGCATAAGCTTTATTTACAATATACCATATGTACCAGAGGGAGACTTTGTAAAAAAGTCGACTGCTTAGGTACCTCTGTCCCATTCGTGTTTTAACCGTGAAGCAGTTGTGTTTGCATGGCTGTGTTTCGGTTTGAAGGGTGGGATATGGCGTAAATTTACTGGGTACAGAGGAATAACATCTGAGTCCTCAGGAATGGCAACGCATGGGGGGTATCATGGGCGAAACAGTATACTGTGTTATGTCCATAGTACTGTTCACGTCTATAGGCGACGGTTACCACTTTCCATCAGGTGGACCGTCAGCTTGTTTGCCATTCTAAGTTGTATACATGTATGTATAAAAA
Source organism: Galleria mellonella (assembly GCF_026898425.1). Lineage (NCBI taxonomy): Eukaryota > Metazoa > Arthropoda > Insecta > Lepidoptera > Pyralidae > Galleria > Galleria mellonella. The sequence goes on along the minus strand of NW_026441984.1, from coordinate 268,763 downwards.
ATTATTACTATGATGTATGATGAGGTAATGACTTACAAGCGACCGAGTTCACTTCACTTGTAATTCTGTAATCATCCATCATTGTTGATTATAAAAAGTAACCTTAACAATGGAATGATAACAATACATTTGACCTTGCGAACTTAATAACCCCAAAGTATCATGTCAGGGTGTGCGCAAGTACCTCGCTTCAACTACTCAACTGTACGTAGATTCATCAATCACGTTGCATTGATAACGAGTGAAAAATGGTTTGTATAATTGAAACATCGCGTGCGCAAGTCTGTCCGCGGGCGCCTTGGTGTTTATGAGTGACCATAAATCACTGTATTGTCGACTATGTACAAATCTTCCGACTTGATAAGATTTCCAACCGGATTTCAGTAGTAAATAGTAAAAAAAACATTTACTTTTTTTTTTTTTAAATAAGGAAGTATAAATACGTTGTCCTCGGGAATGCCTGCACATAATGTGTATATTGTGTGTACTAATAGAACTGTTCCTTTCTCGTTGTCGTGACGACGACCAAGGGAATTTAATCTGGACAGCAGTGTTCCTCTTAAAACATCACTAAAGCCTAACTGCGTGTACTAATCTACCTGCCAAGCGTGGCAAACACTGGCAAAGTCCCTCTTATGGGGCAGGCTTATATTTGACAATTTACGACTGATATGATATGATGTGATGTGATGTGATGTTATGTAGTGTGATATAATGTGATTTTATGTGGTATGATGTGATATGATGTGATGTTATGTGGTGTGGTGTGATATGATGTGATGTTATGTGGTGTGGTGTGATATGATGTGATTTAATGTAGTGTGATATGATGTGATGTAATATAGTGTGATATGATGTGATGTTATATGGTAATACTTCTCAGGAATGCCAGCACATGATGTGTACGAGTACAATAAAGTATATTCTGTACTATTTATTTTTATAGGCCACGGTTATCACTTTCCATTTTTAGGTGTGCCGTCTGCTTGCTTACCATTTTAAGTATCATAAAAAAATCACTCGGGTAGAATATGTGTATATATCTACTTATATATTTAATGTATTCATACATCTCTATAATGAATTTAAATTTAAGTTACATTGCTTTTTACTCAAAGTTCGCTTTGCTTTGTAAAGTGGAACTTTCTGCTCGACGTACGCGCGTTGTCAAACAAGTTTTATAGTGATTGCATTCAAGCTAATGCAATTCAACCACGCTTAATGCACAGTTGTTTACATTTTTTACATTTCATCTATTTTGCTACAATATTGCTAAACCCTGTCACAGGCCATTCTGGCCGAAATGAATTTTGTTTTCATTTTACTAATTATTAAGTGCTCCTCTCTCGTTTCACTGCCACAGAATTAGCAGAGAGTTTTAGGCGACGTCAAAAAGAGATTTTCGTTCTGGTTGTAATTTATTTCATGGTAGTTTTTGGAATCTTATTTTAATATAATTGTTTTTATTACAAAAACTTATTTTTTTTTTATTTATTATAACCTAGTTTCCTGTAGTCCCGGCATTTTTCGTAGGTGCCATAAGAGGTCAACTAAGTTAGAGCGAGGTATGGGCAGCAGCGTTTCTCTTAAAATATTTGCAAAGCCTATATTCAAATCTTTGCTATAAATATTAGTTTAGACTGCAGATGAAAAGGTGTGCTGACATTCTGTTCTCACTTTCTTGTATATAGAGCTTTAAAATAATATCTACTAATAAATAATGCTTTTAGTAATAATTTAAAATGATACTTTCTCCATCCAAAGGTTATTTGGAAGAGATCCCTTTCAGCGATAAGGCCGCCCATCGTTTTCTTAGTGTAATATTTTCTTATAATTGTTTATATTTATAATAAGTTCACTATTGTAATCTTATGGAAGAAACAATAATGAGTATCTATCTATCTATTCGTAATTATATGCAAAGACTAAACCCGTACCCTCGCTAGACATGTGAATGTACTCTAGTCCTGTACAAACAGTACGAAATTATGTGCATAATATTATTATAATCACAGTACATGGTGATTAATGAAATTACGTCGAAGAGGTATGGCATGGACTACAAATTTAGATTGATTTGGCTAATACCTGATAGATTGGTGTCCAAGCTTGTTCGTACTAAATATAATATTTATGATCTAATGTATTTTCAACCAGAGGGAGACTTTGTACAAAAGTCGTTTGCTTGGGTACATCTGCCCCATTCGTGTTTCATCCATGAAGCAGCTGTGTTTGCATGGCTGTGTTTTGGTTTGAAGGGTGGGATATGGTGTGAATTTACTGGGTACAGAGGAATAACACCTGAGTCCTCAGGAATGGCAACGCATGGGGGGTATTTATTGGCCATTCTAAATTGTATAAAAAAAAACAACTTCAAAGAGAAGGAATATATCAATTCGGTTTTTTTATGTATATTTGAGTCTTTTTACTAAGTAACTTTATAGTTAAAGAGATGGATATTCCATCGAATTTACTGTAAAACATTACGTATGAATTAAAAAAAATAAAATGTTTTAGATGATAAAAATATGGTAATACTGTTTCTTACATTACTTCAGAAAGTCTTACGATGTCTTTTCTTATTCTATAGTCCAATTTGGAAAGTTTTACAACTGATAAATAAACAAGAAACTCACCTGTTACTGTTTACAAACATCAAAACTTTAATGTGAAACTTATTTAATGACCAATTGTATGAAAAAAATATTTTTATATAATCTCTGTTTAGTTCGAGATTTATTCTCATTTAACACTGTGTCAGATGGGTGTTTAAATAGTTTATTTATTTATTCGTCTAATATGTAAAAAACAATATTCTCGTAATGATATACACTTACAAACAAACACGCGCACGCACATCCACGCACGCATGCACGCACACACACACAAACAACACACACACACACACACACACACACACACACACACACACACACACACACACACACACACGCACACGCACACGCATGCACGCACACGCACACACGCACACGCACACGCACACGCACGCGCGCACGCGCACGCACATCCACGCACGCATGCACGCACACACACACAAACACACACACACGCGCACACACACACACACACACACGCACACGCACACGCACACGCACACCCACACGCACACGCACACGCACACGCACACGCACACACACACAAATACACACACACGCGCACACACACACACACACACGCACACGCACACGCACACGCACACGCGCACGCACGCGCGCACGCACGCGCGCGCACACACACGCGCGCGCACACACACGCGCACACACACACACACACACACGCACGCACACACGCACACAGACGAACCCACACAACCACTCACAAACACACACACCCACGCACACGCACACACACACACACACACACACGCGCACACACACACACACACACGCACACGCACACGCACACGCACACGCGCACGCACGCGCGCACGCACGCACTCACGCACGCACGCACGCACGCACGCACGCACGCACGCACGCACGCACGCACGCACGCACGCACGCTTGCACGCAGTTAGCCCATCGTGATGGATACACCTGGAATTCAGCACGATGGTTACTCTGTTATGTCCATGGTATTGCTCATGTCTATAGGCGACGGTTACCACTTTCCGTCAGGTGGGCAGTCAGCTTGTTTGCCATTCTAAGTTGTATAAAAAAAATACATAATGGCCAGTGTTATACATATCAAGTATATGTAAGTAACTTTTTTATAGACCATCCAAACAATGGATGTACGCAATTTATACGTATTTTTATGAACACCTTTGCTAATTCTAAATCAAAACTAGAAATAGGGCTAATTCTCCTGTACCCGTACCTCATACTGTCCCCACTATCCTATCTCATCCCCCTCAAAAACTTATTTTTAGTTGAGGTGTGACCGTTCTATCTCGATCGTTTCCTAGGTGTTGCTATTGTCTCGAGCAATTTGAATAATCGACGCCGCCGTGTCGGGTAATTATTTCCACGCTGACGCATCAAACGTTCACCTTAGAACACTAGTGGTGACGCACGACTCTGCGTGCGGGATTAGGGCTAAAATTTGTCTATTAAGTTAAGAAACTCATATTAAACTGAATTTCTATATATGTAGAGTAGTTATTGATATTTTTTATTAATTGAAATGTTAACATTTTTGTTATTTCAATAACTAGTAATTCTATAGAATGTATGTATATATGATTACTCTTGCGTCACCTACTCCTATATGTTCTCCTTTAACCAAAGGTTGTCTGTAAAAGATTGCCGTAGCGATAAGACCGCCTTTTGTACCTTTATGTGTATATCTTAATCTGCACGTCATGCTACTGTATTTTAGTTGAATTATTCACTTGTCATTGCATATTTTTATTTATTGTGCAACAAAGAGTTAAATAAATAATAAATAAATTATGCTGTCACAGATATTTATTATTTTTATATATAATAATATTATTTTTACAGATCTATTTTTTTAATGCGCCACCTACCTATTTATTCTGTGATTCTTTCTACCCAAAGGTCGTCTGGAAGAGATTTCTTAGCAATAAGACCGCCTTTTATACTACACTATACTTATCGAAAATTGTTCAACAAATCCTGTAATGTTGGTGCAGTAAAGTGTTAAATAAATAAATAGAGGGAATACAGTTTTGTACAAAGTCTCCCTCACCAGAGACTTTGTACAAAAGTCGATTGCTAGGGTACCTCTGTCCCATTCGTGTTTCTATCTGTAGTGAATGTAATGAAACGTCTCGAGTGTGAACAACAACTACTTTATTACTGTAGTACCCACATATATATTTATTTTATAATTACCCACGACATCTCCCCCCAAATTATATAAAACAAACAATGTAATCAAGTTCTAAAGAATATAACAAAAGGGTACACTCTATCTCCTTAAGTATACTGTATTATATATGAATTGTACAATACTTCTTATATACTATATTAAGTAACCCATCACCTTATTTACCCGTTATAAAAAAAAAAAACAAAAAAAAAATGAAATAGAAATAAAAAATAGAAACATTTATGTATATATATAATATAAAAAGTATTTTATAATAATAAGTATTTTATTTTTACAATTTTTTCCGTAGGCGTTGAATAGCCACTGCTTTAGCTTTGCGGATGAGCTGTTCACTATTAAGATTCGAAGCCTCGTCACTGCTAGTACATGAATACTCACACGCATCGTTAAATTGTTCGTCTTTACCATGGTCACTATGCATTGCTTGTGGATCACTTTCACACCTAATCAAGTGACGGCGATTTCGCCTATACCTGGCACCGACACTATTTTTGACAATGTAAGAACGAGGAGTGTCAGCGCGCCCCACTATCTTTCCTCTGCTCCTAATCTTTCCATCTATACAGATTACTGAGTCACCTTCTCTTAACATAGGAAGAGTTTTACTGTGCTGATCATAGTACATTTTATTGTTATTTTGTTTATGTAACATAGTTTGGTACTCAGAAGGATCGACAGGTTTTGGTTTTAACAGATTTTCATGTACTGGCAATTGACAACGCAACCTGCGACCCATCAGCAACTGCGCAGGAGAACTCAACCCATCCCTAGGTGTATTTCTATAGTTAAGAAGAGCTAAATCAAAATCTCCGTTACTTTTAATAGATTTCTTTAAAATCATTTTAATAGTTTGAACTGCGCGTTCACTTTTACCATTCGCCTGCGGGTAATTCGGCGAGGACGTCACATGGTTGAAACCCCACACATTAGCAAAATTTTTGAACTCTCGGCTAGTGTATTGAGTCCCGTTATCACTTATCAGTACCTTGGGTATGCCATGACGTGAAAAGATATTTTTTATGTTTTGAATGACTAAGTTAGAAGTTAAATTATTTAATTTACATACCTCTATATAATTAGAATAATAATCAACAATAATTAGGAAATATTTACGATTAAATTCAAATATATCTGAGCCGACCTTTTCCCACGGCAGAGCTGGAATCTCCATAGGAAGCAATGGCTCCTTAGCAGGTCTGTTTGAGTGCTCCTGACAGGTGTGACATCGCTTTACAAACTGCTCTATGTCACGTGACATACTCGGCCAACATTACTTGCCTCGCGCGCCGCTTGCACCGATCTATACCTAGATGCCCTTCATGAACTATTTTTAACATTTCTTCTCTTAATTCTTTAGGTATAAGTACCTGATCCTGTTTAAATATAACATTATCGACTATCAAAAGCTCATCTTTTATCGACCAATATAACTTTGCTTCATTTGCAACGTTATATTTGTGCTTAGGCCATCCGTAATTTATATAATTTAATAATATATTAAGTTCATGATCATTTTTAGTTTTTCTTTTTATTAATGTGAGTTTATCATTTGAAATAGGAATGTTTTGAATAATCATTTTCACCTGGTAAGTTATATTAGAATGCATTTCTTCACTATATAGATCGGGAAGCGCCGCACGAGACAACATATCGGCTATAAACATATATTTTCCTGGCACGTATGTTACAGTCAAATCGTAACACTGTAACCTCAGTAACATACGTTGCAGACGCGCCGGGACAGACGCTAAAGGTTTTTTAAATATTCCTTCTAAGGGTTTGTGATCCGATTCCACAATGACGCCCTTTTGCCCATATATGTACTGATGGAATCGTTCACAACCAAAAACGATAGCTAACATCTCTTTTTCCACCTGTGCATACCGGGTTTGCGCATCTGTAAGCGTACGGGAAGCGTATTCGACGGGGCGACCGCCTTGCATCAACACTGCGCCCAGTGCATTTCGCGATGCGTCCACAGACAACCGCACTGGCTGCGTCGGGTTGTACAGCGCCAGCACGCCCGCTCCACACACACACTCTTTGAGTTGGTCGAACGCGCTTTGCTCGCTATCCTCCCACCGCCAGTAATTATTTTTCTTCAATAGACTTGTTAACGGAATGGCTATTTCTGAGTAATTTGGAATAAATTTTGATAAGTAATTTACTGCCCCTAAAAACCGCTCGAGATCTTTTTTATCTTTTGGTATTTGCATTTCTTTAATGGCTTTAATCTTATTATAATCCGGTCTCATTCCCTTAGAATCGAACACATGGCCCAGATAAGTCACTTCCTGAACTCCAATTTTGCATTTCTGTTTATTAAATTTTAAGTTTATTTCCTTCGCTCTATTTAATAACGCTTTCAATCTCATATCGTGAATCTGCCGAGTTTCCCCCCATACTATTACATCGTCAACATAATTATCTACACCCTCCAGGTCTTCCAGGTGTTGACGTAATTTGGCGTGAAAAACCTCTGACGCGCAATTAATACCAAACGGCAGACGTAAAAATTGATACCGTCCAAAGGGCGTGCTGAAAGTGCATAAGTCCGCGCTCTCATCATCCAGTACCACGGCCCAGAAGCCTGCGTTTGCGTCAAGAACTGAAAAGTATCGAGCTCCGTGTAAGCGAGATGCTAATTCCGACACAGTCGGCAACTGGAAGTGAGCACGTTGAATAGCTCTGTTAAGTTCTCGTGGATCCAAGCACACCCTGATTCCATTATCCTTTTTCGCCACCAACACCAGAGGATGTACCCATTGAGTTGGATGATTCACCTTCCTGATGACCCCTAAATCTACCATTTTATTAAGCTCCTGTGCTAAGCGATCGCGTAACCCATGAGGAATTTTCCTCGACGCACATATGACAGGTGGAACCGAGCTATCAGTTACTATGTGATACTTTCCGGGCAAACACCCTAAACCTTTAAATAAGTCATTATAGTTGGATAGTTCAATAGACATTATACGCTTGATTAGCCCTAACTCCTCGCAAGAGTTCCGTCCCAGCACGCTGCTACATTCTATGTCCGCTACAGCAAATTTGAGATTATAAATAATATTTTTATAATACCATGGTATAGTACAGATTCCTTTTAATGGAATCGTGTCATGCGTGTATGATAATAAAGATATATTCTTTTTTACGATTATGTTCGGATCGAAACCTAATTTTAAAAATGTACTATAGGATATTATGTTACAATCGGCCCCCGAGTCCAATTTAAAATTTTCATGTCCATTTTCGCACGTTAATATTTGAAACCAGCCCCCTAAATGGTCACCACAGTCGACGGACGAAATATAAAAAATATCATTTTCCGGTTCACTACTCACAACATCACATTCCACTCCATATACTCGCCCGGCCCGAGCGCGGCCGGCGTTATGAAAAAAATTATTTGACTTACACATGCGCGCGAAGTGTCCATGATTACCGCAAACGTAACAGCTGACTCGTTGCGCGGGGCACTCGCTGTCGCTGCACCGCGCGGAGCCACAAGCGCGGCACGGAGACCGCGCGGCCCGCGGCGCAAGCGCATCCGCGGCCGGCCCCCTGCGGTTGATTCCGCGCGCCGCGCCGCTCGCCGCCCGCCGCGGCCAGCCGCGCGCCGCCGATCGCCCGCGACCGCGCGCCGACACCGCGTCCACGCGCGCCGTGTCACCACTCGACCCTATCTGACGGCAGCTCTCCTGGGACACCTCCTCCGCTTGGCAAATTTTTATCACCTTATCTAGGTTGAGGTCATCGCACCGCAACAGTCTGTCCCTGACAGTGGAATGTCGAATTCCACAGACGATTCTATCCCTGATCAACTCCTCTTCGAGGGTGGTGAACTCGCATGTTTTGCTCAGAAGACGCAGGGCGGTGACGTATTGTTGTATAGATTCCCCTTCATCTTGGTTACGCGTAAAAAACTTGTATCTCATTAACGTTACATTCGGCTTTGTTCCAAAATAATTATCAAACTTTTTCATCAATACCGCGACGTCATCGCGCTCACTGTCTTCGTCGAATGTGAACGTTTGATATACATCGAAGCCATCCGGGCCGATTAGATTTACCATTAGACTAGCTTGGACACTCGAGCGCTCCGAGGCTACACCAGAAGCCTTCAAAAATAACATGAATTGTTGTTTCCATTTTTTCCAAGCGTCGGCCCGGCTTACGGGGCCGCCGTCCATATTTAATTCTGCAGGCGGACGCGCGTGCTCCATTATTACACTTTATACTGCACCACACCAACACAATGACACAAATATATTTCTAATACTATTATTTAATGTTATACACTGATTTATAACAATTTTAAACACGTTAAGGATTCGTAATCTTTTATACCGCTGTCACCATGTAGTGAATGTAATGAAACGTCTCGAGTGTGAACAACAACTACTTTATTACTGTAGTACCCACATATATATTTATTTTATAATTACCCACGACACTATCATGAAGCAGTTGTGTTTGCATTGCTGGATGGCAAGGGTTGTGGTTTGCAAGGGTGGGCCCTTCAAACCGAAACACAGCAATGCAATGTAAATTCACGCCATATCCCAATATGGCGTGAATTTACAGGGTACTGAGGAATAACATCTGAGTCCTCGGGAATGGCAACGCATAGGGGGTATCATGGGGGTAACAGTATACTTTGTTATGCCCATGGTACTGTTCATGTCTATAGGCAACGGTTACTACTTTCCATCAGGTGGGCCGTCAGCTTGTTTGCCATTCTAAGTTATATAAAAAAAAGACATAAATTTATTGAATTAATTATATGATTCTTCACGTTAAATTTAGTATGGATACTTTTGACGTAATCACATATCTTGAAAGAAGTTCTGCTCATGCTCACTATAATATCTAGACTGGTGGCGGCGTGATAGTCCGGGTCGTTGAACTCAACACAACGATGGGTGACTCATCCGTCATACTCGTGAATGGGTGCTCCTTCGCGAATGCTGTGATTGATTGCAGTTTTTTTTTATCAATTTGTGATAGTCATTTTATCAATTTTTTTTAACTCGACTTTTACTTAAAATGAACAGCAGCTGAATTTCTTGGCCGTTCTTCTGACCGACGTAGGAGGTAGATTTATAAAAAAAAAAATACTATTAATTTTGCTTATATTTTTTTAATTATTATTATTATTTTAATTATTTATTTTAAATCATATGATATGGTATAACTATATATTAATTTTTTTATCTGTAGTGTTTCTTTTGTTATAAACCATAATATTTTTTTACCCTTACCCCATACTCTTCAAAGGCAGTGACATGTTTTTTTTTTCTCTTCAATACACACATTTCACTGAACGCATATTCATATCAGCCTTTAACTGTCCACTACTGGGGGGAAAGGGATTGTTAGTAATGGAGACTGGGAATTCCATTGCTAGCAATCTACCCAACCAGGTCGACCTCCTCGCGGTTTCCCCCTGGAAACTATCATGATTAATTCCTGATGAATTCATCATGATGGACTAACTGGCCTGTTTTCATTCTCATCTATCACCCCTCACTGGTGCCCCGTCAGCGTATCCCATTAGTGTAGGCGGTGTAACCACTCCATTTTTATCCAATAAAAAAAAACTGTCCACTGCTGAACATAAGCCTCCCCCTTGTTTTGCCAGTAGTTACCATGCTTGGCAGGTTAGCAACTGCAGTTGGGCTTTAGAGATGTTTTAAGAGGAAGCCGCTGCCCATCCCTCATCCTCCCTTATTTTACTCTTACGACACCCACGTGAAAGAAAGGTGTGGCGTATTAATTGCCGGGACCATAGGGCTGGAACATATTAGAGTCCAACTGTAAATTACTCGGTTCGCAGTGTCACTAACATTAGTCATTGCGCATACATTATCCTACACAAAAACAACTAAAAGCGATAAACAATCGCACAGCGTGTGATGGGTCACTCGTCACGTGCTTACTAAAATTTTATATCATCATTTTTCGTTCCACGTTAATGTTTCACAGCAACATTGACAAGGATATAAATATCAATTAGTCTAACATTACATTGACAAATATATTGATATTAAATGTCAAATGTATCAATTTACTAAGCCAATAACGAGTTCTCGATGTCGTTTAAACAATACGTATACGTATTTACGAATTGTATCGTACATTTACCAGAGGGAGACTTTGTACAAAAGTCGATTGCTTGGCTACCTCTGTCCCATTCGTGTTTTAACCGTGAAGCAGTTGTGTTTGCATGGCTGTGTTTCGGTTTGAAGCATAAGATATGGCGTGAATTTACAGGGTACAGAGGAATAACACCTGAGTCCTCAGGAATGGCAACGCATGGGGGGTATCATAGGCGAAACAGTATACTCTGTTATGTCCATGGTATTGTTCATGTCTATAGGCGACGGTTTTCACTTTACATCAGGTGGGCCGTCAACTTGTTTGACATTCTAAGTTGTATAAAAAAAAAACACGTGTAACCTCGTTTTTTTCTAAGGATATGTTACAATAATTAAACATTGGTATTTCAAATAGCAGTGACGCAAGCCTTCTAAATATGCAATGAAATTAATACTGATTCAATTATGAAGTGAGTATTCATGTAAAACGAAGTTTGTTTACCAACTCTATTATATGCTATCAACAAAAACTTTGATTCAGAATAATTTTCGTTATCATTTTGAATTAATAACTCATGATCATGAATGTATTCTATATTTATGCTCCAAGGATGCTGTGTTATTATTAATTAGCCCTCTCCATCCCGAGGTTGGCAGGAAGAGATCGCTTTTAGCGATAAAGTCGCCCATTGTTTCCTCGGTGTCATCTTTTTTCTTGTATTTTTGATCCTTGTCAAGTTCAGTAGTGTAATATTTTGAAGGAAGCAAGAAGGTGCATATATAAATATTATTGCATAGAATTACACTAAGTAATATATTTTTTAAATACATATACAAACATACATTAGCATTCATAAGTATGCTTGTATTGGTGTGGGTGTATATGTATGTATAATATGTACCTAGGCGATTAAGGGAGCTTATAGTTTATATATATATATATATATATATATATATATATATATATATATATATATATATATATATATATATAGTATTGCTTTATTTTTTCTCTATTCAATAACTTCAATAATGCACCGCCTACGTATTTCTCGATTTGCTATGGTTGATTGGTAGAGAACACCGTCCGGTGTTAAGTCCGCCAAATATACATAGAATTTTACTGTGCATTAAAGTACAATGGAGTTCTTTAAAAAAAGGAGTTAAGTTTAAAAAAGGGGTAAAATTTTTCTGGGTCGGCAACGCGCGCGTAATACCCCTGGTATTGCAGGCGTTCATAGGCTACAGTAACCGCTTACCATCAGGCGGGTCATATACTTGTTGCCACCTCAGTGGTATAAAAAAAGAATATTAAATCACAACGAAGATATGTGATAGCGTAATGCGGCCCTTAGTGAAGTTTTAAACATTTCGGTGTAAATCCGTCAGCTCGTTTTGAGCAACGAACACGCTCGCCAGTTAATTTTAGAGCTCACTTCGATCACTTCAAAGCAGTAAATACATTTTATTTACGGCGCCGGATTTGTTAATTATAGCCATTTTAACATTCTTTAAGATGGCTACATACAATTTATGTTACTCTGTGTATGTACACAAACACGAAAGAAAAAAAATCTGTTACTTTTTTCTGTTATTTTTCTTTTCTTTATGTTTTGTTTCTTTGCTTTCTCTATTTTTGTGATAATCTGTGTTTATCGCTATTTGTGTGCTGAAATAAATAATACATTATTAATCTATTTATACATATTAATTTAAAAGCCTTGAATTTTGAGTTTTAATAATAATAATATTCTTTATGGTTGGAATAAATCTTAATTTATGTAATAGAATCACATATTTAGCCACATTGTTTTAATGGCGTGCAAAATGGTAAAGTTTTATTTATTTCATTTACATTTCAAATATTTTCAGACCTCACACTAACAATGTTTATTCTATATATAACAAAAATAATAAATCACATGTCAATTTTCTTTTATAATATTCATTTAAAAAATTAAAACATCAAAATCTTTTTAATACGAATTCTTTTATCGAATAAAACATTTCTCCTGGAGCCAACGTTTTATTCAAATAGAATTGTTTACAAGCAGTTTTAAATCGTCATTTTTTATATCTACTGCAAGGTTCGGAAAGTTATTATCTGTTGAGAAGAGCCCATAAGAAAGTCAACAGTTAATCTTTTAAATCTCTGTTAACATTATGTGTATTTATTTAAATATACTATGTTTAATATTTAAAATATCGATTAAAGATATTAATACAAAGTTTACAAAGCTTTTTGCCTACCCTATCCATTATATTCGAGGCGCGTGGGCGTAACCTGAAAAGTAAATGTTCAGGAAATAATACGATATTATTTATAAAATAAATAAAGAAAAATATATACAGTTGATCTGTTTGAAAAAAAAAATATTACCACTCACTCGATATTATAAATGGAAATGTTTTTGTTAATGGATTAAAATGGAATAACTCGGCCTACGCTATTAGTTTACGCTGGCTGAGTCATCAATGAGGGATGGTAAATAATTTATTTGGTTCGTTATGATGAAAATATCTTCAATAAACCATTATAATTCCCAGAGTGAATTAGTGGTGGGATACTGATGGGGTATGTATTTTATTTACACGATTTAGAATGGCAAACAAGCTGACGACCCACCTGATGGAAAGTGGTAACGGTCGCCTATACACATGAGAAATACCAACAGAGTATACTGTTACGTCTATGATACCCCCCATGCGGTGCCATTCCTGAGGACTCAGATGTTATTCCTCTGTACCCAGTAAATCTCCCTCTGGTATTATATGATAGTAATCAACTCCTTACCAAGTTATGTGATATAGATACTGCATTCATTGTGTCATAATTACACTATTTTTTATGAAAGAAAACCCTTACATTTATTTATTTATTCATTAGTACAAATATGTGTGCATGGCGGAGTTAATGCTAAAAGCATTCTCTCCCAGTCAACCATAGGGAAGTGCCAGCATACTCGAATGCGGTACTGGTAATAATTAATACATTATTTTTTTAATTGACCCATTAAAGAGTCATAATAAGTTCTTAATGTTTATAGTTCTAATTTACCCTTTTTATAGGGAAAACATTAAAACTGCGGCCAATCAAGAGCGATGCTAATTTTGTGTCGTTCGTGCCGACCTCCCGACAAAGTTAAATTCGGCGATAATCTCGGAATATTTGAAAAGTTCCACCGTCGTAAAACGCAACGAGTTTCGTCATTTGAAAGCATAATAAATTAGTGGCGGACTACTTATTTATTTATTTAGCTCACCAGCGATTAGTATACATCAGTTACGCTGTTATTTATAAAACAAAAAAAAAATGCCTTAAACCTATTCTAGATACTTTTTTTTATATTTCATAAATAAGTTTATTAATCTAAATTAATCTGTAAAAAAGAGCGAGCGATAGTACGATATATTTTTTTTTATGCAATTTCAGGCTACTCAAAATAATAGTAATAGAAAAGAATTAATAGAAGCGACAAAATCTGCCCATTAAACAAACGAGCGATTTGTTTGTTCTAAAATTACGCTCAGTAGAGTGGCGGCTCGCCTTTGATCCCGCTGTCCTATTAGTCACATGCGCCTTAACGACGCAGATTATAGAATTCATTCTCAAAAGAAAATTACATATCCATTATTGGATATAAGTATAACTCTGATGATACGATACCGATGTGCCGAGTCGGTCGTTTCGATATTCGAATATTCTGACAGTAATTAAAAAAAGAATCGACGAGTACTCGATTATTTTGTATGACATTCGAGTATTTCATCGGACTTGAATATATTTTTAATTGATTTCTAAAGTTTGTTTTTAATAGAGATAATAAATGTACAGTTAAATAATACTGTTGCTTTAGGTTATTAATAGGTTATTCGTGTTTCAACTGTAAAGCAGTTGTGTTTGCATGGCTGTGTTTCGGCTTGAAGGGTGGAACTATGGCAGTGAATTTACAGGGTACAGAGGAATAACACCCGAGTCCTCAGGAATGGCAGCACATGGGGGATATCATGGGCGAAACAGTATACTCTGTTAAGTCCATGGTACTACTCATTTCTATAGGCGACGGTTACCACTTCCCATCAGTAAGGCCGTCAGCTTATTTGCCATTCTAAGTTGTATAAAAAAATTAAGAAAAAAAGTTAATTGAACTATGAAACAGAGAAAAAAGTATTTAAATTCTATATTCGAGTATTGTGTATCCGAGTTGTTGTATGTTGAGTACTCGAGTACCTAAGTATCGAGTAAGTAATCGAGTCAATACTCGAGTAGGCTGACTCTACACATCACTTAACAATCATACCTACGTATAGCTTGCATAGTCTAAATCAATGATTGGAAAGTACTTATATGTATATCGCTTGCTTCTGATTGAACTGTCGTCAATTTAACGATGTTCTTTTCTGATTATACTCAATTGTCTACAAGGAGGGATTTTACAATATATATTTATAAATGTTTTAATTCTTATTGTATCGAAGGATATTTTGGATCTGCCTTTTAATAAGTTTAAAACTGTTATTAAAAAACACCTATTGAACAAACCCTATTACACTCTAAACGATTATCTAAATGACAAATGTGCATGGTGTTAGTCGATCACGCACGGGCTTTCAACAACCATGTAATTTTAGACATGATATATTTAAATAAATGCACATTTATGTTAACATAGATTTAAAAGAGTAACTGTTTAGTTTCTTGCGGGCTCTTCTCAACAGATAAACCTTACGAACCCTGCTTTAGATTTTAATAAAATTGACGATTAAAAGTGCTTATAAATAAGTCTATTTGAATAAAAAAGACTTGAATTTAAATTTGACCATGAATTTACCTATATTTTTAAGCTTCTAAAGAAGCAATAAATTTGGAACATCTTCAATCCGTTTGTATTTTTTTGCTACATTACACCACTACGTCGTTAATTACAAACCGATTTCTATTATTCTTTTGGTAGTCGATTTTGTTTACTTTCGCGCTGGCTTCTTAATGAGTGAACTATACATAGTATTATATTATCTGTGACTATACATATACATAGAACTTAATGCTAATTATAGCGACAGTACAGTTATATAAACGTGGAATTGTCTTGTACGTATGACAATTTAAAGGAGTAACTGTCAAGTTTATTGCGGGTTCTTCTCAGCAGACTACAACAATTCAAACCCAATTGTAGAATCTTAAAAAAACATGACTTTAAAGAGTGTTATAATGCGTGCGTGGGGCGTGGGTGCGTGCATGCGTGCGTGCGTGCGTGTGCATGTGTGTACATAAATGAAATCGCCTTTTTTACAGACAAACCGACAACCTATTTCTATCTACACAAATAAACAATAATGTGATGATTAAACTAAGTACAAGTTGGCCAAAATAATTATAATAACACACAATAAGAGCGACAAAATCTGCCCATTAAACGAACGAGGGATTTGTTTGTTCTAAATTTACGTAGAGTAGAGTGGCGGCTCGCCTTTGATCCCGCTGTCCTATTAGTCACATGCGCCTTAACGACATATTTAGAATATAAACTTGCGAGGAAACTTGATGTACTGTATAATTTTAAATAGTCGACACAGTCTAATTGAACTCTTGAGTGTAATACTGTTCTTTTTATGTTATTTTCGATTTGGCAGATTTTTTTTATCTTTTTTATTTAGAGGCTTTTTATCCTATATATATATATATATATATATATATATATATATATATATATATATATATATATATATATATATATATATATATATATATATATATATATATATATGATAGGTCAGCCTCATCATACCCTAATTTTATAAAATACTTCACATACTTAAAACATGATTTGGCAGAATTGAATGTTACGACTCCGACATAGAATGGGTCTCCCCTTCCTATCCCGTGCGTGTCGAATAGGCGACTAAGGAAACTTAATAGTTGAAGGATGGGCAATAGCGTCCCTTTTAAAATATCACTAAAGGCTAACTGCGCCGCCAACCTCCCTGCTCGGGGTGAAAGGGATTGTTAGTAATGGAGACTGAGAATCCCATTGCTTGCAATACACCCAACCAGGTCGACCTCCTCGCGGTTCTCCCTGGATACTATCATGGTTAATTCTTGATGAATTCATCATGATGGGCTAACTGGCCTGTTTTTATTCTCATCTATCACCCTTGACTGGTGCTTCGCCAGCGAATCGCGTTAGCGCAGGCGGGGTTACCATTCCATTTTCATCCATCAAAAAAAAAACCCCTGCTCGGCGTGGCAACCATTTGCAATCCCCTCCCCCCCTTATAGGGGAGGCCTATGTTCAGCGGTGGACAGTTAATGACTGATATGATGATGCTAATGATTGGTTGTCAAATGCACTGTTTTTTTTTTTGCACTTTTACATTCTGCACATTGTACCTTACATATTACATATGTTGTTAATAGATTGTAATGCGGTATGAATGTAATTGTAATGCGTAATGAATTAACTGCGGTAATGCACTAACCCGACTTCTGCTTTCGATGTTTTAGCCGGGCACTACTGAGCGATGATAGGTGAGGATGAAACCAGCTCAATTATCGTGACGGATTCAACAAGAATTAATCACGATGACTTTCAGGGGGGACTGCGTGGGGATCGACCTGACAGAGTACATTGCTAGCAATGGGTATTAACGTCCCCATTACTAACAATCCCTCGTCTCCCTATTACATATATTATTCTAATAATATTTTAAATATGGAACTTTGTATAAATATTTTAATATTTAAATGTTTATTACTCAATCAGTTAGTCCATTACCCTAAGGATGTATTGAAAAGAATGCTTTCAGCAATAAAACCGCCTTACTGTACTTATACAACTGTACCGTTATATTTATTAATTGTCTTACTTATTTCCTATATATTTTTTTTTATGGGTGAAAATGGTATGGTAACCCCGCCTGCGCTAACGGGATACGCTGGCGGAGCACCAGCGAAGGGTGATCGATGAGAATAAAAACAGGCCAGTTAGCCCATCATGATGAATTCATCAGGAATTAACCATGATAGTTTCCAGGGGGACCCGCGAGGAGGTCGACCTGGTTGGGTATATTGCTAGCAATGGGATTTTTAGTCTCCATTACTAACAATCCCTTTCCCCCTATTTCCTATATTGTATAATCCAAATAAAGTATACTCATTCATTTATTCAACCGTGCCTAAACGGCTCAACAAATTTGAACGAAATTTCATACACTAGTACTTTAGATCCTAACTTAAAATATAATATATAATACATATTAATGCATACAGATAAAGCGGCCGGAAATGGCTAGTATAAAAAAGTTAGTAAATAAAGAACAAACGTGTATAAAGCCGCAAGCATTTAGAAGAGAAAATGATAAAATCATTTTACATCGTAATACGTTTATAGAATATTGAAAAGGAGAAACAAAAAGTTGACGTGTGACGGAACACGCCGCTCGCGGGCCGCTGTCGCCGTCCCGAATTGTTAAATGTGCTCCTCTTCCTACCATACAAACACACTTGTTCCCACATATTTTTCCTTTGAACTTCATTTGCTGTATGTCAGAAACCGTTTGATGTTAATTCGTTCACGTTATTTGTAATGTTGCTCTTAGGAAATTTGAAAAGAAAGCGTAAATATCTTTAAAAGGATTCACAGGAAATGGAATGCCCATTTCTCTTTACTTACGAGTATATGAGTGGTGTATTTACGAAAAATGAATACGTTGCAGCATGCAATCTTAAGTATTTTATTATGGTTTTTGCATTGACAATTGTCCTTCAGTATACCACACTCATATACCAGACTTACACAGCAGTGTAAACCCAGCATAGAATGGGCCATCCCTTCTTTTTCCGTGGGTCTCGTGAGAGGCGACTAACAGAGGGTGGGATGGGCAGCAGCGTCTCTCTTAAAACGTCACCAAAACCTAACTGTGGTAATCAACTCGCCTATTAAACGTGACAATTATTAGCAAAATCCTCAAGTGAGAAGTCAGCAATGGACAGTTGACGGATGATATTATGTTGATGATACACACCCAGTAACATATACATATACGACTTGCCTACCTCCCGAACACACATACAATGTATTTTAGCTCGACATTTATTACTATTACTCTTTTGGAGGAAACAATAAAGAGTATCTATCTATCTATTATTATTTGCAACTGTCTTTTTCTCCCTTTTTCATTTACCACTACACCTACTAACAAGCTACGCCCTCGACATATTCCATGTTAAAAAATACCCTATGTTCTTTAGTATATAACTAAAAACTGCATCTATACCAAATTTTACTACGATGAACTGAGCTGTAAAGCCATTAAGAGGTAACAAGCCAGCTTCCTTTCATATTTATAATATTATCAATTTCATTCCATTTACCAGTTCTTTGCAACAATTGTAAAAATAAATTTTAAAATTATATTTCATACTAGCAGTCCCATCGTGATTTAGATTGTGCTCGACAAGCTGTCTTCCGCAGGTACGACCACAGCGGGTGATAAAACGTACGTACAGATAAAGCAGATTTCTTCTTAAGTATTTTATGTATTTATTAGATTCTGTAATAAAATAAATTAAATATATATTTGACGCTACAAAATAAGAACGAATTCGTTCTTAATAAGATACACTGACGAACGATGAGATGTTTTGTACACAAATTAATTTAAATACGAGTATATACAAATTTAGAATGCTAAATTCTACGTTTATATAAAAATCGGTAAAAAAACTTTTAAGTTAAACGGTTTTATTTTATGTGCACTGAAAACTACAAAATAAATAAATAGTTACATACCTATCAACCTACGTAGGTGATCTCGGTCATTAATATCTCTGATGGTAGTGGTTGTCATAACATGAACCATGTCAGCGGCCGAAATTCAGTTCATGAGAGAACACTAACACCAGGGTTTGCTTGGTAGGTAAACTAAGCAGCCCGCACTATAACAAGTAGGTATTTTGACCTTCTAGTTCAGAAATATTTTAGTACTAGGCAGAATAGGTTTTAGGCATATTAGACTAAAATAAAAACGTGGGGCCCATTAACTATTTCTGTATTACTTTCTACTATACTAAGTGTGGATTGCATCGACTTATTATAATCGTCATCATCGTCATCCTAGCGGTTTATCCCGGTCGCATCCGAAATCTCATAGCTCCGGAGTCCAGGGTCCGCTGAATCGACTTACTATAATCGTAACTGGAGGTTTTGACCATCAATAACCAGCCGTTACGGCTTCACCAGCGAACGCCGAGCTCATGATCTACCAAAGTATAAGATATGCTCTGCTATAGGTATGATTTCAGAGGGGCCCCACGTTTTTATTTTAGTCTAATATGCCTAAAAGCTATTCTGCCTAGTACTAAAATATTTCTGAACTAGAAGGTCAAAATACCTACTTGTTATAGTGTGGGCTGCTTAGTTTACCTACCAAGCAAACCCTGGTGTTAGTGTTCTCTCATGAACTGCCTTTCGGCCGCTGACATGGTTCATGTTATGACAACCACTACCATCAGAGATATTAATGACCGAGATCACCTACGTAGGTTGATAGGTATGTAACTATTTATTTATTTTGTAGTTTTCAGTGCACATAAAATAAAACCGTTTAACTTAAAAGTTTTTTTACCGATTTTTATTTTCTTGTTTTTAGTATTTAGTGAAATTGTTTACCGAATATTCCTCATTCTATTTAATTCATTCAGTGCATCATTATTACATGCTTTCTGAGCTGATAATTTAGTACAATCTAATTCCTCAATACATATCCCTTCCAGAGACTTGACTCGACTTAGAGCCACGTATGCTTGTCCTTCCTCAAACAATTTTGAGCCCAAATATACTACTGCATGGTCGACGGTGCTGCCCTGCATTTTATGGACGGTAGATGCCCATGACAAAACTAAGGGCAACATCCTTCTTTCAGCCGTACCATAATTGAATTTTGCTGGAAACTGTATGGCTTTAGGGTAAATAACGTGCATGCCGTCTGTGCCAAAGTCAATTAAAACTGATGATATATCTGTTTCGTACATTTGGGTTCGACGGAACTGAGGCCAAAAAATTTCTGTAATGTGGCCTATAGCGTCATTTACCAATCCTTTTGTAACGTCAATGTTGGACCGCAACATAACTTTTGCACCTACAAATATTTCAAGTACTGATGGTAAGCCTTCAGTCTTATTTATATTTGTTGGTATTTTTTGTTTATTGTTACCATGTTGTTCCCACGATTAAGGGGCATTTTGACGGTCGACCCCCCCCCCCCGCAGTCCAGTAAAGGGGCAAGGCATAATAAACAACAAAATGCGCCCAATCTTGAGGGGAAGCGCTTACGACATTACATTTTTATCCACCCTAATGCCATACAGTCCTCGGCACGTTTTAACCTATTACCTTAACTTGGGTGGTATAACTACCGCTTACTAACGAGGTATCTAATTACCTATTTTTTTTATCTGCCCCTCTAACGTCACACAATCTTAGACGCAACTGTTCTCGATACGACTAATCATGCCCCCACCTAATACGCCATTTTGTAACAGCGTCCATCTTGAATTTGAAATTTTGACATAATGACAGTATTCTGCAGTGTAGTCCTGTTATTTGATACCCATATTGTGGTGGTTGTGGAAAAATATGTACCTAGTCCGCCATTTTGGAATGGCGTCCATCTTGAATTTTAAATTTTGACATAGTCATCGTGTTTTACTAGTGTAGCCCTTTCATTTAATATCCATATTGAGGGGGTTAAGGAAAAATATGTAATCCGCCATTTTGTATCGGCGGCCATCTTAGATTTATAATGTTATTGATTTTATTATATTGTATTGTCATCTAAATTAAATGTGTGTACCAAATTTCAGATCAATCTGACAACGGGAAGGTGCTTAAATTCCAATTTCTAATTTTGACCCAAATAAATACCGTACAGGTCGAGCTAAATAAAACCGTTTAAAAATACTTTGAAGCGAAGAAGAAAATCGGCAAACAAAGATAGTAGCTTCATTATACAATTTTTTTTTACAACACAGGGGGCAAACGAGCATGTGGCTCACCTGATGGTGAATGACTACCACCGCCCCTGGTCACCCACAACACCTACGGCATTGCAGGTGTGCTGCCGGCCTTTTAAAAAGGAATATGCTCTTTTCTTGAAGGTTATGTTGTCATCGTCAACAATTCGAGTTGCCCGACTTTGAATGCGGTGTAACGGAAGGAGTTGGTACTGTGGCGCTCCTGCCCACAGGTGAGAACAGTATTTCATGTGTGTTATTACAGCTTGAGTACAATTAAATTGAGATTATACAATATTCTATTGATTGGAAAAATAATTATGAAAATCGGTAATGTAATCATAAGAGATAGTCCTAAAAATCGGAATATTCGGGAATTTCCTTGTTTTGTAAGTTTCTTAAAAATCTGTTCAAAATCGACGAAGATATTTGTACCGTAAAATGACTTAGAACGCGACGATTATTGTAAAAAATAAACTAAAAAAAATAGATAGGGTCACTCGGGTAGTGTAAGGATTATAACGATAGTTAAAACATTCCAGTAATACAGTTATTTAGAAGTTATGGTGGAATAAAAATTTAGAGGGAAACTTTGTACAAAAGTCGATTGCTTGGGTACCTCTGTCCCATTCGTGTTTCTACCATAAAGCAGTTGTTTGCATGGCCATGTTTCGGTTTGAAGGGTGGGATACGGCGTGAATTTACAGGGTACAGAGGAATAACACCTGAGTCCTCAGAAATGGCAACTTCTTAGTTGTATAAAAAAAAACTCACATACATATATGAATTCTGAAAATAACACACTACTTTTTTGGGCGGTTATGTAAAAACATAAGCAGCACAGAGTTTGGGGATCCCTTGAAATTGCCCCTATTTAAGTTGAACGCACGTTATTAATGACCGATACTCGGGACTTTAAGTAAATACTCGACAAATTGTAACAGTTTATCACCACTCAAACCCACCTATGTATCTTCGTATGTTTCATAATTGCTGGTGTCAGATTCACCCTGGACGTAACTCACACTGGCCGCAATAGTAGGAGAGCACGTGACACTTTTTAATCTATTTTGTTTTAAAACAAATAATTTCTTCATTTTATCAATCGATTTCAAAAACAAGAAGGCTCTCATTCGTTTCGATTGTATTTTATGTTTGTTACCTCTTAACACCGTTATTTGGAAAATTCTTTTTTTTTTTTATCTAAAACTAGCTGACCCCGTAAACGTTGTTTTACCATTTATTGCGATATATAAAAATCGCAATTAAAATACAGGGGTTGATCGTAAAACGATGAAAATTTAAAGTTGTATGTATTTTTCAATGCTAAATCATAATAAAATAAAAATGAAAATGGAAAAATTTGTCAAAAAAATAAAAAAAAAAATATTTTGGGGAGGGTCACCCTTATCATTGACGGGTATGAAAAATAGATGTTGGCCGATTCTCAGACCTACCCAATATGCACACAAAATTTCATAAAAATCGGTAAAACCGTTTTGGAGGAGTTTGGTAACAAACACCGCGACACGAGAATTTTATATATAAGATTATATATATTTGTAGAAATTGGTTCCGAAGAAATTTTATCAAAATATATTGAATAGTAACCGACGACTATAAATACGTATAACTATATTATTAATTCTTATGATACTCTTTATATGTTATTTTTGCTGAGGGCTACAGTATCATGTCTCTGTACTTTTTTTTATAATCCCAAATTAATGAACCTGTATAGACAGATTCACGAACGTGTCTCTTCTTTTACATATCTAAAATAAGATTTTTATACTCTAACTATATTACCTATAAATTTGACATTTATAATATAAAAATTAAATGTTCCACTGTGTTAAACTTCAACTGTCTTGTCGGCTCCTCGCCATATTAAATTTGAGTTATTTTTTATTAAATCTTATAATATTTCCAATAATTTATCATTAGTTTTTGAAATTTACGAATATTTTTATATTATATAAACCACTTAAATATCGTTTTGTATCCGCTATATAAGTATAAAAATAATTGCTTTTACTATTAAGTAAATATTAAACAAAAAGATTTATCAAGTAAAAATTAATAGAGATATCGGTAGGGGCCGCTTTAGATGAACCAAATTGGCGACGTGCTGAAGAAGGGCCAAATTGAAAGCGCCCGTAACCGGCGAGCGTGTATGAAAAGATTTATGGATATGGAGGAAGCAAAAGAGGTTTGTTTGAATCGAAGCATTTGGCGTTCCATTGTTTCTGCCCAACGTCATGGGGCCGTGATGTCGTCCGACATGTACGTATGTATAATAAAAAAAAAAAACATAATTAAAAAGTGACTTAGCGCACAAAATATTTATAAAAGAAAGAAAGACACATCGTCTCCTGGCCTACGCGTCGCGCGCCCTGCCTCGTGTCTACTCCAAACCTTATATATTAGAACCTCGAGGGTGCATATTTTACTCCCCGTATGACGAACGGACGTTTTTGCCAACTTTTTTTTTCACTCTGTATAATTTTTTCGCCGCTCTCCGCGTTACGCGCGCGAAATTCAACGGTGTCATCTTTTATTTTTTTTTAATGGTGAAAAAGTTTTCCGCGCAACTCCGCGCGTAGCGGTGCGTGTAATGCGTTATGTGACGCTAATTCGTTGAACCGTTCAGTTTTCATGAAAATATATGTGTCTTTAATTTTGTATCCTATTTATATAATAAATGTGAAAGCTCGTAACGATAAATAGATGCATGTTTTGTTTTATACAACTTAGAATGGCAAACAAGCTGACGGCCCACCTGATGGAAAGTGGTAACCGTCTTCTATAGACATGAGCAGTACCATGGACATAACAGAGTATACTGTTTCGCCCATGATACCACCCATGCATTGCCATTCCTGAGGACTCAGGTGTTGTTCCTCTGTACCCAGTAAATTCACGCCATATCCCACCCCTCAAACCGAAACACAGCCATGCAATCAACTGTTTCACGGTTGAAACACGAATGAGACAGAGGTGATATATATATAAGTTTAAGCTGTTGTTATATTTGGATAATTATACTTATTTTCGTATGTTTAGCTTTACATACATTTTTTTCAATGCGTCACCATGTTATATTAATACAATGAAGTGGTAAATAAATAAAAATAAATAAATAAATAAGTATCACTATGTCCCATCACTAACAATTCTTACCTTCGAACACAGAAATTTTTTAGTGTCATATTTTTATTCCATTTTACAAATTCGGCATTCATTAATGAAATTAATTCTTACAAGTTGATCTAGACTTACAGTGGGAGAGTGCTATTTACGTGACAGACATTTCAAATATTAATTAACAGTCTCTTAACATTCTGGTTGTACAGAGACTGATCTGAAATTAATTAGAGCATTATCAGTCGGAGGACGCTACAACCCAACTTCCAACATTTAGAAATTTATTAAATAATCAAATATTTATAGGATACATTAATAGAATAATAAATATTTTAGGAGTAAATTTTTTTTATACAACTTAGAATGGCAAACAAGCTGACGGCCCACCTGATAGGAAGTGGTAACCGTCGCCTAGAGACATGAGCAGTACCATGGACATAACAGTGTATACTGTTCCACCCATGATATCCCCCATGCCTTGCTATTCCTGAGGACTCAGATGTTATTCTTCTGTATACTGTAAATTCACTGCAATATCCCATCCGTCAAATCGAAACACAGTGATGCAAACACAACTGCTTTACGATAGAAATACGAATGGAACAGAGCTGCCGAAGCAAAAGACTTTTGTACAAATTTAAGAGTTATTTATGTTTAAATGATTACTAAAAGAATATTATCAATTCATTTGATTTTTTACAACAAAGCTACATAATTGTGTCGCGAAATCTGTTCCGGTTTTCACATTTATTTCTGCGATCGACAATAATTATTGTACATACATCAGTGTGGATCCATTTTATATTTATGATAATAGAATTTGTAATATATTAAACACGCAATTCCATGTTCTAAATTAAAGTGTTTACTATATAGGGTATCTTCGTGAATATATAGTCACATATGCGTGCGTACGTTTCTGCGTGTGGGCGTGCGTGGTAGAATCGTCACAGTATATTCTATAATATTCATATTTATAGATGATTGTTACCACTATGCATCAGGTACAGGTAGACCTCCAGCTTGTTTTTCATTCTAAACTGCACAAAAAAAATTTTTTTTTTTTAATTAATCATAGTAATATTCGTGTCGAAGTTTAACTATGCGTGCGTCTGTGTGTGCGTGTGCGTGTGTGTGTGCGTGAGCGTGTGCGTGAACGTGTGCGTGTGCGTGTGCTGTGTGCGTGTGCGTGTGTGTGTGCGTGTGCTGTGTGCATGTGCGTGCATATATATGTATATATATATATATATATATATATATATATATATATATATATATATATATGTGTATATATATATATATATATATATATATATATATATATATATATATATATATATATATATATATATATATATATATACATTCATACACACCTATATATATGTATAACGAGAATTTTGTGAACTTAGTATGTTTGTTGTTTCATAAGATGACGTTAAAAAACAAACATAAGTTTTAAAAATAATATACAAGTATTCGAGAGAAAATTTCCTCAACAGTTTAACTATGGCGATACACAACATAATATATCGACGCACAATGTAATAGACCCCATAAACGATATCTAATATTCAACGATTAGTTCCCAGTTTACTCGATATTGGACGATAAACAAGCCATCATTCTATCGTGAGCGACGGCGGCCCAGTATACATAGAGGCGTGATGCGACACTAATGTGTGCACGCAATCACGACGCTGTGTTGTTTAGACGTGTTTATATAACAGGCCCCATAAATAACACCAACAGACAACAGACAGAACCCTATTTGATATAATGTAGTTTTATAAGTTAGTTTAGTTAATTATAAGCAAAATGGTTAAAAAAAAAAAATAAAAAAAATCGACTTCAATTGTAGTAAAATAAGTTATTTTGTTATTAAGTTAACAGTAAACTACTAAACCGTTTTTGATAAAATAAGTCTATAGGACCGATCTGTATAAAGAAAGGAGAAAAAAATAACAAAAAAATAACTTCCCAAATTGGTTTATAACGGACAGAGTCATGAGGTAATAAATCTAAAAAAAATACGACTGAATGGAAAATCTGCTTATTTTTGAAGTCGGTTCAAAGATTTAATTATAATTACAAGTTATATACTTTTTTTATATACAACTTAAAATGGCAAACAAGCTGACGGCCCACCTGATGGAAAGTGGTAACCGTCGCCTATAGACATGAGCAGTACCATGGACATAACAGAGTATACTGTTTCGCCCATGATACCCCCATCCGTTGCTATTCCTGAGGACTCAGGTGTTATTTCTCTGTACCCTGTAAATTCACGCCATATCCCACCCTTCAAACCGAAACACAGCCATGCAAACACAACTGCTTCATGGTAGAAACACGAATGGGACAGAGGTGCCCAAGTACGTACTTATATACTTAAATGGTTAGTACTTATATACTTAAGTTATAAACATATTTATGTTTGAAACTTAATGCAACGCTATTACGTGTAAATACTACGTACATACGTAATTGTTATTGCCAATTTTTTTTACTATTTATAAATCGATAGTATAAAATAAAATAGAATAAGACCTTAGATTATATACAGATAGAGTGTCTCCATAGAAATGCTCCCAGAAAAGCATTACACGGCACCTATTAGCAAAACTCCTCAATAGAGAATCTATATTCAGTAGTGAACAATTAACGGTGATTAACGAATATGATGATGATGATGATGATGATAAAATCTGTATATCCATAACCTGCATTATACAAAAAGCGTAATGTACAGTTATGAATTTACAATTTCATTATATGTAAAGAGTCGCTGTATGTAGGACTAATGCTTTCCCATTTGAGCCATTTCGCCGTGTTTCCGCCGAGACCGGACGGGCTCGTCAGTACGCGAACACAACGAGCATTTCCCATCCACATTGATGACAGTAAAACATCGAATTGTCTGCCGATAAAAATATTTTATGGCGGTCATTCGACAGTATTAATTTCCTTTGAGGCGCAATAAACTTGTACGCAAATGATGCTTGAATTAGTCACTGTGAACACTGTTTGTTGGGTTTCGCAATTTTTGGATTTGGCATCGTACAATTGATACTTAAAAATAGTACAAAAAAATCACAATATACACAATAAGAGAAAAGAAACAATTTAACACATTTTTTTTTAATTTTAACTAAAGTTTTATCCCAATCATCTGGACGAGTGGCGGTCTTCCACCGTGCGTTTTTCAAACCACTTTCTTCCACGTACAACCATTCTTTGGAATCAACTTCCAGCAGCAGTATTTCCGAACCGATACGACAATATAACCTTCAAGAAAAGAGTATATTCCTTTTTAAAAGGCCGGCAGCACACCTGCAATGCCGCTGCTGTTGTGGGTGATCATGGGAGGCGGTAGTCACTTACCATCAGGTGAGCCGAAAGCTCGTTTGCCCCCTGTGTTGTAAAAAAAAAGTTAATTATTAACCATACTGCGCGAATCTATAGGCGACGGTTACCACTTTCCATCAGGTGGGCCGTCAACTTGTTTGCCATTCTAAGTTGCATAAAAAAAAACATCTTATATTGTGTCTTCATAAATTGTTCCTAAACAACTGTCTTGATCATAGTTAATTTGAAACTTTCACATTATTTACACATGTTTGATCCTGTCGTAACCACGACGTGGTGCAATCTACGTCGAAACATCGGCAATAAGGAAGCAGGTATGTAGGTACTATTTACTTGTAAAGGCTTTTACATTGCATTACGTCCCAACTGTATATTTAAAATACGTCTTAATCATGTCAGCTTTTAAACAAAAAAACTGCATGGTAATCGGTCTACTTGTTTAAGAGCTACTATGCCACAGACAGACACACAGACACATAATCGGGGGTTAATTATGATAAGTAAAGTAAATGACCTCATTCACACCTTTTTTATTCAAACTTTAAGTGCAACTTTTGTATGAGGATGTTTGAAATAAATTAATATAAAATCTACGTAAATATAGATAGACAGATACTCTTTATTGTTTCCTCCAAAAGATTACAATAGTAAAATTGTAATAAATATAAACAATTACAAGAAATAATTACAATGAGAAAACAATGAGCGACCTTATCGCTAAAAGCGGGGAGGGAGAAGGGATTGTTAGTAATGGAGATTAGAAATCCCATTGCTAGCAATAAACCCTACCAGGTCGACCTCCACGCAGTTCCCTCTGGAAACCATTGTGATTAATTATAGTTGAATTTGTTATGATGGGCTGACCTGCTTCATCATCATCTATCATCCCTCACTGGTACCCCGCAGTGTATACCGATAGCGCGGGCGGGGTTACCATACCATTATCACCAAGCAAGCATATCGCTAAAAGCGATCTCTTCCAGCCAACCTTTGGAAGGAGAGGAGTAATAATATACATCCAATTTACATGAAAAGGTTTGCTGGAAGAAATCTCTTATTAGAGATAAGCTCGCCTTTGTACATTATGTTTAAAATGAATTGTGGTTAACATTATATTTTGTGTACAATAATGAACAAAAGAAAAAAAAAGATACATAGATGTATAACAATAACTAGGTACATATAACATGCACAGAAAACTGTGTAACAGTGAACCTGCGATTTGATTTTCGTTTCATACGATACGTTACGGCGTCGTAAATTGCCGCGGCCGATACTTTACGACGCTATTTAGCGTCCATAACCCGCGCGCGTCGACTAATCCGCAGTCCGGACGATTGGCTCCGCTACGCTGCATTGCCGGCACGTGGCTGAATGTCCTTAAGGCCCAGCCATATTACAACGATCACAGAACAACCAGTCGTATGACATTAGTATTTTTTTATAACATATTTTTTATACAAGTGTATGTAAGTGATTATATATCCTATCTCTTGTTTACACTATTCTTTTCCATCCTTCAACTCCCGATTACTTCAAATTATGCTTTGAGTTTCATGTCGATTCTCAGGGTCGTACATTGCGCAGCGCGAGATCCCTTCGTTTAGTAACTCCTATTCATTCTTCTAAATTCTATTCCTATTCTTTCACTATCCCAGCCATCCGTCTCTGGAACTCCTTACCTCTTTCCATAGATCAACACAATCTCTTGCCTCGTTCAAGAGGGAGGTAAAATCTCATCACCTATCTCTCTAATTTGCTTTGACGTTTACTATGTGTGATTTATCTAGATCTATTTATTATATTTATGTTTATGTATTATTATTTATATTATATATGTATGTTTATGTATTGTAATCTCATTTTTGTATAAATGCTATTTAGAATATTTTGCATTTTGTTTGGTTACTTTTTCGTATTTACTGTGTCTCACTAGCACCATCTATCTTCCTCTCTGTACTTATCTACTATTTATGCCAGGTTGTCTGTAAGAGATTACTTCTAGTGATAAGGCCGCCTTTTGTATATGCACATTCTGTATTAATACGCCTTGTATACATCTCTATTGTGCGCAATAAAGAGTTTATTATTATTATTATTATCGCCACCGCGGAGAAATTTCTTCTTTTTTTTCTCTTTTCCTGAAGGTTTCAATTTTGTATTTGTTCGGAAATATTCCTGCTGGGAGTTGATTTCATACTTTGGTCGTGCGTGGAAGAAAATGTCCACAGGATTGCTACTCATCCAAATGATCGAGATAACACTTTAGCTCATGGCAGATTGTACGGTAATAAAGTTAAAGAGCTCGTATTAAACCGAATAATACTTCTAAACATTGCCCATATTTATCGTGTATAATATAGTATATGTCATATATATATATATATATATATATATATATATATATATATATATATATATATATATATATATATATATATATATATATACTTATTCGTTTATATATGTAATTTTAGTATGTATGTATATCAATAATTAGTAGTACCGCATTCGAGTATTCTGACACTTCCCTAAGGTTGACTGGGAGAAAATGTTTTTAGCATTATATATATATATATATATATATATATATATATATATATATATATATACTTATTCGTTTATATATGTAATTTTAGTATGTATGTATATCAATAATTAGTAGTACCGCATTCGAGTATTCTGACACTTCCCTAAGGTTGACTGGGAGAAAATGTTTTTAGCATTAAGTCCGCTATGTACACATATTTGTACTAATGAATAAATAAATAAATAAATAAAAATATATACAATAAAAGATGCAAAAAGACGCCACGCCTCTACGCAATACCAGACGGATCAAGTTTTTTTTTATACCACTGAGGTGGCAAACAAGCATACGGCCCATTTGATTGTAAGTGGTTACCGAAGTCTATAAACGCCTATAGTACTAGGTGTATTACGCGCATTGCGCATCCTGATGAAACCTCTTTATCTCTTTTATTGAAATCGACAAATTATAAAACTATCCTTAGTATTTCATATACGCACATATACATACGTCAGTCCTGTTTCCTACTGAGGCAGACAGAAAGATTGAAAAACTAACTCCTGAATATTTAGCCATCTATTTATGACTAGGTTTTGGCTCTAATTTCATATGCATGAGTTTGAACCAATAAAATAAACTACATGGCATATTTGAAGAACTTTTGAAGAACCCCATGCTGTATGTAGTCTTAATGTATCTCAGTAAAGCAAAAGGTAGAAAGTTTGAAATAAAACCCATCATAGTACGTAGTAAGCTAAAATATCTCATAGGGAGCGATCCGTGTCAGCAAGGGGACGTTAATGGGTTATTATAGCGATAATGAGTATGATAATAGAATATTTTGACCGGCGTTCGTTCACGACCGTTCACGACACGTGCGCCACAGTTACCGCCGGTGGTCGGGTGTCACAGTATACCATTCTCTACCAATAACAATAATTTATATATTCATTAATATCACTGCGTCATCCTCTTTTAGTCTACAATATATATTGAACTATTAAACCTCAAAATCATTATTATTATTTTTTATACAACTTAGAATGGCAAACAAGCTGACGACCTACCTGATGGAAAGTGGTAACCGTCGCCTATAGACATGAGCAGTACCATGGACATAACAGAGTATACTGTTTCGCCCATTAAACTAAATTTCTAATGTAAGTAGTATATTTATTTTAACATTTATTATATAAATAGGTAGGTATTAAATTCATTTATAGTATATGTATTTATGTAATATTTTTTTTATATATTTTAATATTTTATTTAACTGTATATTTGTTTATATATTAATAGTTGAAGCACTTCAGCTGCCCACTAACGACATGCTTTCTAACTGTACTGGATTGACTGGAAGAGATCTCTGTCAGAGATAAGTCCACCCTTGCTCACAACATTTGTAAATGCATTATATTATATGTAACTTACAAGTGCAATAAAGAATATATAATTGAATATATAAGTGTATCTTTAAATAGTAAAAATTCATATAGGGAATAGCGTTTAGAAGTGAAATTTTATGTTTTTTTTTTTTTTTAATGGATGATAATGGAATGGTAACCCCGTCTGCGCTAACGGTATACGCTGGAGTGGCGCCAGTGAGAGATGATAGAGAGAATGAAAAGGCAGGTCAGTTAGCCGATCGTGACGAATACACCTGGAATTCAGCACAATGGTTTCCAAGGGAGACCACGTGGAGGTCGATCTGAAAGAGTATATTGCTAATAATAGGACTGATGGACCGCATTACTACTATTACTAAACTGTGTTGTGTTGTGTGTTTAAACCAGTATGTACATTTAATACAAAGCATATGGGAAGAATTTATACTACAAGGAATAATATTAAATTATAAACACGATACAAAATTCTTACGAATTTAAAAGAACAAAACAAACAGTGTATAAATATAAACATAAAATAGCTTTTTGTTTAACGGCCAAGGAAGGGGCAGCAACGTAGCAACTGCTAGTAAATAACTACGTGTATATAAATTAAATAGCAACATATTATCTACACGAAAAAATTGTTCCAATTTCAAATTTTATAAAATCCACCTGATCTGGGAATTTTTTAATCCTGTTCTGATACAAAAAAAGAGTAATTAGCCGAATGTCAGGTTAGCTGACTAAATTTTAACATTTTTTTTTTTATATTTCATGCTCTATCTATTTAATCTTAGGTTACAATGGATACAGTAATAAAACTCTATTATTTTATAAACGTATCGACAGACTCTAGAATCTAGATCAACCCAACTTAAACCACAAGGGGTATGAGAGATAGATTTGAACCAATTGATTCGATAATATTTCCGACCTTTATCCACAGAACAAGTAATCACTAAATTATTTAAGAGTCATCACTGCCCTTAAACCATTTATAATTGGAACATTGATATTGTAATATAATTCTATGTAACCACTTAAAAGTATCAAAACAACACAGTATTCATTACATCACACAATATTTACAACCTAGCTACTTTACAGTAATTCAATGAAAAGGTTGCATAGATTTCATACAACATTTTTAATCCTAAATATAAATAAGATATACAACTTAATTCTTTCAAATGAAAAATGTTCTCTTAAATTTCTAACTAGTAAGGAACTTATCATACTTAGTGATGCGACATAGCAGAAGTAACATATAATTTCGCATAGCATATGTTATTTCACGTGTAACTAGTAAAATATTCCAAGTATATACGTCTAGACGATTGATCGATCCGTGAACACATTGAGAGATAAGAAACTCACTTTTGAAATAATAATATATAAAGATATAATATAATATATTACGATTAAAATATTATTAGTAAAGGGAAAAAATCTTGGGGCACTTGATACGACACGACGAACTTATAAACATTATAATAGAAGGTAAGATAGAAGGAAGGAGGGGGAGAGGGAGACCGAGGCGTAGATACATCGGACAGATCAAGGAACGAGTTGGTGTCGTGTCGTATCAAAAGGTGAAGAGACTCGCTGAAAATCATAGTGAGTGGCAAGAGCTCCACCGATAAGAGCGCAGTTCATAGGATAGATAGAGAGATATTACGATTGTGTATTAATCGTTTAATTATTCGTATCGTTATATTAATCGATTACATTTGTCAGTGTAATACATCCTAAAGATTCAAGCCGCGCAGAGAAGATCACAGGCCGACTTCAGCTCCATTTATTGGTTTCAGTCGGAAATATTTATGGTTCGGCTCCTAGAAAGGATTTGTGACCATTTACTCATGTAATAGCTGAGGGATATTGTGTTTTGATTAGCTTAGTGTGATATTGCTTTCTAAATAAAGCAGTAACGACAATATGGACCGAAATTGGAAATATAAAATATATTACATACTGTCCGTATTTTTATTGTTTCGTAGCTGTGATATATTAAAAGTTACAAATGTTATATTTCTATACAAGTTATAATATAAGTAGACTAACTTTTGCCCACGACTTCGCTTGCTTGTGGTATTCTAAAAAGGTGCAATTTGAAAAAAATGCTTCATTAATTATTTGTAATCAGAAGTTTAAAATTACAGTTTCGTATGTCTAATTTCAATTAAACCCAAACTCTCATACAAGTTTCTACACCCTATTTTATCCCTTTAGGGATGAATTCTTCAAAAACCTATAAACATATTACTCTTAGTTTAGAACTAAGAGCCTAAATATAAAATTTAACATATATATAGAGTCAAAATTCCATACAAACTTTCTACCCCATTTTAGATATTTACATTTTTAACCATTAGAGGTTGAATTTTCAAAAAGCCTTATTGTTCATTTACGCTATATAAAGAACCTCTCTGCAGAATTTAAATTTCTTTTAAATATATACAAGATTTCTTTTAAATATACGGTGAACAGTCAAAGTGGACAGCAAATTATTTGTAATAATTGGTAACATAGAAAAAACAACCTCATGCAAAAAAATATTTGATCAAAGTCCGCTCACACTATTTATGATCCACTGCGGCAAACAATATATTATTATAATATATTGTATATCCAAATTGCCATTAGCTGAGAATCACAAAGAAAGTATCGCCTTCGAGTATATATTTCTCAAATCCATTAAGTGTTCCCACTTTAGCAACAAAACTAGGTGCGCGCCGGCTAAATACCTCCACAATAATAGCGGCCGCCGTAAATATTTCGACACAAAGAGCCCCTCTCTTTCACGACTTTTTCGCGATCGCAGTAAGACATTACAGGAATAAATGGTTTCCTTTGATGTCGACGCTCCGGCGACGCTGTTACCCTCACGCCGCGACCACACTGGCGGGATTTAGCAAAGGTATGCATCGCCGAGACATGTTTGCCCCTTATTAAATGTGCCCGTCCCGTGTTCTTCCATAAAAAAAAACAAAAACTGTGTAGAATAATTCGAACTAAATTGAATTTTTTAGTACACTGGTTGTTTATGCTTGGTTATAAACTGCGTTATTTTTAACTGTGGTATAGTTCGATGTCTTCAAAACGTATAAATTTATTAGTATTATAATATTAAATATTGTTTATTTTATATAATTCATTAATGTAATTTATTCATTAGTACATATATGTGTACATGGCGGACTTAATGCTAAAATCATTCTCTCCCAGTCAACCATAGGGAAGTGTCAGAATACTCGAATGCGGTACTAGTAATTATTGATATATATATATATATATATATATATATATATATAAATAAAGTTTTATAAATTATTCCCTTTTTTCATTTGTCAGTTAATTTATAGGTTTGTTAATGTTCAAGTAAAATCATTAGTGATCACACTGCTACTTTTTATATGTGACAAATCTTTATGAAACCTCATTAGCTGTTTCTAAAGAATTTATACAAAAAAAATACGTATCTCTACACACCTACTTCGAAGGTAAATTAGAATAGAAACTTTACAATATAATAAAATATTTATTTGTATAAATAATTAAAAAACTTTTTGAAGAACTAAAATTCAATAAAATGGCATTATAAACTTTCACATTTATTTATTTCTTTGTTGTCTCTTAACGATTACATGACTAAACCAATCATCGTAATTTGGTATTTAGGTATTGGTATTTACACTGGACACCCATTAAAGCTAGTGATATAACAGTTTTTTTTTTTATAATTCAGTAAAAAAGTATTTTTATTAATAACTTAAGATTTTAGACTTCAAATAAAAACTATTGCACATTTATCATCATAAAAAATATCATGAAAGAAAGAAAAAAATAATTCTGTTCAAGTAAACTTAAATTTAATATATAATATATTTTATATATACTTTTTTAATACCTACAATCCATTTTTGTTAGTAACAATTGACTTAAACTGTTAGTTAACAAAACAAATTATTTTATGGCCCCTATAATAATATTGACCCACAATGAGAGGATCGGGCTATCATATTTATTTCATAATATCCTCAGAATGTCGTTGCAGTTAATTTAAGCATTTTTTATTAATATATTTTTTAAACCGCCTTTTATTAGCTGACATTACCGAACAATTTAAAACAACTTAGAATGGCAAACAAGCTACGTATCAATGGAAAGTGGTAACCGTCGCCTATACACAAAAATACCATGGACATAACAGAGTATTCTGTTTGGCCCATGAACTCTCCCACCCTTCAAACCGAAACACAGCCATGCAAACACAACTATTGAAACACATTAAAATCGACTTTTGTACAAAGTTAAAATCGAGTATACACAAAAATACAGACGAATTGAGACCTCTGTATACCATTAAAATCTTGTATTAAAATATTAGGCCACATACATATTATAATACGAGTATATAATCACGTATATCCAAATTGGCCAACTGTACTCTTTTATAAGTCTATAATAAACTCATATTAGGTCAGCCAACCTAACGCCCTCGTTAATCCAATAGCGTTAGAAAATCAGAACCCCATTACGTTAATATCAGTGAGTGCCAAAAATGCCAGCCATCGCATCGGATCCCATCAAAACAAGTCGTCGGTAACCGTATACTGGGGCATCACGGCGTTGCTGTGCGAACGGGACCCGCTAAGATTAATGGCTTGTCGCACCCCACCACCCCCGCACTACCGCCCCGCCCCGCCCCCGCGCCGCTTCTGTACATCAATCACTTAGCCCTTTGATGTATTATTTACTTGGCAAAGTTATTTCTGTGTCTCCACTATGTTTTTGAAGGGAGCGCAAATATTTTTCAAGACCATCTGTTATTACGAGCTTGTCACTTTTCATAAGAGAATCGGTTCCTGAATGTATGATTTCGTTTATACTCTTACCATTCATTACAAATCAAGTAATTTAATGTGACTCTCTCATCTACCAGATGAAAACAGATCGACTTACTTACTTTATACAAAATAGTTCATTACCATATTCACTCGGCTTCTCTACTCTCTGCTTTGACCTTCAATATAAAAACTATAACACGGAGTTCTAAAACATTTGCACTCTGCGTTCATAAGAACAATACATCGTATTATAACCCGCTCATACGTATGTATCGTACTTTTAATGAATTTTCAGCTAAATGTCCTCAAATTGATATCTTCAACTCACGTCTAAACACTTTCAAAAACATTTTACAATCAGCCATCAAGTCTCTTTGACATGTCCATATTTTTATGTATTTTTATTAATTGCATGTACTTCATTGTTATTCGCCACATTGATATGCTTTCTTTATATAACTTTATAATTTAACATTGTTCGCCGACTGTTTTAACCATGCTGTGTGTACACCTGTCTGGGTCTCAATCTAGTTCAAACTATTATCTTTATATAAATGTTTGTAATGTTATTGATCGTAACCTGTTGTGTATACCTTTTAAATAAATAAAAAAAATTAAAAAAAAAAAGTATAATAGATGTCCTTGAGTTTGGGAACCTGGTAATCTGTAAGATGGGTTATCCTAGTACCTACACCAGTCTCTCACAAAGATTGTTTTAAATTGTAACCTATATAGCTGTAAACTTTATTATGCTGTTATTTTGTGAGAGAAATATATATAAATATGTTCACGTAACACTTTTAATTTAATTCTAAAACGAATGGTACTTTTCGTATTGTACGTTATTAGTTTTAATTTTTAATATTCTTTTTTTAAATTATAGTAAGTTATTGGCAGCCATTGCTGTGCGACACCGACATAGAATGGGACACCCTTCCTGTCGTGGGTGTCATAAGAGGCGACTAAGGAGGGCGAGGGATGGGCAGCAGCTTTCCTTTTAAAACGACTTTTGAAAGTCTAATATAGCAACTTACCGATTATTATTATTAATATATTCTGACAACACTGTTAGAAATACACTTTCCCTATTCGACAGACAATAAATTTGTTTCAATACAAACAAATGACGCCCATAAAGAAAACGCCATGAAAAAAAAAACAACTAAATAAAAAAGGGTCGGCTTTAATGAATACGAATGAAGTGAGGGTAATCGGCAAATTTGTATGAGAATTCCTTGCATACCGCCCGCTAAAGTTTGCCGGCTGAGCCACGGTGTCGATAGGTGGTGTAACTGGGGCTGTGCAACTCGGAAGCTTCCTGATTTGCCGCTTCAACTAATCCGCCAACTTGAACCTCTTGTTAGTTTCTCGGTTAGCTACGTAGCAATTGAAATCTTTCTTTATGCCATACAATATATATTTGACCGACCTATCTATTACCATATATTGCCATACCAATGATATAATAATATAAAGATTTCTTTCAAAATCAGTTAGATTTTTCTCTAAAAAGAAACAGTAACTTTAATGGGGGGAAAGGGATTGTTAGCAATAGAGTTTGACAGCTCCATTGCTAGCAATATTAGGTCGACCTCCACGTGGTTCCCCCTGGAAACCATCGTGAACAATTCTTGTCGAATTCGTCACGGTGGGCTAACTGACCTACTTGATCCTCACCTATCATCCTTCACTGGTGCCCCGCCGGTGTATACCGATAGCGCGGGTGGGGTTATCATTCCATTATCATTCATTAAAAAAAAAAAAAACAGTAACTTTAATAATGAAAAAAAACATACCATCAAACAGTAATCCCACTATAATTATTTTAAAACGAATTAGCATTTAAGTGTTCCATAAAAAACTGATTTGTGGCAAAACTAGCTATTTTGTTTTTACAATTAAACTACTGAACAGATTTTGATAAAATTTCTATGGACTGATATATCGTCATAGTCGTAGAATACTGACGGATCTTTATATGTAATATTTGTCAGATCCGTCAGTATTCTACGACTATGACGATATATAGAGCGAATCAAAAATTAATACTGACATACTGAAATAATATAATAAAACATTAATTTTTTTATGCAACTTAGAATGCCAAACAAGCTAACGGCCCACCTGATGGAAAGTGGTAACCGTCGCCTATAGACATGAGCAGTAACATGGACGTAACAGAGTATACTGTTTCGCCCATGATATCCCCCATGCATTGCCATTACTGAGGACTCAGGTGTTATTCCTGTGTACCCTGTAAATTCACTGCCATATCCCACCCTCCAAATCGAAAAACAGCTACGCAAATGCAACTGCTTCACAGTAGAAACACCAATGGGATAGAGGTGCTCAAGCAAACGACTTATATACAATGTCTCCCTCTGGTGTCTTTTTCAATACTTAAAAGGTTGTTATTAACTTGAATATGGAAAAATAGATAAAAAATAAAATAAGAATTGAACACTGTATATTTTAAATGCACGTCAAAGAGTTAGAAACTGGAGATTACCATCTCGAAATCTACTTAAAACTATTGACATTCGACAGTCTCAAAGTTTAGTACGTGAAGCGGCTCGATACAAGTAGTAAGATGGTAAGCCCCGTTGCAGTTCTCCCAATTGCACTTGTAACTTGCAATCCCGCCAACTCGTTTCCGTTGCAAGTTTTATCCTCGGTCAATTCGATTGTTTGTAGCTTCCAGCCGATGCAATATAGGGGAAATTTAACAGATACACGAGTTATTTTCAAACGATTTCAAAATAAAGATTTTGGAGTCGATATTTTTTACGCATGTGTGCAGTTGACCCGTTTCGATGATTTTTTTTATGATCTAATACTGCTTTAGTAGTTTGTATTCATTATTTATATAATTAAAGTTTTTGAAGATAGCAACAGCTGAGTTTCTTGCCCTTTCTTCTTGGCTGAAATTGCGTTCCGAATGGGCGGTAATGAAGAAATAATTATTCAAAAATGCTTAAATCTAAGTTTACTTGGATACAAATATTTCTTTCTTTCTTTCTTTATTAATATGAAATTATAATACCCATATTGCTTTAAAACAATTTTTTTTAAATTGCAATTATTTTTCATTAAAGTACTATTATGAGAAAGATGTTAAGAAATTTATATGTGCTTTGATATAGGTGTATATATATCTGCTTATATAAAAACATATTTACAGCAAGTAAGTTTTCTACTCCACAAATAAATATATATATATAAAATCAACGAAATAATTGAGAATCTCCTTCTTTCATAACTTTAAAAACAACTACCTATTTTGATTCGAGTTTTTCTGTTATTACGGACAAATAGTTTAAAATATTTTTGATAATCTTCAAAGCTGATGATATATACTAGATATACCATCGATATATCATATAGTAGGTAAGTAAAAATAGTATATTTAATATTTGCATGCTTACATTGTGGCAGAATAAGATTGGACTAATTTTCTTCTAATAATAATATATAATTAATAAAAATATACCTTATTCTAGTAAATATAAGAATTTTAATACTGTATCTAGTATATACCATCGATCGGTACTAAAATACACTTTTTATTTTTTCTATTTTTACTTTTTTATTGAGTAGTACGCAAGCGTGGCGCACGCACCATACCGCACCGTTCCCGCTTGCCGTTTTCAGCCTTATCAGATATCTTTTGTATATCTCGCCAAACCGTTATCTAGCCCGAGGGAGTAGGGAGTCGACGTCGTTCGCAAAACATCGAATCACATTTCCAGCTTGATTAAAAATCTAACAAAATGAGTTTATTAAACGGAAAAAATTCCATTTTTTTTTAACATTATTAAATTGATGGATTCTATTTGTATTAATATACTATATAGTATCTGTTTTTTTTTTAAATATCTTCACTTACATTTTTAATTATTAATAAATTAATTTATTTTCATCGTTTTTCAAAATATATTAATATTATATTAATACGTAACCCTGCAACAGATATTTTGTGAAAAAAATCACTTCCACTGTTTGTTCCACTAAATGTTTAACTACTAAACATAGGTTTATAATTGAAAAAACAAAAATGTATCAATTAAATTATCAACACTGAAAAATGAAAACGAGGAAAACAACTTGATTTTTTTATTCCACGTAACGTTTTGACAAGGCCGCATCTGAAACAGTCACAAAAGTACAAAGTATGATAATAAAATTTACAAGAGCTTTTTTTTTATTTCTCGTAAAATTTAAATTTTCCTTTATCTGTTGACCGAACGAGGAAAAGCTCGTTTTTCGTGCAGTCACGAAGTAGGAATATAATGTACTATGACTCCCTGTCATTTTCAAAATATCACTATCTACTAAGGGATTTTCAATGGATGATAATGCAATAGTAACCCCGCCTGCGCTAACGGTGTACGCAGACGGTGCACCAGTGAGGGATGATAGGATGAAAGGGCAGGCCAGTTAGCCAGCCCATCGTGATGAATACAACTGGAATTCAGCACGATGGTTTCTGGGGAGAACACGTAAAGGTCGACATGATAGGGTGTATTGCTAACAATGGGAATGATAGTTTACTAAATATTGGTGATTACAGTAGCAAATTTTAAAATTAATAACACTAGTTCAGTAATATTTACTGTTACATAGATGTGTAAATGTTTTTTTATACAATTACTGTCATAATATAAACATACACCATTAACAAAATTGATTACTTTAAATTACAATTAGTAATAACTAGCGGCCCGTCCCAGCGTCGCACGGGTGGACATTTTTACATTTTAAAAAGTGGCCATTAAGGCTGCACACGCGACGGAAGCTTAAAAATGGAGTAACTTTCCTGTTTTCCCAATATTTACCTTCACTGCTCTGCTCCTATTGATCGTAGCGTGATGAAAAGTATACTATAACCTGCCCAGGACTATGAAGAATAATTGTACCAAGTTTGGTTAAAATCCGTCGAGTAGTTTTTGTTTATATAACGAACATACAGACAGCAGACAGATAGAAAAAAAAAAATATTGATTGCATTTTTGGCATCAGTATCGATCACTAATCACCCCAATCAATAATAACTATCATTATTTTGGAAATATATTTCATGTACAGAATTGACCTCTCTACAGATTTATTATAAGTATAGATAAGTCATGTTATATTTTTATGATAAAATCTCAGTTGTTAGCGATAGGTAAAATTAAAAATCTACACATGCCATAGAATACAATATTTCATTCATTCATTTATTCATTCATTCCAATATTTTTGTAATCAGTTTTACGGGCAGAACACTTCTTTAAATGGGTGCTGACGCATGACGATTTTAACGTCGCATTTTAACGTCGAATTGCCTCTAGCGATGGCCTCCTCCAAACATTGACCGCTTCCTGAAATCGGATTAATTTGTTTGTGTGTCCGAACAACGGAATTACTGGATCCCCGGACTGCTAAATCATAAAGCTGATGGCCTCAATGCCAAGCATTTTATTGCGCACGGTCCGTCACAATTGGGGCTGCCTTTGTGATCAAGCACATGTGCAATTTGGAAAACCTTTTATACAATTATCTCGGAACAGTTTCACGTTTGATGGTACATACATATGACTACACTCTAATAACATTGTGTTTCTTTTGCAAAAACTAGAAAGGCCTGAAATAAGCCACTGGCCATAATGTTTACCCATATGCTATATATGGTAATAAAAAAACAATGATTATTCAAAAATTACCAGAGGGAGACTTTGTACAAAAGTCGTTTGCTTGGGTACCGCTGTCCTATTCGTTACAACCGTAAAACAGTTGTGTTTGCATGGCTGTGTTTCGGTTTGAAGACGCCATATCCCACGATATGGCGTGAATTTACTGGGTACGGAGGAATTACACCTGAGTCCTTAGGAATGGCAACGCATGAGGGGTATCATGGGCGAAACAATATATTCTGTTATGTCCATAGTACTGCTCATCTGCTGTCTGTAGGCGAGGGTTACCACTTACCATCAGGTGGGCCGTCAGCTTGTTTGCCATTCTAAGTTGTATAAAAAAAATCGACTAACCAGTGATATAGACTTCCACAAGATAACACCTAGTTCAATAAAATACACTTACTGTGACCTAATTATCACTATAGGCAAATAATCTCATGCTATGGGCTCATGTCTATAGGCGACGGTTACCACTTTCCATCAGGTGGGCCGTCAGCTTGTTTGCCATTCTAAGTTGTATAAAAAAAATGTTTAAATCTTAGTTTACTTGAATAAAAATATTTGTTTCATTCTTCCGTCTGTTTGTTATGTCTTCATTATAAAGTAGTTATTGTGATCACAGTCAATGTAATCTGGTTGAAACATAAAGATAATCGTATGTAGAAATAGAAGTAAAATCTTAAAAAACACATCTCACTAAAAAAACAATAAATTATTTATCGAAAATATAAAATTTTGTACAAATAATAGACTTACTTTTAATTGTACTCATAACTAAATATTACACGTAATGTATGAAAGCAGAACATCTTAGTTAACTTTGGGGAAATAGAAATATTTTTTTTTTACAACACAGGGGGTAAACGAGCATGCGGCTCACCTGGTGCTAAGTGACTACCGCCGCCCATGGTCACCCACAACACTAACGGCATAGCAGGTGCGCTGCCGGCCTTTTAAAGAGGAATATA
The DNA here is from genome assembly GCF_026898425.1 of Galleria mellonella. NCBI lineage: Eukaryota > Metazoa > Arthropoda > Insecta > Lepidoptera > Pyralidae > Galleria > Galleria mellonella. Next base: position 224,900 of record NW_026441984.1, on the reverse strand, counting down.
ATTTTGCAATGAAATAAAAACGAAAATTGTTATAGGTAAACAATTAGATGTTTCTATATTCACTTCACTCACAAATTATACAATGAATATAGTGGAGAACTGCACGTTATGACCGTATAAATATACTTACATAAATATATTTAATAAATATTATTTACATATACAAATATATATCATCAGAACATACATACATACAAGATAATTTATTGTAACATCAATAAAGTAACAATAGGGGGTAAGGGATTGTTAGTAATGGAGACTGAGAATCCCATTGCTAGCAATATACCCAAACAGGTCGACCTCCTCGCGGTTCCCCCTGGAAACTATCATGGTTAATTCCTGATGAATTCATTATGATAGGCTAACTGTTTTCATTCTCATCGATCACCCTTCACTGGTGCTCCGCCAGCGTATCCCGTTAGCGCAAGCGGGGTTACCATACCTTTTTCACCCATCAAAAAAAAAAGTAACAATAGACATCAAAAGAGCAAAGGTAATTATGATTATGAACAACTAAAAATAATAAATCAAATTAAAAACAATACAAAACAAAACAAAACTTCATAAGATATTTTTAAAGCAAATTTATTAGACACTTCATAGTTAGGCACCTAGTTTTACACTTTGCGTTTATTCTCCACAATATAGGTAAAGTCTTCACTTCTTCAAACCGTAGACAGACAATCACGATGAACTCCACGCCATTTGATTAAATTTCTAAGTTGTAAACGAGATTAGTAGAATCAATTGTTGATCTTTTATGTTGGAACTATGCCAGCGAGAAGTTGGTACAATTCATCAGGAGACGAGCAGGTAAATATATTACTGAAAAGCGATGGAAATTGATAGATTTTTAGAACAAACCCACTTTAGTTTATTAGCGTTTGATTCGTTTATATAGCAGACTTTTTGTTGTTATTATATATTGCCAATACCTGTTATAGTAGATACCTATCAAATATTACGACACATCCTCAACGGCGATCGGATCGGACCACCTAGCATGACGCAAGAAGGTGCGCTACCGAGAAAGACACCTGCGTCGAGTCAGCATTTCAATTCCCGCAGCAAAAATACCCATTTCCTTTATGTTTGATTTTATATAATTTCACTTACGGATCACACATCGATCTGAAGACACTTATTATTGTAATAATTAATTTTAGAATTAAATTTAGTTATATTTATAAAAATGGTTTTTTTTTTTGGGTCTTCCGCCAGCGACTTCAATAACTTACTTGACCTTAAGAGCTGACTAAAGGAATGAAAAATAGTCCATAATATACGAGAATGGGATACTAAAAGTGGTAAATCCCGACTGTCGTTTTATTATGAAGCATCTTTAGGCAAGTTATTAGATCGCTACTCGAAGCCTAGTGTTAACTGTGAATTAACGTTCAGAGACTGATGGCTAGTATGTAAGGTTATGGAACTTCTAGTAGTAATAGTGATGGTAAATCTTCAAATGTTTACAGTCGCACACATAGTAATGGTAGCGGAATTAAACAAAATAATTTACCAGAATGAGACTTTGTACAAAAGTTGTTTGCTTGGGCACCTCGTTCCCATTCGTGTTTCTACCGTGAAGCAGTTTTGTTTGCATGACTGTGTTTCGGTTTGAAGGGTGGGATATGGCAGTGAATTTATAGGGTACAAAGGAATAACACCTGAGTCCTCAAGAATGGTAACGCATGGGAGATATCATGGGCGAAACAATATACTCTGTTATGTCCATAGTACTGCTCATCTGCTGTCTGTAGGCGACGGTTACCACTTACCATCAGGTGGGCCGTCAGCTTGTTTGCCATTCTAAGTTGTATAAAAAAATCGACTAACCAGTGATATAGACTTCCGCAAGATAACACCTAGTTCAATAAAATACACGTACTGTGACCTAATTATCACTATAGGCAAATAATGATAGTACATATGTGCAATAATGTGGATATAATAATAATAATAAATATTTTATTTTCAGGTATATACATAGTTTACAATCATTGCTATGATAATTTAATTTTAATTAATAAAATTTTTTACATTATTATATTATAAGTACAAACTATTATTATATTATTAAACTATATATTAATTAATAAAATACCAATTTAAATAATTTTATTATAAATTCTTTTGTCGTCAGGTATGCCGTGAGGATACTGTCTTAACGATAGGATTGCTTATTGTCATTAATCCTCCAATAAAATTTTGCCTTACATTTATGTAAAATAGCAAAAAAAATCATTAACCCTGCTCTCTACGAACATGCGATATATGTATATATGTATTTAGCAATACATCCGTTACAATGTGATATTAATAATAATCTGCCGAATGGTTCAATAACTTATCAAGTTATTTAATGTTACAAGTATCATGTTACAATATTGCTCAGTTCGCATCATAGTTAACGAGGATATACGCTACCGGTATATCAATCCAATCGTCCTTAATTATAGATCAGATAATTGAGTAATATATCGTGACATGTTAGAACTAATACAGCCATGTAATACATGTTGTATATATATATATATATATATATATATATATATATATATATATATATATCTAAGACTAATATTAATTAATCTTACTAATACTGGATAGAGTCGTAATAATTAGCAACCACTTAAGCTAGTGTTTCACTCATGAAACTGTGAATGTGTCCAAAAAACTGATCCAAAAATCGACAGTGGAACTTCCCATATTGAATTGATAGCCGATATCACAGCATTACTAAGCGACGATAATTTTTTTCGAGTCTTGCTAATGCACGTTTCTTTGAATATTATATATATATATATATATATATATATATATATAACTGTATACCCTATTAAGTATCTTTACCCATCCTAATAATAAAGTAACTTTGGGATGAATCACTGTTCATTCCAAAGGTCGATTGGTAGAGAGTGCTGCTAGCATTCTGTACCAGTCTGCCTTTTGTTCCTTATTTTCTTTTGGTCAATAAGGGCATTTTAATAAACTAAATAAATATTTTCTTAAAATAAATGACTTACTCGTATTTGATGAAGTGCTTTGGTACTATAGACTGGTCGGTACAATGACAACACATACAAGCTGAAGACTAAAAATCCCATTGCTAGCAATACACCCAGCCAGGTTGACCTCCTTGGGGTTCTCCCTGGAAACTGTCATGATCAATTCCTTGTGAATTCATCATGATGGGCTAACTGGCCTGTTTTCATTCTCATCGATCACGCTTCACTGGTGCTCCGTCAGCGTATCCCGTTAGTACAGGCGAGCTAACATTCCAATTTTACTCAAAAAAACACATACGAGCTTAGTATATAGCACTTTATAAATTGTATCGGAAATTACAAAAAAAAAAAAAAGTATCTAATGAACATGATTTTTTTTAGGAATATTCTTAGAATTTCTAAGTGAGCGCTCGATATTTTTATATCTCGCGAACCTTATTACGATATCGGAGTGTAATATCCGATCTGAGGTGCGAGAGAAAACCTAATGGTATTTACATGATATCGTTGTTCTTAGATTTTCCAGACCTGTATATTATTGAAAAGAAAAATAAATTATTTGCCACTAAATAATTAGTGACAAATAATTTATTACATACTACATACATAGATATTACAAAAGCTAACAATAAAAACAAATCCTAGTCATTAAAAAGGCTGGTCTTCCGTAAGAGTCTATACAAAGAGTACTGTACGCAACAATGAAATTTAATAACAAGCAACAATAAGATAAATATTAGTTTAAGATTAGTATATAATAATATAATATAATTAACTATTGAATTTTACAATTCCAATCTCAATATATAAAAATTCTATGTACGCCCTTGTACGGGTAGATAGAAAGATAAAACAAAATGCTATGTAATTATGTTCATTCACGCTAATCTCCGAAACCACTGATTTTAATGAAATTTATTAAATGTTTATTCCTAATTTACGAATTTGTACGAATCTCACAAAGAGATTCCTGTAGAGAATATTTTAAAAAGCTCGCAATTTTAACAGTTCCAAGCCTCTATATACTGGTTGTCCTTACTAATTTTGTAAAGGTCCTTCTGAAAACTGAAACTGAGCAAAATAGAAAAAATCGGGAGAGTACTAGGAGGAGGGATGTTAGTACTAATTTTGTGCCCCGTCTAGACATTGTCAAACACGGTACACGTCATCAGGCAGTAGTGTTATTTAATAAATTACCTGTCCAGTTAAAAATTATACGAAGCCTCAATTCTTTTAAGATTAGATTACGATCCCTTTTATTGGAGAAATGTTACTACTCCGTACACGACTACTGTACTGATGATTAATATAAATAATTAAAAATCAATTTGACATATGTATATAATATTACGATGTAGTTCACACTGTTTATTGCAGAATTTATTTATTATAATTTATTGTTATTATTATAGTTTGGATGGTTGTAATATTCAGGTTAATGTAATGATTTTTGTACGTTTATCCTTTATTTCAGATACAATGTACATTGTTTTTTGAATAAATAACTAATGACTAATGACTAATTTTAATTTGAGTGATAGGATCATTTTCATCTCGATAGGACTCATCTCTAGTCGACGAACTAACCTGACTTTATGCTCACCTGTCATCGCTCAACCCCAGAAAATTTGCAACCTATGAGGGGTTGCAGATACAGAGGGGATACCCCCTGCGCATATACCAATAGTGCAAACGGGGGTTATAATTCATTTTAATCCCATTAAAAAACCATAAACACACATATATGGATAATTTTGTAGATTCAAATATTTACAATGAAAGGTATACACATATTTATTATAACAATTGAGTAATATTAATAAACAAAAGGAAAAAACAAAAGATGCTTAAGGCGTTCGAAATGTGAACATGGAAGAGAATGGAAAGGATAAGCTGGACAGAAAAACTATCGAATGAAGTCCTGAAAAGGGTGAATGAGAAACGAACATTAATTAAAACAATAGAGAATAGAAGAGGCAAAATGCTGGGCCATCTTATATGACATGACGATTTTTTAAAGAACATAGCAGAAGGAAAAATAGAGGGCAAAAGAGGAAGAGAAAGACTGAGGTATAACTATGTAGGACAGATAAAAGAAACACTAGGTGTCATGTCGTATAGGGAGGTCAAGGATATGGCCTGGGATAAAACTGGCTGTAAGAAGATGCATGAATTAGTTGCACCGTCAAAAGGAAACTCTTAAATGAAAAAAAAAGAAGAATAATAAATTATATTAATTAAATTATACAAAAAAAAACTACCGCTATGTATGCGTGGATTTAAGAAGTAGCGAATGAAACCTACTAAATGTTTCTAGATAGTGCATCAACATAAAACTGAATTTTAAGCTACACCTACAGAAATATAACTTTAAAAACCGCCTCCAATTAGTTGCTGTAATTATTACGTGAAGCTGGAAAAAAACATCTAGTCAGACAGAAAAAAATTATAAATTTTGTTATTCTATCTTCTATTACTTTTATTAAGAACACTCATATAAATTTTTAAACAAACATCTCCAATGTTTCAAACAAACATTTTCTACTTACAATTTTTTTTAATAATAATATAATATATTAAGATAAGAGAATAGAAAACTATTCTTATAATCAAAAGACTAAATACAATCTTAAAATATGAACCTATCATAATTGTACGATGTTCAATTTCAATATCTGCGACCTTTGAAGAGACGATCTCATGCCTTAATGGCCTGTCTGAGCAATTTCACATATGATATTTCATTGTGTCTCACTGAATACACTTTTGACATTCCCCCATCTTTATATAGGCATATAATATACATTTATAGTTCGAATGTTAATGGTAACGATAGTTCAATCACATTGTTCAGTTCAATCACCTTTGAAGATCAATATTATCCATCAAAGATGGATTTTGAACGCAGTCGTTTGCGTAGATAGTTGATTTTAAACGATTTTCAAATTGGTGTTCTCAATTATATATTTATACTTGTAGAGTACATTACAATTTTTTTAATTTAGAACTAGTGGGTTCACGATTGAATTCTCTTTTTTTACAAACATCTATTAACAACTCTTTCTGCCGTTAAGTAATTTCCTTGCATAAACCCTATTTTAAATACCCTTTTACGTTTTCTGTTGAAATCCATGTATATACGTGGTAACCATCATCGTATCAGCCTGTAACTGTCCACTGCTGAACATAAACCTCCCACTTGGGGGATTTTGCCAGTAGTTGCCATGCTTGACAGATGGATTGGCAACTGCAGTCAGTCTTTAGAGATTTTTAAGAGGGACACTGCTGCCCATCCCTTGTCCTCTCTTAGTGGGTTCTTACGACACCCATGAAAAAGAATGAGTGGCCTATTCTATACCGGGACCAGATGACTATACGTGGCAATGGTACACTGTAATCTATCATATAAATCTTTTATACAAATGGAATATAAAATAAGAATATTATTCATACGAAATTCCATATCTAATGTTAACAGAAAGTTACCAGTAAGTCACCACAAATATAACGAATTGGTTTTAAATTGATGTCGAGAAATGCAGTATGTCATACGACTCATAACTAAGCCTTGCAATAATTAAACGGCTGCGAATAACCGTCCAATTACTACAAGGGTTTCAAGAGTCTTGTAATTATCTACTTACATGTATACAAAGCCTTCCAGGAATCGAGTAAAAATTAAACAACTAATTATTGGTCCTTCGAGCCGGACACAATAGCGTTGATATCATTTACGAGTCGTACTATCATACACATCATCGTAGGAAAAGAAAGCAAGTAATTTACACATAATAATCGTCAACATACGATATATCAATATTACTTGGCACATAATATATTAATGCCTCATAAATTTGATCGCCTCCCTTAATTCTGCGGAGTGTTACACTTACCTATACTGTGTAGTATAGAGAGAAAGATGAGAACACGGAAAATTCTCCGAACTGTCGTGTAGTGAGGATTCGCTGGCGTTTATGCTTATTTTATGAGATCCTAATACAAACATTAATATTCTGTATGAAACTGTAACTGTAGATAGTCGAAATCTATAAATGTATCAAAGTTGATGCTATTAAAATAGCTTAATTTATTTATTTATTCTTTACTGACCACATTACAAAAAAAAAAACCTGGTACAAAACGCGGACTTAATTAATAATTAACTAATTAATTAACTTAGCTTAATTTATATTGATTTTCTGTGAATTCCAAAAAGCATTTCCTTCTTGTAACTACCTTATCTCTCACTCACTCGTGTTGCTAATTCTATACTAAGTTCGATATTATATTTCTAGAAATGATGATATTTAATTTAATTTATGATCTAGTGTATTACTTAATAGTTTGTATTTACACAAATTCATAGCTATATATAAAATAAAAAAAAAAAAAACAACAGCTGAGTTTCTTGCCTGTTCTTCTTAGCTGTAAATACGAGTATATTCTGAATAGGTCGTAGAATCGTAAATAATAACAATACAAAAATGCTTGAATTAATGTATATTTTAATAAAAAATATTTATTTTTTTGTTTTCTTTCTTTCCTTCTTTCTTTCTTTATTCCTGTGTTGGTTCAATATTAATTCTGTGACGATTAAAGTTGTCTACTTTATAAAAACTATACTACACAACATCTGTTTATAGTTATTGACTATTCCGTATTATAAATTGAAATATTTTAAATCTTGTGTTACCGAAACGTTTTATTGATCAGTGCGTTTTATTTATTTTGAAACGTAATAATGATGACTTGATTTGTTTTAGAATTACGAGTAGAGAGATGTTACCATATTACTATATTGACCAAACATAGCTTTTGCTCGTGACTTTATTTTAAACCGGATTTTAGATCTAGAAAAAATTAATATTAATATTCTAGTTGATGATGACACCAAATTTTAAGTCTTACCATCAGAAACACAACAGTGAAAACTGCATCCAATTTGATGTTTTTGAGTAATGTCAGAACCAACATACAGGTAAAAATATCTAAAAATTATTGATTTGGCCACTGTCTCTATTGTTCCTATTTTTTAATGGAATGATGACCCCCAGCTGCGCTATCGTTACACGTGACAGGACGCTAGTGAGAAATGATGTGTACAAACAGGTCATGTGGCTCACGAATTCTAGAATTAATCACGTGAAGGTCGAGCTAATAGGGTATATTGATAGGATATATGTTAGATTGCTAAGAATTCCCCTCCCGTACCATTTTTTTTTGATGGTTGAAAATGGTATGGTAACCCCGCCTGCGCTAACGGGATACGCTGGTGGGGCACCAGTGAAGGGTGATAGATGAGAATGAAAACAGGCCAGTTAGCCCATAATGATGAATTCATCAGTAATTAACCATGATAGTTTCCAGGGGGAACCGCGTGGAGGTCGACCTGGTTGGGTATATTGCTAGCAATGGGATTCTCAGTCTCCATTATTAACAATCCCTTTCCCCCCACCCGTACTATTTAGACCCTTTACATGAATATTCCTTAAATATTTCCTATGTACAGACATCGTCTGACGTTACAGTTTCATTATATAAATACAGATTAAGGTGAACAAACCAGCAGATTAGATTTAGTAACCATACAAAAAAGAAATACATATATTTGAATATTTTTGTGAGATGAAACGCCCAAGAAGAAATATCTGTAATAATTAAACGGCGCTCCTGCGAAAATGATTGTCAGTAATGTTTATTCGGTGCCGGGGAGTTACACGGATCCGTTACACAAACAAGGGTGCGTTATGTCTTCAAATACTTTATGAGGGTAGGATCGTGCCCCGCCGCCGCCCCCCGCCCCGCGCGCGCCCGTTATTAAGGACGGTATTGGAATTCGGAGCGGATAAGTTCTAGAATATAACTTGCCCTGTTTATATTCGCGCTTTTAAGTACACTTTAGAATGGCAATAACTGACGGGGCACTGGATGAATTGAGATTGATATTCCCCGTGCATCTTACGTACTAATATCATAAATGGAGATCTGTTACCTTACAGTGCAGCGTTTTTGCTGATCAACCGATCGTCTGTTTTTACATATGCGTAGTATTTATAAAGAATCGTTGTCGTCTAGTTCCAGTATAGAATAGGCCACCCCGTCCTTTCGCGTGGGTATTGTAAGAAGTGACTAAGGAAGCAAAGGGATAAGCAGCAGTGTCTTTCTCTAAACATTTCCAAAGCATGACCAGAAGGAGACTTAGTACAAAAGTCGATTGCTTGGGTACCTCTGTCCTATTCGTGTTTCAACCGTGAAACAATTGTGTTTGCATGGCTGTGTTTCAGTTTGAAAGGTGGGATATGGCGTGAATTTACTGGGTACAGAGGAATAACACCTGAGTCCTCAGGAATGGCAACGCATGGGGGGTACCATGGGCGAAACAATATACTCTGTTATGTCCATGGTACTGCTCATGTCTATAGGCGACGGTTACCACTTTCCATCAGGTGGGCCGTCAGCTTGTTTGCCATTTTAAGTTGTATAAAAAAAAACATAACTGCGGTTGGCAATCCGCCTATCAAGCATGGCAACTACTAGCAAAACCCTACAAGGAGGAGACTTATGTTCAGCAGTGGACAGTTAAAGCCTGATATGATAATGATTATAAAGATACCTTTTTATCCCAGTTACGGAAAAAGTAGCGGGTACAATTTATAGAAAAACAGCCAATTTTAAACTTTAAAATTCGATTTTATTAAAATGAAATCCACAGTAGTGGTGTTTATAGGGGATAATCCGAACTTCTTCCAATTATTTGCTTCGAGCATTAGATGTTTCCGAGAAATGACAATCCGATGTACTTGAAACTCTGTACACAAGGGCTGCGGGATAGTGTGGTCTAACAATAGATTAATTAATCGATTAATTGATAATCGAATAATTAAACAACACTGGCACAGTGTTCACCTAAAATGATCTAACAATTGGCCTACCCATATTATCAATATCATGGTTTACGCAATTTAATCGATTAATAATATAATAACAGATTTTAATCGTTCGAGGTATACTATCCATAATATAGATAGCAAATTCAGGGATCGTGCGTATCATTATCAATTAAATTATGAATGAATGAATGAATATACTTTATTTGCATTATACAATATAGAGAATAAGCGAGACAATTTACAAACACAACGATACAATTGTATAAGTACAGTAAGGCGGTCTTATTGCTGAGAGTACTCTTTTCAAGACAACCTTAGGGTAATGGATTAATTGTTGTACAAGTAAGTATGATAGTATTGTATAATTATATACAGTCAATAGAATCGTAGTCAAAAATTAAGGACCTCGATAGTTTTCATAATTCACACCATACCTTCAAGTATATATATTTTTTTATACAACTTTTACACAACACGCCAACTAAAGATGTACACAGCACTGGCTATTTATATTTTACGTATATTATAATATACTTAGATTGTGTTACAGCTTTTATTGTGATTTAATAGTATAGTATATAGTCGATTGCTTGGGTACCTCTGTTCCATGTTTCTACCGTGAAGCAGTTGTGTTTGCACGGCTGTGTTTCGATTCGAAGGGTGAAATATGGCGTGAATTTACAGGGTACAGAGGAATAACAAATGAGTCCTCAGGAATGGCAACGCATGGGGAGAATCATGGACGAACCAGTATACTCTATTATGTCCCTGGTACTGTTCATGTCTATAGGCGACGGTTACCACTTTCCATTAGGTGAGCCGTCAGCTTGTTTGCCATTCTAAGTTGCATAAAAAAAATTTCATTACGATTATTTGTCCAGTTCAATGACTAAAAGATAGCAAATAAATATGCACTTTAACGTTTATAATATTAGTACAGATGATTCAATATCTGCTATGTGATCGATTATTCAGTTATTTGTGGCACTAATCGAATTACTCATTAGTAATCGATACACAGAGATTATTAGGCAACCCTAGTGCGAGTGACGCCTTAGTGAGGTTAATATAATAATTTCAACGTCAATATGGATCAGGTGACGAGAAAAAGGTATTCCTGTAAATGCTGTTTTGTTTTATGCGGATTTTTCTCGGCAATTTGAGAAATGTACATACTTATTTTTTTTTTATTATAATATTATTGATAAATTACATAGGAACAAAAATATACTAAAACGTGAATTTAAAGCCATTTTTATGTATATCTATTATTTGATATTTCAGAAAAAAATATATCGTCTTGAAGATGGTCAAAAATCGTCAAAAAATGTGCTAAAAAGATGTCTCTCTTGATGTTACGCGGTTACGTTCACAATTTTGAATCGATTTTAATGATTCTTTTTGCAGTTGATAGGCTTATACTCAGATTGGTCCCATATTTATTTTATTATTATTTGTTGAATAGAAAAATGCTTGTTCCGAAGCACAATGAAAAGAGTTATGTTACGTTCTAAATTCAAATAAAATCTAATGTATGTATCTTCGAAACTTCTCGTCGCTCAAGAAATCCGAAGTCGCTGTTTTTATGAGCAAAATTTACTTATAATATAAGCATTAATTTAGATTTTTTTTTCGAAATTAGAATAGAAGAATTATTTACTTTTTTATAGCACAGGGGACAAATGAGCATGCGGCTCAATTGATGGTAAATGACTACCGCCACCCATAAGTTTTATTTTTAATGGCTGAATGGTTACCCCGCCTGCGCTAACGGTATACGCTAGCGGTGCACCAGTGACGGATAATCGTAACGAATTGCACTAGAATTAACCACGATTGTTTCCAGGGGAAACCACATGGAGGTCAACCTGATGCATGTTGAATTCCATGTATATGCAATACATATATATATGAGTATATGTATGTACGACCCCAATACTAACAATCCCTTTCCCCCCAAACGAGTATCTACAACACCAGAGGTACTGCAGGTGTACTATGAGCATTTCAAAGCATTACGTATATATATGGATGCACCAAAATGTTATTGCCCTATAATATTATTTGCTATTTGTTTAACAACTATACCTCGGGACGTTGTTTATGTAAATAGTCGTATTTGTATTATTCAATTATGTGATGTAATGATTTATGTATGAGACCGCGCTATGAATATTATATGTAGTCAGCATACATTTATATGATACCTAACTCTTTATATACATGGCTAATAATGTTAACATATTTTCTCGTCTCTCCTCACATCATATATCCCATACCAGAGGGAGACTTTGTACAAAAGTCGATTGCTTGGATACCTCTGTCTCATTCGTGTTTCAACCGTGAAGCAGTAGTGTTTGCATGGCTGTGTTTCGGTTTGAAGGGTGGGATATGGCGTGACTTTACTGGGTACAGAGGAATAATACCTGAATGCTCAGGAGTGACAACGCATGTGGGAACAAAAGTACCCAAGTAAACGACTTTTATACAAAGTCTCCCTCTGGTAGATATAATTCGAAACGTAAAAATCACTGAGATTGACTAATAAAATTTTACTAATATATTAAAATTGTAACTATACATGTCTGTTCATAAGAGATATTCATCATCATCATGGCAACGCATGGGGGGTATCATGGGCGAAACAGTATACTCTGTTATGTCTATGGTACTGCTCATGTCTATAGGCGACAGTTACCACTTTCCTTCAGATGGACCGTCAGCTTGTTTGCCATTCTAAGTTGCATAAAAAAATCTTTTTTTAAATTTTTTATAATCTGTATCATTTCTACTATTCGTAGTAAGGGTCTTGTGACTTGTTTAAAACCTAGTACAGATACCAACTCCCACAAATAATATTGTTAAAAAATGGGCAAACAATCATGCAGCTCATCTGATGGTAAGTGACTACCGCCGCCCATGATCACCCACAACACCAACACATTGCAGGTGTGCTGCCGGCCTTTTAAAAAAGAATATGCTCTTTTCTTGAAGGTTATGTTGTCGTATCGGTTCGGAAATACTGCTGCTGGAAGTTGATTCCAAAGATTGGTTGTGCGTGGAAGAAAGTGCCTTGAAAAACGCACGGTGGAGGACCGCCACTCTAGACAGTAAGTTCTTAATTCTTTGTGGTGATAAATAAATAAATAAATAAGTAAAAATAGTAACATATTGCAAATGTTAATAAGGTCTTTATGTCGCATAAATCTTATAATCCTAATTAATGTGATCAAATCCAAGGATTACAGTTTGTTGGAGAATAAATTTGCTATGTATTTATTGTGCTATATTATTATTAGTTATGTTGTGTCCCTGTGTACGTCTGTTTGCGGACCAACAAACGCACGGGATGGGACAGTGTTTGTTCATCGCCGGCGCGTGTTGACAGTGGTGAGGTGGTGACACGCCGCTTGACATACACATTTGTAACGTTTCACGCGTTCTCATGTTATAAATGTCATTAATTACCATTTTTTCATTCACCAAATGGCAAACAAGCTAGTTACTAGGGGTGTTTAATATAGGTATAGTTTGGGGGGAAAGGGATTGTTAACAATGAAGTTTGACAGCCCCATTGCTAGCAATATGCTCTATTAGGTTGACCTCCACGTGGTTCCTCCTGGAAACCATCGTGAACTCTTGTTGAATTCGCCACGATGGGCTAACTGACCCGCTTCGTCCTCACCTATCATACTTCACTGGTGCCCCGCCGGTGTTTACTGATAGCGCGGATGGGGTTACCATTCCATTATCACCCATTAAAAATTATATATAGAACTAAAAGTTTAAAACCCTCATATGTAAACATACGCAAATGTTTACGCACAAACTTACGCACAAGCACACGCATATACACACGCACGCACGCACGCACACACACACACACACTCATTCAAACACCTACGCATATTCAAACTCACATTCAATGTCACATATTTAAATTAACTCTGTTCGCCGCACTATAACTGTTTTTCTAGCTTTGACTTCCACGAGACAGGATTTTCCTAGTGTGGAGTCATAGTTATATTGTACTATAGGCTAACTTTGTTTAAGGAAATAAAAATTAAAAAAAAGACATTCGAAAATAGTTATCTAACCTACATATATGGGCGATATCGAAATGGATGATAATCGTTTTTCCGTTATCAATTTCCAGAGAAAACCAGTATATAGATATCAGATAAGTAATATGGATACCCATGCCTACTAGTGACTCTAATAGAACCATCGCCTATAGACATAGGCACATCAAATTTTTGCTCTTTATATTCATCATCATCGTATCATCATCATATCACCAATTAACTGTCCACTGCTGAACATAAGCCTCCCCCATAAACTGTTTTCCCATTAAGGATTTTGCCGATAGTTGACACACTTGGCAGTTGGATTGGAAACCGCAGTTAGACTTTGGTGATGTTTAAAGAGCAACGCTACTGCCTATCTTTGGACGATTAAATTCCCTTTTCTCAAACATGCTTGAAAATGTAAGCATTATTTTAAAAATCTTCTTAGAGATAAATCAAAATTGCCGTACTAGCCAGATACATGCGGGCAGCGGCCGGCAAAAATTGTATGAAAATCTTATATCTGTCGTGTTTTGCGGCCAGATAAATTACTATGTAAACTCATATCTGTCCTGTAATTTAAAAATGGAATGACCTTTTACTTCGAAACATGGCTACCAAGGAGGTAACTAATAGAAGGTTTTATTTAAATTTCGAACTGGCTTGCAAATAGAAAACTGTTTATTGAAAAAAAAACAAAGGAACATTATGGCGCGTGAAAAATTATTATTGTTCGTTATTCGTCATTGAATTCAAAAAGTAACATTGTGTTTTTGATTTCCGCGCATTGTTTGAAAAAAGTACAATACAAGCCTTGGCCACAACTAGGCATTGATGGACTCACGTATGTGTGCCTCGGCTAAGCCTCGGCCCACATTTGGACGAACGTCCAAAATGTCTCAGTTGCTGGCCGCTGCAGTAATGTACTATAGCCGCCTCTTATGACACCGACGGGAAAAGAAGAGTTGGCTCATGCTTTTTCGGGACCACACGGTGTTTTTGATAGATTTTGTAACAACTGACGCTGCAATGATATATATTTAAAATTCAAATATGTATATTAAATATAGTATCTATGAAATACCTGGTCCTTGATCAATGGACTATATTCGATTTGAAATAATAATAGTGAGCCAGTCAACGTTCATTGCGTCACGTTTGAATTCGATGTTTTTTTTTGCGATGCGAAATCCACTTATTCGCCGTGTGCTTTATTGTGCGTGAACAAACAGTCTGTACTGTATACACAATTAATTCTTTATTGCCAACACTCGAGTGAATTCTCGCGAAGACGCTTTGCGTTCGAACATCAACAATGGCTTTGAACCATCAAACGGTGTGTCGTCAAACAATTCTTTGTGCTTTTAATTCTCTCCAAATAATCTAAACAAAGATCAACAGCGTGCCCTTTGAACGAGACGGGACTAGCGAGCTGACGGCTCAATGAACTCGTGATCTCAATAGTGTTCGCACTAGACTATAAACAGTTAGATGGAGTTTTCTTATGGAGTGTCTTCATACAAATGCTTTGCCAAAAACACGTAATATGTTAATATTGTCAGAGTTATTGAAAGTGCCTACCAGAGGGAGACTGTACAAAAGTCGATTGCTTGGGTACTTCTGTCCCATTCGTGTTTCAACCGTAAAGCAGTTGTGTTTTCATGGCTGTGTTTCGGTTTGAATGGTGGGAATATGGCGTGAATTTACTGGGTACGGAGGAATAACACCTGAGTCCTCAGGAATGGCAACGCATGCGGGGTATCATGGGCGAAACAGTATACTCAGTTATGTTCATGGTACTGCTCATGTCTGTAGGCGACGGTTACTACTTTCCATCAGGTGGTCCGTCAGCTTGTTTGCCATTCTAAGTTGTATAAAAAAAAAAGTGGCTGTCGTTTTGATTAGTATATGTATCTCAACTCGCAGACAAAACATACAAAATATCATGATAAAAAAAGATATAATAAGTAGTAATAAATAGTAATAATCGCCGTGTAGATCCCGGTATAGAATAGGCCATACCTTCCATTCCCGAGGGTGTCATAAGAGGCTACCAAAGGAGAGTGAAGGATGGGCAGCAGCGTCCATTTTAAAACATCACTAAAAGTTTGCACATATACATTATTGTTGGCACATATTTGACACTCGATATTTGACACATTTACCATGTGGACGGGCCATTTCTTTCGTTTTCGGTAGGTCTTATACAAAGGTGACTACAAACACTTAATGGTCGAAGAATGAACAGCAGCGTCCCTTTTAAAATATCACCAAAGCTTGGCTAGAGTTGCCAACTTACCTGCCAAGCGTGACAACTATTAACAAAGTCCCTCTTATGGGCAAGCCCTATATTCAGTAATGGACAGTTACAGGCTTATACGATGACACTCGATGCTCCATCTTAAGGTGCGTGATCTATGTTCATAAGTAGGTGCTTAGTCTTGTTTTAGTAAAATTGTTTATGTTAATCTGAAATTGTACAAGCTTTGTTAGGACGCACTTCAAAGCTAAGACTCCCTCGTATATGTCCGTCAATAGCGTCTCACACATAACTGTACGATGTTTTGGAAATGCTCGTATATTTTTACTCTACTGAGAAACGTCCACTTTGTCGGGTTACACAGTAAAACAACATGTCACTATTTTACATAATATGGTTCTCGAAGATTTCTAGACGTTTCTTGTTCAATTACATTATGAATAATTGAATGGACTATCTTACTTATGCATGTAATACAATTGTAAATAAA
The DNA here is from genome assembly GCF_026898425.1 of Galleria mellonella. Classification (NCBI taxonomy): domain Eukaryota; kingdom Metazoa; phylum Arthropoda; class Insecta; order Lepidoptera; family Pyralidae; genus Galleria; species Galleria mellonella. The sequence goes on along the minus strand of NW_026441984.1, from coordinate 208,185 downwards.
CCACGTCTTTATATGGATGTTTGAGTAAAATTAATATAAGGGAGGTGACTTTACAAGGACAATATTTTTAGCAAAACAAAAAATATTTCTTAGAAATTTTGTCTTTCTCTATATTTGTTCCAATATCACATAAAATCTACCTCATTAAAATTGTACACAGATTCCATAATTATAATTCTGAAGGTCTAACTTAAAATCTGGTATATGTTTTATTATACGCCATTTGAAAAGATCTATTCTATGTTTCTGGTACAATGAAGAGTTAAATAAATAAATGAAACTATTTCATTTGTTCAAATCCACTCATATTATTCAAAATAAATGCTTGTTTATTATATAATATTCATACATTGAATAATATTTTATAATTCAAAAATTATACTTAAATGCAAATTAATCATGAGACTTCAAAAAAAAGGAGACGTTCTTATTTCGCCTTTATTTAATTTGTGTGTAACGCGATAGCTTCTGAACCGATTTAAATAATTATTTTTAAGATAGATTTTATTCGAAGCAAAACCTTGAATCATAAGTATACTCCTTCTGCAAATAAAAATTACAGTAAATAAGCAGTTTTACCTTCTTTTCGTTTTTTGTGTATATTATTTTCCATTTGTGTGTAGAGTCATTCCATTTGGCTAGATCATTTGTTATTCAGCCATCGAGAGTAAGCTAGTCCCTACAGATGTACTAGCTGATAGGGTAACTACTGATATAAATACAAAATGTGCTCTCTTTAAATATATAATAAGAGTTAAAAAAGCACGTCGACAAAGAAGCTTTCAGGTGTCCCAGGAGGGGCATAAGTCCAACAGAGCGGGACTCGTGTGTGCATGTACGTCGGAGTATCGCTTGGGGACACACCCCATATTTTATTTATAAAACTATCCATTGATTTTATAAAAAAATAAGCGCAAAATGAAAAAAAAAGGAATGATTTTTTAATAATTGTAATGGACTTCATTGAACTTTTTTTAAATTGCGAAAACTATTAAAATATTATACATATTTTCCTTTCTTCTTCCCGTGGGTGCCGTAAGAGGCGACTAAGGGAGCTTATGGTGGAAAGCTGGGCAGTAGTGTCCCTCTTAAAACATCACAAAAAGGCAAATTGCGGTTACTTATCCAAATAGCAACTTACTTACATAGCAAAATTATCCATATGGGAGAGGTTATGTCTAGCAGTGTACAATTAATGGCTTATACAAAATCAACATATAAATTTGATAGATGTTAGAAGGAAAACTGCATTTTGCTACGTAAAACAAACTTAACGATGACAAATAACCTCAATACGAATATTCATTTAACGGCTTATACAAAAATAACAATCTTTTTTTCTTCAAAATTTTTAATTAAAAGTTAATTTAATAATACCGAACCCTACCAGACTTACTAGAGCATTGCATACCTCCACCCCCACATGTACAGTTGTACCGTGGTAGCTCCACACACGCTGCAGATTTATTGCGCTCCTGATACAGCCCCGCTTTATGTCTCCACGCGAAGTGTTTTAGCAATCGGCTGTTTATTTTTAAACAAAATTTATTACGTTTCCGATATCGAATTGAAGCCGTTTACCGTTTACGAGAAGAAACCCCGAATATTTGTCACGATATATTTTACATGTACTCCCAAATTTATGTTCCAGACTGAAACAGATCCTATTAAATGGTATAGTTTTATGTAAATCTATGTTATTATTTACCTACACTGTTGTATTCGCGTATTTTATGTTTATATTAAAATAATTGATAATCAATAAGTAAAGGATATCTCAAAGGACACGTCCGTACCCCACGGATGATAGATAGAAACAAACCTAATGCGTGTGTCGGCATCTTTGATCTGGAAATATTGATACTTATTCAAATACCGTCAAGTCAATTATAAGTTTGTTTACTCTCTGTACAAAAAGAATAAAATATAAAAATATTTATTTATAAATAATCTACATATATATAATAATATAATCGCAGTGTGGTCCCAATATAGAATGGTCGACTCCTTCCTTTCCCGTGGATACCGTAACAGACAGATAAGGGAACTAAATTGACCCTCGCTCTTCTCCCTCTTAAAACATCACCAAAGCCTAAATGTGGTTACCAATCCGCCTGCCAAGCGTAGCAACTACTGGCAAAACCTCCCCAATTATTGGGGAGGTCCATGTTCAACAGCGGACAGAGATCTCTTCCAGTCAACCTAATGCTGTTATTAGCAGAAAGCACGTTATTAGCGGGTAGCTGAAGTGCTAGACCAAACTAGAGCTTTCAAACCACAGAAAAACGGTTACACTTTGTTCTTATTTCAAAATAATTTCGCCTTCTACGAGTATATTAAAATACAATAAAGGATATCTTGGAAACTTCTCGTCGTTATGTGTTCACGACTGAAGAATTACTTTTTACAGAGAAAAAAGTACTTGAACAATTCCTCAGAATTGTTATCTTCATCATTGTCAGCCTTTAACTGTCCACTGCTGGACATAGGCCTCCACCATTGGAGGGTTTTGCTATGCTTGGTACGTGGGTTAGCTATCGCATTCAGGCTTTTAGAGATGTTTTAAGAAGGCCGCTGCTGCCCTTTCCTCGCCCTCCTTAGTCGCCTCTTACGATACCCACGAAAAAATAAGGAATGGTCTATTCTATGCCGGGATCAACATGGCGATCTGCTTGTTTACCATCGGTGAATCACTATAATACCCAAAACTGTAATTTTTCACATTGTGACTTTAAAAATGTTGCTATTTGCAGCAATCTATGTTTGAAACGAAGTAGCATGTGCGCTGCGTCATATGTATTCGCATTCCACACGACATTTGACATGCTACATGTGAATTATCCCACGGCGGCTATGGAACTCAGATATTAATTCTCTCCAAGTTCACGAGCAGTGTATTCAGTTAGCCGGAAATGCGACGAGCAAGCCGCGGACGTGACGAGCGATCCAAGTTCGTATAAAACTCGACATATTTTTTACACATCATAGTACGGAGGATGCTTTAAAATTAAAATTTGTTATATTTTATGAATTTTTAAAAGTGAATTCTGTTAAAGTGAATGTTAATTATGTCCTCAAGTATATGCTAGCTTTTTTTTATACAACTTAGAATGGCAAATAAGCTGACGGCCCACCTGCTGGAAAGTGGTAAGCGTCGCCTATAGACATGAGCAGTACCATGGCCATAACAGAGTATACTGTTTCGCCCATGATACGCCCCATGCGTTGCCATACGTGAGGACTCAGATGTTATTCCTCTATACCCTATAAATTCACGCAATAAAAAAATAATAATAAATTATTTAAATCTTGTTTTCTCAATATATATATAATAAAATTGTAACTAGACGATATTTGTATATAGAAGATATATAACAAAAATAATATGAGAATAATATTAAGACCAATAAAGACCAAACAATACTTTTTAGAATTTTTGTCTGTCTTTCCGTATATTTATTCCGGTGTCATGCAAAATTACTGCACCAAACTAGATATAGTATTCACGGTCGTGTTCCTGAATGTTCAACTTAAAATCTGATATATGTTTTACCTTGATTCGCTATTTATAAGCGTTTTACGTACGAAGTAGCAGGCAAAAAGACACCAGAGGGAGACTTTGTACAAAAGTCGATTGCTTGGGTACCTCTGTCCCATTCGTATTTCAACCGTGAAGCAGTTGTGTTTGCATGGCTGTGTTTCGGTTTGAAGGGTGGGATATGGCATGAATTTACTGGGTACGGAGGAATAACATCTGAGTCCTCAGGAATGGCAACGTATGGGGGGTATCATGGGCGAAACAGTATACTCTGTTATGTCCATGGTACTGCTCATGTCTATAGGCGACGGTTACCACTTTCCATCAGGTGGGCCGTCAGCTTGTTTGCCATTCTAAGTTGTATAAAAAAAAAAATACAGCCCGTCTGATAGTAAACGGTCACTGTAGCCTACAGACACCTGCAACAGGTATGTTACGTATGCGTTACCGAGGTAAATTACGTATATTATTTTATTTTTTATTTGAAAAACTAATTTTTTTTAATAAAATTAAAATAAAAATCTTATGAGAAACTTGTAAACATAAGTTTAAAGTACTTCAATATTAAACTAATCCAAATAAAATGCACTTTTAAATATAAAAAATAGTAAATTAATCTAAATTGTAAAATAAATTAAATATTTACGAATGAATTGTTTACATTTCACTTCATTCAGGTGTTATTTTGCGGTAGTCCATATCACTGAATAATTAATTGCAGTTATTTTGTTTAATTCCAACCTACCATTAGTATACGTGCAACGTTGCATAACAACCAACATTTGAAGACTGACTACCATCTCTTTTAGAGATAAGTTCGCCTTTGCTAACATTGATATTAACTTATTGTTGTTACTGTATATTTTAGTACAATAAAGAATATATATATACCAATATTTTTTTTTAATGGATGATAATGGAATGGTAACTTCGCCTGCGCTATCGGTATACACTGGCGGGGCACCAGTTAGGGATAATAGGTGAAGATGAAGCAGGTCAGTTAGCCCATCATGACGAATTCAACAAGAAGTCAGGATGATTTTCAAGGGGAACCGCGTGGAGGTCGACCTGATAGGATATATTGCTAGCAATGGGATTTCTAATCTCCATTACTAACAATCCCTCATTCCTCCCACTACCAATAGTAGGGAATACTAAAAAATAATAAATTATGTACTAAAATGGTAATAAACATCAATGGTAATTCTATAATGATGAAAAATTAAAATATCGATAAGTAAATGACTATAGAACACTAAACTACTAAAATTAATAAAGAAAATCCTCAAATGTTGATAGTCGCACGCATTTTTTTTTATACAACTTAGAATGGCAAATAAGCTGACGGCCCACCTGATGGAAAGTGGTAACCGTCGCCTATAGACATGAGCAGTACCATGGACATAACAGAGTATACTGTTTCACCCATGATACCCCCCATGCGTTGCCATTCCTGAGACCTCAGGTGTTTTCCCTCCGTCTCCAGTAAATTCACGCCATATCCCACCCTTCAAACCGAAACACAACCATGCAAATACAACTGCTTTACGGTTGAAACACGAATGGGACAGAAGTACCCAAGCAATCGACTTTTGTACAAAGTCTCCCTGTGGCATATAATGGTAGCGGAATTGAACAAAATAATTATATTGATAAAAATTTCCTAAGTACATATTATATTTTATATTCGTCACAATTGCTCATGACTTAGGTTGCCGGATGGTTCTGAAACTAGTCGATCTTCCTCAACTTAATCACACGTAAGTAAACTTGTAGTTATTCTATTAAAAAATAACTCTAATCAACTAACCAGTAAAATGTCTATTTACAATGCCATAGTAGCAAGTGTTTGACTAACATTAGTGCCACTGGTTTGCCTCATTATGAATTGTCCAATATATAACTGACGATCTGGCAACACAAGCATACAATCCCAATCTTCACACAATGCATTCAATTACAATCGAGCTCCACATAAATTCCACAATCGTTTAGCCGATTCGATCGCAATACTCGATTACGGCCGCACGCAGCGAACCGTTAAGGAACGACATCGATTATCAAAATTATCTCGATTCCAGTGCATCGATTCGGACTCGTTTGCTTTAGGGTGCGTCCAAATATGAACATTTTGTCGTGTCATAATATTGTAATGTTTCTTCTTGTTCTATAGTATAGATAATAAAATTTGATATAGTTGACGACTTCCGTAACGCAGTGGTGGACACGTTCCGTCAAGGAGGTCCTCGATTCGATTCCCAATTGATTAAATTCAAGAAGCAAAATTTCTAAATTGACTCGGGTTGGGTATTCTTAGTTGTACCCTCAGTTATTCATTACCTAGATCCTTACAACACAAAGTATCGTAGCTTGAAGACCAGGCCAATGTTGTGATTATGTGCTATTTAAAAAAAAACTAATATCACGTTTAAAGTGACTGTTTTTTGCTGGGCAAAATGTTATTTTAAACTTTCACGTTGTTTACACATATTTCAATAGACAATAATAGTGACACGAAGATGCCGCTCACTTCAGTGTTATCGTAACCACGACGTGGTGCAATCCACGTCGGAACGTCGGCATTAATAAAGCAAGTATGTAGGTTCTACTTACAAACAAAATTTTTCATCACACTAAGTCCTAATAGTATATTTAAATAGACAAAATGTTGTTATCTGTGGTAAAACAATACATTACGCTACGTTCCCACATTATGGTGCTCTCGTTGCGTACCCAGTGTTGCCAGATGCGAATTTTTATTTTTACCCAAACGTTAAATATTTTTCACCAAATCGATATGATTTTCGTCCCGGCATAGAATAGGCCATTCCTTTCTTTTCTGTAGGTATCGTAAGACCAAAGAAACTTAGTGGTAGAGGGATGGGCAGCAGCGTCCCTCTAAAAACTTCTAAAGGTCTAACTGCGGTTGCTAGCCCGTCCACCAAGCGTGGCAACTACTGACAAAACTCCCCTTATGGGAAAGACTTGTGTTCAGTAATGAACAGTTAACGGCTGAAATGATGAATGATGATGATATGATTTTCACTTTATCACAAATTTATATTCTTTTTCACTACATTTTGATATGCTACAAAAAAGTTATTGCTTCAATTTCGGCTTTTCTCTCTTCTTCTCTTTTCAATATACCTTCAGTTTTATATTTTACTGTAACTAGGTGCCTTATATACTTACAAGTACTAAAACTATTACCCAAAATTTCCAAAAAAGTTACCCAAACTTCTTCAAACCGAAAACAAATCAATTTTCTCCAAAAATTTCTCAAACACTTTCATTTCCTCAAAATCTCGTAAATAGATTTTTTTTTTACCCAAAATTGCGAAAAAATTACCCAATCTGGCAACGTTGTGTGTATTTGTATGTCAGATGCGACCGCAACTAAATACGAGTACATTAATCGTTAAATCCCGTAATGACGCGCGGCGGCGCGACTGGCGAACGAGTGCAGTGCGGTGCACGGTGACAATGCGCTGATTTGCATACTTATTGATGGGCGCCCGGGGCTGTTTGTTGGGAAGTTCTATGGGAAATTGATAGTGTAACTTTAAGGTCACTATGGTTTTATCATTAAAACAAATATAGAGGATTACATATAGAGTAAAATGGAAACAACTACTACCATTTTAAATCAATATTTAATCAATGAAATGCAACATGAAATTTTAAGGATCCTATATTTGACAATTGGATGAATTGACTTATTTTATGTTTATTTGTTTTACACTTTACTGTACCAAGTAAAAAAATAATAAATACAGTAAATGTGACTTAGTTTGTGATGACTATGATGTATTGTGATGACTGTTCGGACTAGTCGTACATACATGACAGTGACGTTTGCTTCTTACATTCAATTCTGCTGTCATTCTCTTCATCTCTATCGCTCTCCTTTGGCAATTCTAATTTCCGTTTTTATATATATATATATATATTTTTTTTTTACATATTCCTTTATATATAATATTTACCTTCTATATATAATATATGTATGTGAATAGACAAAGTTCGTTGTTATACTTATTTCCTCCGAACAACTACACGTTCTTAATGAGAGAATATTGCGGTAAGTTAGGTAACAAATAATTACTGTATATTACAGTATTAGGAGGTTGGCGATAGACATAAATTAACTACAATTATTCATCTAATAGGTTAGGCGTTACTGGAAGCTAATATTAAAGATAATATAGGTAGTTTCAACGTACAGAGACCTGACACGTTTGTCCTTAGGAATAGCAAATCATGAAGGGTACCATAGGCGATACAGTATACTTTGTTATGTCCATGGTACTGCTCATGTCTATAGGTGACGGTTACCACTTTCCATCAGATGGGTAATCAGCTAGTTTGCCATTTTATCTTGTGTAAAAAAGTGTAAACAAAATTTAGTACTGCATGATACAATATTGCCTATCTTAATTTATATTTAAAAGCGTCTCTCTGAAAATGAATTTAAATGAAACCAAACCAAAAAATCATACGTGAGCAATCTTTGTGTTCCATAATTTAATATTCTCCTTAAAATTGAGATATATATCTAACAAAGAGTCTCGTGTCATTCCATTGCAAATAGTGACGTGCCGACTCAGGCTGACTCGAACGCTTAGTCAGTACTCAGATATTCGAGTGTCCAATATACAGAACTCGATTACACAGTATTCAGATACTAGTCTCGAGTACTTTACAGTACTCAAATACTACTTGTATATATTTATCATCAAGTTTTTCTGTTTCTTTTTTTTTTAATACTAATGGAAAAATTTTAATGTAATAACAACCAGTCTAACTTACATGTCATTAAGTCGAGAAAGGAAAAAAATATTAGATTAATTAACATTTATAACATTTATAAGAGTTAAATTTCCAAATTTATTAAAAAGCACTCGAGTATAATAAATTACATACATATTTATTTATTTAAATAACTTTATTGACCAAATGAAAATATCGAACGAATGCTGGACTTAATGTTAATAGCACTTTACTAGTCAACCTTTTTTATGAACAAACGCAGGACTTCATTATTAGAAAGAAATTTATAATAACAGGTATACTTAATAAACGTAACATAAAAGAACAACTGTAATATACATATATAAAAGCAATATAAATGCCCATACATGCACTGGAGTACCTGTCCGAGTTCTCGAACTGGGATCAGAAGTCGATAAGTTTTTTAATGAGCATTAAAATACTCGAATACCAAAAAAAGACTGACACTTAATGAGCATCAAAAAACTCGAATACCAAAAAAGACTCGACACAACACTGGTTGCAAATATAATATGGTGCGAATACTCGTTCGTTTTTCCTTGCACGCGCTACTTCTCGTTTCACGTGTCCTTTTCTCGCTTCAGTCGTCCGTACAGCAGTACAATACGTGGCTACATCATAATCATTGTCGTGATCACGTGATACTGTCACGCAATATATTATATTATTAACATTGTATGTTGTTGCCAAATGTGTTACATGAATTAGGTAAGAGTAATATTAATTTCAAAGCAGAAAACACTGAGAGAAAATGTTAGATATTTTGCGTATAAGTACGTTCATCTAAATTTATATTCATGTGGATGTTCTTCCTAATTCGTGTTATATCCGGGTACTGTAAATATTTAACGTACCTAATTACGGTCGTCTAAACGGAATTTTATTTCTAATTGCGAATTTGGACAAGATTCAGAACTTTTTTTACTTATAAATCTTGCCTATTTAACCACAGACCCTCCAAAGCATCTTAGATGGTGTATCTCCATACAAATGTTTCCCTAAAACACTGAACAACTATTGCTAATAAAACTATCCATATGCGCATAAATCAATTAATCAATAAAAACCATACGTAGTCATTATCATCGTCATTTCATCCGTTAACTGTCAACTGCTGAACTTTTCCTATTGGGGGTGGCCTATAAAACAAAACACTTACAAACATTTTTAGAAAAATGGGTTAGTGATGCATATTTATTAGAGTTAGAATATGATTTTTTTGTCAAAATATTTGAAAGTGGCCGCCATTTTAATTTATACAAATGTATTTTAATTATATTAAAAAAAAAATAGTGCCCAATTCAAATTAAAAAAACCTGATTGGGAAAAAATTTAATCAAATTACTTGCAACACTGAATGAATGGAGCGCATTGTTTTGATTTAAAATTGTGTCAAAATTCAATCAGCCAAAGCCGTTTAGCTGGCTAAATTTTGACTTGTTTTTAACGCTCGGCGCTTTATCTATATAATCTAAAGTGAGGTGGAAGTCGTTTAAAAATAATGAATGACTTGTTTATTCATGAAATATCGATTAAAATAGATACTATTTATATTTAGAACACCGTGTCCTTGATTGCGACCGCGTTACAACAAACATAAGATGTAGGTCGCCCTCCGTAAATAAATCTACCACATAGATTTATTTACGGAGATATATCCAAAATATAAAGATGAAAGAGGCTTTTTTTAATGATTCAGTCATTTAAAAGTAGAAGAAAAAAATATATAATTCACGGAAAATTAACGAACCCTCAGTGTTTTGTCGTAGAAAGAGAGAGATATAATTATACGATTATATTATATGAATAAATCAAGTGTTGCCTTATTTTTCCTCTCTTCAATAATGCACCGCCTACGTATTTCTGTGTTTGATCAATGGTTGACTGGTAGAGAATACTGTCCTTTGTTAAGTTCACCAAATGTACATATAATTTTACCGTGCATTTAAGTTTAAATAAATAAATATAGCCTTTAGCAAGACGCAATCATAGACCGTAGTCTGTTGCAGGTACTTCAACTTCGTACTGTTAATTCTGTACCTTAAAATTGTTTCGTGTATGGCAATATATACTGTGACAACTACTTATGCCTTTTAAATTGCTCTACCGACTAGCTAGCTCACTATATCTGTTACTCCAACGTGCGTGGTACAAAATAACACTATAAGCCATTATAATTTAAAATTTCTGTACTCTTACACTGAATATTCTCGTAACCTTTCTTTTGGTCCTCTCGTATAAACAAAATTAGTAAGCATATGCATTTCTCGTTTCATTCGCTTCAGTATTTCCTGCCTATCAGAACCAAACTCATGTAGGATCAGTTTGTCCTGCTTCTTATACTGGACTTTGCCTACCTTTGTTTCTTGGATGTAACCGAAGAGTTACTGAACAAACTTGATCGCCTTCGAAATTTAGCTATCAGATTTATCTTCAGTTTACGTAAATTTAATCATGTCTCCGCTTTTAAATTGGCTTTCAATCCAACATCGACGTCATATGCACATCCTCTCCACTCTTTATAATTTACTTAATGATCCCAAATCTTCGTCTTACCTTCGCTCCCGGTTTTGAATCCTGCTCGCTCCCTCATGTCCTAGGCATGCTTGCCTGGTCCACTCCAAAGTACTTAAACTCCTTACTTGTAACACCCATTTTTTGGAAAATCCTTCATTTTATTAATTTTATGGGATGCGAATGGGTTGACCCTTCCTTTTTATCCCATAAAAAAACTTACATCAATACAAACATACACAAATAGACTGTTAAAAACAAGCATTTAGCTCTGTCGTAGTGAAACAAAAAATAAATTAATTAATTCGAAACAAAATAATACAGAATCTTAGAGCATTGTTTCGAGTAACATATTTGTTTTGTTATTCTACGTATGGATGGACACGTACTCGCGTAGCAGCCGAGTACACGAGTATAAATTTCACAACCAACAACTGCGAATGTTAAATTAAATTCCTAAAATACCTGTACACATAAACTGCAGTGTTATGCTTGTTACACTAACATCGCTGCACATTCAAAAGCTCTATGTAACATAATCTAATTCAGTCCTAACTAAATACAAGCTCGATCAAACACAATGTTGTTCCAAAAATCTATGCCCCATTTTTATAGAATTCGTTGGATGATGTATGAATCCAATGTAGTCTATTGAACAGTACAGTATGATTAGGCTTATTCTCTATGTACAACTAAAGAAATAATAATAAGAGAGGACATTATAGACCGTTGCTGTACATATTCGAAATGTGTAGATTTGTTCGGAAACACTGCACAACTTTTGAGAAGGACGAAAAGTGTTTAATAAGGAGAAAGGTTGCACAGTGACCACTTATAGTGCCTCGATATCGATTGGTATTGTACAACGAGAATTGTTACTACATGCCTGTTAAAATATATATTAAATAACCCACAGAATACAAAGATCTGACAGAATTTTTTTTAATAACAAACTTTACAATTGGCTTATTGAGGAATGTTTTTATACTTGAAGATTATTTTAATGCAAAATTTTCCAAATAAAATATTTGCACGCCACATGGTTGAATGCAGAGTCTTTAAAATTAAAAAATTCTACATTCATACATACATCACACACACACACACACACACACACACATACACACACTACATTAAGGGTGGCCGAATTGACTAGACCCAAGATCTACTGTTTACTGACGAAACCCCGTGCGATCTACCAATTATTAGTACAATAAATAAATAAATAATCAAATACAATAACCACTCGTATAATTATTTTCTAAGGAATGGTTTGACAGGCGCCGTCTGCCATCAACAGGGAATTCATTCTCACGTCCCAGAACCTAAATGGTCACGTACAGTGCAGTTTCAGAGGTATTTTCGCCCATGAACGCTCAGGCTGTGGAATGAGCTCCCTGCCGAGGTTTTCCCTAGAGATTGCAGCATGGGATTCTTCAAAAGGCCGTAATAAGGTTACATAAGGGTCGGCGGCGCGCACGTGATACCCCTCGTGTTATGAGCTCTATTAGCTACGGTAATGATCGAACGACGACGGGCCGTATGGTGTTTTGCCACCATCCTTGCTTCCTTATTTAGCCATGGGTAATAGCAGTGTCGTTTCAATATCTATATAATAGTTTTCTTTGGATATTGAGAGCAAAAAATAATTCACAAGCAGTACTAGTATCACACTATTTTACAAGTAAAACAAATGGGTATAGTCAATATGGCTCCTAAAATTTACAGCAAACTACCGGATAACTTAAAACGATTGCTTATAACAGACTTGAAATGCAAATTACGCGGAATTTTAATAAATAAATTTTATTATGACTTGAACACCTTCCTGACAGATTCATTATTGTAATATCTAATCATAATATTCAATCAATAGAATATTTTTACCTTTTGACATTATTGATATATTTGATATATTAATATAATGCAATTAATTTAATAAAACAATATAGGTTATGTAATAATTTTTACGCCCAATGATGGCAAAACATAGCGTTCTATAAATGTAAAATTTGTATCTAGGTTTATACAAATAAAAATTAGAAAAAAACATCCCTTAATCCGATATCGCTCATACCAGTTTAATATTTACTCATACTTTTACTCATTTATATTTTTTTTATTTCATTATTATATATCATATAAGCAATATTTAATATATCCATTTTTTTTAATGGGTGAAAATGGAATAGTAACCATGTCCGTGCTATCGGTATACACCGACGAGGCACCAGTAGAAAATGATAGGTGAGAATGAATACAAGTCAGTTGGCTCACCATGATGAATTCGACAAGAATTAACCATGATAGTTTCCAGGGGGAACCGCGTGAAAGTCGACCCTACTACTAACAATTCTTCTCGTCCCGAAGTCACTAATTTTGGTATAAAAAAAATCAAAAATGTAATAGATTTGAAAAACCATAAATAGATCTATATTGATCAGTATTAAGACGGGGGGAGGTGATGGGGGCATGGCAACCGTTTACAAAATTATGGACTTTGTACTTCACAAGGTTACCGGCAAACTTGTAATGACAAAAGCGAATTATCTCTGCGACAAATGTCAAAAGTTGGCAATCCAGCGCGGTGCGTGGATGTCGTATTAACTTTTGGGGCACGCATAATAAAAAGTAAATAGAGGGAAAAGAGGTTATGACATTCCATTTAAGTTTTTTAATTTGATACCGTAATCGAAATCTAAAAGTTTTTATTCTAAGATCTGAAAAGAGATAACGAAAAATGAAAACGGAATGGTGACTCCGTCGATGCTGTTATTATATGCTGAAAGGGTACCAGTGAGAGTTGACGAGAGACGAAAGTAAAGTGAGATTACCTGGTTGGTCACGAGTTCACAATGATTTCTAGGAAAAATCTGCATTGGCAATGTTAAGTTAAACATTTTGTTATTTTTTTTTTATTTACTTATTTATTCATTAAAAATAATTAGAACTGTAATACTGGTTTCATTTTTTTTATACGCTTGCCATCTTTCTCGTGTTTGCCATACCAAAATAAAACAACGAGGGAAAAAATTGCTAGTATTTAAATACGCTATCAGGATTTAGTGCGATCAAAGCCTATATCTATCTTCATTCATGTCAACAGCATGGAAGTAAGTGTCGTAAGAGGCGACTAAGGGAGAGTGAGGGATGGACAGCAGCGTCCCTCTTAAAACATCTCTAAAGCATAACTGCAGTTGCCAATCCACCCGCCAAGCATGGCAACTAGCAGTGAATAGAAAGCTGATATAATGATACATTACACGTAAACAATGTATACAATACACACCGCACCTACAAATATGAAGATGCATATGTAATCAAACCGCTTAAGCGCTGCATCAGCGATTAAATTGCTAAGAGAATTGTGTAATTACCCACACGTACAACAAACCGTATACAGGGAGCTCCTCATACAAATTGATATTATTACATGCGGCACTGATGTATCTCTTGACAGGCTCTCGTGCGTACATCGCCACCGCGACACAGCCTACAAATTGTAGTAGTTACAATAAAAAAGTAATTAAGTTATTATCACAAACGTAACAATTATTTGCACGAATGTAAGGGAAAAAAATGTGCTCCTCTTTTATGTATTTTTTTTATATGTATTTTGTTTTTTATCTCGCTTTTTGTGTATCCCTATCTGTGTCTGTTGTGATTTGTGTGTTGTAACGTAGTAAGTAATGAAGATATCTATCTATCTATTTATTTATATGCTATTTTGACAAGACTACTGAATAGATTTTGTAATATTTATAAGAATTTGAAATAATTATAACAAAATAATGTTAAAAATTAACTATATTTTTTGGCACATTCTTATCCTCTCATGGTCACTACATTTCTATTAAAAATGTACAATATTTTATATGATCTTATAATAACTACAATAAGATACAACGCGAAAAAATAAATAAGTAAAATCGACAAAAAGAACATAGATTCATAATTATTATGTATTAAATGAATTTTTGTTCAAATTATAAAATTTCGAATCGAAGGTGAATCTTTTATGCAATTTCAATCACAAATCAATTAAGAATCTAAAAATAAAATAAATGTTTAACATTTTTTTTGTTTTTATAATAAACATATCAAATTGAAATTGAACTACTGCACTCTTGTACACTGTGGTGCATTTGTATACCTGTAATTCAGTGTCTGATGAATAATTCACCGTTCGAAAGACCAATTGTTTACTGTTTCTCGTTGTTTCATTCGAACCAGTATCTGCATTTATATTAAAAGGAACTTTTTGCGTCCGTACTTCACAATTACCTGCCACGCGTTTTTCTTCTCTAATAAAGTACATGTTTTATTTTTAAATCGCTTCTAGAGTAGACGGCTCTTAGTCTTTTCTACTTAGTCTAATTTTTTTTACGTCGTTTCAAGTATTACATCGCAAGATCCGAATCAAAATTTACACACTCCTATTTATTTTTTTTGCTAAAACTTCCAAATTGCTTCCATGTTGATTCCATATTATTTTATGACGACTGAATAAAAGAAAGACATATTTTTATTCAAATGAATTTAAAAATTTAAGTTTACATGACTATTCAATTCAATTAAAATAAGCATTTTTAAATAGTCATTCCATCATGATGACTTTACTACTTATAATTCTAGACACACGTACAGTTTCGCGTTCTACATACATTTGCACTGCATTTACAGGGTACAGAGGAATAACACCTGAGTCCTCAGGAATGGCAACGCATGGGGGTATCATGGGTGAAACAGTATACCCTGTTATGTCCATGATACCGCTCATGTCTATAGGCGACGGTTACCACTTTCCATCAGGTGGGCCGTCAGCTTATTTGCCCTAGCTAAGTTGTATAAGAAAAAACTCACATACATATATGAATTCTGAAAATAACACACTACTTTTTTGGGCGGTTATGTAAAAACATAAGCAGCACAGAGTTTGGGGATCCCTTGAAATTGCCCCTATTTAAGTTGAACGCACGTTATTAATGACCGATACTCGGGACTTTAAGTAAATACTCGACAAATTGTAACAGTTTATCACCACTTAAACCCACCTATGTATCTTCGTATGTTTCATAATTGCTAATGTCAGATTCAGTTACCACTTTCCATCAGGTTGGCCGTCAGCTTGTTTGCCATTCTAAGTTGCATAAAAAAAATTCTCTCAATCTATTTTTTTTTCTTTTTATCTAAATATTCAATCGTCTAACAAGTCTAGTCTTTTTAACCGAAATTATATCTAATCGGGATTTCTTTTTTTGGAACAAAACGTACTTCGTACTTTAAAATTAATAACCCGCTATACTTCAAAGGGGTAAAGGTGAAACCAAATAAGATTAACCGGCACTTAATTTAATTAATTTCATTTAATACAATTCCTTAATTAATTACAGACATTTTGCATTACATTTCAAACGGAAAATAATTACGTTTTAGTTGATGAAGCTTCGAACAGCTCCACGCGGTTATGGAGTAACAACACAATAACAATAAGATTTTATTATAGAATTTTATCCATTTTTATTATTCTATTTTTATGTTAATGTTGGTAAATATATAATTAAATATATACACACACAAAAAAAAAGAAATATTTTATATTTAAGGAAAGTAGATTTAGACCGCCCTAGACGGACGTATGTCGACCAAATAGGCGACGTGCTGAAGAAGGACCAAATTAAAAGTACCCGTAACCGACGAGCGTGTATGAAAAGATTGATGAATGTGGAGGAAGCGAAAGAGGTTTGTTTGAATCGAAGCATTTGGCGTTCCTTTGTTTCTGCCTCCTCTAATGGGAGATAGGTGTGACAGATATGTATGTATACATGTATGTAAGTAAGTTTAAATATTAGAAAATGTATAAACCTAAGTTTAAATATATTTAATACCATCTTTTATGATTTAACAGCACATTCAGATTTTACATTGCAATTTCAGCTAAAAAGAACGGAAAAGACACTCGAGTGTTACTTTTTAAAAAAAGTTGAATTATATATAAACAGCAGGTTTATTCTGTTATGTCCATGATACTGCTCATGTCTATAGGCGACGGTCACCACTTTCCATCAGGTGGGCCGTCAGCTTGTTTGCCATTCTTAGTTGTATAAAAAAAAATATAAATCATAAATTTTGAATAAATTACTGAAATAAACGAATTGCAATGATCACAACAAACTGAAACAATATACTTAAAGAAATTCACTACTGTGAAAATCTGTAAAATCAATGGAAAATGGCTAGGAATGACTAATGTACATACAGTCACAAATAAAAAATGCAGTACACAGTCCGGCCTGCTCATTATATCGCCACCAAGTACAATATATCAGCACTAGTATCCCTTCTATATCATAAGAAGTACCTGAGAGAATAGATCACGGTACATCAGTACAATGAAGGAAATCTCAACAACCTTAGATACCATAGATTTACCAGAGGGAGACTGTACAAAAGTCGATTGCTTTACCTCTGTCCTATTCGTGTTTCTACCGTGAAGCAGTTGGGTTTCCATGGCTGTGTTTCGGTTTGAAGGGTGGGATATGGCGTGAATTTACTGGGTACGGAGGAATAACACCTGAGTCCTCAGGAATGGCAACGCATGGGGGGTATCATGGACGAAACAGTATACCGTAGATATATACGATATATACGACCGTATACAATATATCCGTCTACTGCTGGGCATAGGCTTTTCATAGTCTGACATAAGGAACGGTCCTGAGCCACCTGCATCCACTGACTCTCGTTAAACAGCGGGTACCCGTGTATACTGATATCACATAAGCAAAGCCCTATGAATAGCATATAATACCTAGTC
Source organism: Galleria mellonella (assembly GCF_026898425.1). Taxonomy (NCBI): domain Eukaryota; kingdom Metazoa; phylum Arthropoda; class Insecta; order Lepidoptera; family Pyralidae; genus Galleria; species Galleria mellonella. The sequence continues at coordinate 190,525 of NW_026441984.1, read as the reverse complement.
TTTATAAAAATAGTTCTAGGCGTCTTTGTCTTCAATGTAATCGTTTAGTGAATCTTTACTTTGAGCAAATATTTAAAAGTGAGAGAGAAGAATTTAATGCCCATTTCCATGAAAGACATATTATTAACTTTTCTTAACGCTACTTTAGTACAGCGAGCTTATATTTATATCTCTAGTATGAAGCTTTCATGTCGTTTTATTGAAGCAGATAGCGAATCTTGTCCTTGGTTATGAACTTACTTTTATATTATTATTTCTCTGTTTTATTAAATTTGATTAAATTAAATTTTGCAACGAAGTTTTCCCAATAATCAATGCCCTTCACCGACTCCTCATCACGAGCTGCGTAGCCAACTGAACCCCTAATCAATTTGCGTGTTTCAACTCCAACAACAATGCTAAGTCTAATACAAAAACAGTTTGCTTGACACGGACTCGACGTCGAAGAAATCATTATTTTGTAATTAATGGTGGTTCGGGGACAAAGCTAGACAAATGAACACGTTAAAAGTATTGTAAAGTCACACGGAGTACACTCTCGTCCTTGGAGATTTAATAATGATCGCCTTATTGCACATTGGAAACAGGATAAGCTTATCATGTGCCCATTACATCATCAAAATGCCGTAGAAGGTCTAAAGGAGCCATGTTATCAGACCCATGTATGTACATTGGAAAAGGTGGATACTTAGTCGAAAATATATCAAGCAGAAGGTAAAAACAAAATACGATTCAATTGCTATCTAGCGGTTACGTCGCGATCTCTTTTTTGCCTTGCTTTGTAATGCTCTGTTTTTTATACTTATAAAATTGTTTGTTCTAACTGAGTATCAATACACAGTCAAAGTCATTAAGTCCAGAAAGCTAAATCTGCTAAGAAATCGTTTATTTTAATGCGGAAATATTGTATGTACATTAATCACTGCTGCACAATTTCCAATGGCATTGTACAGCGGTGATTATACTATTTAATATATTATATACTAGCGGCCCGTTCCGGCGTCGCACGGGTGAACATTTTTACATTTTAAAAAGTGACCATTAAGGCTGTACACGCGACGGAGGCTTAAAAATGGAGTAACTTCTCCCGTTTTCCCAACATTTCCCTTCACTGCTCTGATCCTATTGATCGGAGCGTGATGAAAAGTATACTATAACCTGCCCAGGAATATGAAGAATAATTGTACCAAGTTTCGTTAAAATCCGTCGAGTAGTTTTTGTTTCTATAACGAACATACAGACAGATGGACAAAAATTTTACTGATTGCATTTTTGGCATCAGTATCTTTTTTTTTTTTATACAACTTAGAATGGCAAACAAGCTGACGGCCCGCCTGATGGAAAGTGGTAACCGTCGCCTGTAGACATGAGCAGTACCATGCACATAACAGAGTATACTGTTTCGCCCATAATACCCCCCATGCGTTGCCATTCCTGAGGACTCAGATGTTATTCCTCTGTACCCAGTACATTCACGCCATATCCCACCCTTCAAACCGAACTTGCACAGCCATGCAAACACAACTGCTTCACGGTTGAAACTCGAATGGGACAGAGGTACCCAAGCAATCGACTTTTGTACAAAGTCTTTCTCTGGTGACTGTCAGTGAATGATTGAATATGAATGGAAACTTCTTATCGTTCCAAAAAAAGATACAGATGTTATATATATATATATATATATATATATATATATATATATATATATATATATATATATATATATATATATATATATATATATATATATATATATATAATATATATAAACTAGCTATTTAGAAAAAAAAATCCGTGAGTACCGACAGAAGTGAAAACTTGAACAATTACGTGTGTATTTTTTGAATCGTCAGATATGTCGGTCATAGTAACGGTAACAGTATCGCGAACGAGCATGCGGCTCGCCTGATGGTAAGTGACTACCGCCGCCCATGGTCACCCACAACACCAGCGCCATTGCAGGTGTGCTGCCGGCCTTTTAAAAAGGAATATACTCTTTTCTTGAAGGTTATGTTGTCGTATCGGTTCGGAAATACTGCTGCTGGAAGTTGATTTCAAAGAATGGTTGTGCGTGGAAGAAAGTGGCTTGAAAAACGCACGATGGAAGAACGCCACTCGTCCAGTAATCATGCCCAAATCAATTTCTGATCTTATTAATAATATATAATCATAAAATATTTCGCTTGATGCCATCATCAGCAACATATTAGCCGTCTACTGTCCACTGCTGAACATAGGTCAATCCAGGAAGGAAGGCTTTCCCAGTAGTTGCCGCGCTTTTCAGATAGATTGGAAACCGCAGTTAGGTTTTGGCGATGTTCTAAAAGGGACGCTGCTGCCCATCTCTTACCCATTAAGTTCCTTTAGTCGCCTCTTACCACACAGAAAGTAAAGGATAGCCTGTTCTATACTGGGACCACACGGCAAATTATTCTTTAACTATCTCATGAAATAAATGAATAAAAAGTAAACAAAACAAAAATTATGACGGGCAAAGTTTCTAGCAAACTTAACAAACACAGCTCGGTTGCAGAAAAATCATGATTCAGGATTTCCAAACAGAACTGTGTATGCTAACCTGCAAACATTGCTCATCTATGATATGAATTGGAACTAAAATCATTAAATCTTATAGCAACTTATAAAATATATATAAATTAATATAATAAGTGATTGAAAGGAATTCGTAGCTCTCAAAGGTATCTTGTCAACTACCCTCATCTTTCTAGCGATACAAGTAGACAGCTCGTTCGGAATTGTCCTAGTGATGTGCCGAGCCAAGCTGACTCGAATACCTAATATGTACTTAGGTGTATGTATACGAATACTCAATATTCACTATAACGAAATTTGAGCACTGGTTTTGAATACGTGCGGTACTCGAATACTAATTGAGTTTTTCAAGGTAAGTCTTTATTTTTTTTATTTTATCCTTTCATTAATTTTTCTTTAATTACTAAATGAAAAAAATACTAAACTGAACCTTCCTTAGAAGTGAGCTCCCCAAAGTAATTATAAAACCTTTAATTTAGTAAAGTACTAGAAACTAAAACAAAGTAATACTTGTCAAATGGGGGGAAAGGGATTGTTAGCAATTAGGTCTAATAGCTCCATTGCTAGCAATAGACCCTCTCAGATTGACCTGGAAACCACCACGGTTAATTCTTATCAAATTCATCATGGTAGGCCAACTGACCTGCATTTATTCTCACCTATCATCTTTCACTGGTGCCTCGTCGGTGTATACCGGTAGCGCGGGCGAGATTATCATTCTATTTTCGTCTATTAAAAAAAAAACTTGTCAAATCTTCAAACTCGAATCGGGATTCGCTTTGTTTTGGAACGAGTACAGAAATATTCGGATACAATAAAAGACCAACTCGGTGCATCACTAGTATGTACTTTAAAATCGTAATGCCTATGAAATGGTCAGTGAATAACATTATAACGGCAGTGAGATAAAACGCGTCCGTAGCACGGCGTCTGTGCCCGCTATCGTTGTATTTGTACCTGGGTATTATCGCGCTGTGTTTCAAGATTTATCGCCCTCAAGGCCGCGTCGTAGCCCGCATAAAGCCTACCGTTTGTCTTCGAACTCAATGTCTTTGGCCTGGATCTCGTTTGAATATAAGTAGTTTGAGAAAATCCTATACTACAAAAGACGTCTGAATGTACATTTAAACTGTAGAGAACGACTTCAAGTGGAGCTAGTTATGCAGAAAACTGCCATCTTTTATAGAAGGTCCTTAAAGAGATTATTGTTTTCTGCATAGCGAACACCAAGTATTATTTATTAATTGTATTATTGCATATGAAGTCATAATAATGCGAAGCCGTGTAGGTCCTGACTTAGAATGGGCCACCCCTTCCTTTCCCGTGCTTATCGTAAGAAGCGACTACGAGAACTAATAATTGAAGAATGGGCAGCAGCGTCTCTCTTAAAACATTAGAAAAAGCCTAACTGCGGTTGCCAACCCGCCTGCCAAGCGTGGCAACTACTGGCAAACTCCCTTCTGGGGAAGACTTATGTTCAGCGCTGGACAGTTGATGGATAACATTATGATATCTAATCATATGACATACAATATGTTAAACTCTATTAGAGTTGTTATATAAAGGTCATTTACAAGGAAGTAGACAAAATCATAAGTAAAAATATAGTTTATTCGAAACATGTTTAATATTGTGTCTTTAACTTGGAGTTTTTCTCGTGTGAAGTAAAAAACAGTACATAATTAGCTATTAATTTTTTATCTCCATCAATTCACAATTTCTAACAGACACTCAATGGTTGACTGAAAGAGATCCCTTTTATGGGATAAGTCCGCCATTGTACTCATTCTTTTCTTAAGAACTCTGTATCCTATAATTTAAGACTTAATTAAAATTCAAATAGATTTTTTACAAGCACATTTAAATCGTCATTTTTTAAAGAATTCTATTACTTTTCTGTACAATAAAGTGTTACAAACAGGATATTTATGTAAAATAATTTATTCAAATCATTTCATGATTTAATGACAAAAGACTTTCACATTTGTAAGAGTATTATCAGCAGATCAAATTTAAGCGATTCTCGGAAGTTACTTTATATGGACTTAGTTTTATTAGGAGAGTGTACTGTAATAAATATCGCTACACGATCTATTGACATACTTATGTTATTCGGTGATATTAATACGGAAAATACATTGAGCATCCGCACAAATCATATTATGTTACGCTTTCTTCGTACTACATAAAAATAGTAATAAAATGGGCCACAAGTGGATATTATTCTTCTGTGTGATGAGAAACCGTCTATAGACGACGGCTACCGCTTTCCATCAGGTGGGTTGTTAGATTGTATGCATAAAAAATAACTTTCTACAACAAAAATACAGATTATTAATATAGAAACATATGTATATTTTCTAAACTGATCGGACCGAGCATCGAATCTAAACACTGCATCATAAACATCATATAAGCCTTGAACTGTCCACTGCTGAGCACAAGTCTCCTTTTAGGGCGGTTTTGGCAGTAGTTGCCACGGTTGCAGGCCGATTGGTAACCGCAGTCAAGCTTTAAATATATATATATATATATATATATATATATATATATATATATATATATATATATATATATATATATATATATATATATATATATATATATATATATATATATATATATATATATATATATATCGAGAACTATACATGAAAATTTATCGCACTACAAATTTGAAGTTGTAGTTTTCATTGCTAAATTATAATAAAACAAAAATAAAAAAAAATGTGTTTATTTACTCTTATCATTGGGTATGAAAAATAGATGTTGGCCGATTCTCAGACCTACCCAATATGTACACAAAATTTCATAAAAATCGGTAAAGCTGTTTGGGAGGAGTTTGGTAATAAACACCGCGACACGAGAATTTTATATATAAGATATACATATACCTCTTCCTTTCCCGTGAGTTGTGTGAGTAAAGTGGAAGTACGAGGGATGGGCAACAGCGTCCCTCTTAAAACATCTCCAAAACCTAACTGCAGTTGCCAATCCGTCTGCGAAGCGTGGCCATTACTGCCAAAACCCCCCGAGGGGGAGGCTTCTGTTCAGCAGTGGACAATTAAAGGCTGATATATACATATATATTTCTGGAAATAACGAGATTAATTGTTCATTAAATTTTTAATCGTGCCTCAGTTCACGCCAAAGCAAATATACAATTTGTATAAAGCGCGTGGGATTACAGTAATAAATTTTCAATCCTACGCAGTAATATTAAATTATATTAACGAAAGTCATTGAAATTAAGCGAAAACAATGTTAAATATTTTCCAACGTCTTAAATTGAAAATTGCTTAATTAATTTCTCTCTTCTCGAATTTGATATGTTGACTTATTTTAGACATAAGTTTTTTTTTTTATCTAGTTTATTATTCTAAGTATAAAATAGTTTGTAATTCGTTTACTTGGGCAAATCTGTTCCATTCGTGTTTCTACCGTTAAGCAGTTGTATTTGTATGGCTGTCTTCGTTTTGAAGAGTGGAATATGGCAGTGAATTTACAGGGTACAGGGGAATAACACCTGTGTTCTCAAGAATGGTTACACATGGGGAGGTATCATGGGCGAAATAGTATACTCAGTTATGTCCATGGTACTGCTCATGTCTATAGGCGATGGTTACCTTTTTCCCTCACGTTAGCCGTCAGCTTGTCATTTGTTTGCCAGTCTAAGTTACATAAAAAAAAGCAAAAAATAAAGCATTTTTATTAACACACAACGAATTCGGTTATTTTGGATTAGGTTTAAAAAAAAGTTTGACATACGTTTTAAAATTTGTATGTACATATGTTGTTATTATATATATTTGTATTGTTAATATGTCTAACGAAATAAATAATTGCAACGCCCAAATTATATATTATATTTTTATAAAAAATATGCAAAAAGTAAGTAAAAGGAAAATATAAAACTCCGTATAAAATTACCGTTTGTTGTGAAGGAATGTCTACCTTCTTGTAAGCTCACGACTCTGCATTCGAAATTCAAATATTAATCTAATATGTCTACGTAACATCTCGTTGTTCATTACTGAGTTTTATTGCTTTCAAATTAAGAATAGCTGATATTAATTTTCGGAATTTAAAACAGTGCAGGTTACTTGTAATTATACCTGATATTTTTAAATAACTTTAAATATCTCTTAGAAAAGTTTAAAATTAACTATAAGAATAGCAATAATAGTCAATGTTAATTTAATCACGATCAAAGTGGCCTTTTTGCGAAGCAAAATCTTTTTGTACCAGAATCATTTCAAATATTGAGAAAAAACGAAAGAGCATCGCTACGATAGCTGATAGAAATCAGTGGAAAAGGAAAACGCAGTACGCTGACTCCAAATAATGGGACAAAGGCAATGATTTCAAACATTGATAGAAAACGAAACTCATCACTTAGTCACTTATCTTGTGACTAGTTATTTTGTTCAGTTTATTTCCTGTTAGGTTTGAGATTCTATTTTTTATTTATCCTTTACTGCACCAGTTAAAGTATAATATAAAAAAATAAGATATAAAAAATTAGTGCAGCAATCAATGATAAACATTTTTCTTTGTATAAATTTTCTTTATATAAAAATAACATTTTTTTATACAACTTAAAATGGCAAACAAGCTGACGGACCACCTGATGGAAAGTGGTAACCGTCGCCTATAGACATGAGCAGTACCATGGACATAACAGAGTATACTGTTTCACCCATAATTCCCCCAATACGTTGCCATTCCTGAGGACTCAGATGTTATTCCTCTGTACCCAGTAAATTCACGCCATATCCCACCCTTCAAACCGAAACACAACTGCTTCACGGTTGAAACACGAATGGCACAGAGGTACCCAAGCAATCGACTTTTGTACAAAGTCTCCCTCTCTCCCCTCAATTTTTAATGTTTTACTTTTTAAATATTAAAATGTAATGTAATGTTACATTTACTATTTGCATAAATTACTGTTTTACTACAATCAGAAGTATAATTTTTTAATTTATCATATTTATATTATATTATTATCATTATATAATCTTTAATATTTTCTTAATACGGCGATATCGAGCCAAAATATTTGTCCATTCTCCATAACACTGCACATATACAAGTTATTGTCTTAACAATACTCATTGTATGTACTGTGGAGAATGATGGCTGAACTACTATAATTTATATAGTAAAATACAAAAAAAATACATCACTAAATTACTATGATACCTCTTGTTTCTTTTAGATTGTATCATTCATGAGTACTAGGGTTGTACACCTGCGTACTCTGTAATTTCACTTCCATATCTCAGCCTTCAAATCAAAACATAGCCAGGGAAGCACATATGCTTTTCCCATCGTCTGTATCCTAACCTATATAACTTATATACAATCTCCCTCCAGTGAAAAAATTCTTTGGAAAAATATATTTCTACTCCTTATTATAACCGTCGAAGGGGCACCTTATAAATATGTCAAGCGTGGACGGGTGCAATCGAACTTTGGACGCGAACGACACCGCGGCGTCCGTACACCCGTGTCGGCCTGATCCATCGATAAATATAAATAAACCGGCGTCCGATATCGTGGAGATATCTCGGCTCGTGATTGGGAGTCCCTACGCCGACGGCTCTAAGGGCCCACAATACCGCCGTAATCGAACTATTCCGCAGCTATATTTTTCACTGTAACCGCTGATAGCCGGCCCGAATTCTTGGATTGTCACTGCGGGAGTATTACAATGACCGACCAGTTTTATCATTGCTACACGCCAGATATATATGACAAGTACGTTTTGATATGTAAAGAAAACATGATGAAACAAAGCGATGATCGACGAAACGTTTTTTAAAAAACTTTTGGTGACAAAGTTCCTAAAAATCTTTAAATTAACACTGAAATAATGCAATTTTAAATAATACAAATAAAATTTGTATTTATTAAGGGCCCAACATTTATATACCTATGTTTGGCGAAAATTTTGATTAGATAGTTTTTTTTTATACAACTTAGAATGGCAAACAAGCTGACGGCTCACCTGATAGAAAGTGGTAAGCGTCGCCTATAGACATGAGCAGTACCATGGACATAACAGAGTATACTGTTTCGCCCATGATACCCCCCATGCGTTGCAATTCCTGAGGACTCAGGTTTTATTCCTCTGTACCCAGTAAATTCACACCATATCCCACCCTTCAAACCGAAACACAACTGCTTCACGGTTGAAACACGAATAGGACAGAGATACCCAAGCAATCGACTTTTGTACAAAGTCTCCCTCTGGTGAGTGTCTCTATACAAATGATTCGATAAAAACGGATCAACTTTTTTATTACAATTTTACGTGATAAATAGTTACGAGTGTTTCCTTTAGAACTTCTATATTTATTTTGTTTTATAATTTCTGCATCTCTTTTACTATGTAAACACTCATTTTAGTTATTAAATAATACATAAAAATATATTTTGTGCCTAAGTTAATACTAACACTGATAAAAACGAGTCAGCTATTTGACAATTAGCTGACAAAAATTTCACCCATATTGAGGCTCAATGCTCTATCTATATAATCTAAAGGCGAAACATGTTCTTATGTTTTTTGTAACACCATGTATCTCATGTCTCAAGTGAATAATAAATAAATAAATATAAATTTTCCTTTTTAGATTTAATATTTTTCTATTTCGAATAATAATATGCCTTTTAATAATATTTTAGTTTATTTTTTTATTTCACTTTTATCATATACGCATTTGTGGTAGAAATAAAAACTGGTAGGTTTCTAATTGTATTTATTTATTGCCGCTGCTCTTCCCTTCTACCGGCGCCCACTTATTAAACACACTACATTAAAACAAGTATATATATTTCGCTTCACAATATTTAGAACGCGAAATCATGTGCATTTATTTTGTAACAATAAAATCTTTGTTTTGTAAAGGAGTAACTGCAGCTTTTATAATCACAAAATTATTATAGGACTAACAATAGAGTAAACACTAACCATTACAGAATCATCAGACATTAACAACTTTCTATGCCACTGCGTTAGGTTGACTGTAAGAGATCTCTTTCAAAGATTTCAAATTTACCTTTGATCCCGTCAGTCAAAAGTCTGCTTGGCGCCTTTCTCCTATTTGTTTCTGCCTTGAAGCAGTTGTATTTGCATGGCTGTGTTTCGGTTTAAAAGGCAGGATATGACAATTATAAGAAAAGGCAATACATGAAGAGTTTTGTAGGCGGCACGGTATACACTGTTATGTCCATGGTATTGTTCATATCTACAGGCAACGGTTACCACTTTCCACCAGGTGGACTGTGAGCTTGTTTGATATAAAAAAAAATATATAAACAAAATCAAAATGAGTTTATAATTGGTAACATAATCGCGTAACACAGCTGTGAAAAAAAAATGCATACAAATTACTTCTCAAAGTGAAAATGAATATAAAGTACATAATAGAATATTCTTCAACTAGGCAACAACAACTTGAGATAGGAACAGGATTCGCGCGGACAAAGTTTAGAGCAAAAGCTTTAAATTTAATACTAAATGTTACTATTTTATCTCCAGTCGACAATTGCTGGATTGAAATAAAAGTAGGTACAACTAGTAATAATGTAAAAAGAGTGAATAAATTTAAATATTTGGGACACTACGAGTATGTTACCAATGACCTTAAAAATCAAACTGATGTCGAAAGGACATAGGGTATTGCCTGTTAGGAGTAACATGTTGGCTCGCAGGTCTACTCGTTGTAGTGAAGAAGTTAAAAGTTTTCGTATTTTTGTAGCTTTGTGTAAAGCGCCTTGTATCTATATTGTTGCTATTTGTGAAAACCTATTAGTGGCTTATTTTGTTATCCTAAAACTGTATCTATTTGCTGTAGTGTAGCCCTGGTTTTCCTATGAATAAATAAATAAATAAATAAAATCACACTTTTCAAACTGTCAAGCATTCTACACGAGCAGCTTGTGGGTCGACTGCACACAGACCTCACTTAGTACCCTACGAATCCAGTATACCAGTTTTAGAGTGCTGTTGGGATTACCTAGCTCTTGTAATGCCTCTAGCATGTTTGCTCAATCTTGCGTTAATGACTACTATGCTATAAGGAGAAAGAGAGCTGAATCATTGCCACACAGAGTTAGGACAAGCACCAACAGCATTCTGAAAGTAATAGGCGAGGAATATAACTTGCCCATAATTAGACATTTCATTCAGATTCTGTTCTAGTCGACTGGGTTATGTCTGAGTGAATTGCTTTAGTTGTATGTTTAATTTTTTTTACTAACATAATTTGTAAAGAAATTATTACTAATAAAATGGACCAAATTGTAGTCTGAACTATATTTTTTTTTTATTTTTACAAAAATTCACATCTCCCCTCTTAAGGAGAAGAGATAGCAAACTAACCCCCGGCAGAAGCACAGTCAGCCGGGGTGCAGGGTCCCAGGGAGAAAAACACGTTACACAACAACACGTTTAACAATTTACACAATATGGGCAGTATCTAAGAGCAACGCTTTCTGCATCTTTTCCGGGAGCGAGCCGCCTCGGAATCGGTTGATGAGACTTAATACAAAGACGAAATCAAGTAGATTTTCTCCGAAAAATACAGCAGCAATCGTGAACACACACACCGAAAAAAAATGCAATCACTTGTATATACATCCTTAGCGACATGTTGTGTTTAACTTCTAAAAAAATGGCTCAATCAGTTTTAAGCGTCACAAAATTATTCACAAAACTATTCTGATAATAATTATGAAATAAAGTATACGTATATAAGTATACCAGAGGGAGACTGTACAAAAGTCAATTGCTTGGGTACCTCTGTCCCATTCGTGTTTCTACCGTGAAGCAATTGTGTTTGCAAGGCTGTGTTTCGGTGTGAAGGGTGGGATATGGCGTGAATTTACAGGGTACAAAGGAATAACATCTGAGTCCTCAGGAATGGCAACGCATGGGGGGTATCATGGGCGAAACAGTATACTCTGTTTTATCCATGGTACTACTCATGTCTATAGGCGACGGTTACTACTTTCCATCAGATGGGCCGTCAGCTTGTTTGCCATTCTAAGTTGTATAAAAAAAAGTTCAGAATATCGATATATTTACGTAACATACTCACAAAAAAAAAGGTATACAGATGGATAGAGGACTAGCTCCTTAATAAATGAATGCATTTATTTCAAGTCAGCCTGACTGACTATTTATAAGCCGTCTCAATCTTCCATGAAGCTCTCCTAACATTTTGTGTATTCGGAACGCGAGCCTCTTAAATTTTCAAATAAAGGTTCATTAATATTTCTATTTGTTTTCAAACCGCGCCGAATGTAAACCAGTCCAATGCCGGCCAACCAGTAAAGAATCCTATTTATACGCCGGCTCGGAATTTCGTCGGCAACCGACTCTTAACTTCTCGTTACTTTGTGTTTGTGCAGCGGAACCGAGGGGCGATTAAATGGGAAATTCTTTTAATTTCTCACTCCTCCAATGATGTAGTACTGATGGCATCCATTATTTTTGCCTCCCCCCACGAATGAGCGCAGTGATTCGGAATATAGAATTATAATTTTATATCTCATTAATTTCTAAGGAAAGAGTGTTATGGTTTAGCGGTTTACTAGTGATGCTCGCTCCACAAAATCTAAGCCATACCATTTATTTTATCGGTAATACTTATATATTTGTTATGACACAAAATTTATGCAGAAGTTACGAGTATGCGTTTAGTTGAAGCCTCACGAAATCGTTCTAAGCGATGCTTTTTGCGTGTATATTACGCAATATCTTCGGTAATTTTAACCGACTTTGATAATTCTTTTTGCAAAGGGTTTATTTCCATTTTAATTTAGTATTAATTTTATGATAATTAAAGCAATTTTTCTTTGCGGAATAAATAATTGTTGCAAATTAAAATTTATTGTAGACATTTGACTTCTTGTTCCAAATTCAAAATATTCAATCTAATGTGTTCTAGAAAAATCTCGTCAGCCTGTGTATTTCGTCACGACTGAAACCTCTTTTTGAAATCTATGTCTATACATAAACTTAGGACAAAAATTATAACATCACATTGATTGTGTCCGTATAGTTTTACGATTTATTTCTACTAGTAGCACCGTACGGACTGAAAAACCTAGTTCTATTAGTAAGAAAGACCGGAAAGAGAAATTTTCTATGTTGTAACCAGTACTTATATACTTACAAGAATAATTAACAAGCGGCGCAGTGCCGAGCCGTACCGTAACCCGGCTAGCTCTCCGCCATCAGTGTCAGTAAACACATTTCCACGGCTTACGTTTTATACGAACGTTTATTCGCTTATATCCGGTTTGAAGGGCGCCCATCCCTTGAAATCTTTTCGCAAACTCATCTCCCAGCATTTTCCTTAACAGCTATTCAATATAAAGCAACCACTCTCGTGATAGATACAATATTTATTTGTTTAGATGTAGTAAGGTTTGTTCAAGGCTTCGTCCCGCTAGCTCAGTCCACAATGTAATCTTGGCTATAAGTACTCGCATACCTTATCGTATATGTCTTTACGTAATGAACGAAAATGTTCAAATATTTTACCGCCGTGAATTTACAGGGTACAGAGGAATAACATCTGAGTCCTCAGGAATGGCAACGCATGGAGGGTATCATGGGAGAAACGGTATACTCTGCTATGTCCATGGTACCGCTCATGTCTATAGGCGACGGTTACTACTTTCCATCAGGTGGGCCGTCAGCTTGTTTGCCATTCTAAGTTGTATAAAAAAAAACCGAACTAGATGTTATCTTGCGGAAGACCATATAATTGCGAATTTTGAATGTTTCACAGTTTGGGAGCTGTAGCAGTAGGCAGTAATTTGCCTAAAGCAGCCTCGTTCCGAGGTGAAACACGTGTCGCAAAACGTGCGTGAATAAAGTGGTAGTCGGAGATTGATAGCTAATATGGAAGGTTGTGGAACTTCTGGTAGTAATAGTTGTGGACAAACCGGGGGGAAAGGGATTGTTAGTAATGGAGACTGAGAATCCCTTTGCTAGCAATATACCCAACCAGGTCGACCTCCTCGTGGTTCCCCCTGGAAACTATCATGGTTAATTCCTGATGCATTCATCATGATGGGCCAACTGGCCTGTTTTCATTCTCATCTATCACCCTTCACTGGTGCTCCGCCAGCGTATCCCGTTAGCGCAGGCGGTTACTATTCCATTTTCACCCATCAAAAAAAAAGTAATAGTTGTGTTAGTAATGAAAAAGAAATAAAAATTAGGGTAGTAGGTGAAGGACGATGCGGTCACTCGAACTAAACTAAATCAACCTCAAAGCGAATGTGGCTCCGAAAAGTTTTCTTCACTGATCCCGGGAGTAAGTTAGCGCGCGGAAGAAGTTGCGGGCACAGCTAGTTTGATATCAATATTTAAATGAACGGAACCTTCCATTTCTTTATACATACATAGAAGTGTTAGATATTTGATAACGACCTTCGTGGTGCAGTGGTATGCATGTCGCTTTGCACTATGAGGTCCCGGTTTCAATTCCCAGTCGAGCTAATTTAGAAAGCGAACTTTTCTATACTAGTTAGGGACCGAATATTCTTTAGTGTATCCCTAGATGCTCGTCGAGTGGTTTCTTATAACTCTTTTTTTTATATACCACTGAGGTGGCAAACAAGCATACAGCCCACCTGATGGTAAGTGGTTACCGTAGCCTATGGACACCTGCAATACCAGAGGTATTACGCGCGCGTAGCCGACCCTGAAGAAACCTCTCACCCCTTTTGAAGAACCATATGCTGTAGTCTCTTGGGAAAACCTCGGCAGGGAGCTCATCCTAACTCATGGTATTTTAGCTTGAAAAGCAGGTTGTTAATGTAATTGTGTGCTTACATATTATTATTATTTATGTCGGTTAAAATAGTATAGATCGTGGGTAAATTCACTGTCACTCGCATCCGCAAAAACCTAAAACATCCAAGACGGGCTTTTTTATAGTTATTGTAAGCGTCATTAAATTAGGTTACTCAAATAAACTTACTACTTAGTATTTGAACTAGAGGAAATATGTCATGTAAAAAAAAGCTTCCCGTGTGGTCCCGGTATAGAATGGTCTACTCCTTTCTGTCCTGTGGGTGTCTTAAGAGGCGAATAAGGAAATTTAATGGTCGATGGATGAACAGCAGCTTAAAACATCAAAACCTGCAGTTGCCAACCTACCTGTCAAGCGTGGCAACTATTGGCAACACCTCTCTTATGGGAAAAGTCTATGTCTAGCAGTGGTCAACTAACGACTAGTGTGAAAAAAATAAAACATCTCAGACGGTTGGAAATCCGAGGCGGCTCACTCCCGGGAAAGATGCAGAGAGCGGTGCTCTTAGATTCTGCCTGCATTGTACGCCGGTTTCTCTCCCTGGGGCTCTGAACCCCGGCCAACTGTGCTTCTGCCGGGGGTTAGTTGCCATCTCCTCTCCTTAAGAGGGGAGATAAGAATTTTTGTGAAATAAAAAAAAAATAAAAGATACAGCTTCAAATTTTAAAGTCAATGAATATTTTAACGCCTATATTCAAAAGACGGTGGTAGACAGAGTTTCTGTTCTTATTATTTTGATTATTAGATGTAATGTTTGTTTTTTTTTTTTAAATAATATGCTTATTGTCTTACAGTAGAAAAAGATTAATTGATTTTTTTTTAATTATTTACTGCACTGAAAAGGGATATGCTTTGTTTCAAATAAGTCAAGTGGCGTTACATCATTTTTGGAGCATCTTTAATAATGGACGTACCTTTTATACATGTTTGATGGAAGCTCAATAGACGCAATTTGATTGTACACATGTGATATTAATCACAATTTTCGATACAATACCTACATGTATTAACTTGTTCAAAGTAAACCTACACTCGGATAGTAAACAAGAGTCTTACATAGTTTCTTGTCGAATCTATATTCGGCCCGTTTTATGAAGGGTTCAAAGTTTCAATGTTGATGCGTAATATTCCATGAACTAGTAAGTTATTAGACCACGACAGTACCAATCTCGATCAATACAATTTTACCTTAACGTTTTTCTTTAAAGTGACTTTTAAAGGAAGAAGGTTATTAGTTCGTCTTTGATTTTTATTTATTTATTTATTTATTTTATTTTATTGCCACATAAAACAGATCACAACCATAAAAAACTTAAATAATAGTTACATTTGTGATTCGGCTGGGTTATAATCCAATCACATTATGTGCACAGCTTGAGTAATTCATGAAAAGCAAACACATAAAATAAAGAAAATACTTAAAATGTTATATAAATATATAAAAGATAAAACTATATAAAAAAAACATATTTTCAATTATATTACAAAATAGAAAACAAGTTCTTCCTAAAGAGCAAATATTTTGTACCGAATATGTCGATATTTTTGATAAGATTATCTTTTATTATCATAAAAAATATATAATGATTGTAATAAAAAATAATAAATAGGAATAAACAAATTGCCCTATATATATATATATATATATATATATATATATATATATATATATATATATATATATATATATATATATATATATATAAGTGACTGACTGCTGGCTGAAATTTTGCAGAGACAGATAAAGAATTTTGAAAATTCAACCTCTAAGTGGAAATGAGGAATGAAACATCGTCAATTTAGACGTTACACACGTGAAATTTCGGATGAGGCTCATAGTTCAAAACAAAATCCGCGAGAAATCGAATATCATACGCGAGTGAAATTACGCACAAAAGCTAGTGTTATATATTTTTATCTGTATTACATAGTTTCTTTTAGGATTATGCGAGTACATTTAACTAGAACATTTTACATATTTGCTACGTTACGCGATTACGTTACCAATTATAAACACGAGTTTTGTCTCTTATTCATTTTATGACTTTAATTTTCGGGTTTTTTCGTCCTCAAAATAAAAAAAAAACGGCGTTACGAAGCGGAATAATTAATATTATATTCATAGAAACGCAATACCGCGTTCTAAATTCAAATATTTATCCTTCAACGAAACATCGTTCGTGGGAATAAGTGTGTATGTTCTTTTCTTTGTAAAACAAAATGACTTGATTGTATTAGGTACGCTATTTACCGTCGGGATACGCAGCGCTACCTACTTCTATTCTAATATTGCCGTTGTGCCTATACAAACACCTTATTTACTTTTTCGAGTAGGTATCTGGAATATGTACTGAACTACAATTACGAAAACTATTACGTATATATTAAAAATTACAAGATCAAATGGAACGTCCAAATTGAACTGCCTTCGTCTCGATATGGCAACAGACGTGTGTTGATAAAAAAGTGGCTAAAGAAATCGAGTCAGTATTAACTAGCTTTTTACCTGTATATTGTTTGTATAAATCTCTATAATGGCAATTTTATGAATCACTCAGAAGTCTTATGGTGAATATGGTGTTTGTGTCACAACACCTCACCTCACATAGTTAGCACTGACACATCCTCCCATGGTCGCTTGTTCGATCCTCTCAGAATACAACCATTTCCTTAGTATTTATTTTCTGTTTGTTTGCATTTTATATGTATTTAAGAAAATGGTATAAATGTTTCACTTAGAACGTGAAATTATGTGTGAATTAATAAAATATATTCCACAGAGAAAAGCAAAATGACTTCATAAAAACACCATTGACTTTAAGCCTGGTAAAACCAGAAAAAAACTAATATATTAAACTGATTTTGACAAAATTTCTATAATACCAATGATATGAATGTATATCCTTTCAGATACAAGAAAGAGTTACATATTTAAAATTGCGGTAACTGTTTGTTAAAAAACACAACCGAATTGAAAACCTACTCTTTTTTGAAGTCGGTTAAAAAGAATTATCAGATTAACTCACAACTGACAAAACACTTTTTTTTTATACAACTTAGAATGGCAAACAAGCTGACGGCCCACCTGATGGAAAGTGGTAACCATTGCTTATAGACATGAGCAGTACCATGGACATAATAGAGTATAATGTTTCGCCCATGATACCCCCCATGCGTTGCCATTCCTGAGGACTCAGGTGTTATTTCTCTGTACCCAGTAAATTCACGCCATATCCCACCCTTCAAACCGAAACACAGCCATGCAAACACAACTGCTGCACGGTTGAAACACGAATCGGACAGAGGTACCCATGCAATCGACTTTTGTACAAAGTCTCCCTCTGGTAAAACCTACACACACATATAAAAAATTAATAGCTTATTGAGAGTCTTAATTTGGAAGTCCCTCGATGAAATATGGATACGATTAATAATCAATAAATGACGAATGAGAAGGTAATGAAATAAATTATTGCTTATACAAGTCAACGTAAATATATAATACATTGAATGGCTGCGTCGCTGAATAAAATATACATTAATCTGATGGCTCACTGAATATTTATTTAGCCGGTGAACCTAATACCCAGCTTGCATGGCGTCGGCACACAGTATATTTTTCTTAGTTATAATTCTTACGACAACTGTATAAAGTACTGGGAAAATAGTATGTTAGTTTTTCTTCTTTACAATATAAGTCTCCTTTGTATATTGCAATGAAGCTAAAACTTTAAATATATCTTCAAATAGTACACAATAAATTCGCTATCTGCTGTTTCTTCGCTTCTTTTAAATCATGCAATGGATTTCTGATGCAGCTCTCGCAGTCATAGGTGCATGTTTACGAAAAATTTATGTACACAATACATCCTAATTTAACTTTTTAAGTTTAAGTAAATAACTGCATCTGTACTAAACCGGGGCGGATCATTAGTTAAACATATTTAGAAACATAATTTATAGGTATTTATTTTACTAGATACTGAATTTTCCATTTTATACTGCACCGAAAACTATGGTTTTCAAAACGTTTTTTTTTTTAATTCATACACATGTTATAAATGCTTAAAGTCAACTATAATTCTTACACAACCCAATCAAACTCAGTCTATACAAACAATCCTGGTTTTATTTTTAATTTATATACATAAATAACAGGCACCTTTGTCTCAACAGAACGACTTGTATTTCATATCGATTAGACTCTTTTATAAGCCATTTTTTACTACTCGATGTCGCACGTGAAGAGTGAAACAATATAAAATGTTTATTGCTACTTATTGTCGTGACACTGTGTATTTTTTATTCTGTATCAGCGAGGAACGTCCAGCAGGCACAAGGGGAATTCGAATAAGACAATATTGTCTGGTGAACACTTGACCCGCGATAAATATCACCCCTCTCACCTCCTTCTCGCGCTCGTGATATTTTTATACATCTGTCCCACTCTGTCGACACCTCATCCCGATGTCTAATAGAGAGGAATGTAGTGTTCCTCGGGACTTACTTAAACGACGAAAACAAGTGTTGACAGTTCAACTCTCACGGGCGTCCGGGACACTGGCTTTATTTTTTCCACATCCAATTTCTGTCGGATATTTATTGAAAATATATTTTATGTAGTTCCTTTGCTTTACTTAAAAGACTTGAATGTATGTTATTGAAATACTAAATCGATTCTTGTTTATTGAATAATAATATTTCATTTACTGAAGTGAGATGAGATACAATTCCCATTAGTTTCCATTCAACGTCTTTACCTTCAATTGTGACAACCAGTTTTTTTTGTTTAAAAACTAAAGTACTGAACCGATTTTGATATAATTTCTATAAAAGTAACCTGTGAATATATTCTTTCATATAAACAAGAATTTTTCAAATCGGTTTGCAACTGACGGAGTTATGATGTAACAAACATAAAAAAAAATAACCGAATTGACCTCCTTCTTTTTTATAAAATACTTATACTTATATTTTATCATATTTATTTTTATCATGAATACAATATTATTAAGGACGTAAAAATTATACGACGCTATATAATAAGATGCTAAACGAAAATCTGCAAAAAAACTAAAGTAACCTGGAAGAGTACAAAAGTGAAGCAAGCTGGTATATTAATTGCTCTAGCAAATAATTCAAAGAACCAAAAACTAATGAAAAATGAAGATTCTCGAATAGCAATCACATATACATAAAAACAATGCAGATCCTACACTATAGCATATTCCATTATATGGAACTGTGATCTCAAATATGGTGCAGAGTCAATAGAGACACGTGGTTCAGGAACCTTTCTTAATGTATGGTTATTTTTAGGAGTAAGCCATTAACATTATACCTGTAATAATGCCATAAAAGTAATTATGATAGGAAACATATAGTTTTCTAATTTCACGTAGATATATTTCAAATTATAGCCAGACCTAATAGTCAGCATTATTTTCATACCACTGAGGTGACAAACAAGCATACGGCCCCACCTGATGGTAAGTGGTTACGGTAGCCTATGAACACCTGCAATGCCAGGAGCATTACGCGCGCGTTTCCGACCCGAAAGAAACCGCTTTACCCCCTTTTTGAAGAAACCCCATGCTGTAGTCTCTTGGAAAAACCTCGGCAGGGAGCTCATTCCATAACCTGAGTGTTCGTGAGAGAAAACATCTCTGAAACCGCGCTGTACGCGACCGTCTAGACTGTAGGGTATGAGGGTGAACTCTCTTTCGATGGCGAGCCGTACGATGGCAGAAAGTACTTTATTACTTTACAAAAAATAAAACAAGAAAAAATAAGACGCATTTGTTTGTTTTTATAGGCAAAGACAAAAATACTTAATATCCAAAATTAAAAGTAATTTCTTCCGAAGAAGTTAGCAACAAATATGAATTTGAATGACAATTGGACGGGATATAATGGAAAACTCATAATTTGATAAGGGTCTGGCGATCGAGGCCGATGCTTCTGATGGATTTAAAATTAACTTATATTGAAGATGTACATATTTCGAATTGACATTGACAGGAAATGATCTAAACAATGCGCTCGGAATTTCTTTTGATTTCTTTTGATGTAAGTAAACCTTATACAGAATGATAAATGGAATATTTTGAATTGGAGATGTTTTATATATTTTAATGTATCCATCTAGTTTTTTTTCAGAGTTACAAAAACATTTTAGAAAAAGACATTACAGACTGTACATATATTACACTTTTTTTTATTCTTTTAATGGATAATAATAGATTGGTAATCCCGCCTGCGCTATCGGTATACACTAGCGGGGCACCAGCGAGAGAAGATCGGTGAGGATGAAAAGACAGGTCAGTTAGCCCATCGTGACGAATTCAACGATAAATTAGTCAGGATAGTTTCCAGGGGGAACCGCATGGAGGTCGACCTGATACCCCATTAATTAGCCTCTTTGCGAGTATTAACAATAATCCATTTCCCCCATACATTACACTGTACTATTCGTATATTTGGTTCCAAGCATACTCGTAGTTGCTTGGAACCAGTACTCGCCTGGATGTTTGTCAGTTTGTAGTTGTAGTCAAGTTCAGATAGGTACAGTAGTAAAATTATTTAGCCGTCGACTCCTCAGGAATGGCAACACATGACGTATATCTACCTACCACGAACGTTAAAATGTGTATTTGTATTGTCCACGGTGTTGTTCATATTTATTGATGACGATTACCATTATTCATCAGTTTGTTTGCCATTTGAAATTGCATTTTGAAAAAGCAACAATTCTTTTTAATCCGGACGTATACATGTATAACGTTTCATAAAATAGAACCGAATGGAAATTTGACAAACACACCGTGTAATCATTATATCACAATTGTGTACGTATAATGTTTGTCCGGCGTTCGTGGCGCCCCCTCTGGCCCTATTAAACGGACTCGCAACGGCCTGTAATTGGGATCACGTCGAATTTCATTTTATTGCTGCAGCCGTAAATTTGTAATTGGCTAACATTGTCATGTGGTCCGGCAAAAATACATAAAGCACACGTCTGTCACGTCCGTCTATCGTCGTAAAGTGGACAATGTAACTGAAGCTTTGTTGCTGTTGTGACAAAGTATTCACGCCAAGGACCAAACTTTGCAAACGGTGATGCAAAGGCAGAACTAGAACGAGCTGTGTTCGAAGACATCACTAATACGATAAACAAAAATTTATTTATTTATTTATACTTTAGCGCACATTAAAATATGTCTACAGGACGGATTTAATCCCTGATGGTATTCTCTACCAGTCAGTCGTTACGCTAAACAAAGAGAGTAAATGGCGGTGCATTGATTCAACACAATTTGTAAATTAAATAATTATTTCTAGAGATAACTACATTAATACATTTTAAGATAAATGAACATACAAACATATAGTATATAATACCTACTTAGAAAAATTATATTATATATATATATATATATATATATATATATATATATATATATATATATATATATATATATATATATATATATATATATATATATATATATATATATATATATATATATATATATATATATATATATATATATATATATATATATATATATATATATATATATATATATATATATATATATATATATATAACTATACATAATAATAAATATATAAGTCATGACTAATAGTATACATTGAAGCTCTTCATTGATATATTAATTTTAAGTACTTGTATTGTTCACGAAGGAACTTTTTTGAACGCAAATTTTGTTATACGTTCTCTAATATGTTTATCGAAATTAATAAATAACATAATATATATTATTACATATTCATTTACTTAACATATACAGCAAGAAAGTGCTCTGAGCCATTATATCAAGCGAGGGTGTCAGTTTAGCAACCACCTTAAATTTGACAAATTTAGGGTCTTTTTTCATTTAACATGTGTCATTCTATACTTCTTTTTCCTGTTGTTATTTTAAAATGTGTGTTTTCTACCAGTTAGCACTTTGTGGAATTATACGGGTATTGCCATTATAACTTGCTTTTTCTTCGGGCTTTATCGGCTACTTCGGTCCTTGTGGTCAATCCGTTGCCATTTCAGTTTGCTTATTCACCAAACAACATAGTTTGAATTACATTTCGGATTCAATCATGTAGAGAAACTCCAAACATAGTTCTGTCCATAGCTCGCTGAGCAACAAGAATTATTTCATGGCAACTAAAAGTATTTACCTCGCTCAACATTTTGACTAGCTTACACTATCTGCGGGCATAAGTAAACCGAAGTTTAACCTGTTCTGTTTTAATCAATATTTAAGTTCCAAGTCGAAACGTCGAGTAATGTAAATATGTTTATTTATTTTTTTCTTATTCAAAGCTCTGGTTTGTACGTGAAAACGTATGTGATGTAAGACGTAATACGTGAATTATAAATTTGACAAACGCTTATACTCAAAAATATTCATGATTCGGAAATCTTAGAAATATATTGTTTTTTGTATTATGTTGGCGAATTAGAAATTGCATTGTAATATTAAAATGTTTCTGATTTGATTTATCTGTACGCTTATCTACTATAAGCTTTTATATTTTTCGTAAATATGTTTTTTTTTCTGGTTTAATTCATAATCTATTTTTTAAACACTTGCTCTAATTCGATCAAACTAAAATCTTTAATATGTATATATATATATATATATATCAGATGATTTATAATAAAATATCATTGTACGTTATTGAATTACTTTTTACGAATTTGTTACGAAGGAAAATTAGCTAATTATTTCTTATGAAGCGTTAAATGTATTGTAACATAATTTGGCAGTAATTCTACAAATCTTACAATATACAAATAAAATACAAACTGAGAATCCATAACAGTCCCTTTTCAGTACAGACCACAAGAATATACTGTAGATACAGCATTTCACATCGTTTTATTTGTCTGGAAGGCTACAAAGTAATCTCGCATCGCGATGCCTGCGCACACCGGCGTCATATTTTATTGTTCGAACCATAAAAAAGCAATCGAACTGAATCGCGCGAATATTACCTACCGACGTGAACACTTCATGTAATATTTAATTGCTTATATTTTACTATACATCCTTCCAAATATATTTTTATATTATTATAGTAGATAGATGTTGTTCCATGAGTGCTGTATAAAATTGTCATTGGCAATAGATTGAATTGGCATCGATATTAAATTCAAGAGGTATCCTACTGTTTATTTATTTATTATTATTATTGTACTTTTTTTTAATTTGTACTTTAAATGAGCAGAAAATGCTTTTTATTTGTATACTTATGTTTTTTTTTTGTTTTTTTTTTTATTTATTTTGTTCTTGTTTTGTGTGCTACTGTGTGAGTCGCATGTTTCTTTGATTAAATACTTTCTTTCTTTCTTTCAGTACATTTTGCTGGTAATAGGAGCCCTTCAAATATTGCTTTTTATGCACACCTCCAGCGAGATGTACCTATACAGCGCTACCTATACAAATTTCAGGCGGCCCTTTAACTCATTTAACTTCAGCATTCGTGCGGGTCGCCAATACCCACTTTTCGGATGGGAGACTCAATACACACAGCTCCGTCCACACGACCGGAATTATGTTGATTTATCGGGGTAAAAAATAGCCTATATCTATCTCTTTCCGTGAATGTCAAATTTCATAAAAGTTGGTTCATTCATTAAATGCCAAGAGGTAATAAATAAATATTTTTATTAAATAATTAACTCTAATTGACATAAATGGTTGTTTGATTAGAGTTGTTTTGTATAATCCTGTTTCCGTTAATATTCGTAAACCAGAGGGAGATTGTATAAAAATCGTTTCCTTGGATAACTCTGTCTCATTCGGGTTTTAGCCATTAAGCAGTTGTATTTTCACGGGTGTGTTTCAATTTGAAAGATGGGATATGGCAGTAAATTGCTCATGTCTATAGGCGACGGTTACCATTTTCCATCAGGTGGTCCGTCAGCTTGTTTGCCATTCTAAGTCGTATAAAAAAAATTACTGGATACAGAGGAATATTACCTGAGTCCTCAGGATTAGCAATGCATAGGGGGTATCATGGGCGAAACAGTAGTATACTCTGTTATGTCCATGGTACTGCTCAAGTCTATAGGCGACGGTTAACACTTTCCATCAGGTGGGCCGTCAGTTTGCCATTCTTAATTGAATAAAAACAAATTAATATGTATAAAATTGCCAACATATGAAGTTGGCTACTATTCTTATTACCAGAAGTTCTACAATCTTCAAGGTTGTAGGACATCGGAACTGATTCTGGATTTCTGAACAAAATAATAGTCGAATAACGAATAAGATCCACATAATAACACCTAGTTTAGTACAGTTTTTAATTAATAAGTTTCTTTCCTACTACCTTGTCGCTATTAATCCCAAAGTAATCTAGTTACGAAGTACTCAACATTTATCGACTCACAAAAGAACTGTTTTTATTTCCTGGTTATAAGAATTGTATACTTTATTCTAGCCTTAAGAAACTTTCTTATTTCACTTAACAAAGCATACTTAAGCACGTAATAATGTTAAATTATTTATTTATTTTATATATTATATATATTATTATCACAGCAATTATCTTTTGGATATATTTCAACGACTTTCAAAAGAAACAATTTCCTTATTCGTTTGGAGATTTCTTTGAGACAATATTACGCGATTATATTGCCATTTCTAAATTAATTTTTAAAAATTTTTGCAATCCATCTTATAAAGTTGAGAAAGAATATAAACTCAAACTTTCGTAATAGTTTGTCAGAATCTGTTCGTATTATTCCTCCGCCCAAAGTGTAAAGAAAAATAAACGGCTGATTTCGAAAAATGGTATAACACATAATATTAATGTAGTCCTCTCCCGATACCTATAAGGTTTCACCTATGTTTCTGGTGTGAAGAAGCTTTTCTTGCATACCTATTATAGTTTAAATAATAGGTTGTATCGGCCAATAACTGTCCACTACTGAACATAGGCTCCCCCATAAGTGGAGTTTTGCCAGTAGTTGCCACGTTTGGCAGGCGGGTTGGCAACCGCAATTAAGTTTTTGATGATAATAATAACATCATAGTCCTCTAAAATGACAAAACATGAACGGTGATATCCATGAGTTTTTTTTTGGGTGAAAATAGAATGGTAGCCCCACCTGCGCTAACGGGATACGCTGGCGGGGCACCAGTGAAGGGTGATCGATGAGAATGAAAACAGGCTAATTAGCCCAACATGTTAAATTCATCAGGCATTCAACATGATAATTCCCAGGGGGAACCGCGAGGGAGTCGACCTGGTTGGGTATATTGCTAGCAATGGGATTTCCTTCCCCCCCCCCCCCCCACCCCACCCCAGGTATCCACGATGTTGTACATGTCTGTTAACAACGGTTACCGTTTTATATCAGAAGATCCAGTAACTTATTTGCCATTCTAAGTATCAAAAAAAAGAAAACACTTTCAAACCAACTAACTACTAAAAGTAAACGTATTGTGTTAAATTATTTATTTTTCCCGGATCGTCGCCAACTAACAAAGGGTAACAATTACAGAATAATATATCACACGGCCTTCAGTGGCAGATGCGTTCTCCGAAGGACCTTACCTTTGCATGATGTATCATCAAATAAACATGCACCAATCAAAAATATCCCATAAAAGTTCACAAATAAAGTTGTATTTGTTTTGGTACTGACCGTTAACGCAGGGGCGCCACCCCTCTAAAAGAAATCGGGTAATAGCGCTGATTATCGGCACTGATCCTAAATAATAAATGTCCAGTATTGTGAGTGTGAAATGTGTAGCTATTTTAAGGTGACGACGCGTGGGCGCCCGATCGTGGCCCGCCAGTAAATTAACATATTTTATGTGAACTTTATACTAGAGCGGTGAGAAATCATATCGTGTATAAGGTTAAGACTATAGTTTTGTTTCTACCTAAACAACGCGTTAGGATTTATGTATGAAATTACACAGTACAAAAAATAAGAAATCAAATAGAAAGTACAGCATTTTACGACTTGAACTAACGAGTGCTAATTAATACATGAAATTACCACAATAATCTTTTTCATGAACTTAAATTTGCTCCTGTCTCAATTCCTATCTTTGCTTGTTTTCTTGTATCTTGTCATATTTATAACTAGCTATTGCCCGCAGGTTTACACTTGTTAGGTTTGAATAAATGAAAGAATCGTTATTTATTATATAATAAATAAAAATTGAAGTATATTCGGTTATAATGTTGACTATGTATTTATTATCCATGAATACTCACACACGTAGTGTCTAGTTGTAGACATAGTAGTTTTGATTGTGCATTGATAGTTAATTGGTAGATTAGCGAAATATATTACATTATTAGAAATATATAGAATATTTTTAGTAAAAAACAAATAGTGAACAACATAATCAGTTTAGTTTTTGCATTGCTCTCTATTACCATAAAGCTCTCCCATAAACTGCCACAAGGAATGGTCCTAAGCCATCTGCATCTATTGACTCCTTGCTATTTGCCATTTGAGGTCATCGCTACATCCAGTGGGGTCATTTCATTTTACATTTACCTCTACAGGTTTTTAACCTTAATTGGATAATTAAATGTAATTTGCATTGAAGTATGTATATGTAATATTATAAAGTTATTACAATAAAAATTAATAATTCATTATTATTTTTATAATAAATAATTCATTGTACATAAATATTGTTGCTATTAAATAGCAACAATCGACGATAAAGGTAATGACTTCCATGATGCCGAGGCAGCTAAATAATCATTTTAACAACCATTCCAGTAAGCGGCTCTAATAAATATTCCTTGAGTTTGCTCACCAATATATATATTGTTTCATTTAGATAAATTTTAAAATATTACTGTTTATTACATTAGAATTATTTTGTCTAATTCCGCTGCCATTAGTATTTGTGCGACCGTCAACACTCGAAGATTGACTACTATTATTATCACCATAAGTTCAACAACCTTCCATATTAGCCACCAATCTTCGACGACCATTACGTCCACGCACGTTTTGTGACACGTGTTACATTTCTAAACGAGATATCTTTAGACAAATTAATAGATCGCTGTTCTGAGTCTAGTTTTATTAGCAGTTTGGATGCCAAACGGTTAAATGGACAAAATGGCAATCGGATATTGATAGCTAATACGTAAGATTGTAGGACTTCTGGTAATAATAATAGTGTTTAATCTTCGAGATTGGCGACACATATTAATGGTAGCGAAGTTAAACAAAATAATTTTAATCAAATAACCATGGTATTCTACAAAATAATACCTATTTCAATAAAATATTTAATATAATAATTTAGCAATTTTACACCTACGTTCTAGTGTGAACAGCTTTTATAAATAAATCCCTAATATCACATACAAAAGCCACCCATTATACGGTTCACGAAGCCGTTACATAGCCAACTAAAGTAATTCATTGATAGCTAAAGCAAAAACCTCCAAATTGTGGCACCCTTTGTGGCGGCGTCGACGCGTCACTAGCAGGCGCGGCGCAGGGGCGCGGGGGCACGGAGGGGCGGGGCGCAGCCCCCGGGGGCAGCGGTGCCGAACTGTTTTGTCGCCCCGTCACTAACAAGCGCCGCGACCCCATTCAATCGGGCGCGCTTATGCAATTTCGAACTGTATGTACAAATGCTGTACAAATCTCGCTGCGAATATATTTTCTAGATTTGAATATGTTACTATTCTGTACGTGCTGTAGGTCTCTACGGGTGACTACGGAAATCATCAATATCTATTTGCATGTGGGTACGAAATAAATTTGATATTTCTTCATTTGCAGGAATATTAGATACTAACTACTATACGGCATCGCCCGTGGTCATGTCATGATTCACGACAGCCTTCAAGTTATCAAATACAAAATGAATTTTACAAATTCAACCAGTTGTTCTAAAGAGTAGTGCATTCAAACAAATAAACAGATTCTTACGTTTTATTATACTAATATCGATAACAAATCTGCGGAATAATGTCAATGTTTTATAACAACCGACATAAAATATTAAAAAATCATTTTTCAGTTATCATAGCATAGAGCAAAAAATAATCCTGTTAGATACATTTTCTATTAATAACTATACAAACGAACTCAATTTATAAAAAAAAAAGAATAATTAAAAATGTTTCACAGTTAGCGAAGATATCAGGTAACATGGCTACAAAAAAATAGTCCAAATCTTCTTTTTAACATAGTTAATAAATAACTGGACACGTAAATCAAGTTAGGTTTCGCAACTCATTCCAAAAAATAGCTTCTACAAATTTTAAACTAGCACTCAAGTCATATTTCAATTCTATAGTACTATATCAGCCAAGAGTATAAAACGGTCAAATCTTTTTTATTTCGGTAGTAGATGACGAGATACATAATACCCAAAGAAACGACGTCCAGTTTTATATGTTTCCTCAAATCTACAATCACAGTATCTTTAGAAGACTCGTGAAAAAGCAACCGGACTTAGCAGAGGCGACCACTAAATTTGGTTTACCTAACCCAAATGTTGATCCTATTCATAGATTGCAAACGAAATCTTTTGCTGGTATTTGCTGTACCACCATATCTGTCTATCTGATATAAAAAAGGTAATAAAGTCAAAGCCTGAATGTGACGTCGTTTATGCACATAAAAAATACTCGCTTTTATAACCAGCTGGATTCAAGCACCTGCAAACTTACTCTCCAGTGAGAAAGTACACCCAAGTGGAATATAATATGTAATATGCACCAATTTACTCGTACAGTACAGGCATCAAAAGGCAGCGTGGTGAAGGGGAAAAACCATCCAGCTTTCACAACACTGAAATATATTTTAAGTTTGTAGCGAGCGATATTCTTAATGAATAGTATTTGTTTACACGTGAAAGATAATATAAAGTGCCTTGTATCTACTTGCCATGTTAATACATGTTCTTTGTTACTTCTGTAACGTAACATCACTTTATATAAAATAGATTTGAGCATAGACCATCTCAATACTATCTCATAATTACTCAAAATGTACGGTGTTATACGATTCATTATCATCCATATTATTTAGTTCTCTAGAATTATCATTTCTGTTACATTCTTTCAATACAAACTGTGCAGAAATTACTTTCAACATCAAAACTTTCAGTATCCCTTTAAATTTTCAACTTTAGTTTCAATTTTACGGGAGTTTGGGCATAAAATGAAAAAAACACGATCCTCTTTATATGAGGTGTTCGGAGTTTTAATACAGGTATCAACGTGTCGAACTTTTTCTAAATAAGTTAGCTAAAGCGGAGCTAACGTCGATAGGCATCGTAAATTCGAGAGCTCGAGGGGGAGATGTGAGCACGGGACGGGGGAGCGGTCTCGCGGGAGGCGATAGTAAAGGCCGGCTCGATTATCCTCGCGCTAAACAAAACAGAGATGCGGCGTGTCGTAAGAATGCCCAAAGTGCCCGTAAACGTCCACCGGCGAGTTTTGTGGCCAGCATTCGTTAGCCGAACACTATAAAGGCTTTGTACAGACATCTATGAGCTTGCCGAATACGCCCGCTGCCAACCAAACGAACGGTCTAATGTTGCAACTTATTTATAGCTGCTTACTCGCACTGGAAAATATTTTATTGGTCCCTTTTCGGCCAAAAATGTTTTTTATAAACTGTTTTCATTGTTAAAGGGCTAAAAGGAATTATAAAATAAAATACAGGCTCGCTTCGTTGATCCGCACAATTTAACTTACGTGTAGGTACATTGTAAATATAACTTTATAAAGTACCAAAGATTCGTAGGTACTTTGTACCGCTCTGATAACTTTTAATAGAAAACTCAGAAACCTCTCAGTATTTTGTAAGAAAGTAAATATAATACTACGTATTTATAATAATTTTGGTAATAAATAAAATAACACTATTACGACAGCTAGTGTGATTGGATTCCCCAAAATAACAAAATACTTAAATAGATTTGGACATTAGAGAAAAAATAATAACATAGATAGCAGTACAAAAATTATAATAATTTTAGAGCGAAAATTACTTGTATAGTACATGTAGGACTACAAAGCAACCTATAAACATAACATAACCTATAAACAGGATAATTCTCTGTAAAAACAACGATAATAATTCGTTAAAATCAATATAGGACCAACATGGAATTCTCTATCGATTCCAAAAATTTCTCAATTTACGTATGAACAGAAATTATACACTCAAAAAATGCAAGATAATTAAAGCTTTCTGAAGCCATTTGAAATAATATACGAGTAGCTAACCCGACATACCGCGCGATGACAATATTTGCTGCAACAATAAAAGGCACCATTGAAGATATCCCGAGCTTATCACCGAAGTTACAGTGTAACTAAACGAGCTCGTATTTAGCAATTATAGTTAAGCAATACTTACGGGAAGTAATAATTGTCGGCGTTATCACCGCATCTATTAAGAGGGTCCCAATAAGGGTTGCTTAATTTACGGTTATTATAATTTTACACAGCCGGCGCGAGTTTAGCTCTTAGCCTATAGGGATCTTCAGTTGTCTTATGGACATGAGTGACAATATTTCTTTGTTAGTAAAAGTTTTTTTTTTTATATACAACTTAGAATGGCAAACAACCTGACGGCCCACCTGTTGGAAAGTGATAACCGTCGCCTATAGACATGAGCGGTACCATGGACATAACAGAGTATACTGTTTTGCCCATGATACCCCCCATGCGTTGCCATTCCTGAGGACTCAGGTGTTATTCCTCTGTACCTAGTAAATTCAAGCCATATCCCACCCTTAAAACCGAAACACAGCCACGCAAACACAACTGCTTCACGGTTGAAACACGAATGGGACAGAGGTACCCATTCAATCGACTTTTGTACAAAGTCTCCTTCTTCATCATCATTGTTCTTGTTATAATAAACCAATAATAACCTGTAATTACATGCATCTCTTTTGATAAGAGGATGATCACTACTATAACAGATAATAAATAGCGCAAATCGTACAGTACTGCACACGACATGGTCATGAGAGGAACTCTTTAACAAGAGTTTTTATTGAATCCAATACTAAACTTGCAACCCTGAATATGAATATGTAAGTTAATTTAATTATCACCATAATCATCCTGTCTTTATCCCAATTATTTGGGGTTGATGTAATATGTTTTTATTCATATTACCCAAAGTTTTGGCTTTTAGTTTTACGACTGGTCATCTGTCTGACACTAACCTTCCTTGGGAATGCATATGCTAGTAGTATTCGCTACAAA
This sequence comes from Galleria mellonella, assembly GCF_026898425.1. Lineage (NCBI taxonomy): Eukaryota > Metazoa > Arthropoda > Insecta > Lepidoptera > Pyralidae > Galleria > Galleria mellonella. The sequence continues at coordinate 158,870 of NW_026441984.1, read as the reverse complement.
CGGTATGGGAAATGACTTAGGGAATGAAACGTCGGAAGTGAGTAAAAGAAATTGGCAAAAAATTAAGTATTTATGAGGAAAAGGGAAAGAGGTACACTGCAGTTGCAGACGGAATAACGAAAACAATGGGTGACCTTATCGCTAAAAGCAATTTCCTCCAGACAACCTTTGGATGGAGAGGAGTAATTATAAACAGTTTGTTCACTCAAGAGGATGTGATCACATGTCGTGTTACAATAAAAAAAAAAAATTAACCGGGAGGCACGAATCGCTTACAAAATCTTACTTTGTCATTTCCATTGTATTTATGATTCACGTTATCAGTACATACAAACATGTATTTAACTTGTTCTTTATGTATGTCTTTTGTAAACTTTAATCAGGTTTTGGAGTACCGCAGGCAATTCGTGTAATAAGTTGTCTTAGACAGATCAAAGCATACTTCCTTTCCTTAGAACAAATGACAGAATTCTAAAGTAAATGGCCCAATTTCCTAATAATGAATTTTGTTGGCTATTAGGAAATTAGGCTAGGATAGACTGAATAGAAACTTCAATGTGACAAGAGAACTATTAGATTTTGTATGGTTTAGGGTTTAAATTGTTTTGGAGGCCGGCATCGAGTGTAGGTTTTGTGTTTATCTACTGAATGGTAAATTATTTGTCTTCTTGACTAAACTTCAGTAGAAAGCGGACGGTTTTCCTATTTTCTAGCTATTTCTATACTTGTGTCGTTATTATAGAGATTAATACTGAAATAATAATATTGTATATTATGTTTTAAAGAATGAACGATTAGTCTAATCGCAATCCACAAAGGAATTCATATTCACTCCGCGTGAATTAGTATTAAATAGGTATTCTTTAGTAAAATAAACTATCGAATACAAAAAAATATACTAAAATCGGTTTAGAATTAAAGTTGACTTCGCCTGACGCATAAAATAAAAATACAAAAATAAAAAATTTAAAGTCACTAAAAACAGTGCTTGACAGTCATTATAAATGACCTGATATATCGTTAATCCTTCTACAAACAACTACAAACAAAAACTTTTGTCATAGTGTCATTACATTTGAATTTAAGAAATTATTTTGATAACAAGTTTCCTTCATTTTATTTATTATCTTTATTATGTAGATGTTGTAATGATTTTGTAATTTAAAAGCATTATTGTGTACTTATTAATTAATTATTTTATGTATACAAACATATTTCAATAGTAATTCAATTGGTCATTTGATTAAACTTGAATCTGACTGTTGAGTCACTTTTTTATTGAAAAAACTCTCAAGATATATAAAACATATATCATAAAATATTATTATTATTCTTAAATTTAAATAGTATTTAGTTATTAATTTTAGTTAAGGAATCATTATTGAAAAGAGATCGAAAACTGGAAATATAATTTGGCGGGAACGCATCAGTGGCGCCACTAATTGTACAGAGGTTTCATAAAAGGTTGCTGTGTGCGAATCGCCATTGTGTTTTGAGTCGCGAAAGAGTAAACTTTTAAAAGAAATAATTGTTGAAAGGATTTGTTGATTGTAATGTTGAAGACCTATTAAAACTGTATGGTAAGTTCCCAGTCTTAAATTTTTATAATATAGTTTGGATAGCAGAAAGGAAGCAAAGGTAGCAAAAGGAGGCCTACCCTTACATTATATAGATAATATCTCCATACAAATACTTCAAGAAAAACAAGTCAACTTTTTCATAAAATTTTTCGTAATAAATAATTACGAGTGTTTCCTTTATAATTTATATGTTTATTTTGTTTTATAATGTTTGCATCTTTTTAATACACATTAAGTATTTAAATATAGATACGTTGTGTGCGTAAGTATATAGAACATTGATAAAAAAAACGAGTCGACTACTTTGACAATTAGCCGACAAATAGTTGACCCGTTTTAAGGCAATAGCTGTTGATAATCCAAAAGTCGATTGCTTGGGTACCTCTGTCCCATTCGTGTTTCTACCGTGAAGCAGTTGTGTTTGCAAGTCTGTGTTTCGGTTTGAAGGGTGGGATATTGCGTGAATTTACAGGGTACAGAGGAATAACATCTGAGTCCTCAGAAATGGCAATATCATGGGCGAAACAGTAGGTATACTCTGTTATGCCCATGGTACTGCTCATGTCTAAAGGCGACGGTTACCACATTCCATCAGGTGGGCCGTCAGCTTGTTTGCCATTTTAAGTTGTATAAAAAAAAATCTCAATCGATGATCAAAATACTTATAAGTCTTAAGTAACGTAATGTAACATAATGCCACATTTAGAACACCGCCGGTATCTATCCCTTGACATTATCGTCTTATCGACTTTTACAGTACCCAGGGGAGGAGGCGGCGGTGACCTAATTTGTAGTTGGGAGCCACAATTAAAGTGCGGCTTGAAATACTAATCACTATCGGAAATCAAAAATTGGAATCACTTTAAGATTTACTCTGTAACAAGCGTCATGTTTATCCTATTATTTTTTATACAACTGCTGAATGCTGAAAAATTGAAAGTTTTAAATATACTGTGTCACCATGATACCCCTGTCCTTCCTGAGGACTAAGATGTTAAGCTTCTGTAACCTATAATTTCAATGTTATCCCACCCTTCAAACCGGAACACAGCCATGAAAACACAACTGCTCCACGGTAGAAACACGAATGGGGATAGAAGTAACCAAGCAAGCGACTTGTACCAAGTCTCCCTCTGGTAAAGTCGAAAGTTTGTAACGATGGATGAACGAATGGATGTTTGTTACTGTTAATGTTTGTTGTTTGTGTTGAATGGATTTGAATGGAATTTGATACACGTGTATGTATACTAAGCACATGGAATTCTAGTAAAGAATAAAACTCGCTTTAATAGTAATCTATACTTATAATAAATCTGTAGAGAGGTCAATTCTGTACATGGAATATATTTCCAACATCCAACTATCAGGGGGTGATTACTGATCGATACTGATGCCAAAAATGCAATCAGTAAAATTTTTGTCTGTCTGTCTGTATGTTCGTTATAGAAACAAAAACTACTCGACGGATTTTAACAAAACTTGCTACAATTATTCTTCATACTCCTGGGCAGGTTATAGTATACTTTTCATCACGCTACGATCAATAGGAGCAGAGCAGTGAAGGGAAATGTTGAGAAAACGGGAGAAGTTACTCCATTTTTAAGCTTCCGTCGCGTGTACAGCCTTAATGACCACATTTTTAAAATGTAAAAATGTCCACCCGTGCGAAACCGGGACCGGCCGCTAGTAAAATATTTGATTCACAAATTGTTTTGTGAACTTTATGTACTGCCATTTATTCTGTTTAACGTAACGGTTGATTGGTAGAGAATGCCATCAGGCATTAAGTCCGCCCTGTAGACTTATTTTAATGTGTGCAAAAGTATAAATAAATAAATAGGATCCTAAACCAAATCGATTGTAGGAATTGGCTACTTTTTATACGATGATGGTGGCGAACAAGCATACAGACTGTCTGATGGTAAACGGTCACCGTAGCCTATGGGCACCTGCACACTAGATATCATGTGCGCGTAACCGGCCCAAAAGAAGTCTTAATACACCCTTTTTGAAGATGTAGGGAGACTTTGTACAAAAGTCGATTGCTTGGGTACCTCTGTCCCATTCGTGTTTCAATCGTGAAGTAGTTGTTTGCATGGCTGTGTTTCGGTTTGAAGGGTGGGATATGGCGTGAATTTACTGGGTACAGAGGAATAACATCTGAGTCCTCAAGAATGGCAACACATGGGGGGTATCATAGGCGAAACAGTATGCTCTGTTATGTCCATGGTACTGCTCATGTCTATAGGCGACGGTCACCACTTTCCATCAGGTGGACCGTCAGCTTGTTTGCCATTCTAAGTTGTATAAAAAAAAACTATTATCAAAATCTGTTGTCGAAAATATTAAATAACATACGTTGTGAATATACAAACAAACTGAAAATTCCTCGTTTTCGAAGTGGCTTTAAAGTAAATAGCAAACAACCCATACTGGATACTTAATTAAACATTTTGCACCTCTACTGTTATTTTGGGACTTGTATGTTTTAGAAGCAATGAACATACAAGTATCCTCCAATGTTATGGAACTAATTAATATCTTTATTAATATTATGAATACACATAAGTACAAATAACTGATCAGATTGACATAACCACTGTATACCTCAATAACTAGACTGATTTCTTATTATTTTTATGATATTTTAAATTATTGTTTGTTTCGGTAAATCTAAATTGACATTAATGCATGTATATTAGGTGTTTTCTATATGTAATAATATAAATTGTCTAGTAAGGACTCGTAAAACAAGCTTAGTTTGTTTTTATCAAACTCGATAAATTTTGCCAGTGAAGCGGACAAAGTTGCGGGTCAAAACTAGTTTATGTTACATTCATTGAAATCTTCTAATTAATATTCAACGTAAAGCACTTCTACAAATGAGCGGTTTGAACGTAAATGCTTCCTCGGATTAACGGACACTAAAGTAACTAGTTGATATTGTCGAACTAAGATTAGTTTTGGTGAAACCAAATTCCCAACTCGCACAAGTTGTCTACCTAGCGGGAAGTTGTCCTTGTATAATATTAATAATTACACAGCTAATTTTATTTTACATATTTGACAAATTTAATATATAATTTAGTATTTATTTATTTATTTATTTATTTATGGAACACCAACAGCATATTGCATTATAACATATAGGTATAACAACATTAAATACAATACAATATTAATGCACATGCCTATTATAGGTATTCACAGCATTCACTTTAACGTAATTATACAGTGTAAGAAATTTAAGTAAATAACAAAAATAAACATGTAATCTAAGTTGTGAGCAAAATCAGAAAATAAGATTATGAGTAAATTAAATTAAAAAAAAAAATATTAAAAAAAATATATATTATGACAATTAGAGTTAATGTTCATAAGATTGTTGTACAAAGTGCTTCAGCAATTTATTCCTGTAGGAATTCGAATTATCGTACACTATATCAATTTCAGGTAATTTGGCATTAATTTCATTGTATGACGCACTAATCCTGGCCAGAGGTTGATGCAATTTAGTATTATTATTAACTAAGCACAAAACAAACAAACAAACAAACCGTACAACGCGGTTTCAGAGATGTTTCCTCCCACGAACTCGGGTTATGGAATGAGCTCCCTGCCGAGATTTTCCCAAGAGACTACAGCATGAGGTTCTTCAAAAAGGGGGTAAAGAGGTTTCTTCAGGGTCGGCAACGCGCGCGTAATACCTCTGGTATTGCAGGCGTTCATGGGCTACGGTAACCGCTTACCATCAGGTGGGCCGTATGCTTGTTTGCCACCTCAGTGGTATAAAAAAAATATAGTGTAGGACGATCACTAGATGATATGATGACCTCAAAGGTAGCTCAGGGCCGTTTCTTATAGCAGTCTATGGGGGAGGCCTATGTTCAGCAGTGGACGGACAATTCCTTTTTTTTTTTGTTCTGCGGCTTTTCTCGTTTAATTTGGATAAAAATAATCCATTTATCTACTATATAATATTAGTAGAAATACCTGTACTTTATTAAAGTAACTTTTGTCTAGTTCTTACTCGTGACTTCGTTCATGTGACCAGGATATGTTTACTCGGGATAAAAAGTCTATATCTTTTTCTATCTCATATGCCATATCTTTATGCCATATGGCTTTAAGCTCGCCACTTGTACAAAGTTTTATTGTGCAATAAATAATAAATAAATAATAAATAAATAAAAATAAATAGTACGTGTATTTTAAGTTTCATAGTGATCGAATAAGCCGTTAAGGCACTATAAGGTAACAAACAAACTTACTTTCACATGTATAATATATATAAAACAATATAATAAAACAGAAGGTTCATTTCATCTCGAGTAACAATTTTACAAATTTCTAAATATATGATATTTTTAGGACAAGGAAAATTTTGTAGATCTCAGTCTACTTCCTCCTTAATTATTCTTAATAGCAGGAATTTCTATAGAAATGCTAATAGGGTTACTTCCGTGTTGACGCCATATACATTTTGTAATAATTCTAGCTGTCGTTTTTTTTTTGCAAAACAAAAAGCTACATGTTATCTTCCTATAAAATAAAAAATTCATACAAATATTTTTCCTACGATCACTGATTAAAATGGAAATTTGGTACCGTGAGATAAATTCATAAGAACATTGTAATAATATTATTTACATGAATTGCATTAAAATAAATAAATAAAAATTCTAGAAAAAAAAAAAAACTTTAGCTGCATTCTACTATCCTTACTAATGTTATGTGATAGTGAGTTTGTTTGAGACCTTATAACGCCTTGACTACTTAACTATTCACTATAAAATTTTATATATACGTACTTATTTTATGTAGGCTACTTTTTATGAGTGAACATGTTTCAGTCATACGGACGAAGTCGTGAGTAAAAGCTAGTAATATAAAAACTTCCTACGTTAGTACAAATTTATATGTTTATTACTTAATCACGCTTAAACGGCTGAACGGGTTTGAATTAAATTGAGACACAATTAAGTAACACGTAATGATACATATTTATATGATCACCGTCTGTGGTCCTGGCATAGAATGGGCCGCCCCTACCTTTCCCGTGGGTGTCATAAACGGTGACTAAGGAAGGGCGAGAGATGAGCAACAGCGTCCCTCTTAAAACAGTTCTAAAAGCCTAACTGTGGTTGCCAACCCGCCTGCCAAGCGTAGCAACTACTGGCAAAACCCCCCTTATGGGGAAAACTCATATCCAGCAGTAGATAGTTATCGGCGGAAATAATAATTATACTTGTGCCTATGTATAATCCGTTAACTGAACATAGTCCTCCCATAAGGGGAATAGTTGCCACGTTTGGCACGCCGGTCTTCAACCGCAGTTAGGCTTTTGATGATATTTGAAGAGGGACGCTGCTGATCATCCCTCTACTTAATCGCCTCTTATGACACCCACGAGAAAGATTGATTTGACCTATTCTATGCCGGGACCACACCGGGTAATGACACATAAAACACTTTAATATGTTGAATAGTGTGAGCAAATCTGAGGGAAATATCTAGTAAATAGTAATAACAATTGTCATAATTTTTTTTTCAATCAAGTCTAATTAGGGGGACAGGGATTGTTAGTAATGGGGTCAAACAGCACCATTACAAGCAATATCTGGCCCTGTCAGGTCGATCTCAACGTAGTTCCCCCTGGAAATCATCGTGGCTAATTCTAGTTGAATTCGTCAGGATGGGCTAACTGACCTGTTTTCGTCCTCATTAATCATCTATCACTGGTGCCCCGCCAGTGTATACCGATAGCACAGACGGGGTTACCATGCCATTATCACCCATTAAAAAAAAATCAAGTCTAATTGACATCCAAGGTGCATACCTGTTCCAAACCAAACAAATTCCAATTCATGGACATTCCTAGGTATTCATTGGAAGCCATCGTTGCAGGGATCTATGCCTTATACATTTCATTAGTGAGAGCTATCAGATTGGATTGAATCACAACCTGTGCGGCTTCACTACACTTCGCTATATAATTTATACTTATTTCCAGTAATTGTCAACATTCCGCCCGCAGGTTGTATGCGGCCCGCGTAAACAAATATGTTGAGAACTGCTGTCATATCTCATTTCCTATTCCCATCAGCCATTAACTGTACATTGATGAACATAGACCTCCCTCAAATGAGGAGTGTTGCCAGTAGTTGCCATTTTTGGCAAGCGGGTTGGCAACCGTAGTTAGGGTATGGTGATTTATTAAGAGTGACGGCGTTGCCCATACCTCGTCTATTAGGTTCTCTTAGTCGCCTCTTACGGCAACCACGGGAAGGAAGGGCCGGCCCATTTTATATCGGGACCACACGGGCTGTGATATAGTTTTATGTATTTACATAAACGAATCGATAATTTTCAAATTACTTTCATTTTCTATTTGTCGTAATGGCAAAATATTGAAGTATTATTTTTTAAATAAAAATAGATATATAATACAGCGCCATCTAGTTACAAACTAAGTATAATCTGTATACATATATATATTTTTATAGACATATATTTCTATTGTAAATAGATACACATACTATAAAGGAAAACGTCCAGACCAATAGAAATAACACACTCATGAATACAAATGTTTTTATTGCACAAGGATCGAACCCGTATATATCGAAAAGTAAGGCAATGTTCATTACATCACCAAGATTCTGTTGTTTCTAATTTTACAGGTTTTTACGACATAAAAATAAATAGTGTTATTTATATCGTCATTTTTATCATCAATATCATCACCATAACCATCATCATCATATCAACCTTTAACTGTCCACTGCTGAACATAAGCCTCCCTCTAGGGGAATTTTGCTAGTACTTGCCGCGGTTGGCAAGCGGATTGACAACCGCAGTAAGGCTTTGGAAATGTTTTAAGAGGGACGTTACTGCCCATCTCTCACCCTCACTTAGTCGGCTCTTACAACACCCACGGGAAAGGAAGGGTTGGTCTTTTTTGCTATGCCGGGACCACAGAGACCCGTATCAGCAATTATATCAATCGTTAATTGTCACTATTGAACATAGGCCTCCCCCTTGGAAGGTTTTATTTATTTATATTTTAGCGTTCAACAAAAAATAAAAAATAAATATTGTATCTTTACCAAAGGGAGACTTTGTACAAAAGTCGATTGCTTAGGTACCTCTGTCCTATTCGTGTTTCAACCGTGAAGCAGTTGCATAGCTGTGTTTCATATCATGGGCGAAACAGTATACTCTGTTATATCCATGGTACTGCTCATGTCTATAGGCGACGGTTACCACTTTCCATCAGGTGAACCGTCGACTTGTTTACCATTCTAAGTTGTATAAAAAGAAAAAATCTGTCAAAGGTAATTTTCTTACTGTCATAAATATATAATAATAAAGGTTGATATACTATCAAATTTTAACGATTTCCAACTATTATTCTGCCAATTTTTAATCAAATCAGCTCGGTAGTTTCATCGTAGAACAATTAAATAAATCAACAAACAAACTCATGTTTATGTTAATACATAAACATGAGTTTGTTTGTTGATTTATTGTAAATTTATTGAATACCCATTAATCAGTTACATATAAACAAACAAGCTCATGTGTAATGTTAAGCTACAGAAATATTGTTATCACCATTCTGAATCAAAGGCGCTAAACCGCTGCGAGATTCTTTATTTCCACTTCGGTATAATGTTATGGGCCGCACAACGCTAACTTGCGACCCGTTGCTGATGAATATGTTGATTGAAGCTGTTCTAGTTATAGGGTTTCATCTATTCATTATTTATTTCTGTATAAGCTCTCTGTGTTAATTTGTTTTCCTTGTCTAACAAGTGGCAAATGAAAGGGACACAAAATCGATTTGGCCCGTGACACACTCCGGTCTATAATTCGATTTAGAACTGTTACAAAATGAAAAAACTCGAGGATCGTACTTTGAATCTGTACAAATGAGACTTTTATTTAGTTGAATGTTTCACTTGGATTAAAAACAGTATCCGATGGAAATGATAATCTGGTTAGTAGGAACGCTTTTTACTATAGTCGTGGGTTTCGTTTCCGTTACGGGGGAAAATGTGTGAGTTTTTTGACACCACAATATAACAAATTAAAACTGACGGCCCACCTGATGGAAAATGGTAACCGTCGCCTATAGACATGAGCTGTATCATGGACATAACAGAGTATACTGTTTCGCCCACGATACCTCCCATGCGTTGCCATTCCTGAGGACTCAAGTGCTATTCCTCTGAACCCTGTAAATTCACTGATGTCAGTAATTTGATTTTGAAATAAAGTGACTACTTAATAAAGCAACACGGGAATAAACCCCACTAATTGGGGAGAAGGGATTGTTAGTAATGCAGGCTACCAGTCACATTGCTAGCAATATACTCTGTCAGGTCGACTCCCACGCGGTTCCTCCTGGAAACCCCCGTGCTGAATTCCAGGTGTATTCTTCACGATGAGCTAACTGACCTGCTTTTTTATTATCCACCTATCATCACTCACTGGTGCCCCGCCAGCGTATACCGTTACCACAGGCGGGATTATCATTCCATTATCATCCATTAAAAAACCCACATAAAAAAAACATCATATTCAGTATTTTCAAAAATATTGTGTGACTTACAAAAGAAGGAACTAATTGAGATTCTCCAGTAGAAAGTCACTTAAAAATAAACTATGCACATTATTAGTTCAAAGTGTAATTTAAGTCCAAATATAAAATGGGAATTCGCAAAAATGCGAGGAGCGGAGTGCGGTTGTATGCAAATGGTGGAGATCGTATCAAGTGGCCGGTTAATTTATTCCATACCAGCGTCTTAATTAAACTCTTGCATTTTTAATCTGCTCGCCCTTGCGACGCTCGTCGACTTCACTAATGTACGAATATATAAACGACAGATGTGTTTTTGCACACAAAAGTAAAGTACGTCGCTGCTAAATATAATAACCTACGTCATAAATATAATGAGAATTGGCGTAACATCACCCAAACGAATCTATGTACAGGCTAAAGAATCCCACACAATTATGAGTCTTCTTTTCATTTAAGAGTTTCCTCTTGTCGGTGCAACTAATTCATGCATCTTCTTCCAGCCAGCTCTATCCTAGGCCATATCCTTGACCTCTCTATACGACATGACACCCAGTATTTCCTTCATCTGTCCCATGTAGTTATTCCTCGGTCTTATTATAGTAATAATATTATATTTCAGCCATTATCCGTCCACTGCTGAACATAGGCCACCCCCTTAGACTGCCATAAAAAACAGTCCTCCCTCCACCCCCTTAGACTGCCATAAATGGAAAGTGGTAACAATCGCCTATAGACATGAGCGGTACCATGGACATAACAGAGAATACTGTTTCGCCCATGATACCCCCCATGCTTTGCCATTTCTGAGGATTCAGGTGTTATTTCTCTGTACCCAGTAAATTCACGCCATATCCCACCCTTCAAACCGAAACACAGCCATGCAAACACAACTACTTCACGGTAGAAACACGAATGGGACAGCAATAGCCCTCTATGTAGCCCAATAATTTGAATTTTACATACGGCAAACCGTATAGAACTATATTTGGGTTCCGTAAGTAACAGTGTATGATGCTAATAAGATAGCAATCGACTACACTACGGCCTTTTTATAATAAATTATAATAAAAAAAAAATTGCATGCCTTCAAAAAGGTGGAATGTGTAAAACTGTATTCAGTAATAACTAATCTGAGGACCTACCATGAAATGTTTTTCGAAATTTCGGAATGAACGAAACACAATTTGATGTTCAAATTACATAATACATACCATTTAAAAATATTAAAAATGTTAAGAATCGTTCCTTTGGACTTTTATGGTAGGATTTATGACAAACGAAATGTTAAGCTTCATTTACAGGGACGATTTCGGTATGAACAAAAACACGAAATTGAGCCCGAAAATTCGGAATTTCATTTCATGGTAGACCCCCTCATCGTTTTTGTACGAGCACACCTCATTTCAAGCAAATAAACCACATCATTTAATGTATATTTAATAAATGACTTCCAAAAAGGACGAATTTTTCAATTCACCTGTATTTTTGTGATTATGTGACGCGATTACGTCAATGCTTTTGAACCAATTTCGATTAGATTTGCTTCCGTTTTGGTTCCGTATTAATTTTGTAATGATTGAAGCTGCATTTTTCCTTTGCAAAGGATCTTTAAATTATATAAAAAAAGCATGCGGTGTCAAAAATGAATTAAACTTTAATTACTAATTTGACGTTTGCCCTTGGCAATTTCTCAAGAGGGACGCTGTTGTCCATTTCTCGACCAATAAGTTCCCTTAGTCGCCGCTTACGACACACACAGAAAAGAAAAGGGTGCTTGGCAACTACTGTGGCAACAAATACCTCCAAACACAGGAGACAGGTAAAGGTTGATATAATGATGGTATAATATTACGCACACTTATAAAAGTTATTCTGTTTTGGCGAAGCATTTATATAATAATAAATAATAATAATAAATAATCTTTATTTACTACTCATAAGGAATATTTTACATTGTATGACTATTTAGGATTTTAACTTGAAATTATTATCCTTGTGAGAGTCTGGAGTCTGAACTAGGTCGAAACCTGTACTACAGATCTGCAGGCTCTCTCCGGAGTTTTACAATATATTACTGAACATCTACATTATTATATCGATACAAGTATTGTGAAGTAAGTATGGAGACGCTCTATCTATATAATCCAATGCCAAATCCTACTTATAAGCATGCGATTAGGAATTCTAAATTCTATATTCGAAATATTGTACGCTTCAACAACATCACTACAATTTATTATTTATTTTAAAATAAGAACAATAATATTGCTCAATATGAATTTTATCACAATTGAAGATTCTGTTTTTATGCGGAATAAATCAACTTGTTTGCATGTTGTGCTCCATTTTGAAAGATCCGTCTTTGAAATTAATGGGCACTGCGACCCAATAACATGTTGTTACAAGAATAGGCACCGTGCTACTGACAGCCCTGATAAAAATTAATTACGAGAAAAAAAAAACAATTTTCAATATAATATTTTGGAATGTAATCATTTTAAATGTATAAGGAAATACCATTATATTCCATTTTCCTCCCCCGTAGCTCAGCAACGAAAGCCACTCAAGTGCTTTCATCTCCATTTTGAGAGTCTTATGGTCACCTTGTTTCATTCCACGTAATAGATAACACGTTACAGCGTCGGCCCTTGTTGTCACTGCTCTATACCTACCCATCGTACTGCTCTCGAAAAGGTTTCCAAATATAATAATTTATAATTTAACTGCATAACAAGTGTCTTCAGTACTGAAATAATTAGGGAAACAACATAAAAGTGGTCAAAAACTGAAGGTGTTGCGTTACATGCATAATTAATTGCATTTTAATTAAACTTTAGCTAATTACTTAGAAACAAAGAACAGTCGTAGAATTTTATTTACTTTTTCTTCGTCTATTCAGAGCCGATTTCAATAACTCTTATTGTTACCAATAAAATACACTCCCACGTTGGAAAGCTATTTTTTGCGAAGCAAAATCTTAATTTATCAGTCTCTTGTCTAATTCAATTTCCGAATCTTCTTTCTCTACCCAGTAAATACACACTAATTTTATTATTTTAAATCACTCGTAATCATCAAAGAGCTCAAAATTGTACAGTCAACCGCAGTAACCCTAACAGAAACAAATTATAAAACCCTTTACGCGATGGGAGCCCGTGTAATTCCGTTCCGCCGTATTACTAGCCTCTATTTTCGACGTTTGCTCATTATTATTAGATTATCTTTTTAGGTCACAATCAAAACCGCAGAGTACTATCAAAGGGAGCCTTTGCCTTACGTATTGCCAGCATAATCGTCTTAGATCGTCTCGTTATTCCATCAAAGAATTGTTACAAATATTGAATTCTTTAAGCCCAAAGCCTATTGAAAAGTTATGTAAATATATTACATTTTAAACCCCCACAGCGTCTTCCAGCTAAGTACCTAATTGAATTTTCTACCAGAAGTGTTTTCGTTCAAGGCTCGATTATTCTGAGCGTTATGAAGCTTTTATGTATACGTACTTTGGTGGCTCGGCTCTGGGCAGTAAATTCTGTTTGCGTTCAATGTAATAGGTGTGTGCTGAAACTTTGTGAATTATTGGAGAACGGCTTGTCGACAAATTTTTAGGTATTAAGGAATACCATAATTGGTAAATGTTGTTAATATTTCTATTCTTTTTTTATCAAACTTACAATGGTAAACAACTGACTGTCAACGTAATGGAAAGTGGTAAATGTCGTCTGTAGACATGAGCAGTACCATGGACATAACAGACGATACTGTATCATCCATGATACCTTCCATGCATTACCATTCCTGAAGATTAAGCTGTTATGCCTCTGTACCCTATAATTTCACTACCACATCCCACCCTTCAAATCGGAACACAGCCATGCAAACATAATTGTTTCACGGCAGTAACATGAATGGGGTAAAGGTACTCAAGCAAACGACTTTTGTACAAAATCTCCCTCTGGTATCTTACTTCTGTTAATATGTAGTAACATTACATGTCACGATGTTCGTTTGCTTTAAATTCCAAAACCGCTCAACTGATTTTAATATTTTTTTTTGCAACACAGGGGGCAAACTAGCAAGCGGTTCACTTGATGGTAAGTGACTACCGTCGCCCATGATCATTCACAACACCAACAGCATTGCAGGTGTGCTGCCAACCTTTTAAAAAGGAATATGCTCTTTTCTTGAAGGTTATGATGTCGCATAGGTTCGAAAATACTGCTGCTGAAAGTTGATTCCAAAGAATGGTTGTCTACGCCCAACGCGCAAGAAAGTGCCTTGAAAAACGCACGGTTGAAGACCGCCACTTGTGTATTATTTTACCCGACTTGAAAAATAGAATAATTTATATTTTTTTTTTTTATATTTTTTATACAACTTAGAATGGCAAACAAGCTGACAGCCCACCTGATAGAAAGTGGTAACTGTTGCCTATAGACATGAGCAGTACCATGGACATAACAGAATATACTGTTTCGCCCATGATACCCCCATGCGTTGCCATTCCTGAGGACTCAGGTGTTATTCCTCTGTACCCAGTAAATTCACGCCATATCCCACCCTTCAAACCGAAACACAGCCATGCAAACACAACTGCTTCACGGTTGAAACACGAATGGGACAGAGGTACCCAAGCAATCGACTTTTGTACAAAGTCTCCCTCTGGTATAATGATAAGGTAGTATAGATACGGTAGTTGGTGGCTAGGGGCAATACAACATATGTCGGGTCGATTAGTATTCTTTACTTAATATTATATACGTGAAAGTGAGTTTCTTTTGTTTATCACTCCATAGTGCCTGAAATTTAGTATACACGAACTATACAAGAATAAAGAGGATTTCAATCCCAGTCGGTAAATATATCCCAGACAAAGTCCCGATTAAAAGCTAGTAATACAATCAATGTAAAATTATATTTATTATATAATTACAGATAAACTGTGATTGAATAATAAACATCTTGACGAAATGTTTACGATTTAAAAATGACTTATTAATATTAGTTCAAATATCACAACGTGATAATGAACGGCGTATAATACACAGTTAAAATAATTAATATTTGTGATACCAAAAAAAAATCGACTTCAGTTATGACAAAATCATTTATTATGATCTTAAAACTAGGCTACTGAACCGATTTTGATAAAATTTTCATAGGATTGTAAATGTATGGTTCAACATTTCAGATAAAATTAATTTTACAAATCGATTCACAACAAACAGAGTTATGAGGTAACAAACATAAAAAAGTACAACCCCATCGGGAACCCCCTTGTTTTTAAAATCGGCCAGAAAAAAAACACTAAAAAATATGTAAACGCTACCAAACATCCACATTTGTAATAACACCGGTGAGATTCAACGCTTGATTTAATTCCAGGTCCAAGAGAACGGTGCTCTGGGGGGCCAGTGGAGCGTGGCTCGAAACGCAGAGCACTCGCAGCTAATCTCGTTTGGCCCCAGTCGCATGACTTTGTTAGAAGAAACAGTTTTCATTGCAGCGTCGTACTGTCCGTCTACACGAACTACGAATATTAGCTTTTACGACTGGCGCGCCCTTTACACAGCGCTTTGATGTTGCAAATTGTTTTATTTCAACTTATGGTTTGTTTTGGCTTCAATTAATACAAATATTTATTTGGTTTTAGACTTAATTAGCGATGCAGCGGATACGTGAATAGAATTATGATTTTAAGATGTCAACTATGTCATTATCTTACATACATACATACATATCCGTCACGCCTGTCTCCCATTAGGGTAGGCAGAAACAATGGAACGCCAAATGCTTCGATTCAAGCAAACCTCTTTCGCTTCTTCCACATTCATCAATCTTTTCATACACGCTCGCCGGTTACGGGTACTTTTAATTTGGCCCTTCTTCAGCACGTCGCCTATTTGGTTAACATACGTCCGTCTAGGGCGACCCCTACCGACATCTCCATTCATTCTTGCTCGATAAATCTCTTTCGTAATTCTTCTTTCATCCATCCTCTCCAAATGACCAAACTAACGCAACATTCCTTTACATTACATCAGCCTTTAAATGTCCAGTGCTGAGCATAAGCCTCCCCCTGGGGAGTTTTGCCAGTAGTTTCCACGCTTGGCAGGTGGATTGGCAACCGCAGTTTGGCTTTTAGCGATATTTTACGAGGGATGCTGCTGCCCATCCTTCGCCCTCCCTTAGTCGCATCTTTCGACACCCACGGAAAAGAAGAGGTGGCCTGTTCTATGCTAGGACCACACGACCAAGTTATGTATATTAAGTGAATTGGAAAGATATTTCAACTTACAAACCACGGAAATATAAGGCAACTGTCTTATATTTCCGTGTTTTGAGATAAGAGATGCCGTAAGCGTGATTGCGATGGTGCAGTTCTTATTTTAGGCCGTCAGTTCATCTTCATCTTATCAGCCATTATCTATTCACTGCTAAGCATAGTCCTCCCCCTATTAGAAGGTTCTATCAACAGTTACTACGCTTGGCAAGCGGGTTGGCAAATGCAGTTAGACTTTTGGTGATTTTTTATATAGGACACTGCTGCCCATCCCTCGGTCATATGACACTCACAGGAAAGGAAGGCCGTTAGGTTGCTTGTCTTTATATACCATTAAATTTCATATATGAATAAGTTACCAATTATTGATATTTATTATTACTGGTGACTTGTAACATAGGTTCTTCAAAACCTACCGCAGGCACCAGTCGCAAAATAGGTCTTACATATCTAATTGTACCTCAAGTTGTCACTTTATACTACCTTTTGTAAAAAGAAAATAAACCGTTCATTCATTCGTTCATTTGTGAAAAAAGATTAAAATAAAATGACCAAAAGAGTTAATGTTGCAAGTATTTATTTTGACCATATTGCCAGTTGACAAGCCGTTTCATTGTGCGAGTCACTCCAGCGACACTGCTATGAACTCGCGAGCGTTCCCACTCGTGCACCCCTCCTTCAGCGAAATTGAAAACTTATTTGCTTATTCTGTTTGCTCAACCCCAACCAATTTAAATTTTGCTCAGTTCATAAAACAATTTGTAAACCAATAAATTTAATAATAATATAATTGATGTTTCTTTATAAAGTAATTGAAATAGGAAACAGTTAGTACAAACCCGTATAGCTTAATCCCGTTTAGGAAAAAAAAACATTTATCAAAATTGAGAAGTTAATAGGAATTAACTGGATCATTTAGATCATCATCATCATCATACCAGCTATTAACTGTCTACTGCAGTACATAAGCCTCACCTATAAGGGTGTTTTGGCAGTAGTTGCCACGCTTGGCAAGCGGTTTAGTAACCGCAATTAAGCTTTTAGTGATGTTTTAAGAGAAGCTGCCGCCAATCCCTCTACTATTAAGTTTCATTGGCCCGTGTGGTCCCAGCATAGAATGATGGCCCATTCTATGTCGAGACCACTTAAAAATTAAGGTAAAATACCATACTTGAAATAAATATGGTATTTTACCTGAATTATCTCGACGTTTCATTTCTTGTTTATTTAATTCCTGTTTTTTTTTTTTATACAACTTAGAATGGCATACAAGCTGACGGCCTACCGGATGGAAAGCGGTAACCGTCGCCTATAAACATGAGCAGTACTATGGACATAACAGATTATACTGTTTCGCCCATGATACCCCCCATGCGTTACCATTCCTGAGGACTCAGATGTTATTCCTCTGTACCCTGTAAATTCACGCCATATCCCACCCTTCAAACCGCAACACAGTTATGCAAACACAACTTCTTCACGGTTGAAACACGAATGGGACAGAGGTACCCAAGCAATCGACTTTTGTACAAAGTTTTATAAACCCCAAAATAAGCAATTTAATATTGTGAAATAAATTCACGTAATCAAGAATGTTTTGCTTCTCGAAAAAGCGACTTCAGTCGTACACATATGAATGAGAAACTTGATGTTGTGTAGACATATTTGAAATTATAACGCAGGATCCCATGTTTACATGTACATTTTGGACATGACAGTAAACCACATCGATTTAAAAACAAATATCAACATATACGGCCATAGAACTTCAGACAATATAGAAGTTTCTTTATTAAAATATCAATTTAAAAGTCAATTAAAAATTCTTGTAATTGTGTTCCATCGCACGCGGTGTAGAACCAAATGCTACAGTACTACGGCGTAGCAATGTACTACGGCGTAGCTGCCGATGTTTAAAGACGCCTGAAGCGGTAACAATTAAAAATAACAACGAACGACTCGTTTTGTTTAATTGACGAAGAAAAAGCGATAAATTGGTGTCCAATTAAAAACATACTAAAAACTTAAAACATCACAAAAAGCCTAACTGCAGATGCAAACCCGCCTGCCAAGCGTGGCAACTGTATTTATAAATTAAGTACTAAACGTGTATTAGTGTAGGAAGCTTTAGATCTTTTTTAACATTTATTTAGAAAAATTGTTTAATTTTGCATGTAGAATCTTATTAATATAATAAAATTGAAACTAAACAATATCTGTACATGAGAGTTGTTTAAGAAAAGTCGATACGAGTGGTCATAATAAGGCAAATAGATGCCAAAATATTTTATTTTTAATTTTGTCCGTCTATCTGTCTATATCTGTTCCCACTTCATTGCTCAAAAGTCGTAAATCTAACTTGAAATTAACCTAGAAGTGGTCGATGACATTGCTTTTCTTACTTCTAAAATCCATGCATACGAAGAAACGGGCAAACAGCTAGTACTCTAATAAGAGATTGCCAATGATTTTAATTTCCTCCCATATATTTTATAAACTCACGAGAACACATAGAAATACTGGGAACTTTCTAGTATTTACGAACGCGCAATCGCTATCTAATCACGAAATTCTCGGAACTATACATGAAGTCGTTATTTTGCTCAGAAGTACCCTCCGTGATATCAATAGGCATTGACAGAGAATAGAGATTCCACGGAAATGGGAAGTAATGTAAAGAATTGAAAACTTCCTGTTTTTCGAAATCGGTTGAAAATATATTAATTTAGATCACGTAACGGTATTTATTTATTTATTTAACACTTTATTGCGCCAACATAACGGGATTTGTTGAACAATTTTCAATACGTATAGTGTAGTACAAAAGGCATCAATTGTCGTATGGTCCCAGCATAGAATAGCCCACCCGTTGCTTTCTCGTAAGTGTCGTAAGAGGCAACTAAGGGAGGGCAAAGGATGGGCAGCATTATCCCTCTTAAAACATCACTAAAAGCCAAACTACGGTTGCCAATCTGCCTAACAAGCATGTCAACTACTGGCAAACCCCCGTTTATCGGAAAAGCTATGTTCAGCAGTGGACAGCCAACGGCTGACCCAACAATAGTATCACAAATTAAAAGATTTTTATAACAAGCCATATTTTACTCTACAAAAAAAAAACCTCAATTTTAAACCGTCACAATATGTAACATATAGCGTCATAACATCAGACTAACTAGGCAGTAACATATATATTTTTTTTTATATAACTTAGAATGGCAAACAAACTGACGGCCCGCCTGATGGAAAGTGGTAACCGTCACCGACAGACATGAGCAGTACCATGGACATAACAGAGTATATTGTTTCGCCCATGATACCCTCCATGCGTTGCCATTCCTGAGGACTCAGCTGTTATTCCTCTGTACCATGTAAATTCACTATCATATCCCACCCTTAAAACCGAAACACAGCCATGTAAACACAACTGCTTCACGGTTGAAACACGAATGGGACAGAGGTACCCAAGCAATCGACTTTTGTACTTAATTTATGACTATAGCCTACTCATAAATAAAAGATAAATCTTCTTTGGAAAACACACTCTATATCTTGAGGAGATAAAAAACGTAGCTGCAAAAATATCTTAAAATTCCTATCATTAATAGGTATTAGCAGCGAACTTTAAAAAAGGGGCAAACATAAAAGATCATGGAAAGGTCGCAGTGTCATAGGTTTTTCTGCTTGAAACAGCTCGTCTTTCAATAATAATAATATAACTACAATAGTTACTAAAATAATACGTATTAAGCAGCTATTTAGACAAAATATACCGTTAAGATTTTCTCGGAAGCGGCACGAGGCTCGTTCAAGAGGATCATGATAGATAACGTAGGTTTTTCTCCAACTACATTGCCTGTCCGTTGGATAGCTGCTATATCTCACGGAGACGCTTGACGGATCGCACTCGCCCAGGTAACGGTGATAAGTAGGAACTAGTGGAAAAAACAAACAGACGAACCTACCAATAGAACACGTTTAAATCTAAACGGATTGGAAGGTGAGTGGATTTTGCTTCGAAAAAAATTAAGACTTCCATCGTGACAAATATTTGAATTTGGAACGTTATGTTACCTTTCAAACTGGCTATTTATAATTATTTAAAACTAGCTGTTTCCCGCGGCACTGTGCGCAAAAACCGGTATATAAAATATGGCTTGAATTAAGATATAACATATAACCTACGTTCATAAAGTTTCAGACAATTCATTAATTCACTGATCTGTTACTTTATAGCATTTTATATGTGATTATTTAAAGATAAATGGTAGCTTAAATCTTCTATCCATTGCAAAAACAGTTTTCAAAATTAATTCCAAATTAAGCCCATCACAAATGGAGCTGCAATATATGGTAATATGAATGAGGGGAAGACATATTACAGTATATTTTTTATAGTAATCATCGAGTGACCACACAAATAATATATTTTTTTTATTACGTCACAAAAATATGTGGACAGATACAGTACGATCTTGGATTATATAGATAGAGTATCTTCATACAAATGCTTCGAGAATAACAGGTCAACTTTTTCACATAATTCTGCGTGATAAATAGTTATGAATGTTTTCTTTAGAACATAATTATATTTACTTTTATTTTATAACTTCATTTTAAGCTCATTTTATTTAATAAATAATTAAATATAGATATGTCAAGATACATTACGTGTATAAATATATAGAATACTGATAAAAAAGGACTTCGCTAGTTTGACAAAAAGTTGGCCTGTTTTTAACCGATGCTCTATCTATACAATCTAAGAATACGATATAGTACGGTACAGTAAGTTTGCAAAGCTATCGAGTGCAGAAATATGTATATATATTAAACTATGGTTGTCTGTTATAGGCTTTAGCTATATCCCTGCGACCTTAATCGCCTATAACGACCTCCTAGACACGAAATGAAGTCCTAATCTAATATAGTATTATAATACTGCTTTATATAAATTTACTTTCAATACGACAGAGAGAAATTAAATATCTTTTTGCCATATTAAAATAAATGTATTTCTTTCCAAAGAAGTTTCCAGGCGTAATCTTAAAAAACTGAATCATAAGGTATGTAAAGGGCAGTGAGTGATTTATGGTTTAAATTACATTCCGATCTGATACAGGGTCTTAGCCGCAAGATTTATAGGTGCGAAGTGCGGAGATACGTCGGAATTGAAGCTGAGACAGCGAGACCAGCCCCACTTTCATGTGTATACCTACTCCACTTTTGCTGCAAGTTACTGCAGTGCGAGTTCATAAAAACTGAGCCCTCCTACAAACTTACTTTAATTATTACAGATTATTATTTATTTACCAGAGGGAGACTTTGTACAAAAGTCGTTTGCTTAGGTACCTCTGTCCCATTCGTGTTTCAACCGTGAAGCAGTTGTGTTTGCATGGTTGTGTTTCAGTTTGAAGGGTGGGATATGGCGTGAATTTACAGGGTACAGAGGAATAACACCTGAGTCCTCAGGAATGGCAACGCATGGGGGGTATCATGGGCGAAACAGTATACTCTATTATGTCCATGGCACTGCTCATGTCTATATGGCAACGGTTGCCATTTTCCATCAGGTGGGCCGTCAGCTTGTTTGCCATTCAAAGCTGTATAAAAAAATATATAAAAAAAACACTGTTTTGTCAATTTCATTCAAACTAGGAACTTAGCGCAAAAGATTTTTTTTTTCTTTTTCTAGTCTGCTAATTGGCCATTTGTTCTTTATAGAACAATAATCCAATCTGCTCTTTGGATGTCAGGTTCAAAATTTGTTAATATATAATGAGGCCAATCCATTAACCAGCTCTTAATCTCAGTCTGTAAATCTAATATATAATATAATAAATAAAAATAGTAATAGCGCAAAAGAAAGAGACAAAATAGTTTAATAGCTAAAGTAGGTTTAATAACTGAAAGGGACTGGCTCAAAACCAGCGCTGTGCAGCTGTATACTCGTGCATTGCACTGGGACACTCACAGCATCAGCTGAGCTAGTTCCCTTTACCTGGTATGAGACATTTATTATATATGTAATATTTTTCTATTTCCTTCTGTAATTGTGATTTTCTGGAAATAAATATTTTCTATTCTATTCTATTGTAATAAGTTTATGAGAAGTCTGGCATTTTTATGAATTAGGCAGTTAGTTTATGTATATTATTTTAAAACATTTGTTCATTTTTAGGGTTCCGTGTCAAAAAGGTGAAAATAAATCTTTATGATGAGACTTTCTTCTTCTGTCTGTCTGTCGCAGAAAGTCAAATTGTGAAAAAATTATAATTAAATTATACCATCTGTTTTAAATCAATATTTTAAACGAGATTACTGCCGATTATTCTTGAGTAACTTTTCTCTACAGAGGCAGACGGGAGTTTGGATGGCTTTGTTTCCCCATCGATCAGCGGAAAACAAACGTTCATTTAATTTTGATAAATAACCACAAATAATATAATTGATTTCTGCAAAGCATCGAAAGTTTAAGAAGCAAAATTGTTTTAAAATTTTTATAAATATAAATTGTTGTATCAGGCGTAACTGGCCACTGCTGAACAGCCTCCCCCATAAGGGGGAGGGGGAGTTGCCATGAGTTGCCACGCTTGAGAGGCGGGTGAGTAACCACAGTTTGGCTTTTTAAAAGAAGCGTTACTGCCCATCTCTTTACCATAAGCTCCCTTAGTCGCTACTTATGACACCCGCGGGAAAGAACGGTGACCTATTTTATGCACCTAGATTATTTTAAATCGACAATACATCTTTATACCACCTTGTATAATATATCCTTCCTCTCTAACCAATAATTAATGTAATTTTACTTGATACATATCATGAAAAAAAATTGTATGTATGTGTATGAAGAAGTATATTTGTTTTCACTCTTATAATCAACCTGTCTCCGTTACCCAAACGCAATCGGCAGCGCAGCTAGTAGTATAATGTGTAATTAAATAATAAAATAACTATTATTATATTAATAATATATATAAAATCTGAAATTATTAGCAATCAATAAAACTGTGCTATAAACTAAAGAAACATGTATTGATTATTATTCTTTTGGGATTATTCAAAAGGGGGGTAAAAAGGTTGTTCCAGGGTCGGTAACGCGCGCGTAATACCTCTGGTATTGCAGGCGTTCATAGGCTACGGTACCCGCTTACCATCAGGTGGGCTGAATGCTTGTTTACCACCTCAGTGGCATAAAAAAAATTATAAAAAAAAA
Source organism: Galleria mellonella (assembly GCF_026898425.1). Lineage (NCBI taxonomy): Eukaryota > Metazoa > Arthropoda > Insecta > Lepidoptera > Pyralidae > Galleria > Galleria mellonella. The sequence goes on along the minus strand of NW_026441984.1, from coordinate 135,204 downwards.
CATTAAATAGCTCATACTAAAATAGCATTTACATAACTAAAAAATTATTCGTAGCATACAAGGCTTAAATTATTTATAATTTTTGTCTCTGAATGATTTTCTCGCTTTTACGAATAGAATGTTTTACTATTATTATATCAGCCATTTTCCACTGAAGAACATAAGCTATAAAGAGGATTTTTCCAATAGTTGCCACATTTGGCAACTGCAATTGGTGTTTGATAATGCTTTAAGAGGGAAGCTGCTGGTTATCCCCTGCTGCTGCGCCCTCCCTTAGTCGCCTCTTACGACACCTATGAAAAAGGAAGGGATGGCCTATTCTGTTCGCGGATCACACGGCAATAGGTAGAATATACTCTTAAAATAATTCTTACCAATTCAATATCACAATGGATAAATAATTAAAATGCACTTTGCATGCATTCAATAAACACATATGTACCAATTACTTCTAATAACTCCATTTCCATCGTCATTCCAACAAAGTTGTTTTGATAGTCCACCTCGTTACAAGTACGTGGGAATGTTGAAGTAGTCGCTAGTAGCTTGGTTACCACATACTACATACCACTGTTATGTTCACGACATTACACATACAAATTAAGACTTTTTACTGAACAATTTACGAGTACTTGTAACAATCAATACAATGCTGAATGAATGCTGTATGAATTTTAATATCGTATTGTCAACAACGCTATAAAATATTATGACTAGATACTTCCTAAATTGATATTCTTAAAAACTGGTTTCTAATATGCACCTAAACTCTCTAATTATCACACGGTAAGAGAAACACAAGTAAAATAAGACTGTTAAGTAGAGATTCTATTTAAAATATATATGTAATTAAATAACTTCTAAATGTCCTCAAATCACCTCTAATTTATATTATAAAATACTATGTACCTATGTAAAGTGGCCGTATGGTTCCGGCATAGTATAGCTCATCCTGATACAGACTCGCTCATGATACTCCCCATGCGTTGCCATTCCTGGCAGTATCATGAGCGAAGCAGTACACTCTGTTATGTCCATAGTACTGCACATGTCTATAGGCGACGTTACCACTTTCCATCAGATGGACTGTCAGCTTGTTTGGCATTCTAAGTTGTATAAAAAAAAATACATTAAAGAATGCACAAAAATTTTATATTAGCATTTATATAGCAATAAGCAAAATTAATCCGGTGTCGTATTCCACACAATAAGCCACCCATTTTTTTCCCGTGGGTGTCGCAAGAGGCGACTAAGGGAAGGCGAGGGATGGGCAGCAGCGTCCCTTTTAAAACATCTCCAAGGCCTAACTGCGGTTGCTAATCTGAAGCGTGGCAACTACTGGCAAAGCTCCCCAAGGGGGAGGCTTATGTTCAGCAGTGGACAGTTAAAGGCTGAAATGGCGGTGATGACAATGTTGATATATAAAATACAGTACGTTTAGCTATATTCCACCATTTTGTACTGATTTTAAAAATTATTTTTCAATAGTTATGGTTTTTTTTCTGTGTTGTTTGCGTATAGTTTTGTACGGAACGTTCCACTAGAAAGAGTCACTCACACTCGTCGATTTTTATACCTCTGGTAAATATTTTAAAAATATTACTTATTGTACCCAATTTATCATTGTGATTAATGTCCAGGCGGCTACATAATAAGCGCTCTCATAAATTTCGGACTGTATAAATAGCGTTTACCATTTCTCCCCGAGATCATTTATTTGGCAATGAAAACTTATTTTTTACCAATTGCGAATCACGAATTATCTAAACAGGATATTATTAATTTTATCCGCTCCTTCATCTGTCCGGATTTAGGTAAATAATAGCATGAAAATATGATTTATAATCTAAAAAGGTGGCTAATAGAAAAATACTTTTAGTCAGTTAATTAATTTTTTAATTATTTTAAATATAATGTGACCCAAATAATTGACTGGACTATTTGTAATTTTTTTTATTTTATATAACTTAGAATGGCAAACAAGCTGACGGCCCACCTGATGGAAAGTGGTAACCGTCGCCTATAGACATGAGCAGTACCATGGACATAACAAAGTATACTGTTTCGTCCATGATATCCCCCATGCGTTGCCATTCTTGAGAACTCAGGTGTTATTTCTCCGTACCCAGTAAATTCACGCCATATCCCACCCTTCAAACCGAAACACAGCCATGCAAACACAACTGCTTTACGGTTGAAACACGAATGGGACGGAAGTACCCAAGCAATCGACTTTTGTACAAAGTCTCCCTCTGGTAATAATAAATAATATGTAGAATTATGTATTATTAATGAGTAAATATGTTGCCATTGTAAATATATTATATGAGCGTCGGTTTTTTTGTATTCATAGCACAATTAAATAAATTGTGTATGTCAGACTCTGGTGAAGAGTGTTAATAGATTTTAAATATTATCATACCATCATTACAACTTTTCAAACAACATATTTTTTTTGTATTTAAAACAATTTGTTAATATAAAAATAAAAAAGGCATACATTTATTGTATATTTAGAATAACGTGTCAACGAAAATAAGAAAAAGCGTACTTTGATTCTGGCATATAGAATGCATATTGGATGAAATGTCAATGAAAAAAGGAACATTGAGGAAACGAAGCATAAAACACCAGCAAAAAAAAAATTCAGAAAATAGGAATAAGAACAGGAATTCATAGTGAAAACAGACACTAAGACCAGCGTTGTAATAATAGAAGTAATGTTTCTCTGTCTGTAAGTAGTGAGACTCACATTCAGTTGCGAAATAAGTTGATATGATAATGAAAAAAATGTTTGTATTTATCTAGAACATACCTATAAAACAGAACACTTAATGTAGGTAAGAACAATGGAACAACAAACACTTTGCCTTCGATTTACATACTTCTTTCTCCACAAATGTCTGTTCCTACAAGCTCGCGGGTTATGGGCTATTTTTATACTAGTTTCTGGGGCGAATTGTATTTGAATTTATTCAAATTAAATATTTGTATAAATAATTAAAAAATAAATTAAAAATAATTGCGGCGTGTTTTTTTTTTTCCACAAAATAACTATAGCGGTATCGAATCTGATATTAAAAATATCGCAAGAAAATATAATAACTTGGATGAAAACAGTACGACGTCACGCCAACAAAGGCGCAGCAGCTCTCGAGTGTATCAAAGGTCGAGATTGTGGACAAAACGATACAATGTAAACCGATACTCTGCTTTAATACAAAGGAATCGGTTCGCCGTACCTGTATCCCGTTTCCGTAACGTATTACGCGATTCCTTCACCGACTTTGATATACGACTCTGTGTCTGCTCTGTTTGCAGGTGAACGGTACGCTTCGAAAGCGGTAATGAAGCAATTACGTTAGATCACGAAAGGATAGTCGGCTTTCCATTCTATTTGATGGTGCTACGGACAGAAATACGAGATTATGTGGGCCGACGTCTCGCTTCATCCTAATTAAACGTCGAATCAACGCGTCAGGACAAATCTTACAAAATTAACGAGATTCAGCAATGAAGGAAAATATATTACATTCTCCAGATCAGATATTTAATTAAGGATATTTTTCTTTAATTACAGCTGGAATATTAATAATCTGTTCTTGTAGACGTTTAGGAGAATCAACTGATAATAATATGATTTAGATAAGCCACTTTAAAACATAATAGAACAGTATATGGTAGTACAATAATTGCCACTTGGATAACTTCAACCGTGCAAAACAATAATAGTTAATAGCAAGGAATTAGCTTGATTGTTGTAATTGTCTAGCTAACAATAACTGGTAAGAGCAAACATTGTTTTCTCGAATTACTAAGAAAATCTTTACTTACACATAATTTATTCTTATTAAGATTTTAAAATACAATAAATTATTTCTTTTTTTTTATACATATACTTTAAGCGAGATACAGAGGCTGTAGAATTAACTAAGAAGATTTAGAGAAACTAGATACAATCTCGGGTTGGATAGTAGAGATATGAGTTCGAATTCCGTCGAATCAAGCTGTCGAAAGTTATTTTTTAATATTCTATATTTAGGAATCAGTAAACATCGAATACTGTCCTATTTTTCATTCTACTACCACACAAAATATTTGTATTTATAATCAGATCTGTTTGTATTCGTGTGGGTGTCTATATATTGCATGGCCAAAGTTGCGGGAAATAGGTAGTATTAAAATAACAAACAACAAGTTCTCAAGGTAACATATGACAAGTATGTCAGTGCGCGCAGTGACGTCCACACTGTAATTTATGAAGCGAGTGAAGCTTTCTGTGACACAAACTATTTCAATGATTCATAAAATATATATATTGCCTGAACACCGATTAACGTAATGGATTAGAAGTAATTTATTTGGAACATTAAGCTTTCATTCAATTTATTTTAAACATTTTTATTGAACAGTAAAATTTCAGTGATTACAGTCTATTTTCGTGAGTCTTTATTATTTTTTGTGTGGGCAATTCAAATGTTAATAATTCAAAAAATTCAAAATTCAAAAATCATTTATTCATGTAGGACATTTTAGCCGCTTATGAACGTCAAATTTTTACATTATAATTTTATTTTTTTTCCCTACCGTCCAGTTCGGTATATAGATCCAATTGAGAAGAACTGGCAAGAAACTCAATTGAATTACTTTTTTTTTTTAAAGCCAGTTTATGTTAAAGAATAAAGCCTTCTCACTGTATAATACTATTCGATATACTTCCACTGTTTTTATTAAAATGTTTTTTTTTTTTATTTATTATTATTTATATACGCGACATGTTGCAAAACTTCATCTCCAGGCGTGTTTATAAACTTTTATATAAGTAAGTAGTTCTAAAAATCTTAATTATATAGAGCAATGTGCTAAACAGAGACATCACAAATGTAATATATAAAAATTAAAACGGCAATTAATATTAAAATTACATTAATATCACATGTCACCACTTCCACCGTGCGTTTTTCAAGGCACTTTCTTCCACGCACAACCATTCTTTGGAATCAACTTCCAGCAGCAGTATTTCCGAACCGATACGACAACATAACCTTCAAGAAAAGAGTATATTCCTTTTTAAAAGGTTGGCAGCACACCTGCAATGCCGCTGGTGTTGTGGGTGATCATGGGCGGCGGTAGTCACTTACCATCAGGTGAGCCGCATGCTCGTTTGCCACCTGTGTTGTAAAAAAAAAAAAAAAAATTATTTTTATGTTGTTTTCTTATTTAATCTCTTCAGTTGTACACACTTGACAGAGTGGTCGTGGTTTAAATGATGATAGTGGATCGTCGACGAGGCCCTCCTTCGTGATTGAGGTCCTCGCAATGCGTCTCCATCTACTTCTGCTCGCAGCCGAGCGAGAGCATTCCACAATAGACTGCTGTGTGGCCGTTTTGATGAGGCCAATCCATCGCGTTGATGATCTACCCCGAGAACGTTTGCCTTGTACCGACCCTTGGACAATTAGACGTTCCATACAGTTTTCATTCCGGATGATATGGCCAAAGTACTTATTTAAAACACTACAACTAATTAACAAACTCAAGTGTAAACTACTAATTGATTTTTTGTCTAATAAATTACAAATTAATATAAATTATAACAAAGTTATCACAGTAAAATATGATTAAATAGAATATATAAAAATAAATATGAAAATTGTGCAATGTTTTAAGAGTCAAATATTGTATTTAAAACGTATCAAAAGGGGAGAATTTGTAATCTTGATTTGGTCATTTAATAAGAGATCACATTGTTTATTAAATATTATTTACGTAATTTATTTCTTACATTTTACACTATGACAAGTACACTATTGTTCCTCCATTAGCTTGTAATGTCTCTGTCTAGCATGTTGCTCTGTGTATTTAGGAATTTTGAAAGCACCCACTTATAACTAAGTTTATAAAGACGCCTGGGGAAAATAAAATATAAATTGTATTTTAAAAAAATAATATTAGTTGTAGTTAGTTATTATGAACAATAAATATTTCTCCTTTTATTTTTTTATACAACTTAGAATGGCAAACAAGCTGACGGCCCACGTGATGGAAAGTAATAACCGTCGCCTATAGACATGAGCAATAGCATGGACACAACAGAGTATACTGTTTCGCCCATGATACCCCCCCACGCGTTGCCATTTCTGAGGACTCAGGTGTTATTCCTCTGTACCCTGTAAATTCACGCTATACCCCACCCTTCAAACCGAAACACAGCCATGCAAACACAACTGCTTCACGATAGAAACACGAATGGGACAGAGGTATCCAAGCAATCGACTGTTGTACAAAGTCTGCCTATGGTAAAACTACTGTTTACTATTTTAAATAACATGAAAAACTACATAATAATAAAAGTGATGTTGATACAAACTACTAAAATATCCTCGTAAAAAGGGGCATTACAGTATTATACGACTTATAGCCAGTGTAAGCTAAGCTGATAATGTTTCGAATACACATTACTCCGGTTGAGTGCGAGATAAGACGAGCTTCGTCCACACAATACAATCTCACGAGTAAATCCAAACAATAAACCGCCAACAATTCGCGGTACTAATTCAATTGAGCGACGTTTGAGGTGAGACTGTGTTTGCTATAAGCTAGTTATTGCAATTCCGTCAGTATTGCAAAGACGTACTCGGATTTGTGTCAGATCTATATGAAATGTCGTAGTCTGACGCCTTCTCTATGGCACCGATTTGATTAAATAAGACAATAGCATGACCTGAGGGCCTACCATGAAATCTTTTCCGAAAATTCGGAACCAAACGAAACACAAATTTTATGTTAAAATTGCCTAATACACGCCGTTTGGAAATATTAAAAATGTTAAAATATTATTCCTTTGGACTTTTATGATAGGATGTATGACGAACGAAATGTTAAACTCCATTTATTGATCCGATTTTGGTATAAACAAAAACACGAAGTTGAGTCTGAAATTTCGGAATTTCATTTCACGGTAGACCCTCTGATTACCTGATAAGTTGCACGAATTATTTACTAGCTTTTACCCGCGACTTTGTCCGCTTGACCGAGACATATTCATGGAGTGAGATAAAATATATACATATATATTCTTTATTGCACAAAAACATACAGTAACAACAATAAGTTAATAACAATGTTAGCAAAGGCGAACTTATCTCTAAAAGAGATTTCTTCCAGTCAACCTAACGCAGTGGCATAGGAAGTAGTGAGTGGGCAGTAGTAGTGCAAGACAGAAATTTAAATAAATATTTACATAAATTATAAATAATTATATATATACACACATGCATTCACATATATACATACATACACATACACATATATATACATATACACATACACATACATATACACACATACATACACACGTTAAATACAACATATAAATATCAAATACAAGAGAACACAATGATGACAGTCTTCTAATCATTTTTATATTTAAATTAAATTGGAAAGATAAAATGATTTTAATCTTTTTTTGAAGGAACTGCTAGACGGGCTATTCTGAATATTCACGGGAAGTTTATTCCACAGCTGTACAGCACGATATGCAAATGAGTTACCCATAAAATGGGTTTTACAGCAGGGAAGCTTCAGTACCCTGGACTGGTTCAGACAAAGACGTCTAGGTCTGGAAGGAGGAGGTAATAATTGGAACCGGGAACGAAGGTAGGAAGGAGAATTGGGATTATTAAGGATATTATATAGGACCGCTAGGACATGTGTCTCATGACGATGTCTAATTGGGAGCCACTTTAAACGAGTGCGGTATTCCGAGACATGATCATATTTTCGTAAGCTGAAAATAAACCTTATCGCTAAATTTTGCAACCGCTCAAGCTCATTTAGCAGCTCCTCGGTCACATCTAAGAAACAGACATCGGCATAATCCAGAATGGGAAGAAGAATAGATTGTGCAAGCATAATTTTGGTATTGAAAGGGAGAAAGTATTGGAGACGTTTGAGAGAGTGATATGAAAAGTACATCCGTCTACTAATGTCATTAATATGAGAGGTCCACGACAATGTACTATCCATAATAAGTCCTAAGTTTTTCACTTTATCAGTATAAGATATCTTAGTACCCTCGTATACCAATGGAGGAATCTGAGACCATTCCAACTTACACCTCAGCCTGCCACTACCGACAATCATAGCTTGAGATTTGGCTGGATTAACAATAAGACCAAATGACTTAGCCCAGGAGTGAATAGCCAGTAGATCATCGTTTAGAGCTGAAGTTGCCTGTGTAACCTCAGACAGCACAAAGTGACGATACAACTGCAGATCATCCGCATACAGATGGAAGGGAGAAGTAATGACTCGAGAAATATTATTAATAAAGATAGAAAATAATAAAGGGGAAAGTACACCGCCTTGAGGCACGCCAGCAGTTAATGAAGCCCAGTTCGATAAACCATCATTGGTTCTAACACACTGCTGGCGGCCGAAAAGAAAAGAAGAGAACCATTCGATAACTGGAGTGGAAACGTTGACTGCACGAAGGGTGCTAAGGAGAACATCAAAATCAACCGAATTGAAAGCATTACTGAAATCCAACAAAACAATTGCAGTCAATTTTGTGCTATCTATAGCCCGACGTATGTCCTCTGTAATATTAAGAAGCGCTCCAGTAGTGCTATGAGAGGGTCGGAAGCCCGATTGAAAGGGGCATAAAAGGTTGTTGGTGGAAAGAAATTTAAATAATTGGCTGTGAACTATAGATTCTAAAACTTTTGAAAGAATGGGAAGAATAGATATGGGACGGTACTGGGAAAAGCTAGTCGGATTAGTAGATTTAGGAAGTGGTATGACGTAAGCCTTTTTCCATTGTGATGGGAAGACATTATGCATGAGAGAAAAGTTAATTATGTGAGTGAGCACAGGCAAAATAACATCCAACACGGGAAGGATCATATCAAGGCTCACATTATCGCTACCGATAGCTTTAGTAGATAATGAACGAATGGTTCTTTTGACAACATCTACAGTCACCAAGATAAAAGTGAATGGAGGACAATCGGGTGGGACAAGATTAGAAAGATATGATATAGTATTTGCCTTAGTCACAGTACATGTCCAGTAATATATGTCCTTATTTAGGCTACTTTTTATTGGGGTAATTTGATGGAACCTTCGCCATTACATTTCAGTCATTAACTGTTACTTCCGAACAAAAGGCTTCCGCATAAGGGGAGTTTTGCCAATAGTTGCCACGATTAGCAGGTGGGTTGACAACCGCAGTTAGGCTTTTAGAGATGTTTTAAGAGAGACTCTGCTGCCGTGGCCATATGTTCATTCCCATACTTATGTATACTAAATTTCATAGTAATTGGTTAAAACGCTAAAAGGAAATAAATTCACATTTATATTTATTATATTAGCAAGGACTAGGTGTACTCCGTGGCTTTGCCCACCTGAATTAGTTTAATATAAAATATCCTATGTCCTAATTTGGGATATAACTTATCTATGTACTGGGAGTAAAAGAGATTGTTAACATGTTCTAAATGCCTCCGTTGCTAGCAATATACTTTATCAGGTCAACCTCCACACAATTTCCCCTGGAAACCATCGTGGTAAATTATTTATGAATTCATCACGATAGGCTGACTGACTAGTTTTCATTCTCTCTCATCACCTCTCTCTGGTACCTTGCCAGTGTAAACCGAGAAATCACCTATAAAAAAAGGAATCTATCTATGTATCATACCATTCCAGCAGTGTTTACGTGGAACAAACATCCATAATTCATCCATATATGAATATAATAAAATTTTCTGTCCCATAAGTATAAGATGCGACTAAGGGAATATGCTGGCCGAGGGATTGGTAGCAGCAACCCTCTTAAAACATCAACAAAGACGGTTGCCAACCTGCCTGCCAAGCGTGGCAACTACAAGCAAACCTCCTCTTATGGGGGAGGTCTATGTTCAGCAGTTAATGACGCATATGATAATGATGATTTCGCGGTCTGTAATAAATTTATAAAACTCGTAATAAGTTTTCAAGTACGAATTCATAGTCAACAACGCGCTCGTGACACCTCTGCTGTTACAAGTGTCCCTACGCTACGGTAACCTTGTTTACCATCAGACAGGCCGTATACTTGTTAACTACCACAGTACTATTTTTTTTATACCATATCATACCATAGTATTATTTTACAGGTTACAGAGGAATGACATCTGAGTCCTCAGGAATGGTAACGCATGGGGGGTATCATGGGCGAAACAGTATACTCTGTTATGTCCATGGTATTGCTCATGTCTATAGGCGACGGTTACCACTTTCCATCAGGTGGGCCGTCAGCTTATTTGCCATTCTAAGTTGTATAAAAAAAAAAGTATAAAAAAAAACTATACAAAAAATACAATAAAGCTTAAACAAACAAATTTATTATTAGAACGTCGTTACACCAATAAGTTTTAATCACGTGTCTTTACTTACGTTAATTTTCAAACTTAAATATTCTTGTAAACAACTTACCGATACATACAACTTTACTATACTCGTAAATAGTGGTGGTAATAAGTACTCACTATATGAGTAGAATCGACAGTTTTGAACGCGGCATTAATAGGTAATGAGAGCACTACAAACGATAAACTGGCTCGAATAGACTGTACCCATACACACTCGCGACTTCTTGACCTCAGATGTATCGCATCTCCATATTTAGAATTTACTGTTTATAATTACTTAAATTTGTTTATAATTACTCCTTATTATTTAATTTATCTTTAGCTTTACGATTATTACCATTGTACATTCTACAGTTTTCTTTCAGCTTCTCAAAGGTTGACTGTAAGAGATCTCTTTATGGGATAAATCCGCCATTGTATTGTATTCAGTATGAATTATGTACAATAAAGATTTTACAATACAATACTCCTCTCCATCCAAAGGTTGTCTGGAAGAAATGCGCTTTTAGCGATAAGGTCGCCCATTGTTTTCACATTGTGATTATTTCTTGTTATTGTTTATATTTATAATAAGTTTACTATTGTAATCTTTTGGAGGAAACAATAAAGAGTATCTATCAGGACAGTGATGGTGGAGTCTTAAAAATTAAAATTAGACCTCCTTTTAAATTATTTTTATATTTTATATAAATACAATAACAGAGCGAGACGTAAATTTCACAAGATCAGTTGACAGAGAGCGTATAGAACAGCGATTTGAAAAGTGGGTTCCACAGAACTTAAGGATTCCGTGAAATTATTTATACATTGAAACAGTTTCATTCTTCACATTAAAAATTAAAAGAAACTATAAAGTGTTATACTTTTGATATATTTCCAATAACAACTTTTGTTTTTATTTAAATTACAGTGTTTTTGATTTGAAATCGTTTGATATGGGGTTCCATAAAATGAAAGGTATATGGTGAATTTTCGAAAATAATATATCGCCTATATTATTCGCTGATCATGTATTTATACTCGTTTGAGTAGTTTTTTAATTTATCCGCCATAAATAAACAATGAAATCTTTTCTCTTTTTAATATGTTGTCAACAAAAGGTTTTTTTTTTTTATGTAACTTAGAATGGCAAACAAGCTGACGGCCCGCCTAGTGGAAAGTGGTAACCGTCGCCTATAGACATGAGCAGTACCATGGACATAACAAAGTACACTGTTTCGCCCATGTTACCCCCACACGTTGCCATTCCTGAGGACTTAGGTGTTATTCCTCTGTACCCTGTAAATTCACTGCCATATCCTACCCTTCAAGCCGAAACAAACAAACAAACAACAATAATATTAAAGTCAAATATTCGATAGTGAAGATCGGTTGTTGTTGAGAGGAAAAAAAAAAAACTACCCACTAACATAAAATATTATTGCAATAATTACAGCTCATAAAATTTATTTATTATCATATTGATAATATATTCCAAATAGCTGTACGAAACTAAACTTATGTATTTTATTAAATAACAATACAATATTAGTAATCCATAGCCATTGCTAGATATCATATGACAAATTAAGACATATTTACTGTAGTGGTAATATATAAGATTAATTATTTTTTTTGTAACAGTATTGGTATTTAAAGTTTTTACTAACAATATTTATTTATTTATTTATTATTAAATTATTTATTGTATTATTTTATTGAAGGGAAATAGCGCACTTTCAACACTGTATTTCTTCTATTGAATAATATTCATTGTTGTCTTGTTTCGTAGATATTTAACATAATAATTGAAAATGATGTCCCGCAGAGCATGTGATCTTGATGCTAAGCTCAAGGTGACACTCTTAGAGTTAAAAAAATCCAATGAATTAAATAAGGCCTTATTACAGGAACGAGATGAAAGTGAGATTGAAATTAAGTTGATGTCTGATAAATATGTGGCTCTGAAGAATGACCTAGTGAAGATCAGTTCAGACTTTGAAGTTCTACATATCGAAAAAGAAAAACTTCAAGAAATTATAAATAAATATGATCTGTGCAGAGACACATATGAGTCAGCATTGCAGAAAATCACTCATCTAGAGCGGCACATTGAGGAAGTTCAATCACAAAATAAATCTTTGTTGGATCACAGGCGGTTGAGTAGTTATAACGAGACCATGGATCTGTATACAGAAATGTTAAATACTACTAGTAATCAAACATCTGCTCTGCCCCTTGTGACCATAGATTTGACAAATACACCAAGCTCCTATAGTCCTAATAAAGTACCTATTAATAGTAGTAAGAAGTTAAAAAAATATGTAAAATTAAATAAATTTATTCGAAAATCAGAAAATTTAGTGAAAAGTCATAAAAAGTGTTTAAAATCAATTATTACTAGGAAGCAAAAAATTGACTTATCAATAGAATTAAATAATTGTAAAGAAAAAATATATAACAAAGATTTAGAAATAGATGAATAATCACAAAAAATTAAACTATTAGAGAACTCGTTGTCCAATTTATCTTTGAAATACGAATCAGCTAAGAATGAAATACATGAATATTCTGATCAGTTGGATAATTTAATAAAATTAGGTAACTACAACATGGAGCGGTTTGTTTCTCTTACGGATAGATGTCACTGTAATTCACCAGAGTCTGATAACTATATCCAACCGTCCCACCATAATCAGTTGAACATTGATATCTCATCCGTTACGGAACCAGACGTTTCATGTTTACCCACACGAAATAGTACAAAAGTAAATAAATGCAGCACTGTACATGAAACCATCAGGAGAACAATTGTTTATTCAGATGAATTTGGCAAGGATTTAGGTAGTTTATTATCGAACTGCCTCTCGCAACAAGTAATAAATAATTGTTTTCCGGGATCAGGTATATATAAGATTATAAAAAATATAGTAAATGAAAAATATGATATTCACACGACCCTAGTAATAGCGTTAGGGAATTGTTTGCATATGCGTAAATCTGATATAGTTAATTTAATAAAATCATTATATAATATAGTGAAGCTTGGTATAGGTAAAATATTATTATGCGCATTTCCCTACTCTCAATCCCTGACTAATGAACAGAATAAGTTCATTTATAGTATAAATAATTTAATTTATTCGATGACATATCATTGTAATGATATATTTTATTTTGAAAGTAACAAATTTGTTACAAATTATTATATGACGGGAGGTAATTTTTATCTTCCTAAAAAACAAAAAAAGACTATTGCTAGTTTACTAGCGTATAACATTTATGATCCCATTATAAGTAGTATAACGGGTTTAATTAGTAATATTAGTAATTATACTAATAATGTGACATGTGTTAATTTAAACTAACATCTACGACATTGGTTAAGCCACAGAATATGGTCATTATTCATCAAAATATTCGTGGCTTCTCCAGCAAAGAATTAGAATTAAGTCTTTTCTTAGAATCTAACAATGTACGGGTGTTATGTCTGACAGAACATTGGCTTAAACAATATGAAATAATTTGTCCTTTTGAACATTATAATATAGCTAGTTTTTTTGCTAGGAACAATGCCATTCATGGCGGGTCAATTATTATTTTAAAAAATGATGTAGAATATAAAAACCGTCAAGACATTGTAAATATTTCTATTGAGCAAACAATTGAACTATCTTGCGTAGAATTAGTTACTTGTATAATAATTTGCGTTTATCGTCCGCCATCGGCTTGTTTTGATTCTTTTGAACTGGCTATGGAGGAAGCATTGAGACGAGTCGCACGGAGGAATAAAACATTATTTGTATGTGGCGATTTTAATGTTGATTTATTATCGGAATGCTCAATAAGCTTAAGATTGATTAACTTATTTAAATCATTTAATTTGCACAATCTTTTTTTAGAACCCACTAGGGTCGCAGGAAATTCTGCCACTTGTATAGATAATGTTTTTTGTAATTGTGAAGTAAAGGTGAAAATGAATTTCGACTGTCTTGGATCTGATCATTACGGACAAAAAGTTATAATTGAAACTAAGGGATCCAAAGGGACTCAAACAATTACATGCAGACAAATAACACAAAAGAATTTGGCACGTTTTAAAAATAAAATTGAACATAAAATATCTAGTGTCATAGTACCTCAATATGACCCGGACATTGTATGTGAACATATTTTTAATTTAATTGAACATGAAGCTAGCAGTGAATTTAAAACAAAAACATTTTCAACTAGTGTAAAATCAAAGTTTTGTGACTGGGCCACGTTTGGTATTTATAAGTCTAGGGCTAATCTTTACGAACTTTACGAAAAACGAAGCTATATATCCGATCCCTTATTTCATGAACATGTAAAATCTTATTCGAAAATATTTAAAAAGGTTTGTCATACAGCTAAGTCTCTCTATTTAGGTAAAATAATAACTAAATCTAAAGATAAAATAAAAACCACTTGGAAAGTAATAAATAGCGAAACTGGAAAAGTTAATTTTCAAAATAGCAAAATAGCTTTAAATATTAATAACAAATTGGTAAATTCCGACACAGAGGTCGCGCATACATTCGAATCTTATTTTACTAATATTCCATTAATTACGACACAGGCTCTAAAATCTTCCCCGTCTGCTGCTGAAACTTTACTAACAGACAATGTTAGCAAGTCATCAGCTGTATTTAACTTTAGACATACATCATCAGTAGAAATAATGAAAATATTCAAACAACTTAATAATAAAAAAACAGAGGATCTATGGGGTATATCTGTTAAAATACTGGATAGTATAATGGAAATTATTGCGCCCTCTCTTGCTTTTATTTTCAATAAATGTATAGATGAAGGTAAATTTCCTAACATAATGAAAATTAGTAAAATCATACCGCTTTTTAAATCTGGAGATAGGAGTGACCCAATAAATTATAGACCTATATCCATACTCCCAGCACTCAGTAAAATTTTTGAAAAAATAATCCTTATGCAACTTGTCAGTTATTTCAATTTAAATAATTTAATCCACAATAGTCAATTCGGTTTTTCCAAAGGTCGTTCAACTACAGACGCAGGTGCAGAGTTGCTTAGACACGTATTTGCTGCATGGGAAACTAAAATGGATGTGATAGGTGTTTTTTGTGACCTTTCTAAGGCTTTTGATTGCGTTGATCATAATACATTGCTAAAAAAACTTGCTTTTTATGGCGTCAAAGACAATGCTTTAAATTTAATAAAATCTTATCTATCTGATAGAATACAGAAAGTGAAGATTAACAACGCTACGTCTGACGGGTCACTTGTTCAAATGGGTGTACCTCAAGGATCTATTCTCGGTCCATTTTTATTCCTAGTTTACATTAATGATCTCCCATATGCCATGCAGGATAGATGCGGCATAGTATTGTTTGCAGACGATACTTCATTGATTTTTAAAGTTAATAGAATGACTAATAATTATGACGATGTAAATAGTGCTTTGCGGCGTCTCCTGCACTGGTTTACAACTAACAATCTTATGTTAAACGCTAAAAAAACAAAATGTGTTAATTTCTCTCTATCTAAAAGTTTTAATACTAATTGCAATATTAAATTAAATGACGAATCTCTCGAATTTATAGAATCTACTGTCTTTCTAGGAATCACACTAGATAATAAAACACAATGGGGTGCACAAATTCAAAGCCTTGCAGCGAAACTAAGTTCAGCAGCTTTTGCCGTGCGTAAAGTTAGACAGTACACTGATACTGATACTGCTAGATTAGTCTATTTTAGTTATTTTCATAGTTTACTCTCTTATGGAATATTACTATGGGGAAAAGCGGCAGATATTAAGAATATATTCATATTACAAAAACGTGCCGTTCGAGCGATCTACTGTATGAAGAGTCGTGACTCATTAAGAGAGAAATTCAAAGAGGCAAATATTCTCACCGTTGCTTCTCAATTTATATATTCAAATATTCTATATGTTCATAAAAATCTTGACTTATTTCCAAAAAACAGCAATATTCATAATATTAATACTAGATTTAAAGACAAACTTGCTGTCCCCAAGTATCGTTTAGAAAAAGTTAATAGGTCTTTTATGGGAATAGGTATAAAAATTTACAATAAGATACCAAAGGATATGTTGGAATTACCCTTAAATAAATTCAAAACATCTGTTAAATCATATTTACTGAGCAAAGCCTATTACTCACTAAACGATTACTTGAATGACGAGTGTGCATGGCAATAGTTGTTCATGCACTGAATTTTCATTTAATGTTAGACATAGACACCTATATAAATATACATTGTAAATAAACTGGCTTTAAAAAAAAAAGTAATTCAATTGAGTTTCTTGCCAGTTCTTCTCAATTGGATCTATATACCGAACTGGACGGTAGGGTAAATATAAAATTATAATGTAAAAATTTGACGTTCATAAGCGGCTAAAATGTCCTACATGAATAAATGATTTTTGAATTTTGAATTTTGAATTTTTGAAAACACAGCCATGCAAACACAACTGCTTCACAGTAGCACGAATGGGACAGAGGTGCAAAAGCAGACGACTTTTGTATAAAATCTCCCTCTTGTATATATATAGGTATTAAAATATAACAGCATCTTTGTTCACGGCCTGCTTCTTAGTTTAATCAGGTATATTTTACTTTGCATTCAATTTACTAACGTTGTAACGAAGACGGATAAAAAATAAATTACATAAGCTCTTCGTATGTAGGTCAGCACCTCGACGTATTTCCACGAGAGAACGCGGCGTCTGCGAATTTTTATTTCCCCCACTTTCTTAGATTTATTGTACTATAAATAAAGAATAAATTACTTGAGGGTATTGATTGAGCGGCGTTACGCTACACCGCACTGAATGCGAGTGTGAAGTGCATCGTATGAATGCAGCGTCGCGATGCGATGCGATTAGAGTTTTATGAAATAAAATAAATATAAACATATTGTAATAGATAAAAATAGAATGGAAATGATTTTTATTTAAGTAAACTTAATTAGAATCATCTTCGGGTAGCCATTTTTTGTGATTTCAAAATAAATCTCAATGGTGAAAAAATGAACAAAAATTCAGCTGTCGCTTTTTTTTTAAACAAAAGCATTTTACAAATGTATGATTTTTGTATAAATGCATATTAAATAGCAAAATTTAATATGTTAAGTACTAGCTGTATCCCGCGATTTCGCGTATGTAAATAAGTAAATGAACCCAGAGGGAGACTTTGCATAAAAGTCAATTGCTTGGGTACCTCTGTCCCATTCGTGTTTTAACCGTGCAGCAGTTGTGTTTGCATAGGTGTGTTTCGGTTTGAAGGGTGGGATAAGCGTGAATTTACTAGGTACAAAGAAATAACACCTGAGTCCTCAGGAATGGCAACGCATGGCGGGTATCATGGACGAAACAGTATAGTCTGTTATGTCCATGGTACTGCTCATGTCTATAGGCGACGGTTACCATTTTTCATCAGGTGGGCCGTCAGCTTGTTTGCCATTCTAAGTTGTATAAAAAAAAATTGTTTACTACCTTCGTGATATAAAAAAAAATACCCTGTGCTAAATTTTATTAAATTTCGTTCCATAGTGTTTGCGTGAAATAGTAACAAACATTAATCCATCCTTATAAACTTTCGCATTTATAATATAATAGGATAGATTTAGTTCTATGCAAGGATCCCTCTCCCCATAAAAAAGGATGTTAGCGTATTCTTACAAGTACAAGCTATTTTTAGAATGATGACGCGGGGACTTAACAAAGGTTCTTATTTCTAGTTTCCCTTTCTATTCCAAATTATTTCTAACCCAAAAATGTGGGCATGAAAAGATGTGTTCCACAATAATTATTCTTACCACAAAGAGAGTACAACTACAGTTGTCTGCGTGACTACATACGTCTGTCGTACACGTGTTTCAGGTACCAGGCTGCTTTTTGATTTGATTTGATTTAATTATAATAGTTCCATTTGAGCGATTTGACTACGAAACTCTGTAGTAATATAATTATGTTATCGTACCACTAAACATATATAATTGTACATGTGGGCGACAAAGGAAACGGGGAGTGGAAATTAGAATTATATGTATACTAGCTGATGCCCGCGACTTTGTCCGCGAGGTATTTGTTATTAACTTTCGATTAAAAAATTTTTAAACTCCTTATTGTAGTATACTATTTCTGGGAATACTGGACCAATATTAACAAATGACGTGTCGTTCTCACTCTGTGCCTTAAGTCAAAATTATTTAAGTAGGTTGTGTACTAAACTGTATAAGTAACTATTATTTTGTTTTAAATATCCTACGAGAACTCTTTAATTTTCCGTGATTAAAAGTATCTAAAGTTATGACAGAGGATATAAGATATCACCATGCAAAATTTAATTTAAATCGGTCCAACAGTTTCGGTAGTTAGCCCGTACAAACAGACAAACAGAGAAACAAAAAATTTTAAAAAAATCTTTATATCAACGTACGGGCTTTTCATCATCATCATCATAATTTCAACCATTATCCGTCCACTGCTGGACATAAACCTCCCCCACAGACTGCCATAAAGAACGGTCCTGTACCACCTGCGTCCACTGTCTCCCTGCAACGCATTTCAGGTCGTCACTCCATCTAGTGGAGGGTCCTCCTACACTGGGCGTGGTACGGGCTTTTACAGTAACTTATATATCATAAATAGAGACATAAGCGCGTTTTATTCAGTCAATATAAAATTTCGCCATTGTTATTTGCATAACACATGTAATAATAAATATATCCGTAGTACGAGAACTAATATTAGTACGAATAAGCCCGCTGGTTGCTCACTGCAATGTCTATAGAAATGCCGGCAAACGCACTCGTACCGTGCTACGTACACATCGTTGTAATTATGCAAGCGCGTCGGAACAATTTTCTCTTTTCATTTCAAATGCAGTAATATCAAAACGCGGTAATAACGAAACCATTTCAAAACTATTCACTCAGTACTTGTGTAAGTTTAGTTCACCAGTGGCAGTTCTAGTAGTTTTGAACGAAATATTTATTTTGTACGGTAAATTTATACGTCTGGAGGTTCGTTTTATGTTTTCTGTAATATACAGTCGATTCTTTATTAGTTTGTTTACTGTGGTAGGTTATTTTTAAGCAATTTCGAATAGGAAGCTCTTAATTACGTTTTTAGGATATAGTTATGCTCGAAAGGAAGGTTTTTTTAAGCAACTTAGAATGGCAAACAAGCTGACGGGCTACTTGCTGAAAAGTAGTAACTGTTGCCTATAAACATGAACAGTACCATGGGCATAATTGAGTATACTGCTTCGTTCAGGTGTTATTCCTCTATACCCTGTAAATTCACTGCCTACCCTTCAAACCGAAACACAGCTATGCAAACACAACTGCTTCACGGTTGAAACACAAATGTGACAGAGGTGTCTAAGTAAATGATTTTAGTACAAAGTCTCTCTCCGATAAAATGTATCTTGAAAATATGTCCTTTCTTGCTATTGGTATATTTTATTCGTATTAAATTAAGAATTATATTACTAGTCAATCTATTCAAGACTTTGTGGTGGACTTATGAGCTAGCCGGTTTAATATTTATGAGCACGAATCTCTCCGGACAGTGATATATGTTATGTGGATTTAAACCATTCTTGGTTGATACGATATATAACAAATACTGAAAAATATTTACTGTTATATCTGCGAGTTATACTAGTATATATGTATTACACAGCTGGCTCCGGACAGCTCCTGCATACATCTACTCTCCTAGTACTTTATGGGAAATCACTCGAGTACTTTCTAAAAGGATCGCTATGTAAATTTACATTAGACTAGATATATTCCGAGTTTTCTCGTATTAAAAGGATTTATTATTTATCAAGTATTAATTGACCACTACTGAATTACTATTCCCTATAAGAGTTTTGCCAGCAGTTACCACACTTGGTAGGCGGATTGGCAACTGTAGTTAGGCTTTGGTGATGTTTTAAGAGGGGCAATGTTAGTCATCCCTCGACTATTAAGTTCTTTTAGTCGCCTCTTACGATTTTCACGGAAAAGAAAGGGTGGCCCACTCTATGCCGGGACCACACAGTGTAATAAATAAAAAAGAATATTAAATAGCGATTAAATTAAAAAAATAAAAGTTTGTAGTATTTGTATGTTTTTTGCTCAGGAACCTTTAAATGGCTGGATAGATTTGAATTCGCTGAGGCGCTGGCTGTAATTGATGTATGGACGAACGAACAAATTCGCGCTATAAAACAATGTCCCATTCGTGTTTCAACTGTAAAGCAGTTGTGTTTGCATAGCTGTGTTTCGGTTTGAAGGGTAGGCAGTGAATTTACAGGGTAGCGAAACAGTATACTCTGTTATGTCCATAGTACCGCACATGTCTATAGGCGACGGTTACCACTTTCCAACAGATGCGCTGTTAGTTTGTTTGTCATTCTAAGTTGTATAAAAAAAATACATTACATAATCCACAAAAATTTTATATTAGCATTTACTCAGTAACAAGCAAGATTATTCCCGTGCACCGTATTCCACACAATAAGCCACCCATTCCTTTCCCATGGGTGTCATAAGGGGCGACTAAGGGAGAGCGAGAGATGGGCATCAGCGTTCTTCTCAAAGCATCTCCAAAGCCTAATTGACAAAACCCCCCTAGGGAAAGGTTTATGTTCAGCCGTGGACAGTTAAAGGCAGATATGATGATGGTGAAGCAAGATTACCCCCAAACAACTGCATCTATTTTGTTCATAACAAAATAGAATACATATACATACATACATACATACATATACAAAACAATTATAGGCGAATTGAGAAACCCCTTTTGGGAATCCCGTATACATTGTAGGCAAGCGGCGCAGTGTGCACGTGTAGGTATAGAGGATACAATGAGAACACATAAAGCGTTACACAACATTGTTCTATTTTATAGTGTAGGGCTATCTTCACCCCATTTCCCCGGGGAGGCAGTTAGAGAACAGAGCAGACACCTGCATTCGTGCCGCCCGCAGTCATCAATCCTCAGCCGCACATCTCCGCAACTTTCACGCTTCGTAAAACTGTGCTATTGTCCTTATTTTGTTGTTTTATTTTTGTTTTATATTTGTGCGGTGACCTTCCGCGCGTCCAGCGTGCAGTTACACTAACATTTCAAGGTTTATTACGGGCGACGGATGTGAATTCAAATGGGTACGTGTAAAATGTTTACATACACACAGCCATATTTTATTTAATTTTGAATTGTGATGAATAAAATTATGATAACTTAATAAAATAATGTTGTATTTTAAAAGTATAAGGTTAAATAGAAATAAGGGATTGCTCTAGTAATAAATCTAAATAATTCTTCAAAGAAAAACGAGT
The DNA here is from genome assembly GCF_026898425.1 of Galleria mellonella. Taxonomy (NCBI): domain Eukaryota; kingdom Metazoa; phylum Arthropoda; class Insecta; order Lepidoptera; family Pyralidae; genus Galleria; species Galleria mellonella. The sequence goes on along the minus strand of NW_026441984.1, from coordinate 113,449 downwards.
CTTAAAAATCAATATGCTAACTTAGTAGTTGGGTGGGAAAGGATTGTTAGTAATGAAGTCTATTAGCTCCATTGCAAGCAATATACCCTCTCAGGTCGACCTCCACGCAGTTCCCCCTGGAAACCATCATTATTAATTCTTGTCCAATTCAACATGGTGAGTCAACTGACCTGCATTCATTCTTACCTATCATCTTCCACTGGTGCCCTGTCGGTATATACCGACAGCGCAGGCGGGGTTACCATTCCATTTCCACCCATTAAATAAAAACTTAGCAGTTGAGGGCCATATTAGTACTCATAATTTTTTGTTGTTATTCAATGTACATTTCTTTGGGACAAATATTTAATTTCCCTCTCTTTAAATGGTACTGAATTAACTCATTTAAAAATATTAGACACGTTTTAATATGAAGAAATTTAATATTATAGAAAATAGTCATAAAAATTAAAATGATAAAAAAAATAATGTGTAGAAACAAACACACTTTGAAATATTAGTAAAGATTCACGTCCGATAATAATCTTTTATAAGGATAGTATTGACGATGTATTATGTAAAGTACACACAGGTAATTACAAGGCGCCACATGACAACTGCCTGAAATAATATTAGGTCGCATCGATTTATTGATTGCGCGCCTCTAAGGACTGTTATGTGGCCGTGATGATGCCACTCCAATACGGATGAAATAAAATGTTATTACAGATTTTTTTACACAATATAAAATTGTAAACAAGCTATCAGGACACATGGTAAGTAATGATGCCTATCAAGTAGTGAAGACATAAACAAGGTCTTGGAGACCACATGATGCATTATGACGGCCATGGTACTTCTTGTTACCATTCCTGTGGAATGAAATGTTTTGCCTTTATATTCTATAAACAGCCATGATCATCTTAAACATTTCTCGATTGACAGTTTTTTTTTAATCCAATGATTTATCCCAAATTAATCAGAAACATTTATTTTCTAGCCTTTCTGGTGGTGAAATAAAAATACAATTTGTTATCCCTTTTCATCCCCAGGACTTCGTAAGAGGCGACTAGGGGGAATAACGCTATATACCATTGCAAAAGAAGGAAAAACTCGAAATAAAACCTCGAAATAAGCAACCTACTACAGTAGACTTACATCCTCCACTTATCTAATTTTATTTCAAATTCTTTCTCTTTAGTATATGATAGAAAAATAGAAATAAATTTAAATAAATTCAACCGTATGTACTTTTCAATTGACTTTCAAAGAGAAACTGAATTTCTTAATTCGGTTATTTTTTTATGTTTGTTACCTCACAACTTTGTCTCACAAACTCAGTTTATTAATCTATTTTTTGAATAAAAATAACTAGTTTTATCATGAATGAAGTCGGTTTTCTTATGAAACTCAATCTTAAATATTAAATTGATTCAGAAAGTTGTTATTTGTTGAGAAAACCAGCAAATCATTTACTCTTTTAAAACATTAAATTACATAATAAATTATATTACATATTTTTATACTATTTAGAATGGCGAACAAGCTAACAGTCCACCTGATGGAAAGTGGTAAACATCGCCTATAGATATGAACAGCACCATGGACATAACAGAGTATACTGTTTCGCCCATAATACCCCCATTATAAATTCATTACCATATCCCACCCTTCAAACCGAAACACAGCCATGCAAACACAACTGCTTCACGGTAGAAACACAAATAGGACAGAGGAACAATTTATAATGCATCTTTTAAAATCGCGTAATGTATTGCGCCCAACTATAGACCATTACGTACAAGGTTCGAAAAAAGTCTCGAACTAAAATATCAGTACATATTCATCGGACTATCATTACTGGACATCTTTTATACATTGTCATACTAAACGGAGGCGGCGTCGTACCATTCTTGCACTTTCCGCATTGCGACACCCGTTCAGTGGAGGCTGATTGACCGTTGTAAACATTTCCGAGCCAGACAAACGGACAATAACTCATTTGTTGAGATTTCCATTCACAGGATTTGATTGACGCTAGCTAGTTTTAAAGTGGACTCGTTAATACTAGTTCTAATTTCCATAAAACTATGTAATTTTAATGATGACAAAGTTATTAAATAACAAAAGAATTAACACTTGCAAATAGAACAATATATCTCAGAAATGTTTCAAAATTAAATAAGACGTAATGTAACATATACATGCAAAAAGTAGATTTCGTCCCTCAAAAAAAACCGTAACACAACTAGTTATATCAATTTAAGAATTAAATTACTGAAAAGATTTTGGTAATATTTTTATGGGATTGAAAATGAATTTTTCATATAAATTTACATATGAAGGAGTTTAGAGGTAACAATCATAAAGAAACATAACCGAATTGAAAACCTTTTTTTTTAATACAGTAAATCTTATTAATGACATTTGATTATGAAAAAAGTTATGAGAATTTAAAAAGGATAGTAATGATGAAATATTAAAAAAAACATCTATTTTCACTTCATACCCCATTCGAGAAAGACAGAGACCACCAAGAACACAAGTCCTCTATCTCTACATACGTCTCCTGCACATGAGCAAGTGTCGAATATTCTTGGCCTCCTCAAAAAAATGTTAACATATTGAAAAGAGACATAGTTTTTTTTTTGATGGGTGAAAATGGTATGATAACCCCGCCTGCGCTACCGGGATACGCTGGTGGAGCACCAGTGAAAGATGATAGATGAGAATGAAAACAGGCCAGTTAGCCCATCATCATGAATTCATCAGGAATTAACCATGATAGTTTCTAGGAGGAACCGCGAGGAGGTCGACCTGGTTGGGTATATTGCTAGCAATAGGATTCTCAGTCTCCATTACTAACAATCCCTTTCCCCCCAAAAGAGACATAGTTATTTTCATTGTTTCTATACCCATACCAACAATTTCAGATGCCAAATAACTAGCTTGCATGCCATGTTTCGATATAAAGGGCGTTATATTACAAAGATAATTCATACAATTACCTACTACATATTATATTAATTGGATTTGGATTATGGACTGTAGTTACGAATTGGACACTAGATATACACAAGATTACAAGCGTTTATGGACTAATAATGGTGTAGCCTTATCTTTGATTCCATCAATCAAGCCTTATCATTGATTACCATTCATCCTGTCCATCCCTGATAAGTTAGTCAAAGGTATAAGTCAATAGTTGACTTATACCTTTTGTAATGAACATGCATACCAGTATTTTGGTCAAACATCTAGCTGGAAGTGTACACAACTGAACATCTAATGTAGCCATGTTTAATCCAAATAAAGATTCTGAATTTGAACATAAAACATGATATCTCAACATTTCGTCGAGTATATTGGAGTCCAACATAGAAGAAGATGTCTTCTGCCAATTTTCAAAAAAAAAATAGCTGTTAATTGTGTTCTCCTCATCGAATAATTTAATAGAAAATTTTAATAACTTTTCACCCAAAGTCAAACTCATGAAGTTTATATACCTTAAATCTGAGTAATATATCATAGCTACAACTCTTTCTGATATATTATCGTCAATTAAAGTATTTAAGTAAATAATAATGGTTATTTAAAAACTTTACACTATTTATAAGTCAATAGAAATTTAATTAAAACTATATCAGCGAAGCCAACTCCCTCGCATTCCGTAGATGGCGTCTCGTTTTAATTAGCAGATCTCATTTTGTATTTTATTTTATAAATACTAACGGAATTGTAAATTACCTGATCTATAATATATTTATGTTGACTAGTTCCGATCTGTAGTCGAGTTCGCTACTATTTTATGTAATAGGATCTAGAATTTTTCCACAGAATCCTCCATCTTTGATAGTACGACACAATTTTATATTGAAGCGAATATTAAAAATAAAAACAGAATGATTATTTATACAAAGAGCTCTTTCAAATTGCAATATAATTATGAATGTCATTCATAAATGTAAAATATTTTTCCAACTCATTCATTGGTACACAAGTACACACGAGAAAGTTATTTGACTAAATTTTCTTGGATATATGTACTTAAATATATTGCGTATGTTTCTTTCTTTACTTGTCAAATAAAAGTACCCAAAAATATCTGGTATTAATGTTACAGAGAATTTCAGTGATTAGATATGAATTTTAGAAAAAATTAATAACATTCCTTTTATACGATCCCACATAAATAGCATTGAATCTCTCATAATACGCGTACAGCGCTGTACTGAGCCACAAAATATATTTTCCGATATAGATTTTCAGATTACACTTTTGAGATATTTCATGAGACGCTGCCATCTATTATATCCATTTTTGTTACATCACCAGCGCCGATACGTCCTTGCGAATGTGATATTGTTGGTGTTACTGTTCAGGATTTCAAGTAATATTATCACGCTGCGTGTTTATATGGCGAATCTATTTTTGGCATTAGTTCTCCGATTTTCCGGCAAGATTAAAGATAAAGTTTCACATTCCTATTTCGGCGGTTTCAAAAAGATATTCTCGATTTACCTATATATTTTATATTTAAGAGACCTTTATCACAGATAATAAAACACTATACTTGTCTTTATCAATTATAAACTGTTTTTGGAAATAAATGGTATGGTCGATATGAGTTTAGTCTTGCGTTGGTCCCATTTTAATTTAGTCACAATTAAATAGTAGAATTCTTCGGATTTATACTATTTGCGTTGTGCAAATAAACCCCTATGTGTTTATCCATCTCTCTCACACACTCTTGTTCTCACTCTTTTATTCCATTACCTTAAGAGACCATATCTCATGAATAAAACCAAATGCCATGTTTAGTCAATCAATAGGGGTTATGGGGACGTAGTTTTACGGCTGTGATTCCAATGATTAAGCGACATATTCAGGTTGTTTCGTTAGACTTTATCGGTGCGGATACGACTTTAGTAAAACGAGTAATGCTCTCAATATCTCACGGATAGTGCCGGGTTAGTCGGCATCCAATCAAACTTAAAAGGTATAGCTACACCCACGATCAATCAGACCTGGTCTCAGCTCCAACGCGAGCCAAGTAATTACTGTTGCACTCTAGGAAAAAACTAATCAATTGATGTACTTACATCGTACAGCTTACTGCGCAATTGCACCGAAATAATTCTATATATCTTTAAAAAGGATCAGAAATAAAATGCGCAGATAGCATTTACAACTTTAATACATAAACAATACTTTGTCTACTACAAAATACTGCGAAAACAATTAATTGTAAAACATCAATTGTAATAATCAAAAGTCTTTCGATTGTCATCGAACTGATGACAGCTGTCAAAGCTGTCATTTATCCTACTGACATATTCAAAATATGAACGTTTCGGCTTTGGCTTCCCGTGTCTATGGAAGTCACATTAAGTCATTTCAGAACCCTAAGACGATCCTTAAACTATTACATATTAAATAAATTGTCTTACAAAAAAAACAATAGTTAACATAACAAATGCAAATTTGTATTCTGATGTTTTTTTATTATATTAGAATCACAAATACAGAAGAAGCTGACAATTCACCTGGCAATAGTATAATAATTATTAAGCAATCGTACAATTCATATGTTTCTTCGAAGGAAATCTATTTTCTTTCTTATTTTCTAATATTACTGAAATAAAATACCTGCCCGTTTATCAGAACAAATAAACTTGTGAACAGGTAGACGCTAACATCTTATATATAGGAAAGGAGATATCCAAAACTAATATTCGTATTTCGATTGGGACGTCCAACTCTTAACAATAAATGTACATTACAGTGTCTTGGTAGTTCGGGCCCCGAGCTCCGGTTTACACATTATGACTGACCCAAACGAGATATAGTGTTATCGCTATTTTAAATCACCTCTACGATTTGGCTCGTATTTATATAAATTCTAAAGCCCGGAGCTATGTACGTGGTTCAGGGTTTTGGGACGCAAATGCGTTAACTACCGTTTACGTAATAGTGATGGTGTAAGAGTGGCGTTCTCTAGTGTCGTCTCTATACTACCTTCGTTGTTGTTTGCGAAGAAAGAAAATCAACCACCATCATCAATTATCAGAAACAAAGAAAGAAGAAAACATATAAGAAGGAACAATCATTTCTATGATAGAAAATTATGAGGACACTAAGGCCATCACTTTTCAAATGTACTAATAATTTGTTACTTCCCAGACGACAAATTTATGAAAGTTGCTATACACTATTTGAGAACAGAATGTAAACTATTTTATTATTATTATTATATATGGCAAATAAGCTTATGGTCCACCTGATGGAAAGTGGTAACCATCGCCTATAGATATGATCAGCACCATGAATATAACATAATATACCGTTTCGCCCGTGATACCTCCCATGTATTGCCATTTCTGAGGACTCGGGTATTATACCTGTGTACCCTATAAATTCACTACCATATCCCACCCTTCAAACCAAAACACAGTCATGCAAACACAACTGCTTCACAGTAGAAATACAAATGGAACAGAGGTGCCCGAGCAAACGACTTTTGTACAAAGTCTCCCTCTGATGATTCTATCTCTTCTTTCTGAGATTATATCACTTCTCGACATTGTTCTTGGTAGAATGCACGTAGATGATATCTACTGAGTGGTCATCAAACAATAACAGGTAAAACCACCTTAATTAACTTTTAGACTATCATTTTGTTTGGTTTATAAGAAAAGGAAAAGAAACGCGATCTCGTCTGCTCGTGACCACAATAGATGTAACTTGATCGAAACGATGAGGTAACTCGGGTAAAGTATTATAATTTACCTATATTTTATGATCCCATTAATTCTCGTGTTTTTTAAATGGCAAAACCGCATTAATTTTGGAAATATCATTATTATAATAACCAGTTAATCTTCCACATTTTTATATAATTTAGAAGAGCAAACAAACTGATAGCCAGTCTGATGGAATATGGTAACTGTCACCTACCGTGGGTGGCCTATTCTTGCCGTGTGGCATAGAATAGGCCACCCCTTCCTTTCCCGTTGGTGTCGTAAGAGACGACTAAGGGAGGACGAGAGATGAGCAGTAGCGTCCCTCTTCATCATCTCCAAGTCCTAATTGCGGTTGCCAATCCGCCTGCCAAGCATAGAAACTACTGGCAAAACCCCCCAAAGGGGAGGGTTCTATTTAACATGGATAGTTAAAGGCTGATATGAAGGCTTATGAAAACTTTTGTAATGACTGCTAAACGTCAGTAATGACAAAATGTGTGAAACCATTGTAATATCGCCATATGACCTTATTATACCACATTTTTAGCCATCAAATTCATTTATTCATTCGAGGTGTTATAACTTCGTACCCTACTATTTCACTGCCATATTCCAACATTCAAACAGAAACATAGCCATACTAGTATAGCCGCTTAACAGTTGAAACACGAGTAGAAGTGAGGCCCCAGAGCAGACGGCCTTTGTACAAAGTGGCCGTCAAGTATCATGTTTAGTTCCTGACATCCTAGGAAGGACACCGTAACCATAGAAACGTTAACGTATTTATTGAAATAGAAATATATCGATGTATAGTTAAGATAATAAAATAAATCCTTTTTTTTATTAATATTATTGATGTAAAAGACGTCTTTACAACGAAACTAATCGCTAAAAAATTTGTAACACGTGTACTATATGGAATGAAGAAAAATTAGAAGCTATATTTTTTTTTGACCGAGATGAGTACGCTAACTAGTAAGTTAGCGTAAACATCCCGATAATAGGGGAAAACTCAACATAAAAACTAGTCTCGTCATCATCATGATAGCCACTGACGTTCTAAGATTGAAAGAAATATTTATTTAATGCTTATTTTTTTACTTAATTATATAAATATTTAACAATAAACAAAATAAAAGAAATGCACTATTCTACTACTAAACATAGGCCTCTCCTATAAGAGTGGTTTTATCAATAGTTACCACGCTCGGCAAGTGGATTGGCAACCGCAGTTAGGCTTTAGTGGTGTATTAAGAGGGAGGCTGCTGCCTATCCCTCGACTATTAAGTTCCCTTAGCCGCCTCTTACCACACCCACGCTAAAAACTAGATATTATAAAAGAAAAATGTTTCTTTGTTACATAAAAGCACGATAATATTTTTACGAATCACGTCACGTATTTCAACAATGTATTTTTCGCGATAAGATAGATTAAAACTTATTTCTGTTCACTATTATGTTATTTACTTAATACAGTAATAGTGCTCGCCGCGAGTGGTCTAAGCTAAAAATAAGTATCTAAGTTTTCATGGACGTACACAAAGTTCATAACTTTATGTTTTAAAATTTTTCTTGCTAGAGAATTAAATCTCTGTTTGAAAAATCTTTTCACTTACTTGTTTTTAGTATTTAGAATGTGTTTCGCTATATTGTCAGTTAAAGGTTTCTTTACATGTGAAACTGATTTACTTAGCAACGATATGTTAGCGGGACTCCTGAAGTATATATATATATATATATATATATATATATATATATATATATATATATATATATATTTTTTTTTTTTCTTAGTTTCAGATTAGGTGGTGCTATGTAATATGCCCTATGCTATTATTGTAAATAAAAACACTTGAATTCATTCGAAGGAATATTCTATTAACAAAATTAAACATTACTCACAAAAAAAAAGTTAAAAAGCAGTTGCAGAGGTACTGCAGTCATGTTAGTACCTTCATATCAGCTGTTCTCTGTCCACTGCTGAACATAAGCCTCCTACATTAAAGGAGGGTTTTGCCAGTAGATACCACGCTTGACAGGCAGGTTGGCAACCGCAGATAGGCTTTAGTGATGTTTTAAGAAGGATGTTGTTGCTCGTTCCTCGATTTTTAAGTTCTCTTAATTACCTCTTACGACACCCACGAGAAAGGCAGGTGTGGTCCATTCATTCTATGCAGGGACTACACGCACGTGTTAGTAATAGAAGACTCAAAATTTATTCTATCTTTCCAATATTGTTTAAATATAAAAAATGATTAGAAGACTGTCATCATTGTGTTCTCTTTTATTTGATATTTATATGTTGTATTTAATATATGTATGTGTGTATATGTATGTGTATGGTATATATATGTATATATATAATTTATAATTTATGTATATATTTATTTTAACCTCTGTTTAGCACTACTATATGCCCACTCACTACTTCCTATGCCACTGCGTTAGGTTGACTGGAAGAGATCTCTTTTAGAGATAGAGATAAGTTCTCCTATGCTAACATTGTTATTAACTTATTGTTGTTACTGTATGTTTTAGTGCAATAAAGAATATATAATAAAATTTTACAAAAAATATATATTTAGAGGCGAATTAATAAATTCCTCTTTTTAGAAGTCGCTTTAAATACCCGTATATTTGTAATAACACTAAAATTATAAGTCACGGGTAAGTAATTCTTCTAAGATATAAGATAGTGAGGTATTAATTATTTCAGTAGCCTTCCGACCTACACTAACGATACATTATACAAGGAATGAGATAAGGGATGACCTGCCCCCCCCCCTCCCCCGGCTACTAATTAAACGGGAATACAGAATTAACTTTTTCTGGCGCACAAATAAAATGGGCAATAAAACAGGACCTCACGAACGGCGGGTCACTCATGAAAGTTAATGTGTGCTTTATAGTTGCCAAGGTAGTGACGTCTGACTATGTATGTACATTCAAATACAGTGAAGCTGCGGTTCTAAAGCTTCTTTGACCCCCTTTGAAACATTAAATATTTTAATGAGCGCTAAAAAAACGAACCTGTTTCTTTTTTCAACTTTAGATAAGACTGTATTGGTTTTACTTTTATCATATCAGCTTTACTTGACAGTTATCTATTGCTGAATATAAGCCTTCTTCTTGGGGAGGGAGGGTGGGGGAAGTATTCTATGGCGGGAGCACACGACAATTGATTTTACTGTAAATTGTTGAAAATTATTCTGTACTGAATTATGACCATGTTTCACCACTACAATTTCAATAAAGAGGTAGACAGAGGGAGACTTTGTACAAAAGTCGTTTGCTTAGATACCTCTATCCCATTCGTGTTTCAACCGTAAGGCAGTTATGTTTGCATGGCTGTGTTTCGATTTGAAGGGTGGGATATGACGTGAACTTACAGGGTACAGAGGAATAATATCTGAGTCCTTAGGAATGGCAACGCATGGGTGGTATCATAAGCGAAACTGGTTACTCTGTTATGTCCTGTTATGGTACTGCTCATGTCTATAGGTGACGGTTACCACTTTCCATCAGGTGGGCCGTCAGCTTGTTTGCCATTCTGAGTTGTATAAAAAAAAAGATAGACCAGACAGATTGCATAAGAAATTTATAAAAATCGGCTTAGTATTACATAACATTATCATCATCATCATATCAGCCATTTTCTGTCCACTGCTGGACATAGCTAATCCCTACAATGAGGGTAGTTATCACGGCAGGCGAGTTGGCAACCATCAACCCGCCTTTTTTTTGCCCATGCGTTGCCATTCCTGAGGACTAAACTCAACTCAACCCGCCTGCCAAGCGTAAGGCTTTAGGTGTATATAACCTATAGTAAAAATTAGATTTTTGGTGATGTTTTAAAAAGGGCCCTGCTATCACCCATCCTTCTACCATTTAGTTTCTTTATCCGCCTCTTACGAAGGGGTAACCCATTTTATACCTGAACCATGCGACAATATACATATATCCATGAAAATAAAGCTGAATTATGAGTAATTTTTGAGAAAAAAATTAACTTTAATTTTGCTAAAATATCAATAATGCCAGTAATAGCAACCCTATTGCAAGCATTATTAGTTACTAACAATCCCTTCCTTCCAACGATAACAGTCGGAAAAAGCCTCCAAAGCTTTTCATAAAATGTCGAAAATATATTTATATATATTAAATTTTCTTTATTACTTAATTACCTATTATGTACGCATTTCGTATCTGTAATAGAAGCCTAACAATACTGTAATCAGATATTGTTCAAACCTCTCAAATAATCTTTCCATGGTACATTACCTTGCGTAAATGAGATTTCGGGATCAATTCAAGAGAGAGACTCTACAAAATAGTCTGCATGGGTAAGTCTATGTTAAAATCCTGCTTACCGCCAAACAACTTACTCTAATGCAGTACTCCAAAAATGGCGAGGCATTATTTATTTTCTATTAACATCCAATATCTTATATCTACGAGTATATATAGCGATATCTGCGCAAATTCAAAAATTCTTTCTCTAATTTTTTCAAAATCAATAAGGATTACTTTCATATTGGTAATATTATATATAAATTTAAAGTATTTAAATTAAAAAAAAAATGTAAGTTATGAAGCGTCTTCATATCTTACATTTTTGCTTATATAAAGCATATCAATTTATAAAAAAATTGTAAGTGACGACATAGAAAATTTATGTAAATATCACTACATGGTATAAAACAAAGTCGCATTCCGTCTGTCTGTTCCTATATATACTTAGATCATTAAAAGTACGCAATGGATTTTAAAGCGGTTTTTTTAATAGACAGAGTGATTCAAGAGAAAGGTTTATATGTACAGTAGAGAAGCACTGATGACTTTAGAGGTTTCTAATGTGATCTGATATAATATGTACCCAGGCGAAGCCGGGGCGGGTCGCTAGTAATGTAATATTACAATATTTTGTAATTTTGACTTTAAATCCTGTATACCTTTGTGTTTTTTGTAAAATAAAGTTAAAAACAAAATAAGTTAAAGACATTTCGCAGGAAATATGCTATGCATATATAAAACAAAACTAAGCTTAGTGATAATGGCTGGTAAGAAGCCATATAGTAGATTCGAAAAAAGAAAAAGAATGTTTTTAATTCTTTTATACCATTCTTGTTTCTCGTAAAGTTTAATAACTATAAATATAAAATTTATATAAATAAATATAAAAAAAACACTAATGGAACTATAAAAGTGGTATCATTTTGGAGTACGTCATCTACTCAATCACAAAACACGTGTGTCACAGTGCGCTCAAAATGTTCATGAACATTTTTAATAGCATTAATAGTGTGTCAGATTCGCTATTAACACAAATGCACGTAGTATCCTATGAAAACAACCGCTGTTCAGCTAATTAGGAAACACATTAATCCACAACAAAAGCATAAATTATTTCCTTTATAATCCGCCGACGGAGTCGAATTAGAAGGTGACCCATTTAATTAATTATTTTACGCCTCGTGCCGCCTGGTGAGTTTTTTTTTTTAATTTAATCCAATTTTTTTTTCAGAAGAAGATTATGTTTCGTAGTTTAATATACTTAACACGAGTAATACGATTTATACACGAACACGTAAGTGTAAATATATATTGAATGATAATGAAATGGTAATTCTATGTATATTAGTATATTCTTATATATATTATATTATATGATAATTCTACCTGCACTATCATGTTCTTGCGAAGGACCGATGAAGATGATAGGTGACAATGAAAGCAGATTGGTTGAGTTCAAGTGTGTCATAACTCATAATGAATTCAAGAATAATTAACCACGATAGTTGCCAGGAGGGACCGCGTGGAGGTCGACCTGATAGGGTATATAGCTAGTAATTGGGCTGTTAGACCCCATTACTAACACTCCCTTTCCCCCCAGTGTAATATATTAGTTTTATTTCCTGCTAATATTATAAATACGAAACTTTGAAAAGACATATGGATGTTTAGATGTTTGTTAGAAAAACATGCTGAACAGATTTGGATGAAATTTGGTACACGGATACGTTATATCCTAAACTTAACATATAGGATTTTTTATATACCGATTAACGTGGGCAAAACCGCGGAAAACAGCTAGCATATTTTTTTTAATGGATAATTAATTGAATGGTAACCCCGCCTGCGCTATCGGTATACGCTGGCGGGGCACCAGTGAGCGGTGATAGGTGAATAATGAAAAAAGGCAGGTCAGTCAGCCCATCGTGATGAATACACATGGAACTCAGCACGATGGTTTCCAGGGGGAACCGCGTGGAGGTCGACCTGACACTGCTTTTTATGGCGTCAAAGACAATGCTTTAAATTTAATAAAATCTTATCTATCTGATAGAATACAGAAAGTGAAGATTAGCAACGCTACGTCTGACGGGTCACTTGTGCAAATGGGTGTACCTCAAGGATCTATTCTCGGTCCATTTTTATTCCTAGTTTACATTAATGATCTCCCATATGCCATGCAGGATAGATGCGGCATAGTATTGTTTGCAGACGATACTTCATTGATTTTTAAAGTTAATAGAATGACTAATAATTATGACGATGTAAATAGTGCTTTGCGGCGTCTCCTGCACTGGTTTACAACTAACAATCTTATGTTAAACGCTAAAAAAACAAAATGTGTTAATTTCTCTCTATCTAAAAGTTTTAATACTAATTGCAATATTAAATTAAATGACGAATCTCTCGAATTTATAGAATCTACTGTCTTTCTAGGAATCACACTAGATAATAAAACACAATGGGGTGCACAAATTCAAAGCCTTGCAGCGAAACTAAGTTCAGCAGCTTTTGCCGTGCGTAAAGTTAGACAGTACACTGATACTGATACTGCTAGATTAGTCTATTTTAGTTATTTTTTTTATAGTTTACTCTCTTATGGAATATTACTATGGGGAAAAGCGGCAGATATTAAGAATATATTCATATTACAAAAACGTGCCGTTCGAGCGATCTACTGTATGAAGAGTCGTGACTCATTAAGAGAGAAATTCAAAGAGGCAAATATTCTCACCGTTGCTTCTCAATTTATATATTCAAATATCCTATATGTTCATAAAAATCTTGACTTATTTCCAAAAAACAGCAATATTCATAATATTAATACTAGATTTAAAGACAAACTTGCTGTCCCCAAGTATCGTTTAGAAAAAGTTAATAGGTCTTTTATGGGAATAGGTATAAAAATTTACAATAAGATACCAAAGGATATGTTGGAATTACCCTTAAATAAATTCAAAACATCTGTTAAATCATATTTACTGAGCAAAGCCTATTACTCACTAAACGATTACTTGAATGACGAGTGTGCATGGCAATAGTTGTTCATGCACTGAATTTTCATTTAATGTTAGACATAGACACCTATATAAATATACATTGTAAATAAACTGGCTTTAAAAAAAGTAATTCAATTGAGTTTCTTGCCAGTTCTTCTCAATTGGATCTATATACCGAACTGGACGGTAGGGAAAAAAATAAAATTATATGTAAAAATTTGACGTTCATAAGCGGCTAAAATGTCCTACATGAATAAATGATTTTTGAATTTTGAATTTTGAATTTTGACAGGGTATATTGCTAGCAATGGGACTTGTAGCCCGCATTACTAACGATCCCTTCCCCCCACAGCTAGCATATTATAAAAGTAAACATCAAAGAACATTTTCTAATCTTACAAACGATTCATTAGTAGGCGCTCATCATAAATATTTAAATAGTAGTACTTATTTAGACTTATTCACTTAAAAAAAAAACATTACATCGTCTCGAAATAAATATAGAATAAGGATAGAAAGCTGATCGGTCTTCAGAATTGTATTTAATAGCCGTATTTATATGAATTCGTCACCTTGACATTTCGTCTTCTGTATCATGAAACATAATGTTGAAAAGGTCAAGGTGAACGTTAGGGCAGATCAAGACCGGAGTGGTTTTATGTATTCTAATTCAATACGTGACACAAAGTGATAGGTGCTCAACTGTTGAGTCAACCGGCACGACTACGTGGTCCTTTAATATTCACGAGCGAGGGAGCGTGCTTGTAAAATTAGATGCACAAGTTTAATACAATCCGTTACACACTAATATTGGATGGAAGCAATACGATCACGCTATTGCACACCATTCCAAGAGGATTTCTGAAAAGCTGCCACTAAATGGGAATTATGTTCTATACGATATTACTATTGCAAACGTTATTGAGCGGTTTGAAATCCAAGATATTCGCTATATCGCTGTTGGAACGTGCGGTCAGATGTGACCAGTGATATCGGGATTACTACTTATATTGATTTAGTTCTTCTTGCAGTAATGGAGTGAGAATATAGATAGATAGATAGATACTCTTTATTGTTTCTACAAAAAAGATTACAATAGTAAACTTATTATAAATACAAACAATTATAAGAAATAATCACAGTGAAAAAACAATGGGCGACTTTACCCACAATCACACATACATCAATAATAATGTATGATTTAGGGGGGAATGGGATTATTAGTAATGGAGACTGAGAATCCTATTGCTAGCAATATACCCAACCAGGTCGACCTCCTCGCCGTTCCCCTTGGAAACTATCATGGGTAATGAATTCATCATGATGGGCTGACTGGCCTGTTTTCATTTTCATCGATCACCCTTCACTGGTGCTCCACCAGCGTATACCGGTAGCGCAGGTAGAGCTGCCATTCCATTTTCACCATCAAAAAAAAATTTATGATTTAATATATGTATATATAATAAACATGAGCGTGTTTAAAAAATAGCATATTTTTCTAACTAATAGCAAGTGTAGATTCCGAAACTGTCTGTATTATTTTTTATATATTTATACAATACCTTGGACAAAACTAAATCGCTTTTAGTAGTTTTTTTTTTTTTTTAATATAATACATTCTTTAAGTTTTAAAGTTTTTTCTGTAAAAAATATCTTATTAAAAGTACTGACTTTTTTTACACATAGCGGAATGCAAATAACAGAGTCAAATCCTAGTCTTAAATTTCAGTGATCGTAAAATGAAGAATTTATCGAACATGTTAGATGATGTTAGTCATAAAATCGCAGTAAATAATGTAAAATAGTACCTACAGAGTGTAGTTTAGCTAGTTTTTGGCAGCGCACTCGAGTGTCGGCGTAACTTTTGGTGGGCAAGTTACGAGGCGCGGGTCAACGGGACCGCTCGCCGCGCCGCGCCACGCCGCGCCGCCTCGCGTGCTCCAAGCTATTGTTTTTGCTTACCTGACTCAAGACTCAAATATTTAGATGTAACAAATAGTTTTTATTCTGCACACAGCGACTTTAATTTGGACACAATTAATATTACTGTTTATAACACAAAATTCTTAATATAGATATTTTCAGAAGAACCAATGTGATTGACAGAGCCCGAAAGAATTGGCAATGATTACATAATTCGAAGAACCGACAAAGGGAAGAAAGCTTTTTGAATAGCAACCCCGTATGAGTAACGTACCACTGTCCCATTTGTGTTTACACCATAACGCAGTTGTGTTTGCATGGCTGTGTTTCGGTTTGAAGGGACAGTAAATAACATCTGAGTCCTCAGGAATGGCAACGCATGGGGGGTATCATGGGCGAAACAGTATACTCTGTTATGTCCATGGTTTTGCTCATGTCTATAGGCGACGGTTACCACTTTCCATCACGTGGGCCGTCAGATTATATACCATTCTAAGTTGTATAAAAAAAGAGTAAACGCAATGTAGGACAACTGTATGGAGTGACGACCTCAAATGCATCGCAGGGAGTTAATGGATGCAGGTATCTCGGGATAGTTCCTTAAAGCAGTATATGCTTAGCAGCGAACAGACAATAGCTGGTATGATAATGACATTAATTTTTTATTTGTAATATAATAAAATTACTATGAAATGGTTCAAAGATATATTAAAAAATATATTTGAATTTAGAACACAGTTCGCGTAACCAGAGATACCAGAATATAAGTTATTACTTGGTAAGTGGGAAAAACGTATTTTCTACTCATTTGAAAAATAAAAACGAGATAGGTTTTTTACTCTATATTTATAAGACCGGGGTCAATGAAGCACAATGACCCATAATGACATTTATCTTCATCTACTAATTCGATTGACATATAAAGGTTTTTTTTTGTGTCTACGTACACAAATAAAATTCAATGGTCGAATTTTATATGACTAGCCCGGAAGCATACGATCTTACCTACATGGTCATGAAGCAACAATGCAGGCGGTGCATTATATCCGGCTTGAAGGATAAAATAGCCCGCGCAATCTCTGATACAAAAGGCGTCGCCCCTCCGGTGCGGTGTGGCGATGCATTAGGGTTACTGTGCAGGGTACTGATAATAAATACTGTGACGTCCCTATTATCTATCTATCTAATAATATATATTGGGGGGAAGGGATTGTTAGTTATGCTGACTACCAGTGCCATTGCTAGCAATATACCCTGTTAGGTCGACCTCCACGCGGTTCTCCCTAGAAACTATCATGGTTAATTTCTGATGAATTTCTGGGAATGATATAAATTAGTTTTTTAATAAAATGTTCCGTTAAATACAATATCTAGTTTAATTGTGATAAAATTAATGTAATAACAAGAATATAAAAATATAAAAATCTATAAAATTATCGATTAACATGTTACTCGATATTTTTTTTATATTACATTATGTTAAAAAGTATAAATTAAAAAAAAAGTAATAAAAATTCTTTTTTTAAAACAAATAAAATGAATATGCTAATTAAATGTAACTGTAATACATTTTTATAAAGCGGAATCGTCGATGCAATTCGTGTAAGTCTACCCATCGGAGAATATTGCCATAATCTGCTCGCTTGCTCGGCAGCCGAGTTGGAGCCCGTGTCGCGGAACACTCTGGGGAACCTCCGTACCTATTCGATTTCATTGTGCGTGGCGTGGTAAAAAAATCATAAATATGAATTTTCCTTATCATTTACTTACTTAAAGTGTAGCACACAATTTGGAATCATCTACACGGAGGGCATGTTGCTAGAGGCTTTCTCTGCCCACGGAAAATAACAGAGCTATACTACTAAGCTGAAACTAGTTATTTCCCGTAGCTTTGTCTACATGAATCAGTATATAAAATGTTATATGTTAAGTTATAATATAAACTACCCCTACACCAAATTCCATTCAATCAATTCAAATCAATGCACAGCGTTGATTTATATGGCAAAACTAATTATTTCAATTTAAAAATTAAGTTACCGAATCGATTATGATAAAACTTCCATGTAACCAGTCTATAAGTATATTTTTTCAGATAAAAGAAGAATTTTTCGAATTGTTTCATAACTACAGTTATAAGGTGACAACAAAAATGACAACCGAATTGGAACCCCTCTTTTTTTAAATGTTGGCTGAAAATCCATTCAGTCGTTTAACCGGGATAGAACAACAAACATCCCAACATCTTAACAAACTTTCGCGTTTACAATATTCGAAGGCTTAATATTTAATAGCACCACAAGGTTTTACATAAAACACCATAAACTGACTTATAATTAACAATAAAACACCGGGATATTAACGAATAAATTACAAGTACATTCTTTTAATTATTTCCCTCCCCCGCCATGGTGGACTCTAATGCGCTAGGCGAAATGTACTCAGCTAGGCGAAATATGACAGTCGACAAGTGTATCTGTCTACCCTATTTAACATACAATAACAAAATAAACCCGGCCCCACGATCAGAGATTAATGCTCTACAAATCGCAAACCCGGCCCCACCTGGAATATTGCTGTCACTTATGGGCGGTAGCACCTAAATACCAGCTTGAACCCTTCGAATCGTTGCAACGACGAGCTATGAGAATTTTTGGTGATCCCAGGCTTACAAGCGGTATCGTACCCTTAGGTCTTAGGAGAGATTTTGCCTCACTCTGCATGTTCTACCGCTTGTACAACGGATTGTGCTCAGAGGAATTGTTCAATATGATGCCCACGGCCACTTTCTTCCATCGTACGGCTCGCCATCGACAGCCTCCCCTCATATCCTACAGCCTAAATGATCGCGTTCAGCGCGGTTTCAGAGATGTTTACTCTCTCAAACACTTAAGTTATGGAATGAGCTCCCTGCTGAGATTTTCCCACGAGACTACAGCATGGGGCTATTCAAAAGGGGCCGGGGGGGGGGGGGGGGTAAGGTTTCTTCAGAGTTGGTGACGCGCGTGTTAGATATTTATTTTAAATTATATTAATTTTCTTAAACATCTTGTGTTAAAATATGTACCTACATTTATTAATAAAAATCAGACTAACTACTTTAAATATAATAAAACGTTAAAATTGTTATTATACCAAATTTGGTAATAAATTATTGTTGTAATGTATATAAAACACTAATTTATATTTTAATTAATTTTATAATTATTTATTGTCATGATACTTAAATAAAAAGTAATGAAATTGTAAGAACACGTGGTCTCGCTGACTTGTTTACTCGAATTCGGCCGTGTGGATATA
This sequence comes from Galleria mellonella, assembly GCF_026898425.1. Taxonomy (NCBI): domain Eukaryota; kingdom Metazoa; phylum Arthropoda; class Insecta; order Lepidoptera; family Pyralidae; genus Galleria; species Galleria mellonella. Next base: position 94,212 of record NW_026441984.1, on the reverse strand, counting down.
AAAAATTGTCATTTGGGTGGGGAGACACTTCTTGTCCAACCGTTGAACAGAGCGGACCTACCTGACGAATCAAGAGTGAACAAGTATAATGAACCACGTGGTCATTATATAAAATATATCACAATTATTGTTGATGGAAGTCCTAAAGAAACTATAGTTAAATAAGTGTTAATGGATTAACAGAAGTTGGGTATTTATGTTATATTACTTATTATATTTCATATAAAAAGTAAAATAAGTAAATATATGATTTAATAGTATGATATATAAATTAAATGAACTGTAAGAACTTGTGCTTTATTTCTATTTATTACCAAGAGGCTTACAACCTTTATATTGCTAAAGAATATATATCATATACATGTAAAGTATTACGTAGTACCCCACATATTATATATATATATATATATATATATATATATATATATATATATATATATATATATATATATATATATATAGTAAATATTATGAATAATAAATTGCCATTTTCTAACACGCGCGTAATACCTCTGGTATTGCAGGCGTTCATAGGCTACGGTAACTGTTTAACAGCAGATGGGGCATAAGCTTGAATGCCGCCTTAGTGGTATAAAAAAATATTACGGAGTATAGTTCTGAACTCAACTCCGGCCGCAAGACTGGGAGATGTTCATTGACCAGGATAAAAAGAAGCCATGTCCTTCACCACCCCGTACAATACAGGTATACCAAAATTTATAGTAACTGATTAAGCCATTTTGAGGCAATAAGAGGCAACAAATATTAGATTAAAATACTAAATAGTAATGATTGTTAATTTTCAACTTTCTCTTTGTTTACACATACTTTAAATACACAATCGGGACTAGACGCGATGTAAAAGTCTTTACAGGTAGATAGTACCTACATAACTGCTTCTTAACAAATTTTTAAACGTTTACGTCGCGTTAAATCCCCATTGTGTATTTGATGATTGTGATAGGCACACAATTAATTTTATTCGTTTATTATTTTTTTTTTTGTCAAAGGATCTCGCGACTAGCTTTTGGCCACAACAGAATGTCAGTGTTTTGCTGTTTTGAGGGCAGAGCAATAAACCGAGTTGTGACCATTTTGTGTTTTATCTTACCTCTTTTATGTATTTTCCTTTTGATCTTTTTGTTTTTTTTTTTTGTATATGTATTCTTTTATTTCTTAATCTGTATATGTACAGTACATATACGCATCAGTTGTTATTTGTGTGCTGTAAATAATACAAATAAATAAATAAATTCTATATTTTAATATCTAAACAAACAAACAAACTCACTATCATATAATAGCTTTCACCCGCGATTTCATTCGCTTGATATGTTTATTTTTATACAACTTAGAATGGCAAACAAGCTGACGGCCCACCTGATGAAAAGTGGTTACAGTCGCCTGTAGACATGAGCAGTACCATGGACATAACAGAGTATGCTGTTTCGCCCATGATACCCCCCATGCGTTGCCATTCCTGAGGACTCAGGTGTTATTCCTCTGCTTCACGGTAGAAACACGAATGGGACAGAGGTACCCAAGCAATCGACTTTTGTACAAAGTCTCCCTCTGTTCACTGACAGGGATAAAAGTGCTATATCTTTATCGAAAGAAATACATATGACATACATCTTTCTCCCATATATTACGTGTATACCAAATTTCATAGAGATTGGTTAAGTCTATAAGGCGCCATAAAGTAACAAACGAACAAAACACATTTATAAATATAAGAATTTAAAATATTGTATACAGATCGCCGTGTGGTCCCAGCATAGAATAGACCACCTCTTCCTTTCCCGTGGGTGTCTTAAGAGGCGACTAAGAAGGGTGAAAAATGGGCAGCAGCGTCCCTCTTTAACATCTCCAAAATCTAACTGCGGTTGCCAATCCGCCTGCTAAACATGGCAAATACTAGCAAAACCCCCCAAGTGGGAGGCTTATGTTCAGCAGTGGACAGTTGAAAGCTGATATGATGATGTTTGATTAGGATTCATAAAAATTCTCTTATTGTTTAACGAATGTTTTTTAGTTTCAATTCATATAATTATCTAATAGTATGTTTCATTTCCCCCTCGTAATTACATATATGTGTACAACACGTCTATACTTAGAGGCGGTGATAGGGAAGATTAAACGACAAGGGAGAGATAAATATACACTTTACAGTAAACACCAACAGCGCAGTACGCTGATCCAGTGTAATTATTATAACTACGCAGTTGGGTAAGTGAATGACATACTTCATTATAAACATGGAGCCTATCATCAAAGGTGAGTTCGAATCTGCCCGATATAATACATTTTATGTTCATTTTAACTTTCAGCTAACACTGTCATGATATATATATATATATATATATATATATATATATATTGCTATTTTACGTAATTATAAGGCCAAATTTTATGACGGATTAATGACAACAAGTAATCATATTGTAAAGACTGTATTTCTCACAGCATACCTGACGACAAGAGATTTTATAACGAAATAATTTAAATTGGTATTTTATAATTAATGTATATTTTAAAAATAATAATAACAGTTTATTTAATTAATAATATAAAAATGTAAACTATGGGTATATACCTGAAAATAAAGAGATTTATTTAATTTAAAAAAAAGAGATTTATTTTTTATTTATTATTATATATATATACTAAAATTATTTTATCCATTTTTTTAACCATTTATGTTATCTCGCTTTTTATGTATATCTATATATGTTATAATTTGTGTTGTAAGTAATGCAAATAAATTATCTATCTGTCTATCTATATATATATATATATATATATATATATATATATATATATATATATATATATATATATTATATATTATATATATTATATATATATATATATATATATATATATATATTTTATTTCGCAGTGTGGTCCCGGTATTTCCTGTGCCACCCATTGAATGGGCAGTAACGTCCCTCTTGTAACATCACGGAAGCCTAATTGTAGTTACAACTACTAGCAATACCCCCCATATGGCCCATAATTCGCTTAGCTTGAGCTATGCGAATTCTGGGCAAGTCGAATGTTACTCATACATTCATTATAAACATGTTTTAAATGTTTTGTTTTTTTTTCTATAATAATACTAGTTTTAGAACATCCTCAAAGGCCTAACTGCGGTTGCCAACCCGCTTGCCAAGCGTGGCAATTACTGGCAAAACATCCCTTATAGGGAAGGCTTATGTCCAGTAGTGGACAGTAAACGGCTGAAATAATATAATACTAGTTTTTAACCGCGATTTAGTCCACGAGACTGGGATATAGTCACTGACTGGTAACCTTTGTCCTTCTCCGACCTATATAGTGCCTGTCTACCAAAATTCACAGTTATAATTAATATATATAAGTATTAAAATTCTATTTTGAAAAATTTACTTCAATAATAACAAAGTCAGTTATTGTGATTTAAAAACTAATTTACTGATTCGATCTTGATTAAACTTCTATGGGACAAACCTGTAAGTGTATCCATTCAAATAAAAAAATCCAAATCCGTTTAAGACTGACGCAATTATGAGGTGATAAACATAAAAAAATGCAATCGAATTGAGAACCTCCTTTTTTAAAGTTGGTTGAAAATAAATGCTCTATTAGAATTATACATAATGAAACCACTCGATATATAAAATATATTTAGAGTACAAAACTCGATGTTAAAACTCCAAGCTGGCACAATATAATATTACATGTGTGTGTATGTGTGTATATATATGTGTGTGTGGGGTGGGTGGGTGTGTTTGTGTGTGTGTGTGTATGTAGTCCGTACGAGATGTGGAAAGCATTGCAGAGAGACAACTCAATTTGTGCACGGCGCGCCCTCGCGGAAACATTCCGTCGCTCCTGCAACAACCATTATACAAGTACGTAACAAGTTTTTCAATACTTGCGCCAGTGTGCAGCCGGTGTATGCAAGTACATACGTCGTACACTTCATTTGGTGGGAAGGTAATTTCGCATACGTGACTGTACTTCAAGGATTACGAGCTAGTCATACCACGATGCATGTTGACTTTTTGTTGTAACTACATAAATTTTTTGCAACTTCTAATGGCAAACAAGCTGCCGATCCACCTGATGGAAAGTGGCAACAATCGCCTATAGACATGAGCAGTATTATGAACATAACAGAGTGTACCGTTTCGCCCATAATACCTCCCACGCGTTGCCATTCCTGAGGGCTTAGGTGTTATTCCTCTGTACACTGTAAATTCACTGCCTTATCCCACCCTTCAAACCGAAACACAGCCATGCAAACACAAATGTACAAAGTCTCCCTCTGGTATATCCGTGGCATATAACTATATCATAACTTTAACGTTAACTGTCCACTGCTGAACATAGGCATCCCCCACAGGGAACGGTCGCGTACCACCTGCATCCACTGACTCCCTGCAATGCATATGGAAGTTCGCCCTATCTAGTGGAGAGTTGTCCAACATTGTTTACCTGTATAGAGTCGCCACTCAAGAACTTTTCTTCCCCATCAGTTTTCGGTATTTCGAGTTTTGTAGTCAGCCCATTGCTACTTCAGATTGCTTATCTTTCGGGATATGTCGAATACTTTGTAATTGAGCAAAGAAGCACGTCTATAATTTTTCAACAGACATCAAACAGAAGGTTCTAAATTCGTTTGTTTTTTTTTTTACTTTTCTTTCATAATTCCATTATTAAATAACCAATTTAGGTTTTTTATCTGAAATAATATACTTTCCAATTAGTTCCATACAAATTTTATCGAAATCGATTCATTAGTTTAATATTTATATCAATATAATTGATTTTCCCACGATTGAATTCAGTGTTTTTTTTTTTTTTGTGAAATTGTCATTATGTTCCTACCCTTATAATAATTATATAAATTTTAGAGTCGGCGTAATATCTTTTTATCCATACTGCACCAGGTTTGGGCTTTTAGTTTTACGACCGGACGCCTGCTTGACGTCGACCCTTCTTGAGAAAGAAAACAATTGTGAAATAAAATCTAAAATTATTACTTTGGGTTATTCGCGTACATGTTTCTAATAAACACACATTAACACGCTTCCTCGCTTCCCAATGGTTGCAGTGCGCCGCTGAATATCTAATTAATCTAATTATACCGTTGTGGATACTAGAGGCCTGATCAGCGCAAACATTTTGTATTCATCAATACCTACATCTGGGTGGTTTCTATACATTACAGCATACTAACCATCCGACCCGACTTTACACGGGTAGATAGAATTTTCAAAAATAATATATCACTGATGGCTTTTAGCTACAAAAGAATATTAGTGTTTTGCTCTTTTGAGGGTAAAGCAATAAACTGAATTGTGACCATTTTGTATTATTATGGTACGCGCCGGAAATTAAATTTTGTATATGTATTCTTTTATTTCTTCTTTGCATATGTATCTATGTCTATTTTTTGTGTCTTTAAGTAATGCAAGTAGATAATATATCTATTTATTTACCTAACGTCACTCCTTGATAACTTAGCTTTCTATAGATGATTTTTTTTTAAATCGGGTTAGAATTGGCGAAGTCAAATGAAAATATCGACTTCAGTCGTGGTAAAACCAGATTTTTTGTTAATTTAAAAACTAAACTATTAAAGCGATTTTGAGAAGATTTCTATGATACTAATTTCTGGTTTTATTCTTTCAGACATAAAAATAGAATTTTCTTATTTTTATAGGACCAATCTGTAAATATATTTGTTAGGGCAGTATCTGAGGTATGTCTTTGCTGTGACATAGAAATAAAAAAATATTGTCTTGTCAAATATGGCGTAAAAAATATAGGAAAATTATATCAAAAAGTCGGCATTATTAATTTTATATCAATCTCGGATCCGATCGATTATCTATTAGACACCGGTCTTCTCTTTATAAGAGAAAGAATGTTAACCTACAAATATTGTTACGTTTGCAAGCTTAGTACACGGTCTGGCTTTGAGTCTTTCCTATCTTGCGCGGTGTAGGTATTGTGCTTTGTTCTCCTAGTCGCCTTCACATCCTGAGGATGAAAAGGAGTTGTAACACATTGTTTTTTATTCCGTCTCCACGAGGAGCGCCCATGTAGTTTAGTATTACAGTATATTTGTAGAGTGAACGTTAGACGTATATAAAGTATAAACAATATAAAGTATTGATAGATAGGTTAGAGGGATGGGCAGCAGCGTCCCTCTTAAGACATCTCTAAAGGTCTGACTGTGGTTGCCAATCCGCCTGCCAAGTGTGACAACTACTGGCAAATCCCTCCCCCCCCCCCCAAAGTGGAAGGCTTATATTCAGCAGTGGACAGTTAGGCTGATATGATAATGATTGTTAGATGAAGGTCAACTTTAATCCTAAAATTGCGTAGAAGATAAGGCCACCCATTGTGGCTTCTTGTTTTTATGTAATTAACTTTATGTAATTAATTATTTTGTTTGTATACATATTGTTATTTCCTTTATAAAGTGTATCATTCTTTTAAGGGAACTATAAAGAGCTTTCATTCATCTATGACAACTAACCCCTCCATCATTACAAACCATCTGCCATCCAATATTAAACATTGATCTCTCTCTTATTCAGCATAAAGTATAATTTCGCACCACGTGTTATCTATCGACACCCTGCTATATTTTTAAGGCCATCACCTCATGTCGTGCACAGATATGATATTACAATTCGAGAATCTAACCCTTTAGACAGTGAATCTGAAATCCGAACGATCTCACTATAAAGTAAATGTAATTTAAATGAGATTAATCTAATAAATCCTTATTTTCAGGTGACAGATCGCGAATGGAGTCGCGGGGCATGCCCAGACCGATCCCCCGGTCGGGCGATTGCCTAAATTAACTTAGATACTCCCCTCGACATTGATACCTCGTCAATCCCCAGAGTGCCATTCGCAAAATACTTATTGACAATCGAATTTATTCCTTACCTCTTTAAAATTACGACTTTTTACCAAATAAACACGTGACGTGTGGACGTGTGGACAAATAATTGGGAAATGTGAGCATTATAATCGATCGGAGTTGCAAGACAGATATCGTTCCACGGGGACTTCTGTAATCTGCATAGTTAATGGATAGAAGGGTGTGATTAACAGTACCCCTTGAAGCAGACCCGAAGTAATGCGGGCACAATGACATGCAGCTTAATTCAATTTGCCAGTGCTCAAGATGTTTGCTGATAAAATTTAACTTGAAACAGAATTAAGTAAAATGCAAATAAATTTCAAATGAGTCTGGTTAATATTTTGCACGTTATAATTAGAGTGTTTGACAATTATTATAATTTTAACTGATGCGGCAATCAAAATGTTAGAATTAAACCATACCTAATTACTATATGCTCATTATATAAATAATTCTAGAAAATATATTTGACACATTATAATGCGCATGTTATTGTTTACAACATTTAATTATGGTTCATATTAGCCATTAATTCTCTACTGTTGAACATAGGCCTCCCCCATAAGAGATTTTTGCCAGTAGTCGCCATCCTTGGCAGGCAGATTGGCAACCACGATCTGGCTTTTGGTAATGTTTTAAGAGAGTTGCCTATCCCTCGATAATTAAGTTCCCGTAGTCGCCTATTATGACACCCGGGAGAAAGGAAAAGGCGTGGTCCGTTCTATTCATATCAGATACGCGATTCTTATATAGGCTAATATTACCTTGAATCATAATTAACTTCCAATTATCACAAGGAAAGACTGCATTCAACGGCGAAAATTTTATAATAATGATGAAAAACAATTTGTCTTAGAACATCATTAAAATATATTATTAAAATCATGTTTTCACTGCTCTTCGTGTAACTCTTATTCTTTTCCGTCTTTCTGCTTTATTTTTTTTATTTTTTTATTTTAATATTACATCTGGAATCCACAGCTTAGATCTAGAATAATTAAAAATATTATATTTACACCGTACATTAGCCAATTACAGATTCCCCATTTGTATACCAGATAATATTATGCTTATTTTTGGAGGGTAGGTTAAATTAAATAGAAAAAAAATAATACAAAAACAAAATCTGTGAAGATACTTATTTGAAACGTCGCGTCACTGGAAGTTCAGCAATAATTTGTGTAAAAGTGTGTATTATTTGTGTGTGTAGTGTTGCGTGAATGTGGTGTTTTTTGGTTAGTGGTAGTTTCTTTCTTTCTTTTCTTTTATTCATTCTTGATATGTAAAGAGAAAGTTAGATGTCAAGAGTTTTTATACCAAATTATGAACAAGTACAGTTTATGACTTTCAAGTCATCAAGTGTTATTTATTTATTCATTAGTACAAATATGTGTACATGGCGGACTAAATGCTAAAAGCATTCTTTCCCTGTCAACCATAGGGAAGTGTCAGAATACTCGAATGCAGTACTACTAATTATTGATATACATACATACTAAAATTACATATATAAACGAATAAATATATATAAATAACAAATATACTTACAAATATATGACATATACTATATTATATACGAAATTGAGAATAATATAAAACACTTACTGCTCGGATAAAGTAAAAAAGTGAGCGTGAACCCTTTTTTTGAAAGACGGTTTAGTCGGTAATAATAATACATTCATGTACATAATATAGAATTGTTGAGTTGTATTCCAATATTTCTATTGATAAAGATTAAAGTTCTAGATATTTCTGTAACAAACAAAACCTAAATACAGTACCGTGGGACTTGGTGTATAATTTCCTTGGCAGTAAATCATTATAAGCAAAAATGTATGTTATGTTGCAACTTGCCTACATATACGAGTATGTTGTATCGCAAAGGTTTCTGCTTTGCGACAATAAAATTGAATTTAAACCGTGTTAGCCGCTCGCCCAGCGATGGCACGCCGGGATTGTTGGAAAGCATTCCAGAGCAGGGAGCGAAGTCATGTGACAATCGCCTGGTCCCCAGAGGCGACAAAAAGCAGCGAGAGCGTGATCGTTGGGCGTTAGTCGCTGCAGCCGGCATTTAAAATGTCCTCTGTCAAAGCAAAATGTCGTGATGTTGAATAGTTAATAATAGTTTGTTTTTTTTGCAACTTAGAATGGCAAACGAGCTAACGGCCCACCTGATGGAAAGTAGTAACCGTCGCCTAAAGACATGAGCAGTACTATGGACATAACAGAATATACTGTTTTGCCCATGATACTCTAAATGCGTTGCCATTCCTGTAAATTTACTGCCATATCCCACCCTTCAAGCCAAAATACAACCATGCAAACATACTTCACGGTAGAAACACGAATGAGACCGAGGTACCCAAGCTTTTATACAAAATCTCCCTCTAATAAATATGTCTAAAAAACTATTTACCAGAGGGAGAATAATCATAAGATTAATGAAGTGCCATTTCATTTAATTTGTATGTAAATTAAATATGCAATTTTTTGGATGAAATAGCAAGCAAGGTAACGACTTTCTAGTTTTGGTTGAACTTCTCTTGGACTGGTTTGTTGAACTTGAATGGCAAATAAGCTGACGGCCGGCCTAATGAGGATTGTAAACGTCACCGTACACGTAACAGCATTACGGACATCATGGAATACACTGTAAAGTTAATAGCACTCTTCAAGCGCTACCGCTACTGGAATTAAAGTTTAACATCTCCATACCTTTTAATAGTATCGTTTAGAAAAAATCAATAGGTCTTTTGTATGAGTAAGCATTAAATGTTATAATAAGATACCGGAGAATATTTTGAATCTACCCTTTAATAATTTTGAAACTGTTATTAAAATACACTTATTGTACAAAGCCTATTAAACACTTAACGATTACTTGAATGACAAATGTGCATGTTGCTAGTCGATCATGCATGCTCTTTTAATGACTATGTATTTTTAGACATGGAATCGTTAAATAAATACACATAATGTTAACAGAGATTAAAATGGTAACTGATGAGTTTCTTGTGGATTTTTCTCAGCAGATATCAACATTTTGAACCCTGCATTTAAAGGAAGTTACGATTTAAATGCTTGTAAACAAATCTATTTAAATAAAGATAATTTAAATTTCAGTTTTAGTTAATTTTTATAAACGTTCGCATTATATATACATATGTATTTTAAATTCACTGTTGGGTCATAAAGTGACGCTTTATAGCTCAATAGTATCTACGTACATGATTTTTATTGGCGACGTTTCGACGTGGATTGTCGTCATTTTAATCCACGTCGTGGACGTGAATTAAAAATATCATTACTGTTGCGGCCTCTTTGACTGGTTTTCTCGCTGGCCGCTAAAACATCCTACAATTAAAACTGACAGCTTGGGACAAAACAAAAGGACTTAGACAAAAGACCGATTAGAAGACGGACATAATTTGAACGACATATTTGCCTTTTAATTTCTAATACTTTTTGACGACAATTTCGGACCCTTCGACCTAGAAGCGGTCCATCGACCTTTCAAATACCTTTTAATTTTATTTCTTTAACAATGTAATTTTTTTTTTATTATAGTATAACACGTGACCACACCATCCTAAATGAACACAAAGAGGGCATGGTCCTTGAATATGATCAACGTCAAACAAGTTTTACATACATACATACCGATCACGTCTGTTCGAAGCGATGCGCGACTTTACTAATTCACCTACTAATTATTCGATTGAGCAAACCATTCGGATTATTTTCAAATTCTTTGGCTACTAATTTCATTCGATAGTAGTCGTTGATGTACGAGTCGACACGAACATAGCCGAGTCGACCCGAGCGTTTAAATTTAGTGAAAATTACCAATTTTTGATAAAACGCAGTAAGTAAATTTCTAGTTAAAATATATAGCAAGTTGGGATAGATAGGAAATTACTACAATGTATATTATGAAATTAATTTACTTGCAAGAGTAGATGCAGACTAGAATGGACTTGGTAGCATATACAGGGAAAACGCTTTGTTGTAATCAGTTACTAATTAGTAAAATAATTTGAATATCTCAATTAGTATATTACTAATTTAGTAGTCGAATTATAAAATTTGTAATTACTAATTATTCGAATAACAAAATCGTTCGAATTCGCGCGTCTCTATCTGTCCGTCATTAAGGTAGGCAGGCGTGACCGATAAGTGTCACATCTACACAAGTTTTACATCTTTCGAATTAATTCAACGCTTTGTAAAGAAAAAAAAAGGTTTTCCTTTATATCATTTGTTCCCATAAATACTACTTCATTTATAGTTCTATTTTATTAAAAATATTTCTAATGCAGAGTATAAATTCAATAATATCTAAAATTCTTAGAAAGCTAATCACTACTAATAATAATTCTTTCTAGGAAGTATATTACTCTCAGTAGCTGTCATCGAAGGTATCTAATTAAATATTGCAACAAGAACGTCAAGTTTGAACTCCAATGTTTTGTATGAACAGTGAGATTCCAAACTATTGGAATAAAAAAAATTAGAGTAACGATATATTAAAATTGCACTTGTTCAATTTTATATATGAACATTAAATTAAAGGAAAATGCGAATAACATTAAAGCCGGTAATTACTACTGCGCTCGAAGTTATTAGATAATTATGTCTGTTCGTGAGCATCGTTCCACACTATCAAAGAGACTTTAAAGTTTTCTGGTCGATGGCGCGTGTCGCGTGGCTCACACTCGCTCCGATCCAGTTTCACCTAGTTCGGTTCGGTTGTATTCAGCTCACTCCGGCCAACTCCGCCGCGAACTGACTTAAGCTGGTTCGATCCAGTTAATTTAAGTTCGCGGCCAGTTTTTGAGTAATTGGTTCGGCGTTTACTCATTCATATGGTCGCTTTATTTGCTCAAACGGAGAGCTTCGCCGAAAGGCTTTGTGTGCCTCTAATATTTGCATACCGTATAGCCATAGAAACTTAGCATTACGTTATACTTATCAATTAATATAGTATACAAATGACGCACAATGCAACGCACATAACCTCATTATTCCTGTAGATTATTTGTTATATAAAAGAAAAAGTAAGAGAACTAGAAAATAAATTAATAACAGTTTCTAATATACGAGTACACTTTATTTCTTTTTAAGAATATAGATAGTAATTCATCATCATCATTCCAGCCATTATCTGTCCACTGCTGGACATAAGCCTCCCCACAGACTGACATAAGAAACGGTACTGAGCCACCCGAATAGAACTACCATAAATTTTACACAAAACAAGTTGATTTAAATGTGAAAAAAAAAACAACAAATTAATTTTGAAGCTGTTTAATAAATATTAATAATAATAAACTCTTTATTGCGCACAGTAGAGATGTATACAAGGAGTATTTATACAGAATGTGCATATACAAAAGGCGGCCTTATCGCTACAAGCAATCTCTTACAGACAACAATATTGTTGAAAACCAAAAAAAGAATTGATCAAGATATCGTGTAACATACACAAAAAATATGTCAAAATTAATAACAAATACAAATTGCAGTTGGTGAATAAAATTACTATTGAGACAACAAACTGCACTGTAATACATGATCCTCAAAGGAGGATGTAGGAGAAATAATTGAAAATATAGCTACTTATACATATATAAATGTTATATTTATGATAAATAAGTGCTTTGATCGTAAATGTCTAATATATGCCATTCATAAACATAATTTTTATCTGGATCATAAACTTACAGCATGATCTCTATGTCAAGTGTTTACAAATCATTGCTTATACTCAGTTTCGCCCTTACGTAGGCAATAGCTCTAAATAACAAACTAATGCCTATTTTCGCAATACATTATTAATAAACAATGATCCTTTTTATGAAACAACTTTCCAGACAATGCCGCGAAATGAAAGAAAACAAATTATAGACTATCTGAAGAGATCGCAGTTAAAACGAACTTTGCCGCTCGTACTTTTCTATTGCTTTATCTACTCGATATTTTTAACAAATAATAACAAACTTAATTACGGGACAATGTTAAAAAAAAACGTTTTCCTCAAAGACAAAGACGAGGCCGTAATTAAAACAATGGGATGGCGTTTAATATTTCTGAAACAAATTGACCAATAAAACAAAAAGTTGCCGAGTCTTGATTTCCTCAGAGCTCGAACTTGTTCAAAGTTCCAATTGTAGTCGGATTGTTTTTTAAAGTATTCCCAAAGCCGGTCCCGGGGCTGGTCGGCCGCGCCGCGCCGCCGCCTCGCGCGGCCCGCGTCACGGCCTCGTCTCCGCCCCGCCTCGTCATCTGTTAATCCCGGTATGAATCGCGGAAGAAGGCGACTAATCCTACGTGACGGACGGGCCATGTTTATTTTATTTCCTTCAGAAATTTATTTAAGTCGAGCCGAATTCGGTTTAGGGCGGGCCAAGTTTTAAATAGAATTTGGAAAGTTTAAATAAGTTGGGGGTTATTGTTTGAGATGACGGGTGACGTTGTGTCACAATGATGATAACTTATTACTAATTACTATTTATAATGATTTATGTTTTGTTAAACGATAACCGAGAATTGAAACGTAAGAAAATTAGTATATTAGTATACGGGAATAAACTCGATCAATTGCAAAAAAATCTCATCAAAATTTATTCGATTTTTTTAATAAAAAATAAAAGTAAAATGTGATTCGTCATCATGTTCACTGTTGAATATAGGCCTCTCCTATAAGAGGGGGTGGGGGTTGCCAGTAGTTGCCATTTCTGGCAATAAGGCTTTTAAGAGGGACGCTGCTGCCCACCCCTTGACCACTAAGTTCCCTTAGTCTCTTCTTTCTTTCACGCCTATTAGAAAAGAAAGGGTATTCTATGCTCGCACCATAACTTAGACAAAATATGATTAGATAGAATAAAAAAGCCCCACTATATAGTGGAGTACGTAGAGGAGAATAGATAAATAGATTATAAGTTGTCTCTATTTATGGCACTATACTTTTGTTGACATATTTTTTTTTTATACTTCACGTAATGACCAAATAGCCAAAGATTCATCTGATAAAATGTTATAACCACCATTGGTTGATGTAGACAATACCATCACACAACCTTAAGAACCCAAACGCTCCATTATTAGCCACAGGTGTCTCTCCATAGGAAAAGAATATCTCCTATTATTAAGTTATTTCCAGTTTTCCTTCCCAAACATTTGCTTGTATAAATCGTTATTTATTAGACAGCATTGTAAATATTATGAAATAGTGCCATGCTGTTCGTAACACTCGTTAATTCTTATATTTTTTTTTATACCACTGAGGTGGCAAACAAGCATATGGCCCACCTGATGGTAGCCTATGAACACCTGCAATACCAGAGGTATTACGCGTGCGTTGCCGACCCTGAAGAAACCTCTTTACCCCCCTTATATTTTTGAAAAAAAAAGAAAGAAAAATATTTTTTTAATTACTTAGTTGTTTAGAATTTTTTAATTAAGTTCACTATAATCGATGCCTTGTTTGTATATGAAACACATGTATGTAGACTAAATAAAGGTTTCAATTGATGATAATGGAATGGTACTCCCGTCTGCGTTAACGGTATACGCTGGCGGGGCACCAGTGTGAGATGATAGGTGAGACTGAAAAAGCAGGTCACTTAGCTCGTCGTGATGAATATGTCTGGAATTGTATAGAATGGGCACGATGGTTTTCAGGAGGGACCACATGGAGGTCGATCTGACAACGACTGATGGTCCGCATAACAAGAAATGTCTTCCCCCTCCCCCTGAATAACAGTTAGAATAGTCAATCCTCGAATGTGGACAGTGGCACGCATACTAATGCTAGCGGAATTAAACAAAATAATTGTAATTAACCAGTGGTATGAACTACTATAAAATAACACCATATTTAGTATAATACTATATTTGTATATCAATGATTATTGCTATTCAGTCCTCAGTTTGAAATACAGCGTATGCATTTCGTAGTAGTGATTCATATAAAACTCTGTAAATACATCTGACACGGGAGCAGAGTCATGATAGGCTACTCAGCTACTTCGCTGGCTGATTAAACCGGCCACGGTCACAATCAGTTAGCCAGCTATTGGATTACGTAATTCGATTACCAACAGTTCTCGTTTGGAAAGGACAGCTTTGCTACATTTTGCATGAAGAAGACTGTACAAGATACGTCTTTAGGGATACCTTTATCCTACATCTGTTTCTACTGCTAAAAGGCTACCAAGGCCATGGTTTTTATTTGAAGGGATATACTCGTAACTATAAAATTACACGGTACGAGGTATAATACCTTAGTCTTTAGGAATGGCAACATACGAACAGAGAGAGACTTTGTACAAAAGTCGATTGCTTGGGTACCTCTGTCCCATTCGGATTTGAAGGGTGGGATATAGGATAAATTTACAGGATATAGAGGAATAACACCTGAATCCTTAGAAATGGCAACGCATGGGGGGTACCATGGACGAAACAGTTTACTCTGTTATCCATGGTACTACTGCTCATGTCTATAGGCGACGATTACCACTTTCCATCAAGCGGGCCGTCAACTTGTTTGCCATTCTAAGTTGTATAAAAAAAACATTCTATGGCGTCCATGGTGCTATTTATGTTTGTGGATGACAGTTACCACTTTCCATCAAGTGGGCTGTCATCTCAGTTGCCGTTCCAACTTAAACAAAAAACCGTATTAAAATTTTATAGTTTCATTTTTTTTTTAATTAAATTGAGCTCTATCGCCTGAGTAGCATAATCCTCATATTGATTAACATGAAAATAAGTTGAGAGGGAAGAGATTGTTAGTAATGGAGACTAAAGGCCCTATTGCTAGCAATATATCCAACCAGGTCGACCTTTCCGTGGTCTCCGCTGAAAACCATTGTACTGAATTCCAAGTGTATTCATCACGATGAGCTAACTGACCTGCTTTTTTTCATTCTTACCTATCATCCCTCACTGGTGCCCTGCCAGCGTATACCGTTGGCGCAGTTGGTGTTATCATTCCATTACCATCTAATAAAAAAAAACATCAAAATAAACCGAGTGATAAATACAATTATATTTTACATTAATGTCCGCATCAAGTCCCGTCTTACATAACGAAACAACCGCCACTCACGTTTATTTTGTTTCTTCCAGTTTTCCCGTTGATATGAGGACTAGATTATTTACGTTGTTCTAGAAAAGTTCTTCCCCTAATCGCCTCCTACTACACTCCGGGGGCCTAGTTTTAACGAGCAATATCTTAATATTTTGATTCTCATGAAAAACTTTAATCGTGACATAACAAATAGCAACATGGGAGCAAACTTTGACTCATTTATCACAACACAAAATAATACAGTTAAATTTAGATACTTCCTCCTTTTTAAATGGTTTTATTTAACTCGACCTGTACGGTATTTATTTAAAATTCAATTAAAGAGGGAATGGTAACACTTATGAAACTTAAGATTCGAGGGGCGTAAAGACTAAAAAGCATGCAGGTACAGTTTTAAACGAACTAATAATGTATTATATCTAGATTCATTTAAAAAATACTATTTAACAATTAACAAACGAACATTTCATAGGTGTTTTTATTACATTATGCATATTTGACAGATTAAATTAAGAATATTAAATTAAAATTAAATTAAGAAATTATAATAAAATTATAAAACACTACTAACACCTTAAAAATGTAATTAATATATTAATGGAGAAAATTGCCAATTTCTTCACAATACATACACGTATCTGCTTTTTTTTTGCTATTTTGTAATAAATTATTTTTTTCCCCCGTTAGATTGACTGTCAGCTTAGAATGACATAAGATGTTTAACAAATATAATTTTCGTTGCTCCACTGAAGTGACAAACAAATATACAACTCACCTGATGATTACCGCAGCCTGTGGACGCCAAAGGGACATTATGTGAGCATTGTTGATTGAAAATTTTTTTTTTAAGGAAACCTATCCTGTTTATCATCATTTCAGCAGTAATCTGACCACTGTTGAACATAAGCCTTTCCCATAAGGGGAGTTTTGTCAGTAGTTGCCACGTTTGGCAAGCGATTTGGTAAGCTCGGTTAGGTTTTTAGAGATATTTCAGGAGGGTACTACCCATCCCTCTACCATCGAGTTCCCTTAGCCGCCTCTTCCAACTGTCACGGGAAAGGAAGGGACATGACCAAAAATCTATATATATATATTTCTTTTTTTTATACTTATATATTATAACTATAGAATGGCAAACAAGCTGACTGCCTACCTGATGGAAAGTGGTAACCGTTGCCTATAAACATGAGCAGTACCATGGACATAACAGAGTATACTGTTTTGCCCATGATACCCCCCATGCCTTGCCATTCCTGCGGACTCGGGTGTTATTCCTCTGTACCCAGTAAATTGTAAATGACGAAGAGCTTATTCCATATAGGTTCAATTGGATGGATTTTCATCAAATGAGTCACAATGTATAGAAACATCCAAGTTCTTAATGTACTCTTTGATAAATAATTGATGTTTGATAAATAACTTGAGATAATGAATGCTTGTCGTAAACAACAACTCAAACAATTCCTCAGAACTCTATCAATATAGTACTCATTGTTTATATAGATGGTTGACATGAAAAAAGCCATAATAATTAGTCAAAATATAAAAATTATTTTACATAGAACTATATCCGAGCCAAAGTATCTGCCGACTTTTTTAAATGAATAAAGTGATAACGGTGACTGATATATATGAAGGTTATTGTACCACCAATTAAGGAATAATGAAACCAGATTCTGAAACAGGCGGCCAACTATCGTGAAACGTAAACCACCCACAACTCTCGTATTTTGAGGGACCAAAACGAATCAACCAGCCGCCGCAAGAGTTACGACAACTGCGCGAAAAAATTCGTCTCTTACTTTTTCAACGGATAAATGGAATCCGCAAATCCTTACAATATCCAATAGCGTAAAAGAAATGCGCGAAATTAAATTCCGAAGCGTAGCCATTTGTAAAAAGTACCAGCAAAGAACCGCAAAGTATGCGCGGAAGATTAGTGCTCGTTCACACTGTGCAACTGCGACGAGCGAGCGACGACTGAGCGACGAGTGAGCGACAAGTGAGCTACGCTCGCGGGAACGCTTGTCGCTGCAGCGGCTACACGTAGCACGCTACACGTCCAACTTTTATCAATAAAACACGGTACGCGACGTTCACTGGAGACGGGAGTATGATGAATTTGATCGCATCAAAAGTTTTAAACTGTACAGGAAATTTGATTCGTTGCTTGCATTTTATTTGCTTACATACTATTTTTTTTAATTACATTTATACTTTTTTCAGTCACATTTTTTTCAGTTAATTAAAGTTAATTCTTAATTTCACTTAAAAATCATTTTTTCTATTTTAAACGAGCGCCACCCCTATACTATTTGCAGCATTCGGAAGCGACGGCGTGCTTCGTCAAAGGGCGCTCCATCGAAAATTGAATTTCAATGTCACAACAGTGCAGATGTAAAAATCGTCGGAGGCTCGGGGGCGATCGTTGGGCGCGGTGCGCGCGCCGCGCGGCGCGGACGGGTGCGCGCGCCGCGCGGCGGCCGGCAGCGGCAGTGTCCCGGGCCGGCCGCGGCGAGCGCACGTGTGGTGCGCCATGCCCCCCCGCCAACCCCGCGATCCCCGTCGATTCGCGCGTGAACGTGCCCTGTGACCGCAGTGAGTGCTCTATGTGGACGCCCGCGACTTCCGCAGCCGAAGCGCGCGGCGGCGCGATGACCGCGCGGCCTTGCCGCCCGCACTGACGGATGCGATTTATCGCTCTTACGAATTTTGTAACCAGCGAGTTTCAGTGTTGACTGCCTCCGAAGTGATAGAACGTACCGCCGGCGAAATCCGGAAGTCACTCGATCGCTGTGCATCCAGAGCGAACCTTGTACATTTTAGATAGAATTTTAAAAGTAATTAGAAGAAAGTGAGAGGTTTCTAAGTGTATTCGAATACTTGTAGCGTTGCGGAGCGCTGTGAACTTGTCGGTCGGATGTTTTCAAGCAGGCATGGATATTATTTGCGGGAAGTTTTCATGACAATCTAGTGTAAAGAAACATCAAATTCGGGTCATTTTACAACGGTTAGTATTTTCTTTTATATTTTAATGAGTACCAGTTGTAGAGTCAAAGGAGTTCTACGATACTGTAGCAATGAAGGTTAATTGTAAAATTAAGTATAATTCCTCGACGACTTAAAAGTTATTATAAATTTTTAAGTATGTTTATAATAATTAATATAATAATTCTTTAGTATAAATAGCTATCACAAGCATAAAGTTGTATAATAAAATGATATGTATTGGTATTATTTTGTATACAATCTTTGTGTTTATGTGAATGCGCTAATAAGACTTAGTACGCAGTTGCACTTTTTCTCTCTGCAAGGATCTCTAAGATTTTATTTATTTCACAGTTCTAACATTTCATTATACTTACTTAACATTAAGTGGATACGTATTGAAATTTTATTTAAACAATAATTACTGCATTTAATAATAAATATTTACCTGTCTCTTATAAATACATGGGAGTTGATAGATGTAGACATATGTGTAGGTAACTCACTAGGATTATCCCTTGGGATATTAAATATCTTAAAAGAAGGATAGTAATTTGCATTGTAAATATATAATATATGTACAAAAAAATATATCGAAATTATAATGTGATGATATTTTTTTTATATACCACTGAGGTGGCAATCAAGCATACAACCCACCTGATGCTAAGTGGTTACCGAAAATAAAATATATGTCATGTATGATTTAGGTATTGTCAAATTGGATATAAGATCCATTAATAATTAATGAACAATTTATTGAATCTGTTATTATATTTCTTTACAATTGTACGTATGTAACATTTAAATATAATCATAGCTACAATTAGTAATTTAAAATTATATTTTAACACCCAGTAGGTGTATTAAAAAAAATTAAAAGTAAGGTAAATATATACCTAACTTGATATATTTACCATGTACATAAACGAAAAGCAAATTTATTAAATTGTATTAAGAATGTAACGTTACGCCTAAATAAAGTACAATTAAAATTGTTAAAACAGATCATTACTTACACGTACTTATTGAAATGGTGGCTGCCGTTGGTGATACAAGTGTCAGAAGACTCCCAGATGTTAACTGTAATACTGTTTACAGTAAGCGGGAGCCACGTGCCAACAGCAGACTATTGCTTTACTCTATTGCAGACTAGTCTTCATAATACATGCTTTTCGTCCGTTACTTTGTACGCGTAGAATCCCAAAAATTAGGAAAATGAAAGAAACAGACCATTTCTGTAATGATGATCAAGATAAAATATACGTCAGTTTTTAAGTTAAAGCTCTAAGAATATAACAATTAAAACCGCATTCAACTTGGTGCAGTGTTTGTGCGATGCCGAAACAAGCGTACAGACAGACAGAAATTAGATTTCAGACAACTTTTTAAAATATATTTTTTTCGTTTCTTTTACTCTATTATGCATTAAGACTTCGCGTGTAAAATTTTCTTAAATATCTCCTATGAACAGACATCATGTAGTTGCAAATTTATGATATTAGTAAGATTTCGTAGCATATTGTTCTCGTACACATGTCACGAAATCATTCTTAGTTTGGTCAAACAACTTCAATCAAGTATTTAGATTTTAGCTTCAGTCGATACTTAATCATTTATGTTGTTTTCGTGGCACTTAATTCGAATTCATACCATTATAATTTGCAGGTCTTATAAAAATATTTTACACTTAAAAATGTTGATAATACAATTATACTCTATTAAAAATTCTGGACCCCAATTTACAGAAGAAAGTTAAAAGAAATTTGAATTTAAAGCAGCTTGAAGTGCCCGACGATTGGTTTACTTTAAGTAATAATCTTTATCATAATAATAATAATGAAGTCAAAGCGGTCGCTGTGACCGAAAACGGTCAGCACTCATCATCGTCATCATCAATATGTCACATATATAATCGAAGATACAGCAATGCAAGTGTAGCAATGTGTCGAAGAATTGAGCGGCCAGGACAAACCACCGCCGGCGAACCGGCGTAAAACTTTATGACCGCTTTAAAGCTAGCATTAGCTGACGAGCTCTCGCTCAGATAACGTTGCCTCTGAATAAAACATTCAATCTTCGAGAGAAACCACTCAGTTTGATTAACGTCGTAATTACTCGATTAACTTTGTAGGCCGAGTAGGCACGGAATAACCGAACTATCGATAAAGAGCGTCATAATAATGTCATTTAAGTAGTTCACAACAATTCAGCAACTGATATTACAGCACTGATTGTTCGCGACAGAACAAAGCCCTAATAAATTAAAGTTTGAACAGAAAGTCCGCGAGAAAATTCCATTTATTAAGAACTTGTCGGGAGCGAACGCAAATCCAATACTAGTGGAAGTTACGCTTGTGCTGGAAGCTGAAGCGAAATAAAAACTAAAGAGATAATAGCGTCATTTGCTTGAGACAGTACAAAAGGGATCCCTTTTTAATCCGACAGGGAGCGAATGGACTAGACGGTTTTAATGGCTCGAGAGCGGATCCAAGAAATAGTATAACCTTATTGCTGGCCGGCTCCGCAACATTCAATGAGTATTTTGAGGCCTTGGCGACGGAATCACTTTACCGAGGGTTGAATGGGATTAGCCCTTTCGAAGGGATGCGATAAACTAATATGCGGACTGGATTGGCTTTGAATAACCCCATTTAGCTGAGGTCCGAGGCTCCCGCCGCCGCTGTCCAAGTTCCGCCGTAAACCGTGAAATATGCCTCTGTACTTCCGTTTGGCAGCAGTACTGTAACGTTGAAGCAATTGGGTAATTCAATTTATGCTAACAATGACAGTTTAACAAGTTAACGATAACATATACATATACAAAGTGCGGTTACCTACTACTGCTAATGAAATACTGTTATTGCTAGAAATAACATCAAAGACCACTTTGATAATTTTACGTTACATAGATAACAATGAAATTTAATAAATCGATGTAGAAAAATTTTGTACAATATTTTACCCGAAGTTATACTTAGCGCGAAGGTAGCGAAAGATTAATAAAAATTCCTGACTTTTGAAGAATTCTTACTTTGAAGAAAACATGTAGGTAGTTCTAGGTAGATAGCAATAATATGATCGTTTATTTGAGGAAATAGTGAAATAAATTAAAAAATATATATATACGATACTGCCGACTTTTATCCTAATTGTCTCCAGCAAGATCATCAGGTTACTGTGCGTTGTTCAGTTTAATATTTGCCTAACCAATTGTACCCATCAACATAAAAGCAATTCTTTTAAAAAACTTCACCTTTACTTTCCAAAGGTTCGTCTTCTAAATACAAAGATTACTTTGGAAAAGTAAGAACTTTGTCTAAGGACAATTTGTTCGATTTCCAACTCCAGCCATTCGACCTTTACATTAATTTTAAAGCACTTTACTATTTACAAATCTTCAAACAAATTTTAAGCTCTTATTATATTTATATTAGCTATCTTTATTGATAATTTGATTTGTATTTTCGGAATATAGTTTCTGAAACCTCGATCATGAAAAAAAATGCATATAAATGTAGTCTAAAATTTTATATTTTTAAATTTTCAACTAATTTTTTACCATCAAAATCCGAAAATTCAATTACATTTCAATACGAGTCGTATTGTGACCCCGGTGTGAACGCTCCTATCGATTTATTACTGGTGAGTTTTATGTGATTTCCCTAGGTGAATACTACTATATTAACTACGTCTATTTTAAATCAGAAATGTATATTACAATCTTTGAAAGAAATTTTGCAAGATTATACACTTTTCTCTTTAGAAACACCAATACATATGTACTTTATATCCGTCCCTTTGTATTGTTATTTCAAAGAATCTAAGTGTACAATTTTAAAATATAAAATATTCATCTTTTGCTCATGTTTTTGATATTCTGTCAATGACACGTACTATTCCTAGTAATATACAAGTAGGTATAACAAACTTAAACAAATTTGAACATATTTATTTATTTATTTATTTATTTATAATGGCTACCACTTATTCACAATTAAGCAAATTATAGCAATCTAGTTTTTACGAACAAGACAAATCTAACGATAGGTACTTATACATGAATATACTAAAAGTTCGAGTAAAGTTGCATAATTACATAGTTTTGAAAACATTACCCTGCTTTCATTTTATTTCTTCGAAAACTTAACTATACTTTAGCAGCAACATGTATATTATATAGCCTCGCAAAAAACGCAATATCGGTCGTGAATATACACATATACAATAGGACATTTCCTAGATCCACATTGTAAATATTTGAATTTAGAACGTAAAGTCGTGTATTTTGCAACAAGCACTCTTTGCTTCGAAGTAAAAACTGCAGCTTCAACTGTCAAAAAATTAAAATGGAACCATCAAAAATCTGTTCGAAATTGGCGATGTAATCGCATCATAGAGTCGAAAGAAAAACCAGACATATTAAGAAACTTCTTTTGGAAGTCGCTGGAAAATAATAAAAATATCAGCACCGTTAGTCAATCGGGCTGCGGATCTTAGTCGATCACGAGCACGCCACATTTAGCGAGAAGTACCGCGCGCCAATGGTAGATCGCAATCGGTCCCCTGGGCGCAGATAAGCCGGTCCCGCCGTGCTGTATATAAACTTACACTATTTTATGACACGATTTAACGGCTCACCGAAAGGTCCGGATAAACTAACGCTGTTTCTGTCTATCTTAGGACGGAGCATTACTGAAATCCTATCAGGATTTGTTCGCATGTTGCCGCTAGAAGGCGACCCTCATCATCCTGAGCAGAGTTTCACTTGATAGAAGTCACGGCCGTGTCAGCTATCTGTCAACTGCCTCTGACTGACAGACTCGTGCACTCGACACGACTGATATTGCCCGCCTTACCTGAATACACGTATCTGTTGTCAATCTTGACAACTTTATAATTCATATTATTAAAGAAATAAATTATAGAAAATGCAAGATAAATTATAATAAGTCTATAAATGAATATTTTTTAGAATACTATTGCCCTTTCGCTTGAGATATAGACAAATAGACAAGTACATATGAAGAGAAAATGTTAATGCACCTGTGGTACCGATAATCTACGTCGTTCTAATAATAATAGTAATAGCAATTGACTAAAGGGGAAAGGAATTGTTATTAATGGGGTATATAGCCCCATTGCTAGCAATATACCATTGATAATGTATATTGCTAGCAATAGTTATATTTGGTATATAGACTTGATAGTCAATCTACACGCGGTTCACGGAAAACATTGTGGTTAATTCTTGTCAAATGCATCACGATGGACTAACCGATCTGCTTTTATCCTCTCCTATCATCTCTCACAAGTGCCCCACTAGCGTATATTGATAGCTCAGGCGGAATTACCATTTATTTCTCACCCATTAATAAAAAAAAACTAAATTGCTAACAGTTTTCGACTCGATAAAATTGTTGCAAATGGATATGTAACTTGCTATGGATTCTTATTGGAAACAGAATGAAACTGTCAATTTGCTATTAAGGAGTTTTAGTTAGCCACAGACCGTGGACATGTGAGATATGAAGTCATTATGAATATGGAATATAGTAAAATATTCAACTAGATACATCCATTTCGGAATCTTCTATGAATCTTCAATAAATGTTTCATCCAATTACTGCTAATGATTGACGTTAAACATAATTTGAGCACCATATTGATCCACTAAAATAATATGTAATAATAATAAATAAAATTGATAATAAATAAATGTTAAATCAAAAGCAGAGACAAGGAACCGTTTATTGATATTTCTTCTCTATCATACGATGCCTCGTATAAGTTACTGTTTTGAATGTTATACTCCAAACTATTTTTTTTTTTTATTATTAACATATTCAATATTATTTGTAAATGATAATATAGTCGAGTGGATTTAAACACAATTTAAATGAAGTTGCATGGCTTCATTTTCAGTGACTTTAATAGAGGACGTTCTCAATTCGTCTATATTTTTGTATGTGCACAAATACTATATTTTTACCCATCCTAAAACTATTGTATCCTAAAATTTATTTTATAACAATATATAAAATTTACTTCCGCGTGGGTCCCACATTAATTTTGTAGTTAAAGTTGTTTTTTTACATAAATATTTTGGGGGTTCAATTGGGTAATTTGATAATTTATTTTCTAACCCTAAAGGTTTTGGTCCTACCACCATTTGGTTAAAATTTAATTTAATTCATGTAACTAAATGTTATCGGATTAATTGCCAAGTAACAATTTAGCAATACAACGTGTAGTTTGAAATTTACAAACATCAATTAATAAATTCTACACAATTGAATACATTAATTATTCTATACATTTTCTAGCGACGACTGTTAGTTAAACAAATACGCGCTAATCCAATTAATGCTAATATAATGGAAATACAAACGGATGCGTTCACAAAGGTCGAATTAAATCAAGCCGCGGTGCAAAGTAATCAATTAATCTAATGAAATGATTGTCGACGCTGGTCTCATCTGACATTTCCCATAAAGGACTGTCCCCAGACTATGGTTTTGTGTTGAATTATTCATTATTGCCATGCCATCAACCCAAATTCGAGACCTAAAGTTAAATAGTTTCATTAATTTCTGTTTAAGTTCTAATTGGGTTACTTCAATTTAATTATAAACTGGAAACACCGATTGTTTGTTCAGACAAAGGCATTTTTATGTCATAAGATATCCAGTATGCCGTAAGAGAGATAGAAATGTAATTAACTGGTAGTTTTTACATAAGATATTTGAGAAATAGAAAGTTTGTCATTTTAATTGTCAACGACATTTGTCTTTTCATTAAAAACATTCACCGATTTAATGTTTATGTTTATTTAATAAGTAATATAGTACAGTGGTATTCTAGGTAGTAGTAGTAGTAGTAGTAGTAAAGCTATCCTTGATATATTTTTCATCTGTGGCTGTTTTTTTTTTCTAATTTATTATATAATATTTTTTTTACGCAACTTAGACTAGCAAACAAGCTGACGGCCCACCTGATGGAAAGTGGTAACCGTCGCCTATAGACATGAGCAGTACTATGGATATAACAGAGTATACTGTATGTATTTCTTTTTACTCAATTCTGTAAAAGAATTTCTTTATTAATCATTATCACATCTTTCTTTCTAATAATTTTAAAGAGTCACTGAGAAACATACTTAAAATAAAGTAAATTTAAAATTAAATAGTGAAGTTAGTCAGCGCAGTTTGTACTGTCAATAGAACTAATCTGGACTCAGAACTCACGGTAGTCCGCTTGGATATCTCTTCACAATTAGTGAATCCAGGTTGACAACTGAATATCTTGAGGAAGTGGGTTGTCGCCTTTCAAGAGACTTGTAACTACGACGTACTATCATAAACAAGGCACTATGTCTGTCCTGTTCTATCTATCATATTAAAAAGGAATGCTTTTAATATAATGGTGAATGAAAATTACTTTAAAGAAAAGATTGAAGACGTAATAAAGCGACCAACTGTGTCGCAGAAGTCACTGAATTAATTCCAAATGTTAAGGTTGCAATTAACAATAGAAAAAAATTGTGCGATAAAACTTCATAACAGCGAAACCCTCAATTAATTTTACCAAATGAAATAGTTGGACTAACTTCATACCTGAATCCAATTATTACTCAACTAACGAGACCAAACAAGTTCATAGTTTCATAACAATTACCAAAATTGTTATGGCGGTCTAGATGATATACAAATATTAAAGTTAGCACGAAACGGTCTGAGATTTTCTAATTCTGTGAGAACGTAATGAGATAATAGTACACTTCGGACGTCTTGCCGTCTGTTTAATTCGCGATAACGTACCCTTTGTTCGCGACCTGAGAGAAATCTAGGGCGGCGTCTGCAGATGAGTTAATTTGGCAATGTGACTCGTTTAACGATTCAAAGACTGGAAGTTTTTTATATACCACGAAGGTCGTGAACGTATCACAGTAATCTAACAATTCCATGTTTGTTATCCATTTATTTATTTTTCTGCACATATTAAAATATGTCCACAGGGCAAACTTAAAGCCTGATGATATTCTCCACCAGTCAACCGTTACGCTAATCAGAGATGATAAATCGCGGTCCAGTAGTTTAACAAAATCAAATTGTAAATTCATCCATGCAAAGTCCAAATTTCAAGTCACAGCACCCTGTAATTTCACTGCCTCATCACAACCTACAAACCAGAATATGAAAATATAAGACTTATAAACACAGCTACTTGGGAGTATAAATAGAATTCATTATTTGCTCTCTATATACACATTGTGATAATTAACGAAATCCATTCTTTAAAACTTGTGTTAATATTAATTAATAACTTAAAAAATAAACTAAAAAGAAATTTAATTCTTAAAAAAGAACACCTGTATCTGAAACAGCGGCACTACACAATACAAGGTATGAACATACCTGTTATTATATCGTTAATTAACATACTGTACATAATAAGTACTTTCAAGAGAATACAAAAGTTTATTTCCAAACAATAACATTACGCCCCCGGTACTTTCATCCGCGCAAATTTGCTGTTTTATGTGACTTCAAAAGAAGGGCGCTCTCGTGTTGCCTGTTATTCTACGAAATATTATAATGGAGTATATGCCCATACCTACGTGTACATAGATATACATAGATACTCTATTATAAATTTTCATAATATATTAGTCTAACTTAAAAACTGATTATGTATTCACTGCAATAATTCGAATCATAAGATAAATGTTGATCCATTATATAAATTGACGGAAAAAATAACAGTTGTCGTCGATTGTAATAATTATGTTATTATTTCAATTACTTGCACATAATTCTGTTGTAAAATAAAAAAAAAAACAATAGATTATTTAATACAAAACTATATATTTTACGAGTAATATGCTTATATCTCTTAATATCGTCCTGCATTTTATGATATCTACAAAGCTGTTAATTTATATAGGCGATTGTTAACGCTTCTCATTAGGTGGGCTCATTGGCCACTGTAATTGCATAGTATTTATTTTGTTTTACGTTAATAATAATAAACACAGCCATAAGTTTCCACAATAAACTAACACATCAAATAAACGAGAGCAAATGAGTCATATGAAAAAATATATTAAAATATCAAAAAAAAAGAAATTATAATACGTGGACGAAGCTGCAGGCATAGCTAGTCTACAGTAAACTATATAACTCCTAATAATATCACTGCTATTACTAGAATATCAAATATCAGTTATTAAATACTATATACCATAGCTGTACTTAATGAGCAATATTATGAAGCTGGGAATAATAATTATACACAGGTACACCGAGTATAAATGTTACATTATATCTAATTTGACTTGTTGTTTGATGTATTATATAAACATAGAGGTACAAACAACTCAAATTAGAAAATTGTATACCAACATGTATAATTACAATTTCAAAAAGTGGTGTTTTATTAATTAATTAATTTATTTATTTATTTACACTTTATTGTACCATTTATAAAATAATAAATACATTTAACTGCAATAATAACTGTATTCTATTGAATTTCAAAGTCAATTCGATGGACAGGGTTACGTTACGTTACATATTTGCCAATTACATATCAATTTTATTTATTTATTACATTCAGTATACTCTGTTATGTCCATGGTACTGCTCATATCTGTAGGCGACGGTTACCACTCTCAATCAGGTGGACCGTCAGCTTGTTTGCCATTCTAAGTTGTATAAAAAAAATTCATGGTTTAAAATGAGCATACATAAGTTTATATATTACCCAGTAGCAATGTTGCATATCTTTGATCAATTATTTATATATTTTGAAGATTGTAATGATTTTTTTTTTTATTTATTTAGTCCCGTATTATACTCGTAGATACAAATTTTGTCATTATTACAAGTAACAATGAATCGGTTTCTTATTTTTAAAGGAAACTCAAGTAACTCTTTTTAATTAAACTCTTAATAAAGTGACTCTTGAAGTGTTACTGAGCTATATTTGAATGGAAACAAAACTCTTGTAGCATAAAGCTTGTTGTTCATCTGTCTATCCGCGCGCCCTGCCTCTTGACTCTTATTAATTAAATAATCCTTTGTTTATTGATCGGGTACACTTATTGTATGTACTTTATCTAATTAATAACGTTTTATGTGAATTTTGTATCCCAATTGTTTCCGTTTATTCAATTTCATAATAGTCAACGAATCGTTACGTAAAGATCTTAGTGTTAAACTTTATCTGATTAATAACTTATTCAGTTAATGAAACATCTAAATTGTTTCCATTTATTCACTTCATTTAATATCTTTAAATAATTTAGTCTCCACATCTAAAGCTTTTATTTCAAAAGAGTCGCAAAACGTGAAAAGAAATCACTACAATTGTTAAATAAATATTCGTCGACTGTAATACTTAATTCTCGATATAAACCCTCGACTCTTACACTATTAATAATTGTCGGATACGAATTAAATACTGTTTTGTTTGCATATGATCGATTACAGTTATCTTTCGATCGCTCTAATGACCGCTCGTTAAGCGAGCCCCGCCGCGCCGCGTCCGCTCGCACGTTGGTTCGTTCGCTCGTTCTTTGGCTCACCTCATAATTCGTCCCGTGTGTTCGAATAAACATTATGATCGTTTTGCGACGTGATAAAATTGACGATGTGTTTGTACAATTAATATATTTTTGTCCCTTAATTGCTACATTGTCCGCGGCCGAACAAAACGAATTCGTTCCAGCGGTACGAGTACAATGGACGTTTCCACGAAGTTTTTGTAATTAGAAGCGACAAAAAATATACAATATGAAAAGAGATGTGCTATAATTGAGGTACATTTACGAGTATTATTGCTTTAATACGAATTAAAGTGAAAAAACAATTTTCTTGGTATAAAATACAAGGGGCATCGTTATAAAATACTCGTAATAAGGTAAAAGTGTGTTATTTAGCCAAATGTGTATTTTAATTACAGTAATAAATTATTAGGAATTCATAAAAAATAGAGTCGACTCCGATGAGCCATTCACCTTTACCTGTAACTAAATATTTATAGTGAAATTATCATTCTAGGAACCAGTATAACAAATAAATTATAATAACATTACAGTAAGATACTTAGTATTCAACAGTATAATAAAATTTAGTTTTAAATGAAACCCATAACTAATATAGTTATGGTTTCATTCAATTCATTATTAGTATTATTTATTTATATATAATATAGATACATAATTTTGGTGAGCTTTACACCCAAATTAGAAAACACACTACTTATTACTTACATTTACAAAAACTGAAAAGTAAAAAAAATAAAATATATGCTATGACTTATTGATTAAAATTTCATTATATTATGATATTATTTTAAATATTTAAGCTTTCCGAACGAGCGGTAGATTAACAAAAAAATGTAATGACTTTTCAAAAGTGCTTCAATGTAAGTTTATTTGAATAAATGATTTCTATTCTATTCTATTCTATTCTATTTATACTTCGTTTGATTGCTTTTATGTAGTAAAATTATAATTATAAAGATAATAAGTTCAGTGCAATAGTGCATTATAATAGTGCCGCGCGCCTGGCTCGTACACACTCGCGGCAAGTCAGCGCCGTGATCCGCACGTCTTATTTGTAAAGCGTAATTACAGCGCGCCGAGCGAGCTGTTAATACTGTGGTGCTCATGCTTAAATGCACTATACATTAATGTTTTTTCATTTAATCTCCACTAAACGAATATTCTACTTTTAAATGACATATATTTTCTTTTATATACTTTTTATTTATATAGTTGTAGGTATTAGCACTATTTGGACGATAAGTATACCACGTCATGTCACTTACCTGAGATATTCCATTTTGCTACAACCAACGTATAAATATTAAATTGATCAAATGTCGAATATTAACTGTCATGAGTCATACTGATAATTATTTATAAAATGTTTTGTTATTCGTATATAGTACTATTGTGTCTTTTGTATATTTAATTGTATGTATTTATTTATGTAGTATTAAAAGTAATGATATAATTTTCTGTTTTATGCGCTTAGTCTTCACGAAGCACTTTTATATTAATGAACGATGTCATTCTAACTTATTGTTTCCGTAAAATTCTGTAGTGAGCTATCACAAATCTATATTTGTAAATCACCGTGTCTTGGTAATCTCTTATGGACTGTCGCGATACAGGTTCGCCTAGTGCAGAGTCTAATGTACTAACATTGAAAATTTCTTGTATTTAATAAAATAAATAAAATACCTATATATTATATTCACCCACCAAGTAGATAGATAGATACTCGTTATTGTTTCCTCCAAAAGATTACAATAGTAAACTTAAAGTAATTAAAGCCAATTCTTTATTTTACATATAAATCAAATATTAAACACTGGTTTCATTAAATAGTAGATTATTTGTATTTAAAAACATTGTATTCCATAAAAATAAACCGACATCAATTATTTTAAAACCAATTATTTTTATTTAAAAACTAAATTACTCGACTAATTTTGTAAATGCTTTTAGATAAGAAAAAAATTTTCCAAATCGTTTCCCAACTGACGGAGTTATGAGAGAACAAACACAAATTGAATTAAGAACCTTCTTTTTGGAGTCGGTTGAAAAGTACATTTATTTTCATCAGTTTAGAAATAATTCCTTTTAATAAGAAAGTGTATAAAGTCGGCCGAGTTCACGCCGGGCACGCACGTGTCACAATTATAGTAATTCTCGTAAGCATATCTTCAACTTTTTATGTTACGCGTTAAGAATTATTTTGCTTTGGAAAATTTGTTTCCTTATGAAAATAAAATATAATTTTATCATGAAATGTAAAGTTGGAAAAATATTGATTTAAAAAATTGTAGGTTATTGACGTGAATGTGGTATATATATATGGTCTTGACAAAAAAGGTTACAAATTAAAATAATAATACGGATTGCGATTACATATTTTGTAAAATATGTAAATAATTACTTTAAATTGTTATATATATATATATATATATATATATATATATATATATATATATATATATATATATATATATATATATATATATATATATATATATATATATATAATGTGATGTCTGATATAATTAATTTGATTGGATCTCTCCAATAACATAGCTGTTTCAGCAGCGTCTTTAGCTCTAAATATAGGTATATATGTATAATTGCGTGTGGTTCGCGTCCTTTTAATGTTCATAATAATGTTATTACGTAAAATTATATGTGAATAATACGTTTGTATACCGTATGTGTAATAGATTGTGAATAGATTAACATGTTAGACTAAATGAATTTGGAATTCGGCCGGAAATTAATCTTACAGATTAATTTGTTTCCTAGTTTGTATCCGGCTCGAAGGACCATTTTGATACTGTGATAAGAATAAAATAAAGAGAAATTAAATAAAGAATACCATGTTGAGACTGAAAATAATATGTAGCCGTTTTCATAAAAAAAAAAAAGTTTTGTAAGACAACAAATATGTAATTTGCTCCATTTAAAAAAAATATATTTTATTCAATCTGTATATTTTCTGTCTTGTTGATGCCGTATTCATTTTCTTATCTTAAAACTCATTTTTTAGATGTAAAATGGTCTACTATAGTTCTTAGTGGACTTTTGTAACACATTTCACAAGACTTAGTATAGAGAAACTGTTACGAAGCCACTTCGCTATTATTAAATTCATTACATCGTTGTAATGATGCCTCAATATTTCGGAGACTATAAAGAAAATATATTATTCATTTACCGTCAACATAAATCAATGTCCATACGTCGCTCCTCTAAATTATGTCGCGTATACCTTTTTCCTCGTATGTTATTATATTTCTATATACATACAAATATGTGTACATCCACGCTATTCGTCGATAAATCACAGATAACAATGATCAAGTGTCGCACGCTGTACCAGAGTACTTTCATTTCAACCAATTTTAGAATATTTTCCTCCTTTCCTCTTTATAATAAAATTCTTGTATGTAATAAAAGTGTAATAAAATAAATGTGAAATTGAATTTTCAATGTAATATATTTTTGATAAGACCTCGATGCGTACCGTGTAAGGCTGATAATACATGGAAGGCAAGTAAATTAAAAGTTTGTAATTTTAAAATAAAAGTATATTAAGGCAAGTAATTATGCCTATATAATAAAATAGGGAAAGAGGTAGTAGATGGTAGTTATTATTAAAAAATAAAACAATGAACGATGGAAAATGAACAATGGAAAAGATATGGTATAAACATTAATTTCGAATACGTCACTCACCTACGATTTGTAGATGATATAGTAATCATGGCGGAATCCCTGAAAGATTTTAATACTATGCGTTGGACCATTTCTTAGCAGTCTATAGAAGAAGCCAATATTCAGCAGTGAACAGTTAACGGCCGATATGATGATGATGATGAAGACAAAGAATAAGATAATGAGGGCAATAGAAAAAAAAGGTATTTAAAAAAAGGATTAAATTTAAGAACAAAGAAATATATAAAAGAAGCCACGTTATGGACAATAATATTACTCATAATAACTTCATTAATATATTTTCCCAAAAGCTTACCTAAGCCACTAATCGAACTAAACAAAAATGTAATAAAAAATGTATATCTTTAATTGATATTGTATCTTTAACTGGTAAATAATCTCATAATAAACTTTGCATCCAATAATGTATGTTACAGGAAAACCATGCAAAGTTTATATAACATTGTACATATCGATCCTACAGAGTATATGTAAGTTCAACAAAGGTAGAAGATAAATATAAAAGATTTCCACTACATAGGATCGAGTGCTAAGCAACAACTTCGAGAGGTTAACGTTACTTATAAGACACAATAGAAGCAACTTATTCTTTGCGTAAATGTTCCTTTGTATAACACAAATTAATGTATAAGTATAGCTATACTTGTAGGTACACATTATTTATCAGTTCCAATCACGTCATCCGCAGCATCCCTTGCCCCTACACATTTTAAAATACGAGAGTTTGAATTCTATTTTCGCCGAAGTCACGTAGCAGCACTCGTTCGGGGGAGATTCCTAGGGCTGACAACTACATTCACAAAGGCCCCTTTTAGGTAAGAACAAACTCATGCACCTGCTTGTATTCCCTTGTATTGTTTGATATTTCACTTAGAATTTACATTTGTTGGGTTCTCATTGTACTGTACTCGTACTTATGTACGTAAATCATGTTTGCCTTCCTTTAGGATAGACAGTACTTTGCAAATTGCAATTAGGCTCCAATTCAAACCGCTTTCATTTTCCTCACATTATTACTCTATTTATAAAAGCGTATTCTTATTATCCGCTATTTTTAGTATTAAAATAAGATTCTCAATTCGCATGTACTCATCGTGTATTTATAATTATATTTA
This sequence comes from Galleria mellonella, assembly GCF_026898425.1. Taxonomy (NCBI): domain Eukaryota; kingdom Metazoa; phylum Arthropoda; class Insecta; order Lepidoptera; family Pyralidae; genus Galleria; species Galleria mellonella. The sequence continues at coordinate 59,803 of NW_026441984.1, read as the reverse complement.
CAATCGATACGATTTAGTCAGGCTGTTATTTTTTGCGAAGCAAAAATTAATAGTGCTTCTATCTAATTAATTTGTTTAAAAATATATTATTGGTGTTTGTTTGTTCCTCCTTCACTTCCAGTATCTCTTCAAATTATAAAAAAAAATATATTGAGTTAGTTGGTTCATGATTGATAAAGATATTACTTGCAAAACTAAACTCCCAATTAATCAAATGTGATTTTACACATATTTTACGTATAAAATTAACTTGTTAATTGAGAATCTTCTAGAAGTCACTTAAGAAACAGGTAACCAAATATATCCAAATATACTCATAATTAATTGCATAGCAACTAATCCTCGCCGATAAACATTTAAGTATACACTTCCAACTGGCGTTGTAAGATTATATCGCGCACACTTAGCAAAGTACACACAATTCTACACTAATTGCGAATTGTTGGAGGAACAAATTTGTCTTGTTGGCGGAACAACGTTGTTATTAGCCGTGGGCCGAGGGTGTACAAAGTCAGTCAAATTACACGTACTCTGACGAAATGTGAGCAGGAAGTTTAGACAGTGGCCGCCCTGTCGCAGTGTTTGTTTCAAACTGGATTACAGTAGTACAGTGGCCGACTGACTAGATTTTACCTAGGACGCCTATATGGCGTATCTTATTTTAAGCGAGTATTATGTTCAAACTTATAACTAAAGAGCATAACAGCAATAAGAAATATTATTTGTTGAAGATATTCTACAATTTTTTACTAGCTTATATCAAATGTTCATACAGGTAGTAGTTACATATTTTAAGCCGTTTAATTGTATTTTAGAATGAAATATACAGACATCTTTCTTTACTTTAAATACATTTATAATATTATTTATTTCACTGATTAGGTTAGCCCCTATATTTTATCGCCGTGTAGCCTACAGCAGTCTAATCAAATCCCATTTATTTAACTCTAGCGAGCATTTACGCTACACGTTTCGCCAATGATCGGGTACTAACAAATTAGATCTTACTCTGAATATAAAGCAGTTTTAATCCTGATAAATTTGAATTAGTCAGTCAGGACCTTGATATCTTCCAACAATTTTTGCAATGTTGTATTAAAACTGTCAATGTATTAATTTAAAACAATAGTAACTATTCTTTTAACGTTTATAATATCGAATGCAGAGTAGTTATTGAAGTACAAATTTAATGCTGTTTTATATAATATTTATATTATTAATGTATTGATTTATATTCTATTACTTTGCTATAAATCAATACCTACCTAAACACTTTGATTTCTAAACAACTACAAAATGGGTGTGATTCTCAATTTGCCTGTATTTTTTGTGCATATTATACGATGTCTCCAATATAATCAATAGGATGTACCCATACTGGTCCCATGTAAATTCCATCAAGACAGAAGTAGCTGTTCACCTTATTTTGCCAAGCAACAGTCGGCTTGTTAAACACGTGGCATTCATTTACATCTGTAGCCGGCAGCGGCGCCGGTTCGTCTCGCGTGCTTCCATATTCAGTCTGAACAATTTGTGGCAGTAATGCATAATTCAATATGACTGATCGAGGCTGCGCGTGCCATATAACAGACATATGAAAGTGAAACTTCCCTGTGAGCCCCAAAGTTCAGTTTCGCATTTGCATTATGAATAAGACTGAAGTGAATTTTTTCTCTATAAAGCTCGAGAATACGTGCAAAGACAATAATCCAGTTACTATACATTACACCTAATTCAAATATCTTTTATTTACATGTGAGTCGACATATACTTAAAGTCTGCGTAAATGAAAAACACACAAGGAGGTCAAATTTCCGCGATGTAGCTGAAGACTTGCAAGACCCTGTGTACTTTGACGGGTAAAATGCCGAGAATTGTCTGTAGTGTGCCAAACATAAGTATATGCATATTGCTGAAAAAATAAAAAAATAATCTAATGTACATTAGAATATTGAGATTAAGTCGGGCGGCTCGAATCATTGATGACCAATGCCTTATTGTCTGACTTGACCCACTGAAACTGCGTAGAGATGTTGCATGTCTGTGCATCTTCTACCGATCTTATCATGGGGATTGAACTGATGAACTGACTGAAGAATTGTTCGGATTGATACCTGCTGCTGATTTTCACCACCGTACAACCCGCCATAAACTAAAATTTCATCCCAACTATCTGGTCGAATGGCGATCTTCTACCGTGTGTTTTTTCAAGGCATTTTCTTCCACGCACAAATACTCTTTGGAATTAACCTCCAGCAGAAGTATTTCCAAACCGATACGACATCATAACCTTCAAGAAAAGAGCATATTCCTTTTAAAAATGCCGGCAGCACACCTGCAATGCTTTTGGTGTTGTGGGTGATCATGGGCAACGGTAATTACATACCATCAGGTGAGCCGCATGCTCGTTTGTCCCCTGTGTTGTATTAAAAAAATCTGGATTGGAGGATTTTTCGATCCCTTTCTGAATCTATCAAGTTAGCTATTGCGGGACAAATCACATTCTGGAGCACGACAGTCACAAAACCAAATGTCGAAATGCCTGTATATAGTCTCTATGGACACAAGTTTACACTAAACTAAATTACTGGACTGTCACAACAAGTCTACTCTGTGAAGCTGGTACTCAAGGCATGCCTCTGTTCACGTGTCCAGGCTCGCATGCCGGCTGTCGGATCACGACCTCGGCCGCGCCGCGTCGTCGGTTGAAACTAAATAAATTACAATGGTTCTTGCGTGATTTATTTCTTTCTTTCAAAGTTCGTACGTTTATAAATAGCGCTGAGGTAAATGTTATTAATGTTATTTGGTTAAGGTCGGGCAAGAGTATTATTTATTTTAAGAAAGAATATAATGAGATGAAGAAAACTTTTATTTATTCTAAGTAATTGAATTATTAACAGACATCAAATACAAATAAAAATGCCAAAGCAGTATTTCATACCAGTTAACAAAATTAGAGGAGCTTAAGCATTTCTTCCCGATCCAGTGTACTCGTAGTTGTTTAACTATCTCATTCGAAGTCTTAATTGATAACTAAAAGCTACTTAATTTAATCATTGTACCATAGGGAGTCATGGGTAAGACATGATATTATTGATGTTTTGAAATCATGTGATGCATATATATTATATCTATATGATATAAAAATTCTGTACGTAAACCTAACATAATATACCTTGGTATACATATTGGAAGCGCAAGAATGAAGAATTCAATGGAATAATCAGACCGCAAACCCACATTTTTTTTCTACTTCTTGCACTAATTTGGAAACATAAGGCGCTGAAGGAAAAGAGGAAAATTCATCGTTCAAATGAACTGCGTAACAGAATTATTATGTAACACGAGGTGAAGTAAATCTTTCATAAAGATGTCTGCAATAAAGCGTACGTTGAAATACAAACAGGAGGAACCGTCGAGGTACCGCTCCGGCAGATGACGTGGGGCTTGCGTAACTCCAACACGCCCTCCATATGTATTCTGGTGGAATGTACGAGCCAAGTTAAATCCAGTGTTGTCTGCGTTTAGAGCGCGTGTCATTTGAAATATTCTTGCGGGGAGCGCGTGTGCCCGCATTCTGGGCACGTTACATCTCCGCGCCGTTTGATTGTTTGATCCTGAGCCCCCGCAAGCTATAATTTATGCAACGAGCCCGTTTACAATCCAAGTTTTAATGTGCGTTGTTTGGCCGTGCTCCGCATAATTAAATAGCGCCTACATTCCGCGCGGACTTTTTAAAAGCCTCCCATATTATCTAAAGTAGACTTCCAAATTAGAGGGGATCAAACTCGCCGCGAACTTTTGTGTGTGCCTTAATTAAACATAAAGTATACGACTCGATTGAAATATTAAACACATGCTCGACTTCTGTACTCTATTTGAGGTATATTTTTTCTTAATGAATGATAATGGAGTGGTATACTCGCCTACGCTAACGGTATACGATGGTAGTTCAGTTTGCCCATCGTGATCAATACATCTGGTATACAGCACGATGGTTTCCAGGGGGGAATACGAGGAGGCCAACCTGTCAGAGTTAGCTTCCAGGTGGTGGCTAGTATTGTTAGTATTTATATATAGTGGGATTGTTAGTATTGGGAATCCAAACCTCCACACGGTTTCCGTTGGAAACCATCTTAATTGATTCTTTATGAATTTATCACTATGGGCCAACTGACCCGCTTTCATACTCGCCTATAACATCTTACTGGTGTTCCGCCAGTGTATGCTAAAAGCGCAAGCAAGGTTACCATTACATGGTAATTCATTAAAAAAAATGGAACTTGTAGTCTGTATTAGTTACAATCTCTTTCCAAAGGAAGGTAATACCAAAATAGAGACAGAGAGATTTATAAATATTTTATTTAGAAACAAACAAGGTAAAGTTATCGGTTCTTTCATTATATATATATATATATATATATATATATATATATATATATATATATATATATATATATATATATATATATATATATATATATATATTATATTAGATACTTTTATTATTTTATTATACTAAATCAGTATATCAGCGCAACAGTATACAACGCTTGGTTAAGAACACTCGAAATTCAATATACATTTCAAATTAAACACTATTTACTAAATTACGGTTTGATGTATTCACTGAATATTGTTAGGTCTCCGTTTAAACTAATTAATATATTGCCTTCATAAATAACCTGTAACTAAAGCTTGCTATAACAATTAAATGAATGAATAATTACGCAGTTATGTAAATCCAAGCGCGTCTAATATTTAACGAATCGTTATTTGTACGGCGACCACTGGGAGCAGCGAAAACTTATAAAGTGTAGTCGGAAGAGGGCATTTGTTAATGAAGTGAGCTTAGCGGAGAATGCACGCGATTTGTCGCTTACCGCGCGCCGCGCCGGTGTCGCATGTCACGTCGCTACCTCCGTACCCAAACCGCGGCTGGACTACTGCTAAAGGACCGTTCATATTATCACGGACAGAAACTGGGCGGGCGCACGAGGAAAATTATATAATAAATTATTCAATGATTTGTAAAGATATTTCGATATGTGTTAGTCGTCTTAAATCACTAAATTGATTTGATTAAATTTGTACATAGCTTGATCATGTACTGAACTAATATGCCAATTTAATGTATAAGTGAGATCAATTTAAAATATAAATAAAACTCGATTTAAAATATAGATGATGTCAAAGTTGTTAGCATGTGTGGTTACCTGAGATAAATAATCCTATACTCTTTGGGTTATTTGTCTAAGGCGAGCACTGTCAAATTTTCTATATTGCGTCTATTGGTGAAAATTAATAAGTGGCTTCACACGAGTAAGTCTTGATTTTTCTTTTACAAATAAATAAAGAAATAAAATACAAATGAAGTAAAAATCATTAGTGTTCTTTTCAAATGTTATTTTTTACAAGTAAAACTTTCCCGATGAAATACGGGTCGAAAAACGAAGTGACATTAGAGTCTTCTTTACTAACTTGACAGTTGGTCGCCATTTTAACAAGGGATGCTAAGAATTTTTGCGTACAATATCCTGTGTATAAAATTTTTATCCTAATGCATGTGGATAGCTGCAGGTCATAACTAGTATAAAGGAATCCTTATTATTAAAGGCACGGCAAGCTATATAATCGTTTGTATTGTACACCGACCTACCGACCTACTTTTAGTGAAGACCGTTTATTACTTCAGGAAGAGAGAGAGAGAGTACTTAATGATGCTGTTCTTGGTGATTTATTTTGACGGACATAAAGCACTCGTTACCATCTCTCTTCTGAGTAACCCTAATTGCTATAGAATAAAATATGTTTAGCCTATTCCCATACCGAATTCGTAACAATTATTCGTACAATTTTATTTTCTCTATGTATTGAATTTTTTACTACAGTGAGTATTAAAATCGACGTTCACACTCCGGCCGTTGTAATATGAACGCGCCTCAAACATCGGACACCGTAATAGTGGCATGGAACCAGGAAACCATTACGTTAGCGCTAACACCCATTTTGTGTTGCACAAGCTATTTGTTACAGTTATTCTAGACCAACTTTTTTACCTGCAAATTCGTGTAATTAGCACTTTGTAATATACTGTGAATCGCAAGTATCAAGTGTTTATATTATAAGCATACATTCCTTACAGTATTTATCACAAAACAATATGTGACTTAACGTATAATAAATCTTTTTTATTTTCTTATTTTATCGATGTGACTTCTGAATGAGGAGTCAATAGTCTTTGAAACTGGTGCACAAACATGAGACAAGTTATGAAAGTGCAGGAAGCTTTCTAAGTAAGTCTTTGGCACTTAGTTCTTTCTGTCTATCCCGCAAGAGATTTAGCGTAAAGATAGATAGATATATCTATATTCTTAATGAAAATAAAATATTTGTATATGTTTCAAATTTCTCAAAGGTTGGAATATTAATTTATTTTATAATTATTTTTTACTATAGTAATCGGTGCCATAATTATTATAATAGTAGACATGTTGTTATCATACAGCGTAATAATTTAATAAGAAATTAAAAAAAATTATCAATATTAACAAATTATTATTATTTATTTGTATAAACGACACACCCTGTCGATTTAAAAAAAAAATTGTCGAAAACAATTCATAATAAGCAAATATATCATATAACACATACATGAAGATACAAACAGATTGAAAATCATTTTTTTTTAAGTCATTTAAAAACACACATAAAATATTATTTTAGTACACAACGACGCACAGTCATGAACACGTCACTCGTCACCAATTGAATATTTTTGTGATGGCAACACTGATTGACGTCAATAAATCGCGGCGCGAGTAGACGCCGTGTGTCAGCCAGCCAGCCAGGGGAGAGGATCAAAGTGGCTATTTCGGGCCACCCTCCGCGCGCTGTCACAACTCGTGACACCGCCGCGCGACACACGCGACACCGGCCGACACCGTGTCGCGATTAGTCCAAAATAGAATATAAATACCGGCATATTATTGACGTATTTATCATTTCCTCGGGTGTTTCCGCTCGCCCTCGCCATTGAACTGGATGTGCATGTAATTTTGAGACGTGTGAAAAGAAAAGGAAATAATTTTTAGGACTTCAAACATGCTGTTTTACAATTTGACTGTTTTTTGTACGTTCCACGATATGTATACTAATTGTAAAACAGTTTTTATATTTCTTGTACTGAATCGATCGATATTATATATATATATATATATATATATATATATATATATATATATATATATATATATATATATATATATATATATATATTCTTTATTGCACAAAAACATACAGTAACAACAATAAGTTAATAACAATGTTAGCAAAGGCGAACTTATCTCTAAAAGAGATTTCTTCCAGTCAACCTAACGCAGTGGCATAGGAAGTAGTGAGTGCTAGATATTGCTACAGTGTTAGTTGAATATTAATTTTGTAGCGATTAAGCTGCCTTATATTTTACTATAAAATGTTAACTTTTGTGCCTGCGAAGTATCTAATCGTTCACCGGTGTCGAGGTATGTATTCACGATTGGAATAGGTTTTCTGGAAAGCAAGATGTATGGTGATTTCTACAAACAATAAATTTATTATTATTTAATTTTACTTTGTGTGTATTGTCCTATATCGTCACCGATTTTATTAATATTAAAGGACTTTTTTTGTATAAAATACTTAGGTTCAGTCTTTTAAATTATCTCTGGCGATTTCCTAATCTGTTCAGTATATTACCTATTTATATAATAACTAACTTTCAAAACAAACCATTTGTAAACAGAACACTTAGTAAAATTAATAAAATATTCCCAGTAAAAAATATCATTAACAGACTGACAATTTCGTGTGTATAAATAATAATTTGTTTTTCCAAATATATAATTTAGTAATAAATTATTAATGAAGCATTGAATATGTAAAAGGAAAGCATACTGGTCTTATTTTTATAATAAACAGCTTGAGGAAGCAGCTACCCAAAAAACAGAAGCTTCGGTTGTTACTAAATTTAATAACAGAGAAAGTAAAGTCTATCGACTGCAAAAAGAATGATCAAAATCGGTTGAGGATGGCATTAGAACAAGTAACGTGTACAAACAATACAGATAAATTACAGGTGAATGTCGACTTTGGTTGAAGTCGATCTTGACCAGTTTAGGATACATAATATCCCAACTAATCATTGGTGTAACTCGAAAGAAACATACTCTGCTTGGATATCCGAAAGATGTGTGTTCGAATCCTAATCAAGCTATCAGAAGGTTAACATTGTTTAATTAAATTTGAAAATCACGAATGCAGAGTGCTTCTTATGTTATTTTTAGAAATTATAATGTATTAAATATATTTGTAATTTATTTCAATATTGTGTTAGTTTATTTAGCTATCTTTTTCTCTGGAATAAATAAAATAAAATAAAATTGCATTATACAAATTAGTTACACAATTGTCAATATTGCTAAAAAGCCTATGTTTAATATCTATATGCATGTATATGACAACACGAGTACTGCTTCCTACAGGACAGGCTCAGCCTAGTGTAGGAGGCAATGATACATTCTGTGCTAATACAAACATACTTTGTTAAATAAATATATCTTTATCTTTGAATAATATTGTATGCTGATAAGGTAAAACCTTAGATTATATAGATAGAGTGTCTGCATAGAAATGCTTCGAGAAAAACGGCTCGACGTTTTCATAAAATTTTGCGTGGTAAATAGTTATCAGTGACTCCTTTATAACTTCTATATTTATTTTGTCTTATAAATTGTGCATCTTTTTAATGTGTGAAAACTCATTATATTTCTTAAATAATACATCAAGATACATTTTATGCGTAAGTATACAGAATACTGATAAAAAAAAAAAGTAGCGGGCTAATTTGACAATTAAAAAGTTAACCAGTTTTTGAGGCTCGATGCTCTCTCTATATAATCTAGAGTAGGACATAGTAAGACAAATATAAAACTACACTTGCGACTAAGAACAAGGAATTACATAGAAGGAGCGATAATATTGTCAGTTCATAGCAGACTAGTGGATAGAAAATGATATACGGCCGTATAACCCTACTAAATTTAGATGCTTGCATACTTTCTACATAAACTGTGTTAATTATATGATCTAATAATGTAAAATTTGTTATTGATAAATAATTGACATATCAAACATTTTCAATACACTAACCTGCTATGAATTGAGAAAAATAACAACTGATGGTGTATCTTTCGTCCTCTTTTTACTAATTATATTTGCATAAGAAGAAAGGAGGCAACCATACGATTTACAGTTTTTATTTTATCATTCCTTCTATGTAATTTCTTGTTCTTAGACTTACTAGTACACTATACAAAAAAGTAAAACTTCACACGTTAGCGTTGTGCAATATTCAGCGTGTCCCGCCGAAACGCTCGCACCTAGAGGGCGCCCAACGAGATCGAGTAACGTATAATATATACCCAGGTGACTCACAAAACTATACCAATTCAGCGAAGTTTCTTTTTCTTTTACGTAATTTTTCTTTTAGTTCAGTTAACGAGAAAGAGCATTTATCTATCTACCTAATTGCTTTTCTTCTTACTTTATTCGTATATCTCTTATAGTTTGTCGACAGTTTCAAGTGTACATTAATAAATTTGTTTTTACAATGTTGACAATTCATCAACATTTTACTTAACTAGGTAATTTTAATTAATTAGAAAAAACAATTCAATAAAGTATAATTTGAATTAAATATTCAATAGAGGTAACAAAGTGATTTGAGTATGTTTAAACAAAATTATTGTAAGCAACTAACCAGTAATTTTGTCGACGAATATTTCTTTGTATATAAGCTTCTTTCACATTTAGACTCGTAACATCTATGACGTCATTATATGTTCAAGAATCGTGAAAAATACGATTCGATCAGAACGTATTGTCACAATCTGTCGCATCTCGATATTTTGTTTTCTTTATAAATTAAATTATTCAGTATTTACTTGTTCAACATCATCCTTAGATTAATATCACCCATAACTACCCCATTATTGAAAGTGGTACTCCCTCTATAAGAGGGTTGCAACTATAACCACATGGGTTATTTCGAGTTATCCTTTTTTACTGCTGTATGAGGATTTGTTTCTGTAGTCGTCTCTTATTACGACATCCTAACTATGTAAAGATTGATATGGGGGCCATAAATGGTCATGGGGCTCGAGTGAAATACGTATCTATAGCCGTCTGTAAGACATAAACCTGCTGTTTTATTTACATATTGAAAATTGTCGATGATATTATCAATGGACATTTAATTTATTCTGATGATAATTATTTATTGTTGCCATACCTACTCGTATATTTTGTACAAAATGACTAGGTATAACCTAGTCATATTTTAATAAATTTTGCATACTAGTATTTTGTTGAAACGTGTAGCTCGAAATATACACAACTGAATATCTAATGTAACTTTGAATACAAATAAATAAGCTGAATCTGTATTTATACTCTATCAATTGTTTTTTTTTTAATTTATATAAATTTTTTAACGATTTCTGTATACAAGGAAAATTTTATGAGCTTACTATATTTGTTTTTCGCAACAGTTGTCGGAGATGACACCGTGAATTGTTGTATCCATCAAATATATATTTGCAAGGAGACGCAATTCATTCGTTATCGCTAACGAATCGTCAATGACAAGTTTATCTATTGTGTGAGCAGACCGAACATCCCCTCATAATTCCATTATTCATTATGTTCCATTATTTTAATTTATCACAAACGATAGCGTGGGATGAGAACGACTGCGAATCAATACACGGAAAATTGCCCTCTGCATACACGCACGGAACCTGCCCGAGATATCCTCGCAGCAAGAGGGGGCCGCTCGCTCCACTAAATAGACCAGGTGTAATCGAAATTAAGCATAAGTATTAAGCATTATCAAGCGAAACTGAGTGATTCCTATAGACATTGAGTACCAAGTAAACACACCATATGAAGAAATACAATAGTGAATTTAACCTGAGAATTTAAATCAGTTTCTGTACCACTACGTCTATACATTTACGTTAGTTACATCTTTTTATACTTCTAGGATAGATTATAAGTAATATCTATTGAAGTGAACTTAATTTTAAGCGTTTTTGTATAGTAATTTTTCGCCGAGCATATTAGAATACATTATAATCTAGTACAGGTAGTAAACAGCTAATTGACATATATTTGTATTTTGTTTTGTATTGTATTTGTATTGTAATATATGTGACCAGTCAACCATTGCCACTTGATTTATGATTGAATACATATTACCAAATATCAGCAGATCATTTTTTAGACGACAAAACGAATTGTAAAGCTAAACTAAACGATGTGAGTCATGTGAGCTGATAATATTCCATCCCATCTATAAATGATCAATCATCATATATAGATATAACCATCCCTCTTTGTACGAGAGTGCAGGAGGTCTCGCTCGTTAAGACTTCGACCGGCAGCCGTTACTACGTCTTTAGTTTATTGTTAGTTTTAACTGTGAATCCAAATAGTTCAGTTTGCATAGCTCTGCTTAGCTTATGTAGTTGGGTATACGCTTGAACTAAACTAAAGGTATAAAGTTAGATAAGTTTAAGGTTAAAGTTAGATAAGCTTACTGCAGCTTGCCTTAAAAACACAAATCTTGTTTCATCCACCTATTTTTATTCTGATACATACATACATACCTTCTAGATTGAATAAGTAAAAAATTTTACAAACGAGATCCCGAACATTACAAGTTAATATGTAAAACAGATAGATAGATAGATAGATAATTTATTTGCATTACTTACAGCACACAAACAACAATAGATATAGATACATACGCAAAAAATAAATCAAAGAATACAAATACAAAAAAGAAGCAAAATATATAAAACAAGCAAAATTTTTTCTTTCATACGTGTGCCATAGTAACACAAAATGGTCACAACTTATTTGTTTTGCTCTCAAAAGAGCAAAACACTGATATTCTGTTGTAGCCAAGAGCCAGTTGCAAATATCTATAATAAAAATGATAAAAAAGAGAAATAAGAATTACATTCACAATACATAAACTTGTGTAACCTTAAAAAATAAATCTCTTGTAATAACTTACATTGGATATAATATATGTACTACTGGTATTGTGAAAAATAACCTACTTTATTATTATTATTATTACATACATTGTGTGTGTCCATTACATTCACTACCGTTTAATATTTTATTTTAAATAAATAGATAACAGACTCCATTAGAAGAGGGGTAGTCAGAGGTCACTTTCACCATAGATTATAAGCAATGTATCAATAATTATATCAATAATTACTAGTACCGCATTCGAGTATTCTGCCACTTCCCTATGGTTGACTGGGAGAGAATGCTTTTAGCATTAAGACCGCCTTGTACACATATATGTACTAATGAATAAATAAATAAATGTCTTTCAAAAAATAATTCCCATACAATATAATAAAAGCAACAACACCATGTCCAGTGGAAGTGGAGGCGTAAGGAGGTGGCGCTATCTGTAGTGCAGCGCTGCTATCGGTGGTAGAATAACGGATGGTGGCGCAATAGCGATGAACGGTCACATTACAGGAGCGCGACGTTCCGCGGCCATTCTTCACATGCACTGCGCCGTCCATTACTGTAATGAACCGTAAAATGGCGCTTTCTAGCTCCTCGTAAAATATGACGCAATTATTTTCCGCTATTCGCCACGATTGCACGGAGACACTGCTATATCACTTTGAGCGACACTTAACTCATATATCCAGCTAGGCCACATATTTTCTAATATACGCAATACGATTTCCGAACCGATACTACATCATAACCTTCAAAAAAAGAGCATTTTCCTTTTGAAAAGATCGGCAGCACACCTGCAATCCCGTTGGTGTTGTGGGTAATCATGAGCGGCGGTAGTCACTTACAATCAGGTGAGCCGCATGCTCGTTTGCCCCCTGTGTTGTAAAAAAAGAACGCGGATCTAAAACTACATTCAAATTCTTTTGACGTATATACACAAGCATTTACTAAATGAAGCCATCAGATAAAAAGTGGACGCTGTAATGAATTTTTAGCATTTCCGTGAAGAATAAGATGTCTCGATGTCAGTTACGAGCATAAAATTTTAAAATCTTAATGGCGCCTATTAAAATTATGATGACGAGTGACAATTGTAATTTTCTTACAACTGTAGACGTCTCGAATAAGAAATCTCAATGCTATAAGCATTATTTGAGTGAAGGTTCAGTTTTTTTTTGTTATAATTATCAAGACTTATTCAGATTAAACAAGTTTTAAAAAAAAAACACATTGATATGTATCCCTCCATTTGAGAGCTACAATGCTATAGACTGATTCATGGATATATCAGATACCACGGGCACATAAACAAAGGCTTCAAATTTTGACACCCCTATGTTTACATGGAGAGTTAAAAACAATAATGCATTGCTATTGCACGGCATACATGGATGGACGTATATTCAGTGTAAAAGTTCTTTATTCACGGGTTATATGTTCAATGAATATACCGCGAATACAGAAACCGTGAATATGGAAAACGGAACAACTTATACAGCGACAATAGTATTTGACATCATACTTTGGGCGTAGTTGTAATAAGGTCTGTTTTTCTTTTTTAATAGTCCATTTGTCGATGCGTTTACAAAGGACATCGAATTCTTTTTATTAATATGCACCGATTAGATCCGCGAATAAAGAAATCTTTAGCCGCGAATATAGAAATTGGGTCGCAATTTTTTAATCCGCGAAGAGTGTAAACGGGAATATAGGAAGCGTGAGTAAGAAGCTTTTACTGTATACTCGTGTGTATCAGCTTGTTATACTTTACTTCTCATACAATTTTTGTAGTTATTACAACAGAAGTTTAATCTATAGATTACATTTTTCATGGTTAAAGTAAACTCTAATGGAAACTATATTTTTAATATAATATTTTAAATTGTATGATCTGATACTGTTTGGTAGTTTGTATTTACACAAATTCATTATTTTTATAATTATTTTTTTGAAAAAAACTACAGTTGAGTTTCTTGTTTTTTATTCTTGGGTTAAATTACATTACGAATGGGCAATAATGAAAAACAATGACGATTCAAAAATGCTTAAATCTAAGTTTACTTAATTAAATTTTTTTCTTTCTTTTATCTTCTTTCTTCGTTCTTATTACGGCCCTTAAACATCTAGGAGACTGAAACATGTATAGAATTCAACAAATTAAACACGATTACAAGTAGTTACCTATAATAGTAATCAACTATAGTAGAAAAAAAAATTTTAACTTAATTATAGAATTAAACATATTTAAAGAACTTTTACTGCGCAACCATTGTCGAATTTATATGTAGTTAAACTGTATAGCAGCGGTAAACGACCGATGATGGATAAGCGACTACTCACACTTATTCAGCTCTATTCGCGTTTCGCTAAACGATTTCCGACGAAGCCGGAACAGCGCTGAACGCGGTTGAACAGCGCTGAACGCTCTCTATAGCATTCGCATGATAAATACACATTTATCCTCATTTTATACTGAGTTGCCGCGAAAGCAGAATAGACGCGGAAAGCCAAATGGATGCGTTCTCGTCTCCATACAAAATCGTTGTTTTATATGGACAAAAGCTGAATAGTGCTGAATAAGTGTAAATAGTCCCTAAGAGTATATGTCTAATCTTAGATCGATTCATTTGTAGTGATGACAACAAACCGACAGATGCAACATTAGAGTCGTTGAGTCTCTTTTCTTTTCCTGCCTCTTCTCTACCATAATAATATTTCCAACAATTCCGAGGCGAATGAAATAACTACTATGACGTAATAAATACAATGAAAATGGTATTTACATATATAATTTGATTGCACCTATATACTTTCTCCTTTCAAGTTCTCAAGGTTGAGTGGAAGAAATCTCTTCAAGGTATAGTATAAATACAGACATAAATGTTTATATTGTGATATATGGTATAAGTACGCCTATGTACATCTTCGTTATAACCTAGCATCTATATTAAAAAAAGCATTTAAATAAATAAATAAATTATTCATTTCGGATTTTATAAGGGTTCGTGCAGATTTTATAACGAATAATGGATCGCTCACTCTCTACGGACCCGTTTTCGCTATCAACGTATTACGTGTACGCACGAAATTTGGGTCAGAAATTTATGAATTAGATTTCATGGTAGACTCCCTGATTAGACCTCGATTATATTTACAGTAAACAATGACCGCGTTAAATCTAAAAAGAAAAAAAAGTATTTAACACTGTTGTACGATAAATAAACACTCTTGTCTAATATAACAATAAATTTAGGTCGTGACTAAATACTACGCGTGCTGCACGCACTGCCTATAAAAGCGTCCGTTAGACGACAGATATTTGTGTCAGTTTTGCCAGTCATGATCATTATAAGTGACGTAGCGCGGAGCGTGTTTCGTGGAGACTGATAGTTGCATCATATTTATTTCTGAGCATAAAATACAACAAACAATTTATTATTATTTTTTAATTTTACAAAAATTCTCATCTCTCCTCTTAAGGAGAGGAGATGGCAACTAACCCCCGGCAGAAGCCCAGTTGGTCGGGATTCAGGGCCCCAGGGAGAGAAACCGGCGTACAATGCGGGCAGTATCTAAGAGCACCGCTTTCTGCATCTTTCCCGGGAGTGAGCTGCCTCGGAATCCCAACCGTCTGAGATATTGTTCCAGACTGGTTGGGATAAGACCGTTCACCGACAAAACGATTGGAATAATTTTGGCGGACGCCACCCCCCACATTTCGGTCACCTCGTGAGCCAGGTTGAGATATTTTCTCTTTTTCTCAATTTCGGCTTTTATTATTAATATTATTATTTCAGCCATTAACTGACTGTCCACTGAACATACGCCTTCGCCATAAGGGGACTTTTGCCAGTATTTGCCACGCTTGACAAGCGGGTTGGTAACCGCAGTTAGGCTTTTAGAGATGTTTTAAGAGGGACGCTGCTGCCTATTCTTTGCCCTCCTTAGTCGCCTCTTACGACACCCACGGGAAAAGAAGGGGTGATCCATTCTATAGCTGGACCATACGGCAACAACCAATTACACAAATATATATTTTTCCTAACTGTATCCCACGTTTGTAAGTTTTAAGTTAGGTTATAACCTAATCTATCATATTAAAAGGATTTTATAACCGAGTATTCTATGAGTTAAACTGAATGTCTATAGGCGACGGTTACCACTTTCTATCAGGTGGGCCGTCAGCTTGTTTGCCATTCTAAGTTGTATAAAAAAAAAAAAGAATTAATTTTAAATCTTCCATACAAACTTTATGCCGTTTTTCAACTCTGATTTCTTAGGAAAAATATTCAGTTGGTTCAATAAAAAAAAAAATTAAAAACAAAGATTGCTTGTTATTTCATTTATTGTTTTTGCAATCGACAAATTAAACGATAACGACGATTTTGTGCAACTGCTCATTCGAAATTCAAATATTATAAATCTAAAAATAATATAATCTAAATAATAAAACATCTTATCGGTACGTTTTATTGGCTTTACCTTTAATTTTATAACATATGAAATTGCCATTCCTGTTTGTGGAGCATAAAATACTTGTATAATTACAGTTGGTATGTATGTATCGACGTGTGCAAACATAAGTCTGCCTTTTGTCACGTAGGTAAAACCTTTCGGCCAACAGAGGAGCGGGCGACGTTGCCGCTACAGCGAGCAGCCGTTCGACCATGTTCTTGGCACAGCCCTAAAAAGGCCGTGACGTAGATGGAAGGATATTTACGAATATATGAGCTACGCAGAGCACATATTGCGTGCACTTTGTCAGAGAAATGGGCCCGCGACAAATGCCCGCTTTACTTGTGATGCGACAAATTGTTTTAGGCCATGAAAATATGGCAGCGTGTTCCAATGCTACCACTAAAGGTATGTCAAATTGATATATAGTTTGGGAAACTTGCTTACTCATATTTTTTTATGACTTAGAGACGTCAATATTAGTTATATTAGGATTTCTATAATAATTAATTATTATTACAATACAATTATTAATCAAAATATGAGATTCTAATTGCTTGTTGCATGATTAGCGACTTTATATCGTTATTTGTACAAAGATATATAAAAAATACTCTGAAAAGAAAAAAATATTATAAAATAAACAAATATACTCAAGTAAATATAAACACAAAAAATGCATATTTGAATAGTTAAATTTTTTTATGCTAGTTAGAATAGCAAACCATCTAACGGCCCGCCTGATGGAAAGTGGTAACCTTCGCCTATAGACATGAGCAGTACCATGAACATAACAGAGTATACTGTATCGTCCAAGATACCCATCATGCGTTGCCAGGTGACTAAGGTATTATGCCTCTATAGGGTACAGAGGCAAAATTAAATAAAAAAATTGTTTTATTTCTATGATAAAAGTATAACAAACTTTTTAACCTATTTATTAGTTAGAGTACTGTGTAGTATTTATACGTGAGTGTTCTGTTGTATCTACATAATGCAAATGATGTTTTCATTTAAATCTTTCCCTCAAACCCACAAAACTACAAAAAACCGGTCAGCAACCGAATGCTTCTTTGCGACATTGAGAAAGGAGACCCTAGCATCCTTTTCCCGTGTTCCAACCACTCCTGACCAATCCACGTTTCTGTACTGATAAAATTAAATATTTCCCACACTCGCGTTGTGAGTGGATTACAAAAATGTTCCATAATGGGCATCGAATTTTAAAACATTGAAATAAACTGTACAGTTTATTTCGGTCGGCCCCTCGTCCACAACAAATACGGGTTGATACATTATTTCCGTCATCGAAAATATACAATTTTAAAACTTTGCACGCCTTTGTTCGGAGAGATTGATGCCAATTTGCTCGATAAAGTGGTATTTATCGGTAAACTCGACTCGACATTAAACACTTGACACAATAACAATATATTTAAACTGGTGTCAATATATTACTACTCAACTGCCACAGTAAGTTTTATACAATAAATTAATTCTTTAGTACGTATAAAAACTGCAGTTTTTCATCAAATTGACAAATAAACTAAAAAGAGGTCGTTGATTTTTCTATTTCTGAAATCCATAAGTAACAAGCAAAAAACTGTTAAAATATAAAATCATTATTTTTAATAGGTATTTTATATTGAAACATATTTATTAAATTACAATTAAAACAAATGTTTTCCAATTTAAAACCTTACTACGTTTAATAGTATATGAAGACCTATTTATAAAGATAAATATTTCAAAGGTAATGTGTAATAATAGTAGATAGAGATGTTCTCTCACTTATAGAGATTAAATATCTTAGATCGCACAAACACTAATAGACGCCGTGTGGTCCCGGCATAGAATAGGCCACCCCTTTCTTTCCTGTGGGTGTCGTAAGAGGCCACTAAAAGAGGGCGAGGGATGGGCAGCAGCGTCCCTCTTAAAACATCTCTAAAAGCCTAACTGCGGTTGTTAATCTGCCTGCCAAGCGTGGCGACTACTGGCAAAGCTCCCCTTACGGGGTAAGCTTATGTTCAGCATTGGACAATAAACGGCTGAAATGATAAACACAAATAGGACCTTACAACAGTAGCCAGTGTTTAATTTGCATTGTATTGTGAGATAAAGTAAAAAAATAATAATACGCCCGCCTGATGTTGCGGCCTTGTGCTTGTAACGAGCGGACTAGCTTCACGAGAGCGCCCTAACAATGTATAATTCCGTAAAACGTATCCCTCGATAAATAATGTACATTCGTACTTGCGAAGCGAACACAAACAGAATTCATAGATGTTGTTTATATTTAATTTCCTTTTCGGTGAACAGTTGAATTCCCGACAACGAATCGCCCATTTCCCTCGAAAGATATTCGTTTCCTGTCATTGAGAAAGCAATTCTGTCGAGAGACGATGCGCGAACGGTTCCACGTTCTACTGGACGCTTTGAGCCGCAAAATTGACTTATCAAACACAAGGAATGCGACATGGTCGCCGATATTGTTGTATCAGTTATATATTGTGGCTGTAATATAACTTAACTACAGTGATCCCTGATGAAATAATTGGGCGCTGTTTTGTTTGCCGTTGCTTCAAACCTTTCGCAAAATGCATTTGTTTGCTTTTTGTTGTAGTATCTAAGTATACTTTTACTATTCCACTGTATAATATAATAGTTACTATAAGATTTTTTCATACATCAAGTCCTCGTAATGTCCACTGAAAATCGTAAAATGAATGTTTTACCCAAATTTTAATAATATTCACAACTTTGTAAAATGACGCCCGACAAGATTCGGAGCATTTTAACGACTTTGAAAACTTATGGTATGGAAAGAGACAATGCATCCACATATGTACGAGTGTCATGATAACAGGAGCCTTACATAGTAAGCTGAAATAATCGAGTGCTGAAATCCTCTTTCCTTGCAGACTATTTAACCTCATTCATTTTTTATAATTATTATTGTATTCTCATTCATATACCGCAATTTGGAAGACCAATGAGTCCTTTTTTAGTTAGATAAATAGATAGATAGATAATTTATTTGCACTACTTACAGCACGCAAATACAACAAATATATATATATATATATATATATATATATATATATATATATATATATATATATATATATATATATATATATATACATACGTAATAAAAGAAATAAAAGAATACATACACAAAAAAAGGAAAATACATAAAAGAAGTAACATAATTTTTCATTTCGGGCGTGTGTCACAGTAACACAAAATGGTCACAACTCAGTTTATTACTTTACCCTCAAAAAATACACTGCTATTCTGTTATGGCCAAAAGCCAGCAGTGAGATTCCTTGATATAAAAAATTAACAAATGAAAAAATAACATTAGAAATGGGGACGTCAGATAGTATACAGTCATATTTTTCATTCCGATTAATTTTTTCAATGTAACATAGTAACACATACTTTAGTACACTTGTATTTAGTGGGTATGTATACACATATAGACAGCCACTAGTAGCACACGGTGATGTAACGCCGGTCCGCGGCGCACAATACCAAGCTTATTCTCCCACAAGCTAGTACAACAAAGGAAAGCGCTCTTATATTCTGTATTCTTGGGAACGACCGTACGTGTGCCGACTGTGTTCGTACGAACAAAATAATTCTTTGTACAGAGCCGTATAAAGTGAAAACTGATGAGACTACGCATTTGCCAGGCCGTTGTTCCGCAAAATTCATATTTATAAGCGGTTAGAGTTGTGGCGACCGGCGTAATTTAAGGCGGAACGGTTAGCTGGATGGGATTATTTGGGAGAAAACAGTTAATAAACATAACGCTATTAAGTAACTGCTTTTAACTGAATATAACTTGTTTTTAAAACAGTTATTACCTATGTATGAATAGAAGTGTGTAGCAGACATTATTCAATGATTTATTTATTTCATCATAGTTTACTGTTCACTGTTGAACATAGGCCTCCCCCTTAGGGGGGGTTTTATCAGTAATTAGTTGGCAGGCGGAATGGTAACCGCAGTTAGACTTTAGATTTGTTTTAAGAGGGACGCTACTGCCTATCCCTCGCCCTCCTTTGTCGCTTTTTACAACACTCACAGAAAAGGAAGGGGTGATCTATTTTATGTCGGGACTACACGTCCATTTATCTATTTCTCCTAAAATTATACCTTTCACAAGTGGGGAATTTATATTTGATCGCGAATGTTAATTTCAATAGCCAACGAACTCTATAGCGATGGTAAACATCGATAACAAACTAATTTATTCCATAAAGCGGCGATAAATTCGCCCCCTGTTTCGAATTCCAATATACCCGGTGAACAACAAACCGACTGTTACGTAAAGTATTACATCACGAAGTCCGCCGAATAGCTTGCTTTGAACTACAAGGGAGGCATACGGTTCGCCTTATGATAAGTGATTATTACATGGTATGGACTCCTGCAATGACAGGGTATTTGGCTGCACTTTGCCGACACTGAAAAAAAATGAGTCCTCAGGAATGGCAACGCATGGGGGTATCATGGGCGAAACAGTATACTTTGTTATGTCCATGGTACTGCTCATGTCTATAGGCGACGATTACCACTTTCCATCAGGTAAGCCGTCAGCTTGTTTGCCATTCTAAGTTGTATAAAAAAAAATACATAATTTCTTTTTTATGTCTGTAACAACGACATTTGTAGACATTAGAAACTCCAACAGCAATTACTTCGCCATACAATAAGTATGTAATTTTGTTAATACAAAAGCTAAGCTTTTCTGTATGGCGATGGAGTGAGAATACAAATAAGTCGCCGCTCCTTTTCATTCCCATGTTGTCGTTCGAGGCAACTGAGCGGCTACAAAACACGATACAATACAACAGAGAGAAATCTCGAAATTACACGTTGGACTAAGCCTCATAGTTATCATACTGATAGTAAACTTATCTCCGTGATATCCTGTCCAACAATGGGATATGTTGTTTCGACATGATAAAAGGTACTATAGTCGGTTGGGTAGAGATTACGTATATTAGAGGTTAGTAATGGAGACTAAGAGCCCTATTGCTAGCAATTTACCCGACCAGGTCGACCTCCACGTACTCCCCCCCTCACCCCAGAAACCATCCTTATGAACATTAGGTTTGTGTTTTTTAATGTATGATAATGAAGTAACCCCGCCTGCGCTATCGGTATGCACTGGCGGGGCACCAGGGAGAGATGATAGGTGAGGATGAAGCAAGTCAGTTGGCCCTTAGTGATGAATTCATCAAAAATTAATCACGATGGTTTGCCCAGGAGGAACCACGTTGAGGTCAACCTGATAGGGTATATTGCTAGTAATGGGTCTATTGAATCTCACTACTAACAATCCCTATCCCCCTCTTCAGGTATGTTCATCACGATGGGCTAATTGACCTGTCATTGTCACCTATCATCCCTCACAAATACTCCGCCAGCTTATACTGTTAGCGCAGGCGGGATTACCATTCAATTGTCAACCGTTAAAAAAAGAATTTACTATAGTCTGTTTCAATGAAAGTTAATAAAAATGTAAACAAAGGAATAATTGACGTGACCACATGCTGATATCCAATATTAGTAGAAATAAGAAGTTTCTAATTGATTTAATGTAACATTTTTCATTTACATAGTGATTTTATGATAATTTTAACAACATTTGGTTAATTTTTTATTGAATTTATTAAAAGTGATTATAACGCTTTGCGTTTACTGTGCTACTTCCAGATGGAGATAGCTAGATATTTATGTTTAACACAAACACAGTATTATAGTGTCGGGCACGTGAAAAGATCGTTAAGTAACAAACGCCAGGCGGCATTGTTTGATTGCATTACCATTAATTCGTCGATAACGTGTTTTTAGAACGTTGTAAGCACTTATAAATTTTATTGATCGTTATATAACACTCGTTATGTGAACAAACACTGCGACCAGCTAGTGACATTTTCCCCGATAGCAATATAATTCACCTGTTTATTGTTATGAATTTGATTCGTGATTGTAATTACTGGGCATCACTATTATATGTCTGCGTTGAGATTAATTAAAAAAATGTGTTAAAACTATAGTGTTGTAATTTACCAATTATAATTCTATATCTCCCTCTTAGGTACTTATCTATTTTTTTTAATAGATAAATATATAGTTAGTGTTGTCGATGTATTAACTAATCAGTTCCCACCAAAATGTGACATTTGCATGCTATTCTATAAATGGGTAAATAGGCTAGAGACTAAATATAATATAAGAACACCGATACCTACCTTATTTAAAGCAAATAAATTTATTATTATATTATTAGAGCAAGCTTTGATAAGTTCGACTCCTGCTACATCTCAACTTTGAATTTACAGGGTACAGAGGAATAACACCTCAGACCTCAGGAATGGCAACGCATGGGGGGTATCATGGGCGTAACAGTATACTCTGTTATGTCCATGGTACTGCTCATGTCTATAGGCGATGATTACCACTTTCCATCAGGTGGGCCGTCAGCTTGTTTGCCATTATAAGTTGTATATAAAAAAAAATGTAAAATTTAAAAAAACGATGGCTGTACATGAAAGATATTTAAGAGGAAGTAATATAAAGTGACTTAATAAACCAAGCACAAGCCAATTCAACAATTTCTTTAAATTTTACCTATATGTTGGTCTGTATGCATGTTTACTCCGGCATTTTACAAAATGCTGTTTTACGCTGTTGTATTCCTAAAGTTCTAACTTAAAAACTGGTGTGTGTCTTATCTTTATACGCTGTCCAGAAATGGGCTAGTTTATTGGTTCTCACGTACGAAGTAGCGGACAAAAGTCTAGTTGAATTGATATGTAATTCTCACGCGCTCGTCCAAAATGTCAGCAACTTAAATGTAACTTCCCCCACAGCAATAACATAAAACAATGCATATTTCTATCGTAACAGATTAAATATCAAGGTTATCGCGTTACCACGTCACTTCACGTGCTAGAACAATTAAAAACAAATTGTTTTTTCAACATAACGAACGAATAGAATGTCGTATCTTGCATTATTTGAAGCCGAAATTATTATGGAGTTATTAGCGGTATACACTTGACTTAATGACTCGGTTTACGACTGTTATATATTGGAGGTTTTCAGTGTGTAGACATTATGGTTGGTTTTGATAATAATCGCTTTTTTATTGTAACAGTCACGACACGTGCACACCTGCACACCTGCACACCCACACACCCACACACCTACACGCTTGTCCAATAATAATTATGTTATAATTGACTTTTTAAGTGTAACACACAAAGAAACATTATCTTATCATCATATATATGTAAATATATATTTATTTCTCATACAAAATAACAGCATATTAAAGCTTACAGATACATAAATATTTATTCTTTAATTCTTTCTATCCAGAGGTTGTCTGGAAGAAATTGCTTAGCAATAAGACCGCCTTTTGTATACTTATTATACTTATCGAAAATTGTTTAACAAATCCTGTATTGTTGGTGCAATAAAGTGTTAAATAAATAAATAAGTTACAATTTAAAACGATCTGTGTGAGAGATTGATGTCGGTACTAGGATACCACGTCTTACAGATCACCAGGCTCTCAAACTCAAGGACGACTATTTTACTTGATTTGTTAAGATAAAATAAGTATATTTATAAGATAATTTTAATAGAGAATTTTTTGAATTAGATCCATTTTTAGACACAAATTAACTCAAAAACTTGTATGTTGAAATCAAATCGGCGCTTCTTTTTTCTTCTTCTTCATCTTTGATACTTATATATATATATATTAGTATCTTGGATTTGTTGCAAAATTTTCATAAATGGACTTTAAAAATAATATCTCTATGTTTTTAAAATATTGTTACTGGCACTGTAAGGTCTATTGTTCTAAAACTCTAATGTATATTGTGTTAATTATTTTGTAAATGACTGTTTGTTGCCATAAATAAATAAATATAATAAATGAATTAATAAAATTTTATAAGCTAAACGTATGTACTAGTATGGGTGAGAGTTTTCTATCCTTCCTATTTGTTTATACTCGTATAGATAGGATTTTGAAACATCCAATAACTCAGTCGAACCATCCGGGTGCGCGATAATAAGTATGAAAAAATGTTTCTAATGTTCGCTAAAATCTTATGGTTCTAAAGTATTTATTAACCCGTAACTGCACCTTCAATAATGTTTGTTTATATATGTAATTTTAGTATGTATGTATATCAATAATTACTAACACCGCATTCGAGTATTCTAGCACTTCCCTATGGTAGACTGGAAAAGAATGCTTTTAGCATTAAGTCCGCCATGTACACATATATGTACTAATGAATAAATAGATAAATAAACGTAAATAATAGTGAAATCGTACCCAACCTTAAGGTTTTGTGAAGGGAAATATTAACCTAGAAACTAGAATTCAGAACGAGAATTTTAACTGAAAACAAAAAAAATCAATTACATGTATTCGAATTCCAGTGTGGTGGGGCCGCAAGCGGTCGACGCAACATACCGTTCGTGAACATACTTGTACTGGATCCATACTGATGTACAAGTACATATAATATTAGAAATATATTATTTTAAAGTTTTATTGTGCAATAAAGAATAAATAAATAAAATAAAGAAGAAGATTATTAATTGATTTGTATATAATTTCTACACTAACTGTAATGGTTATTTGTTTAAAATAAATAGTTCAATCTCATGCTGACCTAGCATTTTGTTAGTATATAATGAGGTTCCTTAGAATGTAATATTCCATTATTACTATAAAAATTCATCCGACCATTCAAGAATGTTAACTCTATGTTTTGTTCTTTATCAGTTCATATACAACATGCAATTTTCATTAAATTATTATTTCATCCGTTAACTGTCTGCTGGACACAAGCCTTCCCCAAAGGGGAGCCAGTAGTTGCTACGCTTGGCAGGCGGGTTTATTAACCGCAGTTAGGCTTTTAGAGATGTTTTAAAAGGGACGCTGTATGCACATGGCAACATGCAATAGTACCCTATTAAATGTTTCCGTAACTCGACGCTAATGTTCCGTTTTCGTTTGCAGTGTGAGAGTGGGCGTGCGCGGTCGCGTGCGCGCGCGTGCTACCATGTGCGCGTGCCCGTGGCGCCTGCACGTGTTCACCGCTGTCCTCGTCCTCGCAGCACATCTCATTAAAGGTCAGGCACCGCATATTTTATGTCAACCTAAATACATATAAGAATAGAGTTTAATTATATTATTTTACATGCTCACGCCAGGCTCCTTTCTAGATTCCTATCCAGAATATATCTCTATCTATTTACACATGTCTCTTACTTCTCTAACATATGTAATAGATAAATATATACGTAATGGCATATTGTTGCCGTGTGTTCCCGGTATAGAATAAGCCATCCCTTCCTTTCCCGTGGATGTCGTAAGAGACGACTAAGAGAGGGCGAGGGATGAGCAGCAGCGTCCCTCGTAAAACATCTTGAAAGTCTAACTGCGATTGCCAATCCGCCTGCCAAGTGTGGCAACTACTGAAAAACCATCCAAGGGGCAGGCTTATGTTCAGCAGTGGACTGTTAAAGGGTGATATGATGATGATGATGATATAAGGTCTTCATTACGTATAAAGTACAAGTTACTCGTAACTAAGGTTCATCCTGTTGAAAATTGATCACGTTATACGTTAGTAGCTAATTTTTAGAATTTTTTTCTGTCTGTATGTGCGTTTGTTCCCACATTACACAAAACCCATTGCACCCAATTGGACGCTACTTTAACATTTGTGTTCCTGAAGATCTAACTTAAACTAGTGTATTGTCTTGATACACCATTTCAAGTGTTCTACTTCATTGGTTTTCATACTTCTGAAATCTACGAAGGTACGAAGTAACGGACAAACAGCTAGTATATATTATACATATGTATAATACAGATTCTGTACTAATCAGGAAACCCGTGTATACTTCAGTAAAATGTGATTACATCCAGCAGGACCGGCCCTGGTCGTGTTCAGCTCCGCAATAGTGCGTATGTAAATTTGGTGGTGTCGGGCAAACGGGCTCCGGCCGAGGCGGAGGGGGGGAGGGGGGCGAGTTTGCGTTGCTCGTTACCGGGCTAATGGATGTTTTGTTAAGTGGAGCGCTGTAAACAAAGAGCCGCCCGTGGATAGGGTTACCATCCGGATTTGTCCGGACATGTCCGCACTTTTGGAATTTTATCTGGACTTTTACCGGATTTACTACTAAGATTAAATTTTTTTAAAATAAAATATAATTATGTTTACTTTTATATACAATTACTTGAAAATATTAAAGAAATGTTATTTTATTTGTTCAGTCATATAACAAATGTGTTTGGTCTTTCTCAAATATATCCGGTTTTCTAAATTTGAAATGGTAACCCTACTAGCGATGGTGTCGAGCCGACCACACTCAGTCGAGAGAAATATTTGCCCAATTATTTAGCGTCATCGACATTGTGAGTAAATACTTGGTTTTTAACGTACCTCACTCCATTGCTTTAGTGGTCTCAACTACGGTTTGATGCACTCGTTATTACCAGGTTTCGGTTTGCAACAATAACAAGATGTATAAATATTAGTAAAATATAAATAATAAGATATTTTTGGAGATAAGGTGGAATTTAGTGGTATATTAGATAATAATGTGAGAGAAGTGTGGACTGAAAGACGATGTAGTGACAAAAATCGAAAAAGGAATGTTGCGTTGGTTTGGTCATTTGGAGAGGATGGATGAAAGAAGAATTACGAAAGAGATTTATCGAGTAAGAATGAACGGAGATGTCGGTAGGGGCCGCCCTAGACGGACGTATGTCGACCAAATAGGCGACGTGCTGAAGAAGGACCAAATTAAAAGTACCCGTAACCGGCGAGCGTGTATGAAAAGATTGATGAATGTAAAAGAAGCGAAAGAGGTTTGTTTGAATCGAAGCATTTGGCGTTCCATTGTTTCTGCCTACCGTAATGGGAGACAGGCGTGACAGATATGTATGTATGTATGTATTAGATAATAATTATTTGTATATTACTAATATGAAAGTGGCACCCTCTGGTATCAACAGTTACTATGCTGTCTTCTTTATAAATTATACTAAAACTTATAACGATGCTTGCCAAGAGAGAAGCAAATTCAGAATTGCAAAAAAAATCTAAATCGATTTTGAATTAGTGATAATATTGCGTAACATATAGACATAAAATACAAAATACTTCTTTCCGAGCCTCTTCTAAAAGATCAAGGTGCTTAATTCGATTTCGTAATTATTTTTTTTAAATCAAAATAATTTATCCCATCATTGTCATCATCTCAGCCATTATCCGTCCACTGCTGAACGTAGCCTTATTCACTTAGCTCCAATTATTTTTTTAATAATAGAAACTAACATTTTTCTTTAGGGATCAAAAACTGTTGTGAAGCAAAAATTACCGATACGACATCATAACCTTTAAGAAAAGAGCATATGCCTTTTTAAAAGGCCGGCAGCACACCTGCAATGCCTTTAATGTTGTGGGTGATCAAGAGCGGTAGTAGTCACTTACCATCAGGTGAGCCGCATGCTCGTTTGCCCCCTGTGTTGAAAAAAAACAAACCTGTTGATATTGCTTAATAATTGTGACAAATTCTGAAAATTTATGGCCATTAACCCTAAACCCGTACATGGGGTGCTGCGGCAAGTCAGGGCGGTTTATTTTTTATTTTTCTCATTATGTGGTTTACAAAACAGTTTTCAATTTCCGTGTATTTTAATTTAATTATGTGACTGAAACTCTTTACACAGTATTACTCTGTATTAATGAAGTCATTACAAATATTATGATCATCACCATACCAGCTGTGGACACTCGTACACTGCTGAACATATGATTCCCCCTTTGGGGGTTGCCAGATATAAATAAATATATAGAATATAAAATAAATATTAATAATATCACCATATCAGACCAATACGTCAAAGTCATACGTTTTTGTAGAAAAGATACAGAAAATTTGTGACTTTTTCCTAATAAATATATAGAGGAAAAGCAAAATAAAAAACCATGAGTGTAAAATACTTATTTGTTTGGGGCAACAGATAAAAGTCTCTGAAAATGCTGAAATTAAATTTAAAATTTAAATTAAATTACTGATTTGTAGTCCCTATTACATATAGTTTTATAATAAAAAAATAGATTTACTAATTGGTTTCTATATAATAAATTACAGTTATTTTAGTGTGGGCTACCCTAGAACCCCTGTGTAGAAGTAACTTGTATGCCAGATAGTGTATGGTTCCAAGGTTAAGAATATTTATTTATTTACACATAATGTAATAATTTTTTTATCAGCTTAGAATGGCCTGTTTCGCCCATGATACCCTCATGCGTTGCCATCCCTGAGGACTCAGGTGTTATTCCTCTGTACCCTGTAAATTCACTGCCATATCCCACCCTTCAAACTGAAACACAGCCATGCAAACACAACTGCTTTACGATTGAAACACGAATGGGACAGAGGTATCCGAGCAATCGACTTTTGTACAAAATCTCCCTCTGGTAAATACTTTAAGATGTAAAATGTATAACGGCCAATGCAGTCACTCGTTTCCATTACTGTACAAACGAAGCTGTAATCCAGAACAACGGCGTAGCACTTTGCGCAATGAACTGCGAAGCTCGAGCAATGCCGGGGACAGCTGGCGCTGTCACAACAAATGCGGTAAAAAATCAGAATTAACTGCAAATGAAAGAGAAAGAACTAAACAAGGACAGAGACAGAAAGGGATCTATATCTTTTATACCAGTTTTTATGTTCATATCTGTTATTTTATGACTTGAAATCAGTTAAAAATAATCATCTAGCATTCTTTTTTTACGCAATAGGACTTACTATATACTGCATCTTTTTTATTTTATAACCCACAGAATATTTAAGCCATAATAGAAGAAAAAAAAATAGTATAAGAAATGCTTCCCTTATCTGTTACAAATAATTTATTTACCACCTAGCATCTAATCTATGGAGGCCATAAAATGACTCCAGACGGTAATACTCAATTAGTCCAATGGAAAAGTTTTCTACCACCATAGAGACAGTTACCGACACCTAAACTGTTATCTGTCAATCGTATTATGTTTTATTGAATAATAAATTGTCATCCATAACACTAATATCCAAATAGATTAGTTGAGTACTAGATTAGATTAGCCGTCCACTGGAGTTTACAGTCATTTGAAGTAATCAATGAAAACTTAATGAATGTATTGATTTATCATTTATTGGAACTTGTTATTAAAATAAATTAATATTTGTTTGTTACATAGATAAGTGTATGATTTCGTCTATAGATGATAAAATCATTTCAATCAATTCCAAATAGCGTCCTTGTACATATTTCCTAATTACTTTTTACCGAAATTAATAATTAAAGTAGTATCAAATAACATTCTATCTCTTCTATTTAAGAGCTGCGCTCTTGTCGGTGGAGCTCTTGCCACTTACTACGATTTTCAGCGAGTCTCTTCACCTCTTGGTACGACACGACACCAACTCCTTCCTTGGTCTGCCTGATGTAACTATGCCTCGGTCTCCCTCTTCTCCTCCTCCTTTCTATCTTACCTTCTATTATAATGTTCATAAATACGCCGTGTCGTATCAAGTGTTCCAATAATTTTTGCCTTCTGTCCTCAATAGTTCTTATAATTTGTCTCTTTTCCTTAACCCTAAGAACATTACTGAATCTAAATAGTAATCATTTATACGCCCACTTTTTTTTTTAAATTTTCAAGGAAAAAAGTTAGTTGTGTTTGTGCTTGTTTGTTTTAATTTAATGATGATTTTTTATTTTTTTTATTTTTTATACTAATCGACGATACATATATATAATGTAAAAATTTAATTATGTAGTTTATATAAGATTTATTAATGTGATTGCTGTGCCCTTTCAGGGTTCATGTTTGATGCTATACTTTTAGTAAATTAAGACCAATTTTGTTACAACATGTAATAGCAATAAATAAATGAATAAATGAATAAATGACTAAATGAATAAATAAACCTCAATAATTAATTTAATTTATTTGAATATTTGTCCCTATGATTCTAGAACAGCTCCTAAGCTGTTTCACTTGATTTTGATTCGAGACATCCTGTCTACAGAAATTGGTAAATACTGAATAATTTAATAATAAGCAACGACAATTTTACCTTTAAAATTTATAGTTAGCTCTGACAGACTTTGATGAATGAATAATTTAATAAGTTCGTTTATATTTACTTTATATAATCTCTTGCGTAGGCGTTTGAATATTTACTGACGACCTTGTTTACGCAGCTGTGGGGATGGAAGCCTCAATCTAGCAGCTCTAGACACCAGGAGGCGTCACCCTCATACGGTCAATAAAAACTAGCAACAGTAACACCGCACAACCAGAACATACGAATGTAAATAAATAATGAGCGACATCGCTTAGTTGCCATGAGGTACAGCGGTGACCTTCCCTTGAGCTAGCACCGTAACTTTAGTAATAAACTCGTGATATGCTATACTGACCTTTATTTTACGTGGATCTGCGACTACGTGGAATGGGTGGGATAGATTTAGTCACGACCGCATACAGTTACTCCTATATTCGCCATGTCACGTTTTTCCGTGGTTTTATTCAATTTTTCTCCACTTTGCCTTACTTAACAAGATTTTTATAGTATTACATAATATATTGTATACATATTAATATCACTAATATACATGATATATTATATTTAAATAATATATTAGTAAATCACGTCCTCGATTCTAAACCAATCTTTATAATTCATTTACAATAAATAGAATACAATTCTGTAAGTTTGATTCCATATAAATTGAATCTGCCTTTTTTGGCTACTAACAAATAGTACTTACTACGGATCAGCAATCAAATTTGGTTGTAAACGTGATACCACGTTTTATGATTGTGCAGCGCCAATTCAAATCTATAAAAGTCTATTGAGCACAAAGAAAACTAATTCTTGCAATAAAAACATTTGTTGAGTATTTAAAAATAAAAATAAATACTAATTCTGATGTTTTAAACTGAATTTACTTGAGAAACACCTCGTTGTTCATCTATACATATGTTTTATTATGATATTAATTCATTATTCTAAATTACCAATTCCTCTTCAACAGATCTGTATACGGCTGCAAATAAATATTTATTGCATTGTTTAATACTTTAAATATGTTGGAAAGCAGTTTGTTTATTTTATTTGGGTCAAATGAAAGCTGTGTATGTTCTCGTATCAACAAATAAATAATCCTTACATCCCTAATAACACACAGCTCAGATAGTTTAGGACATCTTGCTGTTATCTACTTGCAAACTTGAAATACATCATATGTACTTTTACTGCAATGTAACCAGAGGGAGACTTTGTACAAAAGTACAGTACAGTAAAGTCGATTGCTTGGGTACCTCTGTCCCATTCGTGTTTCAACCGTAAAGCAGTTGTGTTTGCATGGCTGTGTTTCGATTTGAAGGGTGGGATATGGCGTGAATTTACAGGGTACAGAGGAATAACACCTGAGTCCTCAGGAATGGCAACGCATGGGGGCGAAACAGTATACTCTGTTATGTCCATGGTACTGCTCATGTCTATAGGCGACTGTTACCACTTTTCATCAGATGGGCCGTCAGCCTGTTTGCCATTCTAAGTTGTATAAAAAAAAAATGTAAAATGATATTAAAAATACTATATCGTATACTAGGTGTGAAAGTTGTAGCATCTTTCTTTTATATATTAATATTGTTTGTTAATATTTATTGCAACTAAATAGTACCTATAGTTCTCCATTACTCCATACTCTCATCAATCAAGTCTTTATTCGTCACAAAAATAATTAATTTTGTAATACACTACATAAGTAGATATATATATAGCGGCGCACCCGCCGGTAGCCTCGCGCTGTTGGCTCGTTGCTAAGCAACGGATACCCCGGTAGCGGTTGGGCAACGGGAGGCCGGCGGCAGTTGGTCGTTGAACACCGCACGCAGCGCAATAATCTTATTTTAATTATGTTTATAACGATCCAACAATTGGCTTCCCAACTCGGGCAATAACAGTGATTATTCGTAACGAACTCACGTCGACAAAATACTTATCGTACATGTTCGTGTCTATAAGGTCTTTGTCTTACAGCGGTTTTGAAAAGTGAACTGTTACCAAGTGCGTAGTGCGTATTGTTTTATAGTGAAACTGTTTATAAATCATATTGTTGACAATGCCGCGTAATAATGCCCGTCGTAAAAGTCAGATTAGTGACAGTGAAGAAGTGGCAGACGTTTCCTTCTCCAGTGAGAACCAGTTCGCGTCACTATTGACCGCTTTCGCAAAGGTTCAAGCGGAGTCCAATAGTCAACTCGTAGCAGCTATCCTAGCAGCACAGTCAGGCGGCGCTGCTGGTTCCGTTTCGCCACCACCTTCACCACACACATCACCTGCGACATTGGGTAACTTCGCCAATTGCACGGCCCGGTTCCGCGGCGACACTGACGCCGACCCTGCGGTCTTGGAGGCATTCATCGATAATATCGAAATTTATAAAGAGTGTATGAGTATACCTGACACTATAGCACTAAAGGGCTTGCCGATGCTCCTAGAGGGAGATGCTGCCGTGTGGTTTAGAGGTATTCGAACCTCAGTAACTTCGTGGGAAGAAGCTATGAGTCGCTTGCGTGCTATGTATGGTACGCCGCGGCCACCACACAAAGTGTTCCGTGACATATTTAAGTCCGAGCAAGATGCTGATCGCACAGAAGTGTTCGTGGCCCGCCTGCGCGCCCTTCTCACTACGTTACCTTATGTATTAGAAGAACGAGTACAGCTAGACTTTATATATGGGTTACTAAACAGATCTATAAGGAAAAGAGTTACGAGAGAGAGTGTAACTACGATAGAAGAACTTATATATAAAGCCCGTAATGTCGAAGAAGCGTTAAGTGAAGCAAATAAACTGTCGTCGTGCATTGCGCGCCAACAGCACGCGCCATAACGCCTGTGCGCGAGCAGCGCGCACCGCCGCACGCAGCGCGCGCGCCGCCCGGTGCGCGTCCACGCGCCGAAGCGCAGCGTTCCGCCCCTACGGCGCCGGCCCCGCAGCCGGATAGTGCCGACTTCGCGCCTTCTACGTCCAGTGCTCCGGTAGTAAGTTCTACCAAACGAGGTAAATTTTGTGTCTACTGTCGTAAATCAGGACATGATAGAAGTGCTTGTGATAAGAAAAAAAGTGATTTAAAGTGTTACGGTTGCGGTACCAAAGGTACCATTAGATCCAATTGTGACAACTGTAAGTCTAAAACATTTTACTCTCTTTCTGAATGTAATAGTCTAAGTAGTAATTGTAATGTAGGTAACTTTAAATCGTGTGACTGTCGTCAAGCGTCAAAGAATGAAAATTTGTGTTTAGATAGATGTCACACTCAGAGGTCAAAGAATATAAAACTGTCTCTGAGAGACACTTTTCATAATAGTACCCAATGTTGTAGTAATAAGTTGTGTGATTGTAACTATATGTCAGAGAATATAAATGTGTCTCCGAGAGACAATGTTAATGTAGGTAGCAATGTTAAAACTGATAATTTATGTAATCAATGTTTAAATGTATCGCGAGCGGATTTTTGCGTTTCACCGTTGTTTTTTATGCGGAATGACGACTCAACGCGCCGACCTCTATTAAATATTGAGGTATATGGGTTTCGTGGTACGGGTTTAATAGATACCGGTGCTAAATGTTGTGTTGCTGGTAGCACTCTTTATTTTTTACTTCAACAACAACAGCATCCCTTTCGAGAGGATTTGTTGACAGTTAAACTTGCTGATGGTTTAATTCGCGATGTAAATGTAAAGCTCGTGGATGTAAATGTTCAACTTGCAGGTATGCTAATACCTACCACTTTTGTTATTTTCCCCGACGCGAGTAATAATGAAACATTGTTAGGCATTGATTTTTTGCGTAAAGCCCGTATAGTCCTTAACTTACCTGAGAATTACTGGTTCACAGCTGATCGCCCCGAGGTCATTCACCCCTTGTGTTTTGAGTCATGTGGTGACGTAATTGGATGTGCAGCCACAAATGTTTTGCGGCCAGATGAGGGTTCCATGCTATCTCCACCAGAGAAGATTAGACTCAGTGAGCTACTCCAAGAATATGAAGACATCTTTGGAGAAGGGGGAGGGCCTACGCCTTTTGCGGAGCATTGTATAGAGACTGGGGAGCATGCGCCTATTGCTGTACCTCCGTACCGACTTACACCCGAGGGAGTATCACCAGATCCAGACAAGGTCGCTGCCATCTTGGAGATGAAGGAGCCACGTAACTTGAAGCACCTGAAAAGTTTCCTACAAACTGCTTCTTGGTTTAGGAAATTTGTTCCGAACTTTTCTAAAGTCGCGCAGCCGTTGACATTGCTGACAAAGAAGACCCAGCCATGGATATGGGAGGAAAACCAAGCCGCTGCGTTCACGGAACTTAAGAAATTACTTACGTCCGCTCCGATACTTACGCAGCCAGACTACAGTCTTCCTTTTGTTCTCAGGACCGACGCTAGCAATTATGCCTTGGGGGCTGTTCTACTCCAGGGGGAGTCTCAACACGAAGAGCGTCCTATTGAGTACGCCAGTCGTCTTCTAACTCACGCCGAACGAAACTACTCGACAACCGAGCGAGAGGCACTCGCTGTTGTTTGGGCCGTTGAGAAGTTCCGCGGTTATATTGATGGACATCCGGTGCACGTCGCTAGCGATCATCAGCCACTCAAATGGCTGCTCACTCTCAAGTCGCCCACGGGTAGACTGGTCCGCTGGGCTATGAAGCTGCAATCCTTTGACCTCAAAGTAGATTACACTCCGGGTAAGGCTAACCTTATTGCAGATACCCTCAGCCGACCGCCATGTGACGAAGTTGCTCGTGACATCTGTGAGGTGTGTACCGTTGTAGTGGAAATTCCGCGCTGGGATGCTGCTACGCTCCGTGACGACCAACTTGCTGATCCTGAAGTGGCGAAGATAGTCTTGGACCTGGAAGGAAAAGAAGAAGTATCGATTAAAAGATGGACAGAAAGAGGGTATCATATGTCAAAAGGAATACTTTACCGTTATGCTGATCCGGCGACAGAAGAACCACAGCTTGTTATACCTGAAAAGTTAAGAGAACAGGTTATGAAAGAGTATCACGATGCTGCTACTGCAGGTCACGGTGGAGTAGAGAAGACACTGCAACGCATTTCGCAAAGATTTTATTTCCCTGGAATGAGACGGTTTGTGGAAGATTATTTAAAAACTTGCATTAAATGCCAAAGGTATAAGCCCTCCAACTGTAAACCAGCCGGACTTATTCAAACGCCCGTACCTGCACAAAGATTTGAAATCATAGCCGTCGATCTTTTCGGACCACTAACAAAAGGACCTAATGGTGAGAGGTGGATCCTTATCATTGAAGATACGGCCAGTAAGTGGGTGGAAATATTCCCACTCGTAGAAGCGACATCCGAAGCTTGTGCCAAAATATTTGTTGAGGAAATCTTCTTACGTTATGGTGTGCCTCGTCGGGTTGTTTCAGATAATGGTGTCCAGTTCGTTGCAGACGTTATGCAACAGACTATGTTTGTTCTAGGAGTGAAGCAGAATCTCATCCCGTTTTATCATCCAGAGGCGAACCCCGTCGAGAGGAAGAATCGCGAGTTAAAAATACAACTCGCCATTCTAGTCGAGAAAGAACATGGACAGTGGCCATCCGCGCTACCTGCAATACGTTTTGCATTAAATACTGCGTCGTCTAAAAGTACCGGATACACGCCGTCATTTTTAACGTTTGGCAGAGAGTTACGCTCACCTTTTTCCGCTCGGAGTGATCTTCGAGCCATCGTCGAAGCTGAAAATTATGTGCCGCAGATAACACCGTACCTTTTGAAGCTGAATGATGTTTTAAGGACAGCTAAAGAGACCTGCGAAAAAGAACAAGATGTTGGTAAGATATCAAAAGATAAAACACGACGAGAGGCTGAGGTATTTGAGCCTGGTGATCTCGTACTTCTGAAGACTCACACGTTGAGTAACGCTAGCAAGGGTATCAGCTCCAAGTTTAACCCAAGGCGTGATGGACCTTATCAAATCTCAAAGAAAGTAAGTCCCACTACCTACTTACTTGAACATTGTAAGGAACCTTTTGATTTTGTAGGAAAGTATCACGTCTCTGATTTTCGGCGTTATCATTCGCGGTCCGAGGGTGATCCTGTGGAGCCAGTGGTACCAAAAAGAGGGCGTGGCCGTCCGCGTAAGATCAATGCTTTATTTTTTTAATATCTTGTGTATCCTTAAACTAAACTGTTGTAGTGTTGATTTTTCTTGATTTTGTTTGACCTATTGTGAGGACACTGCTTAGGTCAAAAGGGGGAGTATGTAATACACTACATAAGTAGATATATATATAGCGGCGCACCCGCCGGTAGCCTCGCGCTGTTGGCTCGTTGCTAAGCAACGGATACCCCGGTAGCGGTTGGGCAACGGGAGGCCGGCGGCAGTTGGTCGTTGAACACCGCACGCAGCGCAATAATCTTATTTTAATTATGTTTATAACGATCCAACAATTTCTATTAATTTCTTGAAATCCAAAATATTATCTCTCAGAACAATGCACTAATGAAATCTTGGAACGGAATGCGCTCAATAAAAAAGTTTCAATCACGTTACATGAGAAAACTTCAAAGCCGCAGAAACGAATTGAAACACCCACGTTTATGTCTAAAGCTTTCGAACAGTTTAGTTCAGTTCAAACTTATTTCTATTTCTTTTAAACAACAATCCACTGAGTTCAAGTGGATAATGTGAAATTAAATGTGAGATTAAAAATGTTGACATTGCAACAAACATTCATTTCTTTTCGGTTGTTCGTTTTCATGGACATTTATTGACTCTGTGTTAGCTCAGGATGGTGTGGGGGTCACGAGTCATGCTATAATAAAAAGAAAATTCGATTAAAAAAATGTCCATTTAAAAACAAAACTTCTAGTATTAGACAAAACATATAAGAGATAAATATTAAACTGAAAAATATCTAAAATCCTTATTAATAATGCTCATTCGAGTAATATGTACTAATAAATTATAATATATTAATTGAATTACAATTGTGATTAAAAAATGTAGAAAAAGGGAATAGATAACATTCAAATAAAATATAAATATATATTTACACATTCGATTCGATTTTTTCATTCAATTGCATTACATTCATAGTTCCGATCATATGACTGACTCTATCACCTATTTACATGTCATTACAAATAACCATGTACACATCAGCTGCTAAATGCCCACTGTTGCATAAAGACCGTATGTAATCCCACATAAAAGGAGTTTTGTCAGTAGTTACCACGCTTGGCTGGCAGAGTGGCAACCGCAATTAAACTTTTGGTGATGTTTTAATAGGGTCGCCGCTGTCCATCCCTCGCCCATAATTTTTTTTATTTAGCCCGAAAACCTTATTCCGAGTTGGCAACACTGGCACTCAGCAGTTAGCTGGTCGTAAACAGTTACGTTTAATGGCGCACGTAGCCCGTAACGAGCGCTAATAAACTACGTCACTGCAATAGTTTAACTGGCTCCTAATAGTTCGTACCTATTATTATTTGTTGCTACCATAAGTGGCATGGAAATGGTACGCTCGTATCTACAATTTCTATGATTGCTGATAACGATACGAGTGTAACAATTACGTGAAATTGATAATTGGTCTTGTCTATAGTCATTTACAAATTTTCTACGTAAATGCAAAAACAATAATGAATCTACAAAAATGTTGATAAAAACGAGATATTTCATGAATTTAAAATATTTTTTTTTATTTCACAACGCAAAAACCTGCCTGTATTTTGCTTCGCATCAAGCAGGATTTTACTCAAAAAAGAAACATTAAAAATATTTTCCAAGCTCTCTAATTAAAATGTATCAAGTCATTTAGATTCATTGCAACAAACATCCGGATATTCATACGTATACACGCTAAAACCATTTTTCATGTTTATTTAGCAGCTCGTTATTGTTGCTTAATTATTTAAGACCTCATTATTATATCCGTTAAGCCTACAAACAACGCGTCGTACAACGTCGTACTACGTACAACCCCCGCGTCCTTTGTACTGCATCACATAACGCACTTTTTGCAAAACATCAGGCAAGCTTTGCTTCGTTTGCAATTAGTTGCCGCTATGTGTCATATACCGATGGGGAAGAATAGTTTTTGAGTGGCGACCACGTACGGGTAATCGCAGTGTAGGACGCCCCCCACTAGATGGAGTGACGACTTAAAATGCATTGCAGGGAGTCAGTGGATGCAGGTGGCTCAATACCATTTTTTATGGCAATCTATGGGGAGGCTTATGTCCAGCAGTGGACGGATAATGGCTGGAATGATGAAGATGATGGTGTGTCAAATAAAAATATCTTAATATATAAAAACCCGGTATCACGATGTTCGATCGCTAATATCCAAAATCGTTCTACCGATTTGAATGAAGTTTTATGCACATGTGTATTGCTCACTCCAACATTCAGATGTAGGATTACTATCCCGCTCAATGGAGCTGTTGTCGAAATCTTGTGCCCATGAGAAGTTCAGCCAGGTCATTAATTTGCGTTACATTTTTAATGTAATACTAATAAAACACTGAACAGGTTACCAGCACTATCTTTAGATCTCCAAATTCAGGAGAGCTAATACACGAGTACTAGCAAAGTGACAATCTATCTACAATATTATACACAGAAACAATGAAGACAAACGGATATATGCCATTTTTTTGATGGGTGAACACGAAATGGTAATCCCGCAGCACCAATGAGAGATGATTAGGTTAAAATGAAAAAAGGTCAGTTGGCCCATCATGACGAATTTATCAATAATTAACCATTTATTGATAAACACCGATGGTTTCAAGAGGGACTTGCGTGGAGTTCGACCTGTTAGGGTATATTGCTAGTAATATAACAGGACCACTATACCTCATTGCTAACAATCCCTTCTCTTCTATCATATGTAGTTTATAAATGCCAATACAAATGAAGTGTGAACGAATCTGTGTCCGCGGAGGGTGAAGCAGTTTGTTAAACCACTACACAACCAAAGTTATCATCTAATATTTCATCATTTGATACTTTAAATAGATTCTATACAACATTGAAGTGATAAAAGCTCCAATAGCGACTTCCGTCCTATTTCCAAGAAATAACAATTATCAAATAGTCTCAATTTGTTTCAATTAACATTCCTAAAAGCTTTTCATAGTACCGACCGTAGAATTAAGTAATAAATTAAAAATAACACCCCAAGCCACAAATAGATTCTCTTTATACATAACTAAGGCCATTTTGATTAAAAAACCTTAAAAAAAAACACACTGAAATTTGTCCATTAATTTGGATACTACAATAATACCGATAACTTCTCGTATTGTATTGGAAGGTAAAAATGAGCGTCACAGTGTATTCATCACATGAGCTATTAGCTTTTTCATTCCATTAGTTGCTATTAGCTCCATCTTATACGACGTGACGATTTTTTAAAGAGCATATTAGAAGGAGGGCAAATGAGAAAGGGGAAGACCGAATGGGAAAAGTAAAAGAAACACTAGGAGTCATGTCGTATAGGGAAGTCAAGGATATGGCCTGGGATAGAACTGGCTGGAAGAAGATGCATGAATTAGTTGCACCGACAAGAGGAAACTCTTAAATGAAAAGGAAAAGAAGAGCCATCAGCTGATTTGTCATTCCAAGTTGCTTAAAAAGAGGAAAGCTAAGATCCTCATAACTCACAATACGAGTACTGCTCCGCCGCTATCGAGTGCCTAATCTTTGGTCTTATGTACGTCGTGAGTAATATTTCAAAAGTACAAACAACATGGCCTGGCTTGCTTCCAAAACGACAAGAAAACTTAAGTTTTGTTTAGTATTGTACATTAAGCATGGCTGATATTAAGTGAATGGCATCATATTTCGTTATATAACAATGGGTATATGAGAAAAATATTTATCAATCTTAGTTGTTTTCTTATCTTTGTTAAATCGTCATCATAACAATCATTAATATTCCACTTTTGGACAAAACTGAGAATAGCTACCAGAGGGAGACTTTGTACAAAAGTCGTTTGCTTGGACACCTCTATCTCATTCGTGTTTCAACCGTGAAGCAGTTGTGTTTGCAAAGTTATATTTCGGTTTAAAGGGTGGGATATGACAGTGAATTTACAGGGTACAGAAAAAGAACACTTTAATCCTTAGGAATAGTAACGTATGAGAGGTATCATGGGCAAAACAGTATACATTGTTATGTCCATGGTACTATTCATGTGTATAAGCGACGGTTACCACTTTCCATCAGGTGGGCCGTCAGCTTGTTTGCCATTCTAAGTTGCATAAAAAAAGAATAGGGGTCTTCTCATAACATTGGCTCTCATTTCGATATTGGTCTGAAGCGTTGCAACATTTTTTTGTTCGGAGTTTACCTACTCTCTAACTGGTACATACTCGTACTTAGCTTCGTAAATATTTACTTATTTTTTTATTATTTAACTTTCACATAAGTTTTATTAAAAAATCTACATAATATAGATATACTAATACTAATGTTATAAATGTGAAAATGAGTTTTATTTTATTTATTTATTTATTTATTTATTAAATACAAAAAAAAATTACAACAGCGAGTACATTGGACCCCGCACTAGGAGAACCTGTATCGCGGGAGTCCATATGAGATTACCAAGACACGGTGGTTTACAAATATAAATTAAATTAAAATACTAAGCCAGTTTTACGAAAGCAACAAGTTAAAATGAAGTGCTTCGTGAAGACATGCGCATAAAACAGAAAATTATGTAAATACTCTAATATTACATAAATAAATACATACAATTAAATATACTAAAGACATACACTACTATATACGAATATCAATAAATGGTATATAATATTAATTCTGTGGCATCGTAATCAAGATTTTGTAAATATCCTTGTATCCTATGTTTAGCTTCCGCATTGTTAAGACCATCCAGTTTGCAGAGATTATTAAGTTTTTTATATATAAATGGGCACGAATAATAACTAAAGCGCTTTGCAAATGCAGTATTAATGCGAGGGATGATTATTTTGCGCCTTCTCTGGTCCGAAGGTTTTTGCGGGAGGAGAGGAGATTTGTGGTGCATCATTACTACTTTAAGTATATAAAGTTGACGCACTGTCAGAACAGCAGCCTCCTGATACAAAAGATAGGTGGGAAAACGAATTGGTTTCCTAAACATTACTTTTAATACAGATCTTTGTGCCCTTTCAAGTGCAATCATATATGATTTTGATGCACCGCCCCACACTGTGATGCAGTACATCAACAGTGATTGAGCTATGCTTTTGTATACAAGTAATAAAACATTCTTGCTCGCGCCGTTACGCAGAAGCTTCATAACGTGTATAAGTTTTCGTATACGTTTAGAAAGCACTTGTATATGAGAAGCAAAAGTCAACTTTTGATCCAAGATTAATCCCAAATATTTCACTTCATGAACCCTATCAAGGAAATCACAACTGCAGATTTTGTTATTATCACATGAATATTTATGGATAATCAAGGATAATGACGTTGGGGGACTAGAAGCTTTGGTGTTGTGAAAACAAACATATTTAGATTTTGCAGTGTTTAAAGTAAGTAGGTTTGCTCCCAACCAATTTGATACAATCTTCATGGCCGAGTTAGCTGCAGAAAAAACAGAAAACCAATTTTCTTGTGTGCAAATTATTGCAGTGTCATCAGCATAACAGATTACTTGGACGTTGTTGTCATCATCAAATAAATGGCAGAGGTCATTCATGTAAATAGAAAACAGTGTAGGCCCGAGGATACTTCCTTGTGGAATTCCAAAAGAAATATATGATGTATTACTTTTATGTTCATCTACGACTACGATTTGGTTTCTCCTTTCAAGATAACTAGAAAACCATCTAAGAGTCACGCCTCGTATTCCAATAACTTCGAGTTTCCGTAGTAGAATATAGTGAGAAACAGTATCAAATGCCTTGGAAAGATCGAGAAATATTCCAAGAGATTTCTGTCTATGATCAATAGCATCAGTTACAGTTTTTATAAGGAAATTAGCTGCTTCTTCAGTAGATCTTCCTTTACGAAAACCAAACTGGTTATGACTTATAACGTTTTGAGATTCCAAAAATTTTGTTAAGCGTAAATTTACAACCCTTTCTAGAATTTTGGAGAACACACTTAGGAGAGAAATTGGGCGATAGTTTGACGGATCAGTTTGCAGGCCATCCTTGTATATAGGTATTATAGCAGCAGATTTCCAACATTCTGGAAATTGCCCCGAGGACAGACTCAAATTTATTATATGTGTCAGGGGTTCAATTATAAAATTGCATGCTCTTCTTAGCATCTTAGTGCTTATACTATCCAAACCAGGAGCACTATTAAGGTTTAGTTGCCCTATTATTGTCCTGACTTCATAAGTATCCGTTGGTGTCATAAAAAAAGAACCTGCTGAACCTCTGACATTGCTAACTGCTCTAGCTAGATCCTGTTCCGATTTATTAATATCTTTTAATATTTTTGATGCTAGATTTTGCCCTATGCTAGAAAAATATTTGTTGCATTCAGAGAGAGACTCTACTGGGTTATTTTTTATATGAAGTAAATCAATACTGTTCTTCATTTGTATCTTCAGTTCACAGATATCTTTTATAGTTTTCCAAAGTTTTCTTGGATTATTTTTATTAGTTTCCAGATTTTTACCGTTATATTGAATCTTAAGTTTTTTAAGTAGGTCAGTGAGGAAATTCCTGTATCTTTTATAGGTTACCTGTATAATTAAATTATTTGGTTCTTTTTTTGCCTGTAAATGAAGAGCGTCACGATGTCTCATGCATTTTATCAACCCAGGAGTGACCCATTCATTAAGAGCGTATTTTGATCTGCTAACTTTCAATAATTTTGTATGCTTTACTGTCATTACATGTAGTTTCTTCATATATTTTTCAGCTGCATCCGTTGCATTACCAGAGCTCAAAACGTCTGACCAGTCTGTTTCGTTAAGATCACTTTCAAATGCCTCAAAATTTAACTTCCTAACCAATCGCTTACGCCTCGAAATCCTTGGAGTTTCCGAGATGCCAACCATAACCATTTCATGATCAGTTATGGATGTTTTACATACTGCACCAACTCCAGTTACCTTAGAACCAAGAAAAATGTGATCAAGACATGCAACACCTCTGGTAGGAACATTAATAGCTGGTTTTAAACCAAACGATGCTGTGAGACATAGGTATTTTGTTACATCATCTCCATTCTTCAGGATGTCAACATTCAGGTCTCCTATTAACATAACCTCTGAATCACGAGAGTTATTAACAATGTATGATTCTAAAGAATTACAGAAATTATCTATATTTCTGAAAGAGGGGGAGCGATAAATTCCAAGAACAGTGCGATGGTTTGGAAACGTCAAAGCTAGACAATCAGCATCCTCTATATCTGGTTCAAATACTTGTACTCTCCACTCTTCCTTAATATATACAACAACACCTCCAGCTTGATTATTGATATTTCTAGAATAAAAACTTGAGTAACCAGGGATGCTTCGTATTATAGAACATACACCTAAATGGCACTCTGTGAGAACAATAATGTCAAATTCAATGTCTAATCTTTTTAGA
Organism: Galleria mellonella; assembly: GCF_026898425.1. NCBI lineage: Eukaryota > Metazoa > Arthropoda > Insecta > Lepidoptera > Pyralidae > Galleria > Galleria mellonella. The sequence goes on along the minus strand of NW_026441984.1, from coordinate 15,508 downwards.
GCCACGTAGAAAGAATCAAAATTCCGTTGAATACTTCTTATATTAAAATTAAGAACTTTGAAGCCGTAATTATGCCGATAAATGTTCTTACATGATTCGAGATTGTGGAATAAGTGACATGGTACATTTAAGATTTCGTCAACTTCTGTTTCAATTCTTATGGTGGTTGTTTATTATGATTTATATAATATGAAGTAAAAAAACAGCATATAGTTTGTGTCACTTTACGTCCACTCATAAATGTTATTATACTGATGTCCGCACAATACGCATAACCAAAATATATTAGTGCATGTAAATATTGCAAATTACATAAAATAAAATAATTACAATAAACAGTAAAGCACATATCAACACAAAGCACATAATTATACATATCATCAAAAGTAATCATATTTCCAAGTAACAATAAAGTAAATATTTTTATAATACTTATTAACATATATATTATAACAAACATGCTATTAGTAAAAAATAATGAAAAGGATTTATTTACGCTATTAAGCATACAATGAATGATTACATTAATTATTCTCCGGAACGGCAAGTTTTTCTGCCATTTCAGCTTGTGATCGAATTTGTATTGCCGAACTGCCCTCCCGTTTTCGTATGAATACGTTGCCATTTTGAGTCCAACAGTATTTGTATCCAGCATTGCTTGCCCGACTTCGTGATTCGCGAAATAACTTACGTTTTTCGCTGGTTAAACGTTCATTAATAAAGATCTTCTGCACATCTGCTTTAATAGGCAAGTCCTGTGTCGTCAAGTTCTTTCGCGATTTTCCTGCTCTAAGAATTTCGTCGCGCTTCCCCCTTCTAACACACCTAATAACAATTGGTCTTGGCAATGATTTCCCTGTACCTGGAGCGCGCTTTAATCCAACTCTGGTCACCCAATCAACATCCGTTTCATTCAAAACAACTCCAATTTTCGTAGCAAGGACTGTTGCTATTTGCGACAAGTTTTCACTAGAAGTTTCGGGGATACCTACTAGTTCTATCTCATTGCGCAATGCGGCCTGTGCTTGATTACTAAGCTGATCTTGGAGCGTGTGTACCTGACATTGCAATGATGCCACTTCAGCCTCACGCTCCTCTAATAATTTTAAACGTTGATCAGTTCGTGTCATATGATTTTCTACTTCGGATAGCCTTTCACAGTTTGTTTGTTACCTTATATCGGCATCACCAATCGCTGTGAAATTTGATATACACTTACTAAATATATAGGTTGGAGACTGATATAGATTACTTTTTCGTTTTTGTCACGGGTAAAAGCTAATAATATTATAAAGGGAAAAGATTTTTTTGGTTTATTTGTTTGTAATGGATGTTTTTTATAAAAAAAAAACTTTTCATACCGATTTTAAATATCGTTCATCTATATAAGGTAACATTATCAGCGATTAAAATAAGCTGTATATTATTTTCGAAAATTCTATTTAGCTGTGCGAAGACGGAAAAAATCTCTAGTAATAGATATATGAAAAAATGAGAACGCATTTTCCCCGCCGGAAAGTTTGTTTTTTGCTGAATTTTTTCTCAAATATTACAACGTATTTAGCGGGTAGCATTTAAAACAAACATATTTTCTTGGAGAACGTCTCCATAGCGGACCCAAATGATAAATGGGTGTCAGGGCATGTTTTCCAATACACTTATTATGCAGATTATTTTTTATATTTTCATGCCGCCCTTCGGGTTTCAGAGACGAGTTTATGACACTTCGACGAAATTGTAAATCCAATAGAATATTTTCACTTGTAGCCTTTGAAAAACCGAGCCTAATAGACACTTGAAAAGGATTCATTCAATTTGCTGTAGAAAGCTACATTCTATTTCGTACGACCTTTTTGTAACAATAAAAAAAAAGTAATAAATCCTACTTTCTACTAATATTATATGTTTCTGGAGGTTTCTATACATGTGCTTAGGTACACGTTTAAATGTCTAAATATTTGTTACTAAATATCGGCTGTTGACTGTCCACGGCTAAACAAAGGCCTCCCCCATAACGGGGGTTTTGCCAGTAGTTGTCACACTTGACAGGCGAGTTGACAACCGCAGGCTAGGTGACATTTTAAGGAGGTCTCTACTACTCATCCCTGGACCATTAAGTTCCCTTAATCTCTCCTTCCGACACTCACTGAAAAAGAAACGTGTCCATTCTATGCCGGGACCACATGGGAATTGTTACTCACTCACACTTAAAATGCTGAATGAAAGTGAATAAAATGTAAACATACAATATCCTATATTAACAATTAGGGAAAGGCCGAGAGTTACGAATAACTTTTAATAATATTATGGATGTGACAGTATTGGTTGTTGTATTTTAGTGCCTTTTAGGCTTTGTATTAGGGAGGGAGAAAGACGTAAACTACTTTTTTTTTTATCTTGGTTAATGAACTTTTTTATTGGATGGCGGGCGGTGTACCGTGTAGATATGCAGTTGCTGGCCCATTCTCGTGATGCGTGAAAGATGATTTAATGGGGTAATATAATTCTTTTAAGCTCTCGCCACGATAAAGTCAGCCACTGATATTGAGAAAGGCTATATCTCTAAATAATAGTAGAAGTTCCAGGGTTATGTTCATACCAACATCTCCCATCCATCATTCTATTGAATAATTTTCGAATTAAACTGCGATAAAAAGCGTCCATTATGTCCACAGGACAGTGGCTGTGGATAACCATTACACGCATCCAAATCAACGCCAATTACCGGTGATTAAATGCCCCGGCCTGGAACGACACGTCCCTCACACCTGGACATACCCGGGATTTTAATCTGCAAATTAAAACGAATTCATTTTTCAGCACTTCTAAATTGTTCTGAATGAAATATAAAATATGTATTTTGCAATTAGACCCTTGTCAATTATTACAAGGTATTTATATGGGTGATGAATTTATAGCTCACATTTTCTTATATTTATAACGACAGTAGAGATGGGAAAGGCCGGTAATAATCTGAATTGATCTGATAGATAGCAATAAGCTTTCTCGTCTGGTTCAAATTACCAGAGGGAGACTTTGTACAAAAGTCGATTGCTTGGGTACCTCTGTCCCATTCGTGTTTCAACCGTGAAGCAGTTGTGTTTGCATGACTGTGTTTCGGTTTGAAGGGTGGGATATGGCGTGAATTTACTGGGTACAGAGGAATAACACCTGAGTCCTCAGGAATGGCAACGCATGGGGGGTATCATGGGTGAAACAGTATAGTCTGCTATGTCCATGGTACTGCTCATGTCTATAGGCGACGGTTACCACTTTCCATCAGGTGGGCCGTCAGCTTGTTTGTCATTCTAAGTTGCATAAAAAAAAAAAATATTTTGTCAATATTTTATATTTTTTTATGATACTTAAAACTTAAACAAAATTGACAAAAATAATAATACATGTAACAATCGCTAAAAACAAAAACACCCATGATACCTTTCATGCGTTGCCACTTCAGAGGACTATGGTGTACCTCGATGCTCTGTAATTTATTTGCCGTACCTCACCCTCCATACAGAAAACTTGTAAGCATAGCTACGTTATAAATACGCAATGTAATTTTGTATATGTGTTTCATCCAATTATAAGAGTAATCATCTTTATATCAGCTTTCTGTCTGTCTGTCTGCTGTCCACTGCTGAACATAAGCCTCCCCCTTGAGAGGTTTTGCTAGTAGTTACTACCCTTGGCAGACAGTTTGGCAACTGAAGTAGTTTAGAGATGTTTTAAGAGAGACGTTACATCCCATCTCTCGCCTTCCTTAGTTGCTTCATACGACACCCACGGGAATGGAAGGGGTGGCCAAATCTATGCCGGGACTATACGACCAGTAATGTATATCAGTATAAGAGCAATGTATTCGTATATCAGTAATTGCACACGAGTTACAAGGAGACGCAAATGTGACATGAACGCGACCACCAATCTGGCTCGTCAATCTACCGCCGCGGCCGGCTCGCGTTACGCCGCACGCCGCACGCCGTCCTGTCCGGAAGTAAGGTAACGCTGGCGCAACACGCGACCACCGCCACGCCATGCCACGCTACCACCGACCGCCGCTACCGCTGCCTCCAGCACCACCACCATAGGCTGATTACTTATAAATTAACAATTCACAATTATAAATGTAGACGGCACTTTTTCGATGTTCCATTAAGAAGAACAGAGTTGGCCAAGTAAGCTCCCCTATCTCTTGCATTGAAACTACTCAACGATATTTTGAGCCGGTATCCACAATTGGACGTACTTGCCTGCAACTTGCTGGAGTTTCGTCGGACGACCACAGAGTGTCTGTGTTCAGAGATTTAGGCTCTAATATTATTTCTAGTTAAGTTAAATATTTTTAATAAAATATTTTTAATATATTTTAATATTATTAATATCTTTTTAATCTTTTTATAATTATGGGTATTATTTCTTTCTATATGTGTTATTGTACTGGTGCATTCCTGGGTGAGCGTATTGGGAGACTGCAAAGCTCATCCAGTTGATTCAATAAATAAATAAGTAATTACTAATTTATAAAAAACATAATGGTTTACAAAACACAATTACTTCCTAGTCGCTAAATAGACTATTCTCTTGATAAAAAGTGCTGCTAGCGATCAAGTAACAACTGTTCTTCGCCATACACTTCTTGGTTATATGTTCACTTTCTTAAAAAAATAAATATTTTTTTTCAGCAGGTATAGAATAGTAAAAAAATTTTAATAACCTAATAATAAATGAAATAATAAAAACTTATAATAAAAATTTTAAAATTTAGAATTTAAAACGCTACAACCGAATGAAGTAAAATGGACGTAATACACTAGAAAAACTCGCTTTTATTCCGTCCACCATTGTACTCATTTAGTACATATTTCTTAAGAGCTCTGTACCCTATAATTTAAGACTTTATTGAATAATAAAGTATTACAAACAAACAAACGTTTAAATTAAAACATCACTTGTATAAAATCGTTGAATCTCCCCAGTAACAGACGAGCGTAAACAGATGCTTCAACTGGTACAAAATACTGTTGAATAAATACTCAAACAATTGTTAACTTTCTCTTGCTTGAGTGAGTTTGTAGTCGTAACTCCACTCGTCGCCAGTTTGTGTAACAGATACCGCTCAAATCTCTATATATATAATAACAGCGGAATACATTTCTGTACATATAGCAGCAGCTCAGTCATTAGCCTGATTAGGATAGAAGCCACCGCAGCCGGCGCTACCATTTAGCTCATTATTTACAGGTTCATATTTTTTTAACCTATATTAGTATAAATACCAGACAGAGGATGAGATCATTTACTTGATTCTCACAAAATAATCCAATCTTATAAGAAGCTGTTTAAAGAAAGAACAAGCAAAAGAACGTAATTTACAAAGAAAATGAGATAAACTCCAAATACGGACTTAAATTTCACTCAATGTTTCGCCATTCTCGGAGAATAAAATGCCAAAGACCATCATTTATCTATCCGTATATGTATCATTTAAAATAACATTTTTAAATAACAAACATTTTTATTTTAAATAATTTCATTTAAACATACTTCGTTATACAATTTCTATTAAACAGAATTTTCCTAAACTCTTTTGCTTTTAGCAAATACCGGTAAAATATATATTTTTAACCGAGCCAGAGTCATTAAAGACAGGTTTCTATAGGTTATGTGTTAATATGCGGGGCGTGGTCGCCGTAATAGTATGTAAATTGTTAGAAAAATTGCTTCCCCAGATTGCAGTGTTTCGGCCGTTTGCCGCTGAGTTATGGCCCGACATTACTGTTTACTGTACCATCGCACGCCAACAGACGCTCTTGTACACTACACTGTACTTTTAATGGGATCTCCTTAACATTTTCGTTCTTTAGGTATTTAGTATTTAGTGTACAACTACCTCTGGCCGCGACTTCGTCTACATGAGGGAATATTTATATATTTTAGTTACGCAGTTTATAGGCGTTGCTATATTGTAAGAGAATTCAGCTTCTAAATGCTGATTCATAATGGCGCAAATACTGGTTAGAATTTTGTGAGCATATACTGTGATTTCAGAGAAATTTCTCTCGAGATTTGCTATAGAAACTACCACATGAGATTCTTCAGAAAGAATATACGTTATCTTCAAAAATGACAATGAGAGTGCAACCCTCTGCCATCTGCCATGGGTGCTTATTTGCTTACCTGATGGAAAATGATAACTGTCATAGTCTAAACCATAGCACCATAGACATCAGAAACGAAACAAAACAAGCAAATGAACAACTCGAAAAACTACTGTTTTCTCCTTAAACTCTTTCCACGATTACCAACTATACCAATCACAGTATTATTGTACGTATATACTCATAAGTATTTATGCCTTTCGGTTACATCCTTGTGCGTGTCACGAGGAAAGTTCTTTTATTAGAATTTTTATATGCATGATGTTGGTCAAGGTTAATGAAGACATACAGCCATAACGCACGACATCTTGACATACTTTCACTCGGAATTTAAAACTTGAGTACCGGAAAGCTATGATGATCTGTTTGTATGCAAATTCTTTCTAATTTCCTTATAAAATAGGCGGAAGGAATAAAATTGAAATGAGTATACCTTTTTCATTTTTACTTGCGAATACGTCCGCGTTACTTTTTTATCTATTGAAAGAGTCCTGCGATTGATCACAATCTCACCTGATAGAAAGCAATCATGTGGTCTATGAAGGGGCTCGCGCGCCCACGAATAGTCTATTTACATTTGCTTTAAACTGGTGCAGATTATATTTAGATAGAAAAACCTAAGCAGGAAGAGATTTCCACTCCTTGGCAGTGCGCATGATGAAGGAAGATGCAAAGCACTTCGTACGTATAAATGGTATGTCTACGACGTAAGGGTGGAGGTTCCCGCCCCGTCTGGTCATCCGATGTCGAAAGGTTGAAGGAGGAATCAGGTCATGTAGTTCTCGAGCACACTCTCCAAAATGTATCCTGTAGAAAATAGCGAGTCACGCAATTTTATTGCAGTGTTCTAGAGTTTGGAATTTGAAATGTAGCATTAAATCGTCTCCTATGAGCTTTTTGGCTCGGCGTTCAATTAAATCAAGTGAAGTCAGCTGGTACTTGGCAGAGACATCCTAGAGGTGACAGCAATACTCCATGTAGTTATTTAGATGACTGGGATATATTGACTGAATTGGTGGCATACGGCAACGAAATTAATCAGGAATATTCCATTTTATCTCAAACATAAAACTTCCGGAACTTCAACGGTCTTCAACTTGCTCAATACTAACACAAACACGTATTGTATATTTAATATATATATTGCGTCGAAACAATTGTTTGTATTGTGCGAAGATCGAAACCGCAACCATTAGAAGGTGAGGGAGTGCGTTAAACTGTCGCCGCCAAGGTCGTCGGTGTCTCATTAAGGAAAACACAAATTCTATTGATGGCGTCGTATGCAACGGTCTACTGATCAAGCGCATTAATAAATTCCACACGTGTAGCAAACTCGTCGGTCCAAATTAAGACAAGGCCGCTGGAGAGACTTAAACCCTCTACCTGTACACACGGATGGATTGTTCGCAAATCCCAGCGGCATTAAGCAGAAATAACTTGCGCCGAGTCCGATAACAATGAGCAACTATGAGTCCACTTAGCGATAATTTCGGGCGTGTATTCTTCCACCTGGAGAGAGAATTACGGCAACAAAAGTGGTAGGTTTTTGCGCGGGTGAGTTGTTTAGGCCGCGGAGCGCACGCCGCCGGAGCCTGGATTACGCGGCTTTGTTCAGCCGCCTTACTCTCGCATTGTTTCTAATTAATCACGAGCCGCGACTCGCCCCGGGCGCCGCGACCCTGCCCCTCCCCCCCCCCCTCCTCACCCCCCACCCTGGCCCTCATCCGACCTAATGTTTTCCCTGCGTCTCTATATATGTCTAGTAAGTAAGAATAGATTGGTAAGAAGTCAGTGAGCCTCGGACCCTTGGGAATAGTGGGAATTAATCACTAGGATTAATCTCGACCGACGCCGTAATTATGTACATCAATTATTAATATTAATAAGGTGTACACACTCTAATATGTAAATCTAGATCATTACTATGACAGAGGCAGTGCGGTCCGCATGCGAGCATCACTTAAAAGCAAAATAATTTATGACTTGTGCACAGTAAATTATTTTATCTATCATCCTTGAGATAGGAGTAATACTTACAGAGTTTATCTTTATTTATGTTTCATGTCAAAAACAGCATATCTATTAATACACTTTATACAAAAGTCATTTGCTTGGACACGTCTGTCCAAGCAAACGACTTTTCGTGGGGTGGAAACACGAACGTGTCACGTTCGTGTTTCCACCGTGAAGCAGTTGTGTTTGCATGGCTGTGTTTCGGTTTGAAGGGTGGGATATGGCAGTGAATATACAGGATACAGAGGAATAACACCTGAGTCCTCAGGAATGGCAACGGAGGGGGGGTATCATGGGCGAAACAGTATACTCTGATATGTTCATGGTACTGCTCATGTCTATAGGCGACGATTACCACTTTTCATCAGGTGGACCGTCAGCTTGTTTGCCATTCTAAGTTGCATAAAAAAAATACAATCCTGTAAAACATTAAAAGACGTCGTTCTATCTATTGGGTGTCTCCTTACACTTGCCTATACATGCTCGACACTCGACAATCTTTCTTCCCCAATAGATGTAACATAACATCTGTGTCTTGCTAATACTTCGTGTTATATAAGTAGCACTGTATATGGTAAATCTCCTCTCCTAAGACCTCATGAACGTGTTGCCAATTATTATAATGTACAGCTATCAACAAATATCTACTTTATTTATTATTTAAATCCATTGACGCTTTCAAACGACAAGTGAAAGATTTTTTTTTCCATCTGATTGTTTCTTCATTTCATATATTGGTTTCCTTATTTATGTATTTATATAATTATTTATTTGATGATAATTTGTTTTTTCTCTTTGTGATTATTTCTTGTAATTATTTATATATTTCCTAGTATTAGGTACATAAATAAATTATATGTATATAATTATATATTGTAATATAGTTAATAATTTTGTTTTTTTTTAATTTGATAAAGGTACTTTCTTAATTATACAGTACTATCATACGTTCTTGTACAAAAATATGTCAATTACCTTAAGGTTGTCTTGAAAAGATTGCTCTCAGCAATAAGACCGCCTTACTGTACTTATACAATTGTATCGTTGTGTTTGTTAATTGCCTTGTTTATTTCCTATATTGTATAATGCAAATAAAGTATACTCATTCATTCATTTATTCTTATAACTTTTTTTTATACAACTTAGAATGGCAAACAAGCTGACGGCCTACCCGATGGAAAGTGGTAACCGTCGCCTATAGACATGAGCAATACCATGGACATAACAGAGTATACTGTTTTGCTCATGTTACCCCCCATGCGTTGCCATTCCTGAGGACTCGGGTGTTATTCCTCTATACTCTGTAAATTCACGCCATATCCCACCCTTCAAACCGAAACACAGCCATGCAAACACAACTGCTTCACGCTTCTTTTACGGATACCCTCATTTTTATATCATTCAGCGAAATTCAGACGGCGACTTCGATATTCCTTATATCCTTAACATTGTAACATCACGTCATAGTTGCAGTTCCGTGAATCGATACAGTATATCTATTAAAATGTCATCAGTGCACTGCGTAACAAGTGTGGCTTGAGTATAACAGCGTTGGATAGAGCCGCTCAAACTTTCCTCCGGTCGGGTACTCCACCGCGTGTCTAGAATATATTATTGAGGATTTAATATTACTGAAACTAAGACGGACAAGTTACGATCCTCAAAATAATTCAAGTTTATATTTAGTACCGTGTATTTTATTTGCTTTTACATATTCAATTAATGATTTATGGAAATACTTTACATGTATTTCCGAGAATTGTTTCTAACAATGTGTTAGAAAATTACCGAGTTCAGAATAAAAGCCGTAATAGTGCCATTGCCTGTGGTAATTTTGGAAGGCTTGGATTTCACGTGGGCGATGTAATTTGAAGTAATAATTACACATAACATATTACATCATAAGACTCGGTAAATAACTGATACGATATGTGTTTCCTTGATTTTGAATAATTGTGATGCTTCATTAATTTTTGAAAAACATGACATTTTTCCCAGCAAAAAATCGACATTAATTATGAAAATATCAATATACAATCAAACCGCAATTAAACCACTTAATTGGAAAATGTCAATTATCAAAGTATCTATTTAGAACAGATTCCTCCATTTGAAGTCGGCTAATTCAAAAGTCATTCGTGTAGATACATATGTAAACTGAACTAAGAAACATGTTGTGTAGCGCCGTCTACGTAACATGTCTACGTATGTAGAGGTGCTACGAAGGTGAGATTAAATTTAGCTGTCTTATTGTTTATTCGATTCGAGGTTGGTTAATTTTATCACTGTGTTGTAATTGTAACTGTGATTTGAATCTACTTTGGGAACTGACGATAATGCAGACTTTTCATAATATAACTTGGTATAAGTGATACTCTTATTCTGTTCTGACTCTGTTATTTCTTTTTGGTTAATAAACGCATTTTTCTTTTTTATTTATTTAATCCTTATTACATCTGATAAGGAACTAATATTTTTTTTAATGGATTATAATGGTATGGTAACCCTGTCTGCGCTATTGGTATACACTGGCGGGGCACCAGTGACGGATGACAGATTAAGATGAAAGTAGGTCAGTTGGCCCATCCTGACGAATTAAACTAGAATTAGTCACGATGGTTTCCAGGGGGGACCACGTGGAGGTCGACCTGACAAGGTATATTGCTAGTAATAGGGCTATTTGACCCCATTACTAACAATCCCTTTCCCCCAAAGAACTAATATTATAAATATTTATTTGTTTTTACCTCTTGGTGTTACGGTACCAATCACTGTAAAATTCAGTATACATTTACTACATATAGGCTACTTCTTACCCCTGTGAGTGAATATACCCCGATCTCGTGAACGTAATCGCGGGTAAAGCTCGTATATAATAAGGAAACAATAGGCCACCGCTTTCTTTCCCGTGAGTGTCGTAACAGACGACTACAGGAGGGCGAGAGATGGGCTGCAGCGTCCCACTTAAAACATCTCTAAAGCCTAACTGCAGTTGTCGATCCGCCTGACAAACGTGGCACACTGCTGACAAAACCCCACAAGGGATAAGCTTATGTTTAGAAGCGGATAGTTAAAGGCTGATATGATGTTAATGATTATAAATGTGAAAGTGAATTTGTTTGTTTTTTTTATTTCTTTGCATCTTAATGATTCAACCAGTTTTCGTTCAATTTAGTATGCACATATGGTAGTATGTAGCATAGTAAAAGATACAGGATTCTTTTTATTCCAGTCAAGATATCTTCAAATATAAGTCGTAGATATGAGTAGTAAATAAAATAAAAATAAAATGTATTCATAACTCAGACTTTTTGATCACAAATGGGTGCTTAACAAACACAGTTATACTAAATAACCGCCATTAGGCGATAATTTAATTACCATAATGGATGTCTCTGTTGGCTGGTGGACGGTAAAGCTCTTACTTTATTTTATCTTTGACCGACCTTCGCCCTTTTATTCTATTATAACTAGACAAAATCAATTTATACCACATTTTTTATTAATTTGCCACCCTCTACTACTTTTATTAGTCTGTTATTGATTTTATTCAAAGTTTGTTGTCATTAAGACTAAGTGTTCTCTCTTGACTCTTCCTACGATACGACAGTTAAAATTTTTTTGCAAAATTTGAATTTTCAGAGGTACTAATAAAGTTTCTAAAAAAAGTGTCTTCAAAATATTTTTATTTTAATACTGTTACTATGGAATGACACTCGTTCCATTTTTAATAAAGGGTACTTTGTATAGGTGATTATGAGAATTACCTTAAAATAATTATATTACATTTTTTTTATATACCGCGAAGGTGGCGATCCCATTGTCCATTAAACAAACATTTATATACAATAGGAGCCACAAACAGCTTTCTATGTCGAGGTTGTTTCGACGCCGAAGAAACGACTGGAATCCTGGAATGTGAAGTTGTGACCCATCAACGTTTAGAAATCCTCGGAACAGTGAGTTCGCTCCGTGAGGCCTGTGAAAATTCCAGGTAGCTTCTGTGCTTCTGGGCGGAGCTAGGTTGGCTGTACTAGCCACGACTCAGACGCACAATGGCTCAAATAAGAGGCTAAGCGCGGAAAAGAGAATCCAATTTACATTACATTACATTACGAAGGCGGCGATCGAGCAACCCGCCTAATGGTACAGGTCACTGTAGCCTATGGACGCCTGCAAACCTAGGGGTATCACGTGCGCGTTGCTGACCTTGAAGAAACCTTAACATAGCCTTTTGATGAACCCTGTATTGTAGTGTCTAAGAAAAACCTCGGTAGGAAGCTCATTCCACAGCCTTAGCGTCCGTGGGAGAAAATTCCTTTGAAACCGCACTGTGTGTGACCATTTGGGTTCAAGCGTATAAAGATAAATTCCCTGTCGATGGCGAACGATACGATAATAAAAAGTGATTGTGGGCATCATTTCAAACAACACTAATATGTTACTCATATATATATATATATAAAATAATTTATTTTGTCAACTAACTTAGATTATTAACAATTAAAGTACATCAATAAATTAAAGTAAATATACAATTTCTTAAATTAAAACACCACACCGAGGCAGCATACCCAAGACACTGGTAGCATTATCTCTTTGCTAAACTTATCTTTTGCAATTCTCTTAAAAATGATTTAAAAAATACACTTACCATAACATACCATAGCAGTAAACTACACATAACTCCGTTCAGTCCAGTCGTGACAGTTGTCAACGTGTAGCTCAAATTGATGACACAGCGAAAGCATTACCAATGAGTCACGTCCTCGTAATGAATGAGGAATTAGTCCGCTATTTACTTATTCCGAGTTCATTGGATCGTGCCTGGCTGCGCCTTGATTTATTTCTTTTGATATTTTCCCGCTAGATGGAAGCAATCGATTCGCCCTGATTAAATGGCGCCCAAAGCGCGCAGTAAAAGTTTATCAGCCGCGGACTCACCTGTGGTGGAAGTGCTTACGGAAGCGGTTCGTCCGCGCCCACAGCACACGAACACAGCCGCAGGAGGGCGACGGTGACGGGCGGCAGCGATACACTTATTTTTACGTATTTTACTGAACAAGTTTGTTTAATTCGCTACCTTTATTTTTTTTAATTTTTAATGGTTGATAATAGAATGATTACCCCGCCTGCGCTATCAGTATATACTGGCGGGGTACTGGTGAGGGATGATAGATGATGATGAAGCAGGTTAGTTAGTTAATAAATTAATCATGATGGTCTCCGAGGGGAACCGCATGCACAGGGCGTATTGCTTGCAATGGGATTGCTAATCTCTATTACCAACAGTGCCTTCTCCCCCGTTTTCGCTACCGTTAACACGTGTTGTGACATGAACATGGAATGAATAACGGTCGGAGATTGATGACTTATTTATTTATGGAATCAATGGAAGGTCGTAGAACTTTTATTAATAGAAGTCAATCTTTAAATGTTAGTAGTCGCCCGCATACTAATGGTAGCGGAATTACATGAAATAAATATACCTAATCGACTAACTAGTAGTTTTTATATAAATATTTTGACAACCTTGTGGTATTGGTTACGGACTCCATAACCGCACAATACAAACATCATTAAAATAAAATATCATTAAAATCGGTTCACATCACCATTGACGTAGATATCTCGTAACATACAAAAAAATACGAAACCGACGTGATTTTTTTAATTAAATGAGAGCTCCCCAATTGGCAGCATACGTACTAATTGAGTCACTGCAGCATCTTAATTAAGACCATTCCTCTGCCGCCGCGCCGCACCGCGCCGCACCGCGCCGCACCGCGCCGCACCGCGCCGCACCATGCCACGCGGCTCCGCACCGTCCGGGCGTCCCGGCCGGCGGCGCGTGTTCACGCTATCTGCCCGCCACACTTGCCGATAACGGCGACTGATAACGACTCGCTTTTTAAACGCCCCATAATACTGTACCCGAGAAAAGCTATTATCTCTTTAAATTTTACACTCTTCTTTATGTACCAGCGAGAAAGTGTGAAATTTGCATCATAGCTCCTCCACAGTACGGATATACCCGTAAAAAGAAGACCGAAAATGAATAACACTTTTTGAGCGCAATTTATTTATGACAAAAATCCATAGCTCTCAAATATGATAACTTACATGATAAGTCTTTTGTAAACACAGCTAATAATGGATTTAAATTATATAAACGTAAATTATAAATCTAAATCAAGTAAGGCAAGTTAAAGTGGGTGTATGTAAAAGAAACTAAGAATAAAGTACTCTAATATTGACTGATAAAATTCTTAATATTAGAGTACTTAGTGCTTTTAGACTATCTATAAAAAAAAAAAAAAAAAAAAAACAAGATATAAAAACTGTTTACAAAATAGTAATTGGACACTCTTTTAAATTTACACTCTGCAGCAGTGAGTTATTAATGTTTAGTCTAATATACAAGTACAAGAGGCACCAAATATATTTCCATTATACAAACTCATCTTCTCTGCAGATATACAGGTTTATTAAAACAACAGCTTTATTAAAATGAGACTTCACGTAATATTTTATTAAGACAGTATCAATTTGTAGTGACGTCACCACCTTCGGGTGGTAATAGAAACATTTAACATTTTCTCGATAATCATGTGGAGTAAATAGAATTGTATAATTTGACTGTAATGGTATATTTAGCTACTGCTAAACCTTGTTCATCTAATTTATGCATTGCAAAGCTTGAAGACAAATACACAACAACAAATCTACAATTATGTACGGCCAACCAAAACCGAGTAACGTACGGAGAGCCGTTGTGAATAACAAATGGCATTAGTGGAAGAGTAATTCCCCGCAATTGGTCTGCTCCACTTGCTACCCATATGTTAGTGTTACACTATTGGTAAGGCATACAACATTGATTGGCGTCTATTTGCTCACACGTGTCACTTACCTGCCCGCTGTGCTTGCTTAGTTTATCGACCAACATTATGCCAATGCCCACCTGACTTTGTGTTAACCATTGCAGACCAATATCAACCTTGTTTCTAAACAGTAAAGTCGGTATTCGAGCACCCGTTAAGACATTAGCAAACAGAGGTGTTTATCGTGGAAATATGCTAAGTGCAGCGATAGAACGGCGCATTACCGCTCGCCGCCGCCGCGACCGCCAGCCGTCGTAAACTCGACAACTTAGGTACGTCTACGAGCTGAACTATGGGTAGCGCCTACCTTACAATCCGACACTAGATATACTGCCTCACTCGCGCTAACTTACGACGGTGTGAAAGTACCCACGGAACTAGTGACAATGTACATCAGTACTTGACCCCACTCTCTCGCACCTGATATGCCTTTGCAATAACACATAAACA